>NC_048566.1:69977773-70588086 GCF_013265735.2 Oncorhynchus mykiss | reverse complement strand
GCTCGTCAGTAAGCGGAGGGCTACTGGTGAGCGCTACTACTCCTGTCTCTCCTTCAAGATCCTGCACTACCTTGTCGGTCCATCTACGCTGGACCGGTTCGTCAGCTTCCTGCAGTGCCTTAATAGACTCTGGGGCGGAGGGCTGTTTTATGGACGAGACCTGGGCTCGGGAACATGACATTCCTCTCAGACAGTTAAAGGAGCCCACGGCCTTGTTCGCCCTGGATGGTAGTCCTCTCCCCAGGATTCAGCGTGAGACGCTACCTTTAACCCTCACTGTTTCTGGTAATCATAGTGAAACCATTTCTTTTTTAATTTTTCGTTCACCTTTTACACCTGTTGTTTTGGGCCATCCCTGGCTAGTTTGTCATAATCCTTCCATTAATTGGTCTAGTAATTCTATCCTCTCCTGGAACGTCTCTTGTCATGTGAAATGTTTAATGTCTGCTATCCCTCCTGTTTCCTCTGTCTCTTCTTCACAGGAGGAGCCTGGTGATTTGACAGGGGTGCCGGAGGAATATCACGATCTGCGCACGGTGTTCAGTCGGTCCAGGGCCACCTCTCTTCCTCCACACCGGTCGTATGATTGTAGTATTGATCTCCTTCCGGGAACCACCCCCCCCCGGGGTAGACTATACTCTCTGTCGGCTCCCGAACGTAAGGCTCTCGAAGATTATTTGTCTGTAGCTCTTGACGCCGGTACCATAGTCCCCTCCTCCTCTCCCGCCGGAGCGGGGTTTTTTTTTGTCAAGAAGAAGGACGGGTCTCTGCGCCCCTGCATAGATTATCGAGGGCTGAATGACATAACAGTGAAGAATCGTTATCCGCTTCCTCTTATGTCTTCAGCCTTCGAGATCCTGCAGGGAGCCAGGTTTTTCACTAAGTTGGACCTTCGTAACGCTTACCATCTCGTGCGCATCAGGGAGGGGGACGAGTGGAAGACGGCGTTTAACACTCCGTTAGGGCACTTTGAATACCGGGTTCTTCCTTTCGGCCTCGCTAACGCTCCAGCTGTCTTTCAGGCATTAGTCAATGATGTCCTGAGAGACATGCTGAACATCTTTGTTTTCGTTTACCTTGACGATATCCTGATTTTTTCACCGTCACTCCAGATTCATGTTCAGCACGTTCGACGTGTCCTCCAGCGCCTTTTAGAGAATTGTCTTTTTGTGAAGGCTGAGAAGTGCACTTTTCATGCCTCCTCCGTCACATTTCTCGGTTCTGTTATTTCCGCTGAAGGCATTAAGATGGATCCCGCTAAGGTCCAAGCTGTCATTGATTGGCCCGTCCCTAAGTCACGCGTCGAGCTGCAGCGCTTTCTCGGCTTCGCGAACTTCTATCGTCGTTTCATCCGTAATTTCGGTCAGGTGGCAGCTCCTCTCACAGCCCTTACTTCTGTCAAGACGTGCTTTAAGTGGTCCGTTTCCGCCCAGGGAGCTTTTGATCTCCTCAAGAATCGTTTTACATCCGCTCCTATCCTTGTTACACCTGACGTCTCTAGACAGTTCGTTGTCGAGGTTGACGCGTCAGAGGTGGGCGTGGGAGCCATTCTTTCTCAGCGCTCCCTCTCTGACGACAAGGTCCACCCATGCGCGTATTTTTCTCATCGCCTGTCGCCGTCGGAACGTAACTATGATGTGGGTAACCGCGAACTGCTCGCCATCCGGTTAGCCCTAGGCGAATGGCGACAGTGGTTGGAGGGGGCGACCGTTCCTTTTGTCGTTTGGACTGACCATAGGAACCTTGAGTACATCCGTTCTGCCAAACGACTTAATGCGCGTCAGGCGCGTTGGGCGCTGTTTTTCGCTCGTTTCGAGTTCGTGATTTCTTATCGTCCGGGCTCTAAGAACACCAAGCCTGATGCTTTGTCTCGTCTCTTCAGTTCTTCAGTAGCCTCCACTGACCCCGAGGGGATTCTCCCTGAGGGGCGTGTTGTCGGGTTGACTGTCTGGGGAATTGAGAGGCAGGTAAAACAAGCGCTCACTCACACTCCGTCGCCGCGCGCTTGTCCTAGGAACCTTCTTTTCGTTCCCGTTCCTACTCGTCTGGCCGTTCTTCAGTGGGCTCACTCTGCCAAGTTAGCCGGCCACCCTGGCGTTCGGGGTACGCTTGCTTCCATTCGCCAGCGTTTTTGGTGGCCCACCCGGGAGCATGACACGCGTCGTTTCGTGGCTGCTTGTTCGGTCTGCGCGCAGACTAAGTCCGGTAACTCTCCTCCTGCCGGCCGTCTCAGGCCGCTTCCTATTCCTTCTCGACCGTGGTCTCACATCGCCTTAGATTTTGTCACCGGACTGCCTTCGTCAGCGGGGAAGACTGTTATTCTTACGGTTGTCGATAGGTTCTCTAAGGCGGCTCATTTCATTCCCCTTGCTAAGCTTCCTTCTGCTAAAGAGACGGCACAAATCATCATCGAGAATGTTTTCAGAATTCATGGCCTTCCGTCAGACGTCGTTTCGGACAGAGGTCCGCAATTCACGTCTCAACTTTGGAGGGAGTTTTGCCGTTTGATTGGGGCTTCCGTCAGTCTCTCTTCCGGCTTTCACCCCCAGTCTAACGGTCAAGCAGAACGGGCCAATCAGACTATTGGTCGCATCTTACGCAGTCTTTCTTTTCGTAACCCTGCGTCTTGGTCAGAACAGCTCCCCTGGGCAGAATACGCCCACAACTCGCTTCCTTCGTCTGCGACCGGGCTATCTCCTTTTCAGAGTAGCCTCGGGTACCAGCCTCCGCTGTTCTCATCTCAGTTCGCCGAGTCCAGCGTCCCCTCCGCTCAGGCTTTTGTCCAACGTTGCGAGCGCACCTGGAAGAGGGTCAGGTCTGCACTTTGCCGTTATAGGACGCAGACTGTGAGGGCTGCTAATAAGCGTAGAACTAAGAGTCCTAGATATTGTCGCGGTCAGAGAGTTTGGCTCTCCACTCAGAACCTTCCCCTTAAGACGGCTTCTCGCAAGTTGACCCCGCGGTTCATTGGTCCGTTCCGTATTTCTCGGGTCATTAATCCTGTCGCAGTTCGACTTCTTCTTCCGCGATACCTTCGTCGCGTCCACCCGGTCTTCCATGTCTCCTGCATCAAGCCCGTCCTTCGCGCCCCCGCTCGTCTTCCCCCCCCCCCCCATCCTTGTCGAGGGCGCACCCATCTACAGGGTCCGTAGAATTTTGGACATGCGTCCTCGGGGCCGTGGTCACCAGTACCTCGTAGATTGGGAGGGGTACGGTCCTGAGGAGAGGAGTTGGGTTCCCTCTCGGGACGTGCTGGACCGTGCGCTGATCGAGGATTTCCTCCGTTGCCGCCAGGTTTCCTCCTCGAGTGCGCCAGGAGGCGCTCGGTGAGTGGGGGGGTACTGTCATGTACTGTCATGTTGTGTCTTGTCTCTGTCCTTTCCCTTCACCCTGTCTCCCTCTGCTGGTCGTTGTTAGGTTACCTTTCCACCCCCTCTTTCCCCCAGCTGTGCCTTGTCTCCTCCTAACCACCTCGTCACCCCTTTTCCCACCTGTTCCCTTTTTCCCTCTGATTAGTCCCCTATATCTCTCTCTGTTTTTGTTCCTGTCCTTGTCGGATTCTTGTTTGTTGTGTTTCATGCCTGAACCAGACTGTCGTCATGTTTGCTGTAACCTTGTCTTGTCCTGTCGGAATCTGCCGGTCCGTCTGAGCCTACCTATGTTTGGTAATTAAAGAAGCTCTGTTTAAGTTAATTTGCTTTTGGGTCCTCATTCACGCACCGTAACAACAGCCCTTGCAGAGCAAGGGGAACAACTACTTCAAGGCCTCAGAGCAAGTGACGTCACCGATTGAAACGCTATTAGCGCAAACCCCGCTAACCATATCACATCGGTTACACATGCCAGCAAGCCACTACAAACAACACTAAACAATACATTATTTGCACTTTAACGGTGACAAACGGTGCCTACAAACTGTTAGCGCCTACATAAATGCAGTTATATCCAACAATGCAGTTATATATATATATAGATACACACACAGATAAGAATAAGAAATAAAAGTAACAAGTAATTAAAGAGCAGCAGTAAAATATCAATTGTGAGACTATATACAGGGGATTACCGGTACAGAGTCAATGTGCGGCGTCACCGGTTAGTTGAGGTAATATGTACATGTGGGTAGAATAATGCATAGATGATAACAACAGAGAGTAGCAGCGGTGTAAAAGAGGGGGGGGGGGGGGGTCAATGCAAATAGTCTGGGTGACCATTTGATTAGATGTTCAGGAGTCTTATGGCTTGGAGGTAAAAGCTGTTTAGAAGCCTCTTGGACCTAGACTTGGCGCCCTGGTATTGCTTGCTGTGTGGTAGCAGGGAGAACAGTCTATGACTAGGGTGGCTAAAGTCTTTGACAATTTTTAGGGCCTTCCTCTTACACTGCCTGGTAAATCTGTCCCAACAGCAGAGTCCCAACAGCAGTCCCAACACCTTACCACTGCTACACCTGGCTATCAGCGGAGCCTTGTCTGGCAGCGAAACAGTTCATTCAGCCTCATTTACTGCCTTTTAAAAAAACGTAGCTGATATGGCTGACTTGCTAAAACAAATGTGGTTTCTACTGACAGTTGAGATGTACAAACTATGGCATATGGGGACGACGAGCGGATAAGAGGCAATCTGTAATTTCGATGAAGACATTAATGAGAGAGCTGGGACGGACGGAGTCAATATAACTATTTGTTCAGCACTTTAGAAATGTACAGCGACAGATTTAAGAACATGTATCGTTCTTACAGTGTTCTCCCTGTACAAGGTAGAACCGTAGGATAAAGAAATGGGGCATCTAAACAGCCAATGAAAGCTCTTACAGTATTCGATGATTGCATTTCTCTAAAACAGGTTATAGGCTATTTGTGCACCACCAAGTTAAAACAGTAGGTGGGTATTTGTGTGTCAAAAAAGGTATGTCATATAACATTATTTGACATGTTAAATAAGCTTTGAATTTGACACGTCAAATAACACAATTCTATTAATTTGCACGTGCAATCCAAGCACCACCAATACTATCAGTAGCACTGTCAAAGCTGTACAAAAAAGTAGCTTAACAAGCACTCACCGGACCACGAACGATGTGTTTACAATACAAATTATTAGGGTGAGGCACATGGGCTACTAACAGCTTACTTCACAACATACACTTAGTATTACTTTCTTAACTACCGTATAGATTTCTCCCTTGTGTATTACATCATTTATGCTGCAGCATACAATACATTTTTGGACTCACCTTGTGAAGGTGGCGCAGTAGTCCTTTGTGGGCAAATTTCGTCACCAAACTGTCATCAAAGTCTGGCATTCTCTGGATTTATGGTGAGAACTCTGGAGAGAAAAAAAACACATTGAAAAGCAGGCTAACTTGCAAGGTTTCTTTGCAACGCTTGCAGTTAGTCACTGATTCCTTCCAAGTGACTCATTGTTGAATTTGCGATTTCCAACTTGTTGTGTAATCTTTATGTACAACGGCCAATGAGCACCGATATGTTTTATCTATAATTTCTCTTCATATGACAATGATTAAAAAGGATTTGCCAGTAGATTGTCGACAACTGATGATGACTGCTTGCTAAGACTTTGAAAGTAAGATATTGACATGATAAGTCCAATCAAAGCTACTGTACAGTAGATATAACGTGATTTGATGTCATTCGATCTGCGGCCAATGACCATGAGCCTTCTTGGATCCGCACTTCTAATATAACTATGGCAGAACCCATGGGGCTAATGTTTTTGAGCTCTAAACTCAGAAATAGGGACGACGTACTGTCCCATGAGTGACAAAACTGAGCCAATCAAGAAATCAAATCAAATTTATTTGTCACATACACATGGTTAGCAGATGTTAATGCGAGTGTAGCGAAATGCTTGTGCTTCTAGTTCCGACAATGCAGTAATAACCAACAAGTAATCTAACTAAAAATTCCAAAACTACTGTCTTATACACACAAGTGTAAGGGGATAAAGAATATGTACATAAAGATATATGAATGAGTGATGGTACAGAGCGGCATAGGCAAGATACAGTAGATGGTATCGAGTACAGTATATACATATGAGATGAGTATGTAAACAAAGTGGCATAGTTAAAGTGGCTAGTGATACATGTATTACATAAAGATGCAGTAGATGATAGAGTACAGTATATACGTATACATATGAGATGAATAATGTAGGGTATGTAAACATTATATTAGGTAGCATTGTTTAAAGTGGCTAGTGATATATTTTACATCATTTCCCATTAATTCCCATTATTTAAGTGGCTGGAGTTGAGTCAGTGTGTTGGCAGCAGCCACTCAATGTTAGTGGAGGCTGTTTAACAGTCTGATGGCCTTGAGATAGAAGCTGTTTTTCAGTCTCTCGGTCCCAGCTTTGATGCACCTGTACTGACCTCGCCTTCTGGATGATAGAGGGGTGAACAGGCAGTGGCTCGGGTGGTTGTTGTCCTTGATGATCTTTATGGCCTTCCTGTAACATCAGGTGGTGTATGTGTCCTGGAGGGCAGGTAGTTTGCCCCCGGTGATGCGTTGTGCAGACCTCACTACCCTCTGGAGAGCCTTACGGTTGTGGGCGGAGCAGTTGCCATACCAGGCGGTGATACAGCCCGCCAGTATGCTCTCGATTGTGCATCTGTAGAAGTTTGTGAGTGCTTTTGGTGACAAGACGAATTTCTTCAGCCTCCTGAGGTTGAAGAGGCGTGACACAACGTTCTGTATTTTCTGCTGGCTAGCCCCACCACCACCACCACCACAGAAAGCACTGAGCTAGGCTGAAACACCTGCATTTTGGAGCTGCCTTACTCAAGAAAGTATAAAAGAGACCATGTTTGTATGCGGCTTTATTAACTCAATGACATTTACATTTTTTACATTGTGACACGTATTAATGGCAAAATGACAATGCCAAAATAAAAGTGTGGTGCTCAAAACAGGTGGTTCTCTGCTCTACCTGCCCTGAATGACGGGTCGCCACTGCCAATAATACATATATGCATGAGCCCAGTGGACAGGAGAGGAAGCTGTTGACTAGAGGGGTTCTGGCTCAAGTCCAAAATTTTAAGTTGACATAATTATGTAATTGTTTTAAGATGGTCATTCTATGGATCATTTAGCTATTTGATTTTGAACTTTAGGATCCTTTTAGGTATCAAAAATGTAATTTGGCCTTTACTACTATAGCCAAGAGAAATGCATTGAATAACACATTCATAAATGGCAGAAATACAGTCACAAAAGAAAGGTTTCGAAGTGTTTTTCCTGTATCTGTATCTTCCTGTACAAGAAAGCTCAGGAAATATGTTATTATAATTTTTGACACATACAGTGCCTTGCGAAAGTATTCGGCCCCCTTGAACTTTGCGACCTTTTGCCACATTTCAGGCTTCAAACATAAAGATATAAAACTGTATTTTTTTGTGAAGAATCAACAACAAGTGGGACACAATCATGAAGTGGAATGACATTTATTGGATATTTCAAACTTTTTTAACAAATCAAAAACTGAAAAATTGGGCGGGCAAAATTAATCTACCAAGACCTGGCCGTCTCTCTAAACTTTCAACTCATACAAGGAGAAGACTGATCAGAGATGCAGCCAAGAGGCCCATGATCACTCTGGATGAACTGCAGAGATCTACAGCTGAGTTGGGAGACTCTGTCCATAGGACAACAATCAGTTGTATATTGCACAAATCTGGCCTTTATGGAAGAGTGGCAAGAAGAAAGCCATTTCTTAAAGATATCCATAAAAAGTGTTGTTTAAAGTTTGCCACACGCCACCTGGGAGACACACCAAACATGTGGAAGAAGGTGCTCTGGTCAGATGAAACCAAAATTGAACTTTTTGGCAACAATGCAAAACGTTATGTTTGGCGTAAAAGCAACACAGCTGAACACACCATCCCCACTGTCAAACATGGTGGTGGCAGCATCATGGTTTGGGCCTGCTTTTCTTCAGCAGGGACAGGGAAGATGGTTAACATTGATGGGAAGATGGATGGAGCCAAATACAGGACCATTCTGGAAGAAAACCTGATGGAGTCTGCAAAAGACCTGAGACTGGGACGGAGATTTGTCTTCCAACAAGACAATGATCCAAAACATAAAGCAAAATCTACAATGGAATGGTTCAAAAATAAACATATCCAGGTGTTAGAATGGCCAAGTCAAAGTCCAGACCTGAATCCAATCGAGAATCTGTGGAAAGAACTGAAAACTGCTGTTCACAAATGCTCTCCATCCAACCTCACTGAGCTCGAGCTGTTTTGCAAGGAGGAATGGGAAAAAATGTCAGTCTCTCGATGTGCAAAACTGATAGAGACATACCCCAAGCGACTTACAGCTGTAATCGCAGCAAAAGGTGGCGCTACAAAGTATTAACTTAAGGGGGCTGAATAATTTTGCACGCCCAATTTTTCAGTTTTTGATTTGTTAAAAAAGTTTGAAATATCCAATAAATGTCGTTCCACTTCATGATTGTGTCCCACTTGTTGTTGATTCTTCACAAAAAAATTGAAGCCTGAAATGTGGCAAAAGGTCGCAAAGTTCAAGGGGGCCGAATACTTTCGCAAGGCACTGTATTTAACCCTTTCTTTGGGTAGGCACAAAATTAAATTCATACTTCCATTCATTTATTTTTGCCGGTACTGGTTACCTTCAGACAAGTACCGTGACACTTGTGGGAGCTATAAAGCAAAATGAACAACATAATGTTCATGGGAATCTCCCCTTTCCATAGAGTGGTCACATTAGTGTCCCTTTTCCATACAGTGGTCATAATAGTTTGCAGGTAAAACCGTTCGGACACTACAGACGTTTTCGTGAGAAGACAGGCTTTCGGGATCCTGGTCTGACAAACATCGCTCTAGTTTTGTCACCTTTCACCGTAGATGTGGAAGTGTGACATTGGCGGATGCGGACGATTAAAAAAACGGATATTTCTAGCTTTAACCTGAATACACATTATGCCTATTGTTACAAAACCTTGGGTAATTTATTTAAGGATTTTGTGGGGATAGCAAAAAGCACTCTCTTTCTCATATCATCAGAATGATTTAATTCTGAATGAGAGAAAGAATGAGGAGTCACCACTATCATCATAATGATTTTCTGTCCCTCCTATTTCACTTTCATTATCACAAGCACAAACTCTAGCTCAATGTTTGTATTATCGCGCCTTTCATGCTGAACCTGTGCATATTTTTTTTTACACACATCTCACATCTCCTGGCAGCTGCTTTCAGGTCCTGTTGCTGATCAGCCTTTTAGAACTGAAAATTATAATTTCTCAGTGGCATTCTTTTATCTGACTCTGTCCCATTCATCTATGTGTTGACAGTCTTGCCTCTTGATTTACAGGCTGCTTGTGCAGAGGAGCTCTCCAGGATAAAGCAATTAGAGAGAGGGAAAGGGGATGGGGAGAGGGAAAGGGGATAGGGAGGGTGGGAGGGAGGGAGAGAGGAAGGGGTAAGGAAAGACAGCAAGAAAGAAAGGGATAAGAAATGCAGTAGAGTTGAGAAGAGGGAGAGAGGCTGAGAATGAATTGCCCATCTATAAGGCCTGCTGTAAATTGTGCTGCCCACACAAGAGAGGGATAGATGGAGATTATAGATTGGGTCTTTTTTGCTTTGCTTAACCTTTAAGAAGTTATTAATGACGACAAGGCAGCTTTTATATGGGCATTATAATCAATTGACATGCTCCCAGCCTCTAGAGTTTACAGTATTGAATACCTGTAGTTACTCTAACTTACTTCATCTTCACAATCAGTTTCGTAACACCAGGTGAGTGGCCGAGGAGGTTCTGGAAGTGCGCTCCGCAGACCATCCTTAGCAGGACACAGTGGGCCTGAAGAGAGAGATCCACTTCCCCACCCTCCACTTCTCCACTTCTAAAACGTAGGAATTAAGCAGAGAACATCCCTGACCTTTGCGTGTGTGTGCTCCTAAACGTTTCCTCACCTTCCCTGTATTGGGTGGCTTATTGTTATAAATGTTGTGGATATTGTTTATTGTGGTTCCACGGTTTATTTGAGATTCTATTGAGGCACACAGGAGGGCTCCAGTTTTCATGTAGTTCCAGAAGGGGACAGATGGTGTAGAAGCAGCTGGTATAGCCAAGGAATGGAACTTCTCCTTATTAAGACTGCATTTAGTCAAGCTGTTCATTTCGCCCTCAATTGAAAAAATGCAGAGCATCAGACTGCTCATCAAACTGCTTTCCTTTCTCCGAAGAGGCTGGTAACAAATTCCACTCCTGTTAACTGTGGGTGTAAGAATTTCTAATGAGGAGTGTTTAATTAGGGATAGTCGTCTTGACAGCGGGACACCTGTCGACAACATCCAGTGAAATTGGAGGGCGCGCAATTCAAATAAATAATTGTAATATTAAACATTTATGAACATACAAGTATATTATATAATTTAAAAGCTTAAATTCTTGTTAATCAAACTGCATTGTCCTATTTACAATAGGCTTTACAGCGAAAGCATACCATGTGATTCTTTGAGGATGGCGCACCACATCAACATATTTTTCAACCAGCACAGGGTTCATAAAATCACAAATAGCGATTCAATTAATCACTTACTTTTGAAAATCTTTCTCTGTTTGCAATTCCAACGGTCCCAGCTACAACATGAATGGTCGTTTTGTTAGATAAAATCCTTCTTTATATCCCAAAAAGTCTGTTAAGTTGGCGCCATCGATTTCAGTAAACCACTCATTCAACATGCTGACAAAGGAATCATAAAAAGCTACCGCTAAACTTTGTTCAAACAAGTCGAACTACATTTCTATTTAATCCTCAGGTACCCTAAAATGTAAATAAACTATCATATTTCATACAGAAAGTAGTATGTTCAATAGAAAAGTTATATTCTAGAGGCGCACGTCCTCTTTGTCGCATGGGAACAAACTGATGTTCCACTGAGACTCTTTGTACCGAAACTCCAAATTCTTCCTCGTTTTGGAAGAAACAAGCCTGAAACCTTGAACAGAGACTGTTGATATCTAGTGGAAGCAATAGGAATTGCAATCATCTGAGTGCTAGAATTGCATAGGACCCATAGCTTTAAATATAAGCCTGGGACATCAGTTGGTTTTCTGTAGATTTTAGTCTACCATAAAAATTGTGTTATAGTCTCATACATTATTTTAACGTTTCTACAAACTTCAAAGTGTTTTCTATCCAATGGTATCAATTATATGCATATCCTGACTTTTGGGCCTGAGTAACAGGTAGTTTACTTTGGGCACGTCAGTCAGGTGGAAATTCAGGAAAATAGACCCTAGCCCTAAGAATTAAAGATGAACTAAACAGGACACATACACTGGGTGTACAAAACAATCAACACACCTCCCTAATATTGAGTCACACCCCCCGTAGCCCTCAAAACAGCCTCAATTCGTCACGGCATGGACTCTACAAGGTGTCGAAAGTGTGCTGGCCCATGTGGACTCCAATGCTTCCCACAGTTGTTTCAAGTTGGCTGGATGTCTTTGAGCTTGAAAACCCAGCAGTGTTGCAGTTCTTGACACATTCAAACCGGTGCGCCTGGCACCTACTAACCTACCCTCAAAGGCACATAAATATTTTGTCTTGCCTATTCACCCTCTGAATGGCACACATACGCAATCCATGTGTCAATTGTCTCAAGGTTTAAAAATCCTTCTTTATCCCTAATCTACACTGATTGAAGTGGATTTAACAAGTGACATCAATAAGGGATCATAGCTTTCACCTGGATTCACCTGTTCAGTCTATGTCATGGAAAGAGCAGGTGTTCCTAATGTTTTGTACACTCAGTGTATGTGTGTAAGCCCGCACTGTACTGTACTGGAGTGCCCACATCTGGGATTATGGATTTAAAGTTTTCTGAAGTGGCAAAAGCAAGATGATTGCACCGCTAGGAAAGGCAAATCCAGCTATTATCGAAGGAAACACCCAGGAAGAAATATCTGAGACACTTCAAGAAAAAGTGCACACATATACACTAGCTGACTTACCATTAGGCAGAAGAGGCAATTGCCTCAGGCTTCACATCATCAAAGGGCCTCATGAGCTGGTCAAATTATAATAATTTATCCGCTTGAGGCCCCCACATGCTCCACACAAGACATACTAAGTAAATAAAATAAAAACATCCCCATAAAAATCCATCTAGAGATATGTTTGGTTTTTGCACAGGCTGTTTCTCAATCCACAGCACCTGCGGTGGACGGTGGCCGAGCAACAGAGGTTTTTGTCAGACCAGCAGACATCCTGAAAATCAGTCTTGGTACCGGGCTGAAAAATGAATGGAAGTGAATATAAATAGAAGGTATACGGGTAATTCCTATATCTCTCAGATTTAGGACAGACACTTCAAAACATACTCACTTTTGAGTAAATGTTTGTCTAGCTGTTTTCCATGTATGAATCTGTTATGAAAATCAAATCAAATTTTATTGGTCTCATACACATGGTTAGTAGATGTTAATGCGAGTGTAGCGAAATGCTTGTGCTTCTAGTTCTGACTGTTCAGCAATATCTAACAAGTGATCAAACAATTTCACAACCCTCTTATACACACACACAAGTGTAAAGGAATGAATATGGCATAGGTAAGATGCAGTAGATGGTATCGAGTACAGTATATACAGTGGGGCAAAAAAGTATTTAGTCAGCCACCAATTGTGCAAGTTCTCCCACTTAAAAAGATGAGAGAGGCCTGTAATTTTCATCATAGGTACACTTCAACTATGACAGACAAAATGAGAAAAAAAATCCAGAAAATCACATTGTAGGATTTTTAATGAATTTATTTGCAAATTATGGTAGAAAATAAGTATTTGGTCACCTACAAACAAGCAAGATTTCTGGCTCTCACAGACCTGTAACTTCTTCTTTAAGAGGCTCCTCTGTCCTCCACTCATTACCTGTATTAATGGCACCTGTTTGAACTTGTTATCGGTATAAAAGACACCTGTCTACAACCTCAAACAGTCACACTCCAAACTCCACTATGGGCAAGACCAAAGAGCTGTCTAAGGACACCATAAACAAAATTGTAGACCTGCACCAGGCTGGGAAGACTGAATCTGCAATAGGTAAGCAGCTTGGTTTGAGGAAATCAACTGTGGGAGCAATTATTAGGAAATGGAAGACATACAAGACCACTGATAATCTCCCTCGATCTGGGGCTCCACGCAAGATCTCACCCCGTGGGGTCAAAATTATCACAAGAATGGTTTGCAAAAATCCCAGAATCACACGGGGGGACCTAGTGAATGACCTGCAGAGAGCTGGGACCAAAGTAACAAAGCCTACCATCAGTAACACACTCCGCCGCCAGGGACTCAAATCCTGCAGTGCCAGACGTGTCCCCCTGCTTAAGGCAGTACATGTCCAGGCCCGTCTGAAGTTTGCTAGAGAGCATTTGGATGATCCAGAAGAAGATTGGGAGAATGTCATATGGTCAGATGAAACGAAAATACAACTTTTTGGTAAAAACTCAACTCGTTGTGTTTGGAGGACAAAGAATGCTGAGTTGCATCCAAAGAACACCATACCTACTGTGAAGCATGGGGGTGGAAACATCATGCTTTGGGGCTGCTTTTCTGCAAAGGGACCAGGACGACTGATCCATGTAAAGGAAAGAATGAATGGGGCCATGTATTGTGAGATTTTGAGTGAAAACCTCCTTCCATCAGCAAGGGCATTGAAGATGAAACGTGGCTGGGTCTTTCAGCATGACAATGATCCCAAACCGCCCGGGCAACGAAGGAGTGGCTTTGTAAGAAGCATTTCAAGGTCCTGGAGTGGCCTAGCCAGTCTCCAGATCTCAACCCCATAGAACATCTTTGGAGGGAGTTGAAAGTCTGTGTTGCCCAGCAACAGCCCCAAAACATCACTGCTCTAGAGGAGATCTGCATGGAGGAATGGGCCAAAATACCAGCACCAGTGTGTGAAAACCTTGCGAAGACTTGACCTCTGTCATTGCCAACAAAGGGTATATAACAAAGTATTGAGATAAACTTTTGTTATTGACCAAATACTTATTTTCCACCATAATTTGCAAATAAATTCATTAAAAATCCTACAATGTGATTTTCTGGATTTTTTTTCTCATTTTGTCTGTCATAGTTAAAGTGTACCTATGATGAAAGTTACAGGCCTCGCTCATCTTTTTAAGTGGGAGAACTTGCACAATTGGTGGCTGACTAAATACTTTTTTGCCCCACTGTACATATGAGATGAGTAATGTAGGGTATGTAAACATGATATAAAGTGGCATTGTTTAAAGTGATTAGTGATACATTTATTCCATCCAATTTTTTATTATTAAAGTGGCAAGAGATTTGAGTCAGTATGTTGGCAGCAGCCACACAAAGTTAGTGATGGCTGTTTATCAGTCTGATGTCCTTGAGATAGTCTCTCGGTCCCAGCTTTGATGCACCTGTACTGACCTTGCCTTCTGGTCAGGCTCCGTAGACGGGCACATCGCTCCCGAGTATACTACTCGCCAATGTCCAGTCTCTTGACAACAAGGTAGACAAAATTCGAGCAAGGGTTGCCTTCCAGAGAGACATCAGAAATTGTAACATTCTCTGTCTCACAGAAACATGGCTCACTTGGGAAACGTTAGAGTCGGTTCAGCCTCCCGGTTTCTTCACGCATCGCGCCGACAGAAACAAACATCTCTCTGGTAAGAAGAAGGGCGGGGGTGTATGCCTTATTATTTACGAGTCGTGGTGTGATCATAACAACATACAGGAAGTCAAGTCCTTATGTTCACCTGACCAAGAATTCCTTACAATCAAATGCCAACCGCATTATCTACCAAGAGTTATCTCTTCGATTATAATCACAGCCGTGTATATCCCCCACAAGCAGACACCTCGACGGCCCTGAAAGAACTTCATTAGACTCTATGTAAACTGGAAACCAAATCCGGAGCCTGCATTTATTGTAGCTGGGGATTTTAACAAGGCTTATCTGAAAACAAGGCTCCGTAAATGTTATCCGCTTATCGAATGCGCGACCCGGGCTGGCAAAAATCTGGATCATTGCTACTCTTAACTTCCGCGACGCATACAAAGCTCTCCCTCGCCCTCCTTTCAGCAGATCTGACCACGACTCCATTTTGTTGCTCCCAGCCTATAGACAGAAACTAAAACAGGAAAGGCCGGTGCTCAGGTCTGTTCAATGCTGGTCCGACCAATCTGACTCCACGCTTCAAGATTGCTTCTATCACGTGGACTGGGATATGTCTTCCGGATAGCCACAGACAACAACATTGATGTATACGCTGATTCGGTGAGCGAGTTTATTAGCAAGTACATCGGTGATGTTGTACCCACCGTGACTATTAAAACCTTCCTCAACATGTCAGCATTCGCGCAAAACTGAAAGCGCGAACCACTGCTTTTAATCATGGCAAGGCGACAGGAAACATGAACGAATACAAACAGTGTAGCTATTCCCTCCACAAGGCAATCAAACAAGCTAAGCGTTTGTATAGAGACAAAGTAGAGTCGCAATTCAACGGCTCAGACACGTCTCGTATGTGGCAGGGTCTACAGTCAATCACGGATTACAAAAAAGAAAACCATCCCCGTCGCGGACACCAACGTCAACTATCGCCCCGTAGCACTCACTTCCGTCATCATGAAGTGCTTTGAGAGACTAGTCAAGGACCATATCACCTCCACCCTACCCAACACCCTAGACCCACTCCAATTTGCTTACCGCCCCAATAGGTCCACAGATGACACAACTGCAATCACACTGCACACAGCCATAACCCATCTGGACAAGAGAAATACCTATGTAAGAATGCTGTTCATCGATTACAGCTCAGAATTTAACACCATAGTACCCTCCAAACTCGTCATTAAGCTGGAGACCCTGGGTCTCGACCCCGCCCTGTGCAACTGGGTCATGGACGTTGACGGGCCGCCCCCAGAAACGCAATGCGTTTCTATGGGCTAATAGCAGTAAGGCCAAATTCAATGTTTCAAAAAATATATATATTCTACCTACAGGGTTCCTAAAATAAAAAATGAAATAGCTAAATGATCCTTGGTATGACCATCTTAAAACAATTCCATATGTTAGCTTAGTAGAAACCCAGCCCCGGGCCCTTAGACTCGAAGGGGAATCAATACATATTTCTATAAAAAGACAGGTGCTGCTGATAATATTGCCATTATCGTCGAGGCAGAGGACATGTATATGTACCCCATGTATCTGATGCTGACTGGCCAGAAAGATTGTGGCATGGGCTACATAAACTGTAGAAAGACAGAGGGGCGCTGTTTAGCTCGCTATGATGCTTTCTCTGGTGACATTGTTTCACCCACTTGCAAATTGACGGAAAGTTGGCGGGTGCACGGCGCACTGTTCGGCACTGTTATTTTGGATGAACGTGCAAACGCAACCTACTTTTTGAAGTGATTTGTTTGACAATCAGATGAAAACATCATGACATGTCTTTACCACAAATCCCCTAAAAATGTTGAAAGGGGGGGGGTCTCAAACTGGCCTCTGCTTGGGCCTCCAAAACACAAAGTCCACCCCGGCACATATATTGCTTTTTTCATCCATAGTTAGTTCAACCTTGGCAGCCGTTCCTTGGATCCAGCTTGAGAACACAAAGTAAACCAGTCCAAAAGCCTGTCTTTGGCTGTGACTACTTACCACCATGCTCCCTTAATCTCCTCACACCAGTCAAGAAAGGATCCAATCTGCTACACTAGAACTATTTGGCTACCATTTCAAGCTATCTATTTTGAGGAAATATGAACCCTAAGCAGCTCTACAATATACCATGGCCTTCAGTAGATATCAGTTCATCGCGCACCAAGATCTATAGACTCCTGTCACGTTGATTAATGATCGGAGGCGCAGGAATACGTAATAGGGGGGTTTATTTACTCCATCCAAAAATACAACATGTCATTAAAAGGCACGGGGACGAAGCCCAAAACAAACACGTATGCAAAATACACAGGGATGTAACCCAAACAAAAGAGCAAGGTTTAAACCTCTATTAATTACACGGGACGAGACCTGTAATAACACTACACGGGACGAGACCCGTAATAACACTACACGGGACGAGACCTGTAATAACACTACACGGGACGAGACCCGTAATAACACTACACGGGACGAGACCCGTAATAACACTACACGGGACGAGACCCGTAATAACACTACACGGGACGAGACCCGTAATAACACTACACGGGACGAGACCCGTAATAACACTACACGGGACGAGACCCGTAATAACACTACACGGGACGAGACCCAAAATAGTGCACAATACACGCAACACGAAAGCCGAAACAACAAAGCACAGGTACTCACAAGACCAACAGACAAGGGAACAATAACCGACCAGGCCAATGGGGAACAGAGGGCACATGATAGCAGAAATCGTGGCAAAGTGAAGTAGAAAATAAAACAAATACAACACTAAGCATTCAAAGGCCTATGCTGGCTCTGTTGGAAATCTCTGCTGTCAATATAGTCCCAATTGCTGGTGGGGTAGGATAGAGTTTTTATAGTTTTTAATTGTTCTAAAGCTGCTGCCATGTCTTGCATCAGATAAATCAATAGTGCTGTCTCTCTGTGTGACTAAAGTGCATGCCAGTGAAGATTAATCACTCAACCTCCTGCTTTCACTAATCCAGACCCATCCTCTTAGAAGTGGATGACGCTTCCTATCAATATTTGCATGGTTCTCACAATGCACCGGCCACCCTGCTAATTAAATGCCTATCAGTAATTAAACCAGGTGCGATTCTGCTATTATTGCACCATTTTCATTTCCGTTTACGGTGTACATTGAGTGTATATACACTGAGGGGACAAAGCATTATGAACACCTTCTCTTTCCATGACAGACTGACCAGGTGAATTCAAGTGAAAGCTATGATCCCTTATTGATGTCACTTGTTAAATACACTTCAGTTAGTGTAGATGAATGGAAGGAGACAGGTTCAAGAAGAATTTGTATGCCTTGAGACAATTGAGACATGGATTGTGGCAAGGAGTGGAACATAATACATAGACAGCAACCAAGCTATGTCTACCATGGTTATAGCAGAGAATAGCCATAGTAAGCTTATCCCAGGAGGGTCTCCACTTCAGACACTCTTTGAAAAGGCATTGAGCTTCGTGGACTACATTAACAATATATGAATCTCTACTTTCCTCTCTCTGCTGACAGTTTGGTGTTATTGAAATGTAATTTGTGAGGTGCCTGGGGATTTGTGTGATGGACACACACAGGCACACAGACACAGACACAGACACAGACACAGACACAGACACAGACACAGGCACACAGACACAGACACAGACACAGACACAGACACAGACACAGACACAGACACAGACACAGACACAGACACAGACACAGACACAGACACAGACACAGACACAGACACAGACACAGACACAGGCACACAGACACAGACACAGACACAGACACAGACACAGACACAGACAGACACAGACACACACACACACACACACACACACACACACACACACACACACACACACACACACACACACACACACACACATACACACACACACACACATACAAATGCTTACAAATGAAAATAGTGGGACAAGATAGAAAGCTTAAAATCCTCTATATTCTAGTGAGAGAAGATGGTGGTTCCGCCTGAGAGTGGTCCTCTGGATTATATTAATTATCTGTATTTAAGAATCTCAGCCGGTGGCCTGAACAGTCACAGGACTATGCCATAGAATTCCCCATACAATACTGCCCCCTGCTGTTATTCTCCAGAACACCTACTGTTACTATAGTCTGCAGGCTCTACCTGCATGGTCTCTTACATCACTATGTCTTCTTATATTTTGTATCTCTGCAGTTGTGTGTTTCTCTGTCTCGCCATGTCAGTATATTTCTGTTATTTTGCATGTCTGTCTTTATTATCTAGCAACATCTGTCCTGTTCCCTTTCTTGCAAAATAGGTGTCCAGTCCATTGGAGTAGTTATTTTATAATGTCTCTTAATTATGGAGCATGCTGTAATTAATTAACATCATGGATGCACCAACCGTGAAGCTACTGAGGAGGGGAGAGAGAGAGAGAGAGAGAGAGAGAGAGAGAGAGAGAGAGAGAGAGAGAGACAGAGAGAGAGAGAGAGAGAGAGAGAGAGAGAGAGAGAGAGAGAGAGAGAGACAGAGAGAGAGAGAGAGAGAGAGAGAGAGAGAGAGAGAGAGAGAGAGAGAGAGAGAGAGAGAGAGAGAGAGAGAGAAGTGTTGTTGGGGGAGAATCATGAAGATGCTGAGAGGACTTACTGTGATAGAATAAATTCATTCACGGATTTGGTTGAATTGCTCATTTTACGTGTCTGTTACTTGGTTGGCTTACGAGATGCAAGATGAAGTATCCAGTGAGTTTCCTTTTTTACAGCTCAATACTGTAGACATAAAGATTATTTTATACTTTTTGTTTTAGGGAAATTGAGGAACAGAGACCCAGAAAATGAAACTAAGGAGGAGAGGGGGTCTCCCAAAGATCCCCTGTCAGCCCCAGTCACCCCCACTCTCATCACAAATGGGTAGTCAGAGTCAGGTGTGAAACAGCTACACCCCCAGCAGATAGGAGCACAACAAGTCCCCAGCAGCACAGTTGCCAGCCAGTGCTGATCAGAACACAGGCAAGGCAAGCCGTATAACTAAAGAGCCCCCCAGTGCTGGAGTGAAGGAGGTACAGTACAGTACACACTATCAGGTGGCCTGCTGATGAGATTTCCTCTCTGTCTCTATTGCTCAGACCTTAGGAACACCTTAACCGAGAACATTGATGAATTGAATTACAGTATTGAATCTCAACTCCTCTCCTTTTATTGACTATTCGTTTGTGCACCCTACCGTCTCTCACGATTGCTCTATCCATGTGTCCTTGTGTCTTTATCTACCCTTCTATCATTGTTCTGACCTACAGTATACCTCCTTATCTGTCTCTCCTCCTCTCGTCTTTGATATCCTACCTATTTACTGTATCGGCTGCTGCAGCCAGGTGAAAGCCAACTGGTATCCTTCGCCTTTTATGGTTAGGTTCTGGCTCTTTGTGAGGTCAAGGAGGGCCCCACGTAAGAGATCAAACTCAAAGGAGAGCCCTCACTGGTCACTTACAGCCTGGACAGAACAGAGATCGAATGTGGCCTTCGTGTATTTAGCTATACCATGATCATTCTGAAACTTAGTTGTGTCCGGTTTACTTGTGAAGGATAAAGGTATCTGTGTGAGCTTTCTTTGCTTGTGTTTTTAATATGTCCCTGTTTAGGTGTGCAATGAATGCATCCAGACAATTATCATTAAGATTCAAACAAGGACTTTTTGATTTTTGATTTGTAAATGATTGAATCAGCGGAATCATCTCATCCTTGCCGGTTCTGCATCAATTTTGGGATCCATTCCCCCTCCTCTTCTCTTCTTTCTCCTGCAGTTGTTTGACCATCTGGCCGAGGTAAAAATCATCATGAGGAACACAAGGAAGGTGGGCTTTGAGTTCAGTGCTCTGTTGGGGGACCAGGATGAGTGTGGGGACTCTCGGCCTGGACATCCCCTGGTCATCCCTAGAACGGTGAGACAGCCCACAGTATAGAGGATATACAGGGCTTTCTGTACCAATCCTCTCTACCAGCACCCCATGTTTAGTATTTAGCGTAACTACATACACACATCTAGTGGTTTTACTGTAGCTATTTAGGGTGTTTTTCCTGTAACCATTTACCTGTCTCTCATTACTCAAAGTGCTACACCGAGGCGAAGGCTGAGCGGAAGCTGTCATTGTACTATCTCCCTGGGATCCCTTAGGTTTTCCACAAGACTGCAGGAGGCTTTGTGTGAGCCAGAGAGCATCACTCTCAGAGGAGAGGGCATTTTCCCCAGGATGTGTCTGGACCCAGTGCTCTGTATGTGCCTTTGTTCGTTGTGGAGTTCTATCTCCATACTGTGAAACAGTTTTGTTACAGTACGTTACTCTCTATTCTTGCCTTGTGTAGATGGTGAAGGAGTCCACGGAGGCCCTGGAGGAGGACAGGAGAGATAAAGGCACCACTCGGCCAACCACTGGAGAGGGCCTCCTGTCTGACGAGGACTACATCCCTACAGTCAGTATAGTCAACTCTATCACTAATCTATTTTCCCGTGATTCGTGTACATAGATCGCACCATCAAAGCCAATTTGTTCAGTTTGTATACCAGACATGATACCTGGGTGATGTGTGTGACAGATGTGTGTGACATTTATTTCTCTCTCACTGTGCTCAGCATGATTCCCTGCTGCAGATGGAGGTAGAGAGGCTCTTGGTGAAACAGAATGCCATGGCTATTGAGAAGAGACAAGTGGACCATAGGGACACACCTGCGTCCACTAGAAAGGGGCGTAAGAAGCTTGGCAGGTTGGCTCACATGCAAGTACGTAATCACACCATGGCTATGCATATATTCAGCTCATTACTGAAAGTGGGATCTCATTAAGTCTCATGTTGATGGAGTACACAGTGGATTTTGGCTATGTGATCCAGGGTAGTGTTTCTACTCACATAGTTAGTCAAAGTGACAAACACATGTCTGTTTCCTTCTGGGCTGACCGCCGACCGCTTACAGGCACAAGGGGGTTCCTGGGCAGCATTTGGAATGAATGTAGATAGATAATGCTATATGTGGATGGTTTTGATCCAGAGCTGTCTCCTATCCTCAGGGTGAAGAACCTGCCCTATTGTAAGAATGAGACTTCTGAGGTGAAGTTTGAGCCTATCTGGATCTGAGGGAGATCAGCACCGTCATGCCTATACAGGTACAGCAGGAAAACTGTTGCACGAATAGCCAACAGTAGTTCTCCACTTCAGTACATGGATTTTTTTTATTACATTTTTTTTGATTGAACCTTTATTTAACTAGGCAAGTCAGTTAAGAACAAATTCATATTTACAATGACGGCCAAACCGAGGCGACACTGGGCCAATTGTGCGCCGCCCTATGGGACTCCCAACCATGGCCGGATGTGATGTAGCCTGGATTCGAACAAGGGACTGCAGTAACGCCTCTTGCACTGAGATGCAGTGCCTTAGACCACTGTGCACTCTGGAGTATCCTCTGTGTACGTGCTGTTTTGTTGTTTTCCAACATATGTGGGAAATGTTTCCACCCCTAGTTTTTAAAGGTCAAACAGGCTGAATGTGCCATGGTGCCGTTGTGGTGCCGTTGTACTGTGTGTTGTTATTGCCAGATAGTTGGGGGCCTTACAGTCCAGATCCGTCTGTGTGCCGTAGTCACCATATCCGCCGTCTCAACCTCCACGGATATGCTGCAGTTTGACAGCCTCCAGTGTGGACTGTTTCAGGTGACCACTGTCCAGCTGTTCAACCACGAGCCTGTCCCCTGTGAGTGGAGTATCACAGAAGAGCAACAGCCCAAGGAGAAGGTACACTACCCAGCAGAAGCACTGGTATTCTATACCGCCTCATGGTTTATAAGGGGTTTGTTGAAGCTGAGGGATATTTTCACAAACAGCAGGCAGCAAAACTGTACAGTACAAAAGAACACACCCTTTAAACAGATGACTTGTCAGTGGGTTTAACCTAAATTATGTGCTTTTACCATTAAAGCAAATAGCTAATTAGGTGCATTTTTGTTCATTATCTTGTGTTTTATTATGGATGAAATATTTAAAAACAGGATATTAAGGGTATTAGCTGCAGGGCTTTGGCCCATTTTTCTTCTTGTCTTGTGTGTCTTCAGAGAATAATTATAGACCCCAGGGTCCACACTACGTCTACTGAGAGGTGAAGCTCATCTCATTTATATTTGGGCTTTATCTTTACCAATAGGACTGCATTGTATCACAGAGTAAACCAACATCAAGATACAATATTCACCAAGTCCTCTTCAGTAATGACATTATCCACATAGATATTAATTAGGCTATGGTATAGATATTGTATCTCTCTGTTATTGTTTAAATGTATTATACCATGGCATTGTTGAATACACGTTTCTGATTGGCTTGAAGGGCATACATGCATTATTTCCCTATAATGCACAATATATTTGCACGGTAGAATTCAATGGCTATAGTTCTTACATGTTCTATGTTTGAGCTGCTTTTGAAAGCAAAAGTCGAATCGAAAACATTATTGGCATTATTGATTTCGATTTTCATAGTAGCCAGCTAGGATGATGGTTTGATTAGCTAAACTAGCAAGTCTGTTTGGTTACCAAGGGAACTGGTGTCGCTAGCTAGTAAACTTGCTAGCTACTTCAGTGGATGTTGAACACATTTCCACCTGCAAATGAACACAATTCTGCGTTAAATTATAGCCATGGTATAAAAGGGACAATCAACTCGGGCCTTGCGTTGTGGAACACACCATCCACGTCGTTCATTATTTTCCAGAGAATGCATTGCCCCTCGTTGATTATCTCTTTCTTTACAGTTAATAATTGTTATTAATTCAAGTGATATGTGCCTATAGCCTGTGTTTAGATTGACAAGCATGTCCCCCTCCACCTGAGATGGAAGGCCAGATTGGAGCAACATCCTCCCCCAAGTGTGTTTGAGATGCTTCCTTCAACAGGCGTGCTGTATCATGGAGACAGTCAACATCCAGGTCAAAGTCAGCCCAGCTGAGGAGGTAAGTAAGTCCAAAAGGCCCATTACAGATTAATATATTTAATCAGTCATGACTGCAGGGAACACGGCTCTCTCATAAATGACAGAAAAAGTTTGAACTTGTCTCTCTAGTCTGTTCTGTTAACATTGCATGTCGGCATTTTCTCAGTATTTCCAGAGCTCATCTTTCTCATGAATGATGGAGTCAGGATGAACTGGTCACAGCCAGCTGGGGACAGAAATGAGCCCTGGGAGACACAGATAAGAGGACAGACTCACAGAGGGCCTTATCTCTCTCTGCCGTATTATGGACCTCCTCCATCAGATACACACACACCAATGACAGTTATGGTGCCTGGTGCTTTAGAGTCTTGATGGCTTTTTGTGGAGATTAGCTGAACCTAGCTAAAAGATTGGTGTAGCCTCTACAGTGTGTGTCTGGTTGGTGGAAGTAATGTTGAAGAGTCAGGGAGAGACAGACAACTAAGGGAATACTGGAAGAGAGAGAGTGTTGGCTGGGCTGCTGTTCAGATAGTGTCTGGCTGCTTCCCTGGATGTGAATGGCTGTGTTATTTCCATAGAGGGTGTACAGCCAGAGGCTGGTGGTGTCAGTGGCCCAAAGCACCCAGAAGATGCTGCTGCTGGCCAGGGGCAGGGAGAGGAGCACCAGCTGGAGTTATCCTCATCTGTGCTGGAGCTGGGACCCACCCTCCCATTCAGTGCTGGAGAGGAGACTGACGTGATCATATGGAACCCTTGCCTCTTTCCCATCGAGTTCTAATCCCGGGAGTTTGACAAGAAATACCAGGAGGAAGAGAAGGTGAAATCATTTGACTGCCTCTAATGGTGGACCTTGGCAGACATGGTTCTTATCAAATAAAACATAAATTGTGTGTTGAATGATCTCCAATGTTCTGTTTAGGTTGTATTACGTTTCAAGTATGAAGAAATACTGTTTAAGAGCTTTGGAATATAATCTCTCCCTCTCTCTTAAGATTCTGCGTATGATGACCAGAATTTCCTGCTGATGCCCCCACGCGCCCCAGGAGAGTCACTAACTCCTGAGCTAATCGACTATTATAATGACCACAACTGTGAGGAGGAGGACGGTAGGTCTGCTCTGCAGTGGAATCACACTTGTATTTTTATTCTGCTGTCAGACTGTCTGAACATCTCTTATCGGGATGGAAAAGCAGTACATTAATATTTACTGATAGCTTACTGATTTAGAGGTCATGTATAATCCATTGGGGTGAGTTCTGGGACTTTCGGTATAAAAGGCCTAGTTTGATCTGCAGTGGAAGCTTTGATTTGACCTGGGATAATCTGTAGTGGAAGTTCTCACTGACTCAAAGCGTTGTCTGGTTCCCCAGACTCCAAGGCTGGCTCCTCTAAAGATGAGGAGGCGTCTGAAGCAGGGGAGAAGGGAGAGCCGGAGGAGGAGCTGGCCACCCCACCCCTTCCAGAACAACTCATGGAGGAAAAAAAAAAGGCAGCTCCCTCCAAAGATGAGACGTCATGTGGAGGTACTGAACAAGACCAAATACATAACACTATAACACTCCGAACAGTACAAATGACTTACCATTGCAGAAACAGATAGAACAGCTGAACATCATTCACACTGCTCACAGCATGCAACTTTGTGACAGAATACCACAGACATTATATGTGACGCTGGTATGAATGATTCAGGAGACAGGCACAGGAAGGCTAATAGTTTTTTTTATTTCACCCAAATTACAGCATGCCATGTAAAGGCGCGGGGACAAAGACCAAACAAACACATGTATAACACACAGGGTTGAAACCCAAACAAAAGAGCGAGGTGTACCTCGAATAAATAACACAAGAGCACAATGATTACCACACAGGACGAGACCCATAATCATCAGCGCAATCCACAATTGCACGAAAGCCAAAACACACAGCACAGGTACTCACATGCACCAACGGACATAGTAACAATAATTGACAGCCTAATGGTGAAATGAAGGGCACATTTATACAAATACAATCAGTGGGAATGGGGACCAGGTGTGCGCAATGACACAGTTCGGCGGGATCTGTGACACTATAATAGTCATAGAGAGAAAAAACAGCAGGTATCACGTTGCATTCTGTCCCTAGACCTGATCAAAGCCACAGTGGACAGCAGGACTGCCAGTGTGGGGGACCTGGAGGTCAACCCAGTGTCCAGAGCTATCGCCCACCACATGGTCATTGACCTGTCACCTGAGGGCCAGGCTACACGAAACCGCCGAACATCGCAGTCATTGTGCATGGGGCTCCCCTCTCAGGAAAGCAGCAGCACATCTACCATTTGAAAAAGTAGCAGTGAGAAAAGCATTTATCTGTGTGCAGGTAAAACGGGCACAACAGTGACTCTTGACAAACACTAAGGTGCAGCATGTCTAAGCATTGATCCTGTGGTGCTGGTTGCATTGTCCTCAGGGATGACCTCTGCTAACCTGCAGGCCCACAAGCTGTGTGCCAAGGCTGCCATTGAGCATGCTCAGAAGAGGGTGGAGGAGGCCGGTGAGTCTCAGCTTGATGGATAGGTATTCACGGGGCATCTCACTCTGTAGATAGCCAATGATAACTGTATCAAACAAATTGTAATGTATGGCATTAAAGCCTAACATTAAACTAACTTTGGATGAACTATATACTGTGTTTGTAGTTGTCTAACTGTAGGTGTGATGTGTGTTTGTGTCTATACAGCCCAGGCTGTGGTGGAGGTGATGGGGCCTGCTGGTCAGGGTGCTGGTACTCTGAGTGTGGAGGCTATAGCCAAACACCCTGCTGAGGGCAGTCAAGTCAACGACCCCCATCCATCTCCACCAGTAACAAGAACAGTGTTGTGGGTCGGATGAGGATTTAACAGGTCACCGCCCCCTCAATGGTACCCGCAGCTCATCACAGTAATGTGTATTACAATATCAAAGCTAGGAGTTTGTAATGCCTCTTATTAGTGCTTGCTTTCTGTGCAGGGTGGTGTTCCTATCCACCAGCAGCTGAGCATCAATGTGAGTGTGAGCCAGGTCGTAAAGCTGGGCCTGATGAACTGACTGCTACCAGACCAACTGCTGATGGGCAACCTCTCAGAGAGACCACAGGTGACATACAGTACAGAGACACACAGAGCCTATGTGGGCCTCTCAGTCCTTGGTCGGGGATGTTTCAAGTTTTATTACAAAATACAGTATGAACAGGATACACATGGTATACACTGTCCAACAAAATGCTTACTTGCAGGTTCCTTCTCGACAATGCAACAACAATAATTTATAGTCCATGGACCCTGAATAAATCCCCCATGTGATTCGAAGAGCGTGTAAATGATGCATGTGATGTATGTGTTGTCCCCTGGCAGCTGAGTGACTGTCACCGGGGTGTTGTGATGGACGGGATGGAGACGCTGTACTGCCGCTCCCCCAGCAGCACCCTATAGATCACCAAGGCTTCATCTACATGGTCAACCTCTCAATCAACTACTACGTCTTCAAAGCCAAGGAGATGGCACAGAGAGAGGCAGAGGGTGAGGACAAACTAGTCCAAAGGAGACTGCACCCCATATAAACCTCTCTGTTATTGGGAGGGACTATCCTAGTGGAACAGAGACCCTGAAAAGCAACATACTTGAAGAGTCTCTTGAAGTCTCTTGAAGAGGTAAATACGTATTGACCTTTCAATGTATTTTTGCCCATGAATATATGATAATAATAATGATGATCTTTAATTGATGTCCCCTCTCTTCTCTGTTCCCCATGTGTTTGACGGTTTAGGGCTTGGACTCAAAAGCCCTCCTATCCCCTCCTCCACTATTTCCTCTGTCATACTCTACACTAAGAACAGGCCTGTGCCCAGTGCACAGCAGATCACTAGTTGCTTCCCCTTTATGGTGCCCTCATCCCCAAAGGAAGCTTAAGGCTCGGTCAAGGTATAAAGGTCCTCCATGAAAAATAGCATAACTTCACACATCAATCCACTATTGCCACCATATCCACTTGTTTATTTTGAACTTCCTGCTTACTCTGAAAAACACGATTGATGATACTGTATTAACATTATGTCTAGACTTATGCTCATTCCCTGGAACACTTGTTAACCTCGTTAACAACTGTTTCTGAATGCCCTTTACGTTTGTCCATTTAAATTGGATGATAAATGAATTAATGAAGCTATTAATTATAGCCAGGTCTAACTGAATGGGTCTTACAGGAAGAGGTGTTGACCTCTACTGAAGGACGGGGGAAGAAGGCAGACACGGGCAGAGAGAGTCAGAAAGACAAGAGACGCACCCTAGCCAAAAAGGGGTCCAGGACCATTGACTCCCGCTCCCCTCCTCTAAAGGCTGTGACTCGCTTATTTGACACTGAGCAGTGCCAACAGGAGTCCCAACAGGAGTGCAAACTACATAAGAACACACAAGAATAAACACTGATGTGCATGAATGTGACTTAAAGGTTTGTGTTGTTTTCTATAGGCTCACCACATTCCACTGGAATGTCCCGCCCTATGGAGAGGCGATCCTGAAGATCTGGTTCCACTCCCAAGTCCCTGTCAAGTTTGACAAAACACTGAACTTTGAGTTGTTGGGTACCAAGATATGTTTCAAAATGTACTGTGGGGGAATCTGTACATATCTATCCATCAGCAGAAACACAAAGTGAGTATTGTTTCTAAAAGACATTTGTGTTTTTTTTATTCCTTCTGAATAATGTTGTGTTATGTGTGTTATGTGTTATGTTATAAATAGCTGAGTTTTGTCAGATCTCATAATTTAAAAAAATAAATAATAATGTACCCCTTTTTCACAGTATCCAATTGTTTTTAGTAAATAGCTGAGTTTTGTCAGATCTCATAATTTAAAAAAATAAATAATAATTTACCCCTTTTTCACAGTATCCAATTGTTTTTAGTAGCTACTAGGAAACATTGTGCACCTGGCAACCTTGGTTAGCACACAATGCACCACTGGTGTGCAATGAGACAAGGATCTCCCTACTGGCCAAGCCCTCCCTAACCACATTAGACCAATTGCATCGCCCCATGGACCTCCCGTTTGGTTACGACAGAACCTGGGCGCGAACCCAGGGTCTCTGGTGGCAGAGCTGGCGCTGCAGTACAGCACCCTTGTCCACTGCGCCACCCGGGGAGGCCTGATCTCATATTTTTTTATAGGTTGAAATGTTTTATTATCGCTGTAAATGATGTGTTGAGTGTGTGTCGTTTGGTCTATCCCAGGATGGTATTTGCCCACAGGAAGAGAGTCCTTTGCTGAAGCGTTGCAGAAGAGCTACATCATCCGCTCTGGCCTCTATGAGTTTGGCCCACTGCTCTGTTGCAAGACCACAGATAGGTAAGGGGATTAACTTCCACTACCTACTCTGTGAGTTTATTCACTGTAACTCCATAGAGGACAACATGTGTGATGTATGCCTGTGTGTTACCTGTCTGCGCCATAGGTATAAAGAGAGGAAGTATCCAGAGAACATGGAAAGGCTGGTGATACACAACAACACCCCACTGGATGCTGAGATTCATTTCTTCTTCCAGCATGACACCAAGGCTGCCACCTACCAACTGGACCCTCCCAACATCCCAACGAGAGACAAGAAGCCAATCAGAACTACTCATGACATCATAGAATGTAGTCTGAGATGTCGGATTAGTCAGAACCCTGACTGTGTGACACAAACTTACCTAGAAGTTATGACTGTTCACTGATATTATCAGTGAACATTCTCACGCCCATTTACTTTTGTTCTCGTTTTGAAACTCCAATGATGTGTTCCAATGATCCATGGTTGTGCCCTGGCAGATAGAAGACAGTGAGGTGTATCAAAGAGAACCCAGAGCCAGCATTTCTGTCGCGGGGTCCATCCCGAGCTCGAACGCAAGCAGCTGCATTTTGAAAAGAATCTGCTGCACAGGTCTGAAATTAATTAATGCTGTAATTAACATTACCCAGAACTGCTGTATCGTTTTTAACATGCTTCAGTAACAAAGTAGGAGATTTGTTTTTGTCATGGTAGTTTTCTGTTGATTTTCCTTTTGCCACTCTACTACATTCTCCCTGTGCTGGTTGTGAACCTAAGGAAGAACACAAGGAGTCTGCGTAACAACACACAGCCTGGGGGCTGCAGCCTGGAGGCTAGAGGTGCTGGGGGGTGAGTTCAGTGTGTCCCAGGACCAGGGCATCATACTTAGGGATCCTTGGGGTGTCCCTCCCCAAACCCCTAACCCTAAACTTAACCCCTACCCTTATTCAAACCATAACCTTAACCATAACCCTAACCTAACCCTAACCTTAATTCTTACCTTAACCATTTTAAATTTCAACTTCAAAGGGGTTGTCTCAAGCCAGATTGAGCCAGATTGCGCGATTGCCGTCTGCACTGATCAGTTGAGGAACGAGCGTTGCGTAAGAGTGACGCCATCTGACATGAGACAATGGCCCATCAACCTAAAGAGAGCCATATGCCTCGAGGCACATTACTGGATGATGATTGATTTGATGTTTGGTATCGACTGTTGCATTATTCCTGTTTACCTCATATTGTTGTTGTGTGACTTTCTGTCTGTTGCCGTGTGTGTTATGTGCCTGATGTGAGGAATAGACAGCCCCCAGGTCTGCTTCTCTCCACAGGTGGTCCACCTCTATGTAGACTGTGCCAAGGAGGTGACCGTGGCCTTCTGCTCAGAGCCGCCCGTAGTACTGACTGCCCAGCCTATCAAGTGTAAGCTGTGCAGGGTGGTGTTCCAGCAGGTGGTGGACCAGGTGCCAGACTGGGACGACCGCCTCAGGACCATCATGTGGGTTGAGTCTGGGAAACAGGCGGGTAGTCAACAGTCTGCAAAGAAGAAGATACAGTCACACAGGCTTACTAAAAAGGCTACCTTTTTGTGACTGTATTTATTGTTTATCATCTTGACCCATGCAGGGAGGATATTTGCTGACTACTCTGGTCAAATGCTACACCACGCCCACGGACGTCAGTTTCTCCACAATCAGTCTGGATCTGAGTACCTCCCCAATGATTTCTGGAATGTAAGCACATTCTATCTGTTCTGATTGGTCCCAGAAACCCATGGGTTGGGTCAGAGCCAGGGTAAAGCAGCGTTTTGAAAATGTGTCAGTAGCTTTAATACTCTGATTGGTTAGAGATGATCCAATTGCTGATGACTGTTTTCTACAACACCCGTTATTTTGACGTTACCACAAATGACTTCAAGGGTGTGGCTGTCTCAGAATGAAATATGTTGCGAACAGACAGCGGCGGAAGAATTCCTTTTGAGTCGTCAGGCAAGGGATGAGAGGCCATTGTATTTTAATTACAGCAACTAGTGAAGTAAATTGAGTGTGTCCCCATCGGATTGAGACAGACACAGAGCTATGGTAGAGAACTCATTCAGAGTTATGGAACTATGCATCAGTGCTGTGTGTGATTATGCCAAGTTCTCCTTGAAGAGGAGAGACCATCCACTTCAAAGGACACACTGCTCTATCAGACCAGGCTCACCAAACAGTGTATCTGGTGAATAGGGAGAATCAGCCCTTCCAGTTTATCATTGAAGAATTGTCTTGCCACTCAGAAGCCTTTCTGGACAGCCTGCAGCTGGAGCCTATGGAAGGGGTAGTGCCACCTGAAGACAGGTGTGTGACTCAACTCTCAGCTTATCAGTGGTACATCAACAAATCATCTAAATGTAATGTAACTGGATGGTGTAGCAGTCCATCTGTTGTTACAGTTAATGCATTGTCTGTGACACAAAAGCATCCTGTCTCTCTTGGTGCCCTGCAGGTTTCCTGTGGTAGTGTCCTTCACCCCAACACAAGATGGAGTGGTGATCTTTAACCTGCTAGTTCAGGTGAAGGTCCAGCCCCTCACTATGAATGTCAAGACAAAGGGCGATAGCATGAACGCCTGCCTGTATGCAGTGTGAGAGCACCGAGGGAGGCGTCGCTGAGCTGTCCCCAGGCAACTCTCCTCATCAGGTGGACTTCAAACGGGGGAGAAATGTGGGCTTCAAAGCTTAAGACTCAGACAGAAAGGCTAATTATACACTTAATTCCTCATAATGCAAATTCACAGCTACCTTTTCACTCCTTTGCTTTGTCTGAAGTTTTATAATGACATTCCTTCCCCCTGCAGAAGTGTGTGCTCAAAGACATGGGCCTCAACATCAAGGTATCTCTGAGCAGAATCTTAGCAGAAATGAATCTCCCTCTTTCTCCCTCTGTCTACCATTTGTTCTGATTCGCGATTTTCTCTCTCTTTCTGTCTCTCTGTCTCTCTCTCTCTCTCTCTCTCTCTCAGATTAAGAATGGGCGTTCAGTTGTTCCATCCTGGACTCAGCTGGCCTGGATTTCTCCTTCCTCAAAGACACCTTTGTAATTGGCTTCATCTGGGATGCAGGGATGGTGCCAGCTACACAGACACTGATCATAAGCAACAACGGAGAGAGGGGCATCAGGTAACTGCTGACAAGTTGTCTCTCCCTCTGCCTTTGTTTGAGCGACAACTTTAAAACCGAAAAAAAAAACAGCCTACATCCATTGACAGGCTCGCTGTTGGCCCTTTTCATTTCCTCTCGCTTATACTTCCAAATGAAATGTAATGAATAGGATAGAGGGCCTCACTGCACTGGCAGGGAAAAGCAGAGGTAATATATATTAGTGACTCTCAATGAAGGAGCTGCCATAGCGTGTTATTCTCCTCTTCAGTCCAGATCAGGGATCATCAACTAGATTCAGCTGCAGGCCGTTTTTTTCCTGAGTGGATGTTCGGGTGGCCGGAACATAATTACTAATTAGTAGTAGACTGCAAATTGACAGCAAGAAGCCCAAACAGATATAATATTTGACTAAAACATAATTTCAAACCTTGCTTAGTATGCGATCACGTCGTGCCTCTCTATTATGCGTGGGAATACTTGGGAACAGATTTTTTATTTTTTGTTGTTGGGGAACCCTGGTGTAGATTGTCAGTTCTCTAACACCCCGTTTTTGGAGGCGGGGTTCCAGACGGAAGTGCTGCCCCCTGGAGGGTTCATGGCGGTGCCCATCACCTTCTACCCATAGGAGGCAGTGCAATACCATGAGCGAGTGGTCTTTGAGATCAATGACAGTGTCGAGCAGGTGGTCGAGACCCTAGGTCAATGAATTGAGATGAAGGTGAGGAGATGCCTGTGTGTGTGTATGTGTGCATACGTGTGTGTGCTTGTGCGTCTTTATGCATACGTTTCCTGTGCACTTCTTCCTCCCAGGTTGACTTTGAGGACCCCAGACACAAGGTGGTGAATCTGGGGGCTCTGCAGATTGGTCAGAAGATCAGGAAGGTGATTCCCCTGGTGAACAACAGCCACTCCTCTCTGACCTCTCCCTTCTGCTCAGCTCCACTGTACACACTCTGCTTGACTCCAGGGTACTGTACGCCTCTCAGAACCACCTCAACATCACTGTCACTGTGTCCTCTCTCTGAAAGGCAAGCCATATGGCTACCTCGACCTGGCAAGTAGTACAGTAGCTACATTAATGGATGTTTTGCTCAGAATGTAGCTATAAAGAGAACACAGTTGAGAGTTGTCATACTAGTTTAGTTCTACCTGTGTGAGTGAGTGTGATGAGACGTGTATTTCTCTCCTGTACCGTCGGTGCTGTCAGTGAACCCGCCAGGTGAGGTGACCCTGAAGCCTTTTGGGGGCCTCTGTCTGGTGGAGGTGCTATTCTCTCCCAGGTAGCACATGGCTCCCTTCACCTCAGAGCTGCAACTTGAGTATCTGGGCACGGTACGCCCCCTGCTGGTGCTGAATGGCTGCTGTCATGGCATGGAGGTCAAGCTGGACCAGGACTACCTGCCCTTTGGAGCTGTTGCTCAGCGCTGCAAGGCCATAAAACGCATCATGCGGAACACTGGAGAAATTGGAGCCAGGTAGGTACTCTGACACACATACTGGTGCTCATGATACATTTTGATGTTTTGCTAGTTCCAGTGGGATATGAAGAGGTTTGGCAGAGACTTCACCCCTGCAGAGGGCTACATATGCCCTGGGATGGAGGTTCCCTTTGAGGTGGCCTTTGCCCCTGTGGAGCTGAGTCAGGACCTGAGATATGATGACCTGCCCTACACCGTAGAGAGAGCCATCAAATTCACCCTGGCAGGCTCCTGAATCATGCCCCCCATCATTGACCTTGTCCTACTTCACAAATCAGCGCTGGACTCTGAAGCCTGTGATCGAGGGGGAACACTGGAGTGGCCCTCCTCCTTCATCATTGATCCCTACCAGCAGCACAAGGCTTATGAGATCACATACAAACCCATGGTCTTGACCCCAGATGGCAAGAAGCACCTGGTGAGAGACACTTTTACTGGAGTGCTGTCTTAGTAGTCTCAAAAAACCAGACCCTAGGCAAGCCGGGAAATTAAAACTTGTGGGAGGCAACGCGGATGTCTAGAGGGATTACTGTCTTAGCTCTAGAACAGACTGAGTGTGTCTGTAGTGTGAAGAGCCTTGGTTATGAGGACACATTCTTATTGTTGCTGACAATGAACGTCAAAGCCCTTTTAGATGACTTATGTTGGTTTTGTCAAATAATATGTTTATATGACACAGTATATTATACCATTACGCACTGTAGATGCATCCTGTTATTCATCTCAGTTGCTTGACCACACTGTCTTACTCTCCTCTCCCTCTTCCAGGACTCTGTGTTCTTCTTCCCAGATGTGACAGGCATACTCTACACTCTGCATGGCACTTCTGAGGCCCTCAAAGCTGTGGTCGTACACTGAGACAGGGCCTGTCCACAACTGGCACTCCAACCCTCAGCAGTACCACACTACTACTTTAGCAGGATGTCTATCAGCTGTTTAACACCTTGTAGTGCCACTGCTTCTACCTCTGTCACACTACACTACATCACCACAACTTTGTCAGCTGCCAGTACTAAAATGTTCTGTGTGCTGGTTCCTTGCTGTGGTGGAGATCATCAAGCACTGTGTCCCTGAAGGGCCTGGACTATCTGGATGTACCAGCTCTGGCCAAGAGGGACTACATGGTCTTCTTCTTCGCCTACAAGGAGGGCCAATGCAATGCAAACGTCAGTGGAGAGAATCTGCTCATGTAGATGTACAATATAAATGCATACTGACCATCTTCAGGTACTTATAGATTCCAAAACCCAGATCATCACTTGCTACCTACCGATAGTTGAAGGCTGTAAATGCAGCTGTTTTCCAAGTTGATTTGTATTCAGTCATATGTGTCCTGTCCTCCTCTAATGAGTCTACAGAGTACCTGTTCTCCTACCTAAACTACAAGGCCACAGAGACGGGTATCATCAGCACAATAGATATGGTGACTCCGGTGCGCCAGACAGCCTCTGCCTCTGTGAGAATGGAGAACCTCATTAGCCTGTACTTCAGTGCTGAGTGCCGCAGTCCAGATGTCAGTGTCTCCACAAGTATTGTGCCTGCATTCTCCAAGGTGGGTCTGCATGCATCTAACGTAATGACAAGATTGTTATTTTTCTTGGCATACACTGTGTATCATTCAAATGCACATTGTGGTTGATACTATGTTTACTCCTCAATTATATAGTTTTAAACAAATGTCAAGCTAATAATTTTAGCACTGAAATAACTTGAAAAATTGTAATATGTTTAATATTTGCATATTTAGACTATATACAGCAGGCTCCAGTAATTACATTTGTTTACTGTATTTATTTTACAAATATGAATTTATTTGTCTTTGTCCTATTTATAAAGCCTTAGGTTATTTATCCATTTTGAGATTAAAGAATAAATATATTTATAGCGGACATGGTCTATCTTATCAGCTCTGATGTTGGGTGTTATCTCTTCTCGTTTCTCTAGTCTAGATCCATGTGTTCTTCTCAGAGCCACTAGGGAGAGCACTTGCTCCTCTCCAAATAGCACTCATTTGGCATCAGCACCAGATACTGTACCTCCTGGGTTCATTTGTGGGAACAGGATGGGTGTTCAGAATGCATGAAATATATGTTTCCAATTAGCATAAACAGCAGTTCAATAGTGTGTTTGGTGAATAGTTGGAAGTGTGTGTGAGAGACAGGGTGCAAGCAGTGAGTGAGCAGGATGAGGGCCTGTGTTTTGGGAAAGGTAACTATTAAAATGTTCCGTCATTCTCTCACAAGTCAATGAGTTGTTAAATTCTTTCATATTTAAATATTGTGCAGGGGTTTGAAGTCTCCTGACAGAGCTTTTAATTTGGTGAGTAGGAAAGCTTTAAATAACCTGTCCAGTATTTCCTGATTTCTATGAAGTATGATTCAAATTTAATTACAATATAGTGTAAGTGAAATAGTTTTCCTACCAAAGTTTTTGAATTAAGTATGTTTAAAGCAAGTTTTTTTTAAAGGTGTGGGCATAACCCAACAACAGAATGGTGTGGGCGTATACCGGTCATTAAAAATATTCACTCAAGTAGAACACTGATTGGCCAGGTCAGCCAATGAGCCAACATGACATAATGTTCTATGAGGAAAAACAGTGACATATTCAATACCGCCTTGCACACTCTTGCCTGCATCAAGCTGATCTAGGGTGTAATCATTAGTCCAACAGCTGTAAATGAGTAGGTTCTATTGGGCAAATTTAGGTATATGTATCCTAGTTTTGTTCCATTTGCTTCTGTTTAAGAAAACCGCTACAGTCATGCAGTAAAGTTACAGTGCACAGTCAGTAAGCAGTTTAGAACTTTCAAAAACCAAAACCACTTAGCAAAACCAAAAGCTTACCTTGACATGGAAGAGTTAGTGTTGTGTTGGATAGTCATAGCCAGCTAGCTAGCATAGCATCCCTCTCCTTAAGCAGTGTATTTGAGTAGGCTAAACTAGCTAGCTGCATTTGCTATCTCTCTCTTGCTTCTCCTTCATGTTGGAAGAAATTAATTTGTTCAGAACTGTTCAACTATTGTATTTATCTCTCTTTGAGTCAACTACTCACCACATCGTGCACCACTCCCCAGTATACTTCTCGCCAATGTCCAGTCTCTTGACAACAAGGTTGATGAAATCCGAGCAAGGGTAGCATTCCAGAGGGACATCAGAGACTGTAACGTTCTTTGCTTCACGGAAACATGGCTCACTGGAGAGATGCTATCGGAGTCGGTGCAGCCAGCTGGTTTCTCCACGCATCGCGCCAACAGAAACAAACATCTTTCTGGTAAGAAGAGGGGCGGGGGCGTATGCCTTATGGCTAACGAGACGTGGTGTAGTCACAAAAACATACAGGAACTCAAGTCCTTCTGTTCACCTGATTTAGAATTCCTCACAATCAAATGTCGACCGCATTATCTACCAAGGGAATTCTCTTCGATTATAATCACAGCCGTATATATTCCCCCCCAAGCAGACACATCGATGGCTCTGAACGAACTTTATTTAACTCTTTGCAAACTGGAATCCATACATCCTGAGGCTGCATTCATTGTAGCTGGGGATTTTAACAAGGCTAATCTGAAAACAAGACTCCCTATATTGTATCAGCATATCGATTGCGCAACCAGGGCTGGCAAAACCTTGGATCACTGCTATTCTAACTTCAGCGACGGATATAAGGCCCTGACCCGCCCTTGCTCCCAGGCAGACTAAATAACTTTTTTGCCTGCTTTGAGGACAATACAGTGCCACTGACAAGGCCTGCAACCAAAACATGTGGCCTCTCCTTCACTGCAGCCGAGGTGAGTAAAACATTTAAACGTGTTAACCCTCGCAAGGTTGCAGGCCCAGACGGCATCCCCAGCCGCGCCCTCAGAGCATGCGCAGACCAGCTGGCTGGTGTGTTTACGGACATTTTCAATCAATCCCTATCCCAGTATGCTGTTCCCACATGCTTCAAGAGGGCCACCATTGTTCCTGTTCCCAAGAAAGCTAAGGTAACTGAGCTAAACGACTACCGCCCCGTAGCACTCACTTCCGTCATCATGAAGTGCTTTGAGAGACTAGTCAAGGACCATATCACCTCCACCCTACCTGACACCCTAGACCCACTCCAATTTGCTTACCGCCCAAATAGGTCCACAGACGATGCAATCTCAACCACACTGCACACTGCCCTAACCCATCTGGACAAGAGGAATACCTATGTGAGAATGCTGTTTATCGACTACAGCTCGGCATTTAACACCATAGTACCCTCCAAGCTCGTCATCAAGCTCGAGACCCTGGGTCTCGACCCCGCCCTGTGCGACTGGGTACTGGACTTCCTGACGGGCCGCCCCCAGGTGGTGAGGGTAGGCAACCACATCTCCACCCCGCTGATCCTCAACACTGGGGCCCCACAAGGGTGCGTTCTGAGCCCTCTCCTGTACTCCCTGTTCACCCACGACTGCGTGGCCACGCACGCCTCCAACTTAATCATCAAGTTTGCGAACGACACAACAGTGGTAGGCTTGATTACCAACAACGACGAGACGGCCTACAGGGAGGAGGTGAGGGCCCTCGGAGTGTGGTGTCAGGAAAATAACCTCACACTCAACGTCAACAAAACTAAGGAAATGATTGTGGACTTCAGGAAAGAGCAGAGGGAACACCCCCCTATCCACATCGATGGAACAGTAGTGGAGAGGGTAGAAAGTTTTAAGTTCCTCGGCATACACATCACAGACAAACTGATTTGGTCCACCCACACAGACAGCATTGTGAAGAAGGCTCAGCAGCGCCTCTTCAACCTCAGGAGGCTGAAGAAATTTGACTTGTCTACAGATGCACAATCGAGAGCATCCTGGCGGGCTGTATCACCGCCTGGTACGGCAACTGCTCCGCCCACAACCGTAAGGCTCTCCAGAGGGTAGTGAGGTCTGCACAACGCATCACCGGGGGCAAACTACCTGCCCTCCAGGACACCTACACCACCCGATGTTACAGGAAGGCCATAAAGATCATCAAGGACAACAACCACCCGAGCCACTGCCTGTTCACCCCGCTATCATCCAGAAGGCAAGGTCAGTACAGGTGCATCAAAGCTGGGACCGAGAGACTGAAAAACAGCTTCTATCTCAAGGCCATCAGACTGTTAAACAGCCACCACTAACATTGAGTGACTGCTGCCAACACACTGACTCAACTCCAGCCACTTTAATAATGGGAATTGATGGGAAATGATGTAAAATATATCACTAGCCACTTTAAACAATGCTACCTAACATAATGTTTACATACCCTACATTATTCATCTCATATGTATACGTATATACTGTACTCTATATTATCTACTGCATCTTTATGTAATACATGTATCACTAGCCACTTTAACTATGCCACTTTGTTTACATACTCATCTCATATGTATATACTGTACTCGATACCATCTACTGTATCTTGCCTATGCCGCTCTGTACCATCACTCATTCATATATCTTTATGTACATATTCTTTATCCCCCTACACTTGTGTGTATAAGGCAGTAGTTTGGAATTGTTAGTTAGATTACTTGTTGGTTATTACTGCATTGTCGGAACTAGAAGCACAAGCATTTCGCTACACTCGCATTAACATCTGCTAATCATGTGTATGTGACAAATAAAATGTGATTTGATTTGATTTTAATCCAACCTCAGGTACGCAAAAATGTAAATAATCAATCAAATTTAAGACGGGATAATCTGTTTCCAATACCGAAGAAAAATAACATGGAGCGTGCTCCTGTTCACGCGCAACAAAAGACTAGGGACCTTCAGAGTGACACGTACAAAGAACAGCACTACTTCTTAATTTCTCAAAATAAAAACATCGACCATTTTCTAAAGACAGTTGACATCTAGTGGAAGCCATAGGAACTGCAAGCAGGTTCCTAAAAAAACGGGTTTCCCTATTTACAGTCCCATTGAAAAATCCTATGACCTTAATTATTTTTTTCCTTGGATGATTTGTCCTCGGGGTTTCGCCTGCCAAATCAGTTCTGTTATACTCACAGACATTATTTTAACAGTTTTAACTAATTTCTGGGCCTGAGTAACAGGCAGTTTATTTTGGGCATACATCAAAATACTGCCCCTTAGCCTTAAGAAGTTATTAATTTGATCACTTTTTTATTGCTGTTAGTTTTCCTGCAAAATGCAAAAGTAGTGTATTTGAGGTTTAAAAAGGCTTCTAATGTTTATAATTTCCACATTAATTATAATCCACATAATAATTCACATTTCCTGTTGCTGCAGGGTTATTTTCCTGCTGTAGAAAACTGGCTCAAATTAAGATCCTACATCTGTAGTGGAAACACTGGGGCTTGTTATATGGTCAGATTGTTCCTAATACCCCTATCTGGTATGGTCTCAAGAGAAGACAGTGAACAGAAGAGGATGAACAGTTCTGACAGAAATGGCATGTGTTGTGATTGTGAATGTCAGTTTGAAACTGAGTAGCAGTTGTGATGTAGTTGAACTGTAATCAGAGCAGACAGATAGATTCTCTAGTGAAAGAGTTCTCATTTCTCCTCTATATGGAAAGCTCATAGCCCTGTGCTAAGGGGCATCACATCCATCTGGGATCTACCACACGAGAAGCCTGTCTATGCTGGGCTGTCTGTAATGGGCTTGTTTTCCTGATCCATGTGGCGAAGCATGGGACTGATGAGGCTCAAGTAACCGAAGTCCTATTGAACCCAACCAGGTCTGACTGGCTGTGCTCTGCTTCAGGCCTTCCTTTGTCAAAGACTGGAGGTGGATGGAAGCACTTCTAGTCCCCTAGGCAAGATGTCCTCTCAGAATGGGTTCTTCCTCAATAACTGCTGTGGACGATTACCATATGCAGAGTTTTTCGCTAGATAAAAATGTCAATAATTATATTTTCATCTTTCTAATGGCAGATAATTCCTCCAAATGATGCTAATACTCTGGGTAGGTTGGGCTAATATAAGGGAAAGACATCTAAACTATAACCACCTCGCTGAAAAGGGCAGGACCAGAGAGCCATTCGATTCACAAAGGTTATCCTGCATGGGCCTTTATAGTAGCACACATCACACAGTAGTAATGAGGGACTTTCCTCAAAATTGAGAGAGGCTCAGATGAAACATGTAGGTGGGGCGTTCTGCGCTCTATGACAAAGCCCAACGTCTCTGATCATCATCATAGAAGTGTTTCATCTAGCAGAGATTATGAATGCAACAGGGGGCACAGTCAATGGCTTGCTGAACAGGGTGACATCACCCCATTCAACCAAGCCACTCAATCCCTCTATTCTAATGGAAAAGTACTAGTGACTTGATCTTTCAATGAAAGTGAACATTTTCCACATCTCATCTGAAAGCAAAAGCGTTCTTACTTTATTTAAGTGGAATGCTGAAGAATGTTAGAGTTAGAGTGTTAAAATGACATCAAATCAACATCTATTCCACGTTGATTCAATGTAATTTAATTAAAATGACGTGGAAACAACATTGATTCAATCAGTGTGCCCAGTGTGGGATACTACTCCATAATTTAATTCAAGGTGCTTAAATCCACCTTGTACAATGTCTCTCAACACTTTGTTACTTTAATGTCTTTACAATAACTTTTACATATACAATACATTATAATATATTTATGGAAGTATATCAGACAAGGTGATAGAAAATTGCCAAGGCACCAATAGACAATCCGTAACCCTCTGAAAGTCATATTGTGTGTTTTCTGGGACGTTCGGAGGGTCGATGATGATGTAAGAGGAGAGGGAGGGATTGCCCCCATAACGCTCAACATGAACGCTCCGCGGCAAAAGGATGTGTGAGCAAGCAGCGCGCTACTGCAGGGACGGTGTCCACAAACTGCTCCAAAAAGAACAACCGAAACTCCGGGCTCAGGACAGCAAAGAACAACCAAAACCCGTGGCCGAGGAAAGCGAGTCAGCGACGGCTGCACAGTCTGGAAACAGCGGCGCCCAGCCCGGTGGAATTGACGGGCTCGTCCGCTGGATAGTCACCAAGATGAGCGACAACAAAAGCATCTCTACCCGGGAATACGCGAAGGAGGAGGCAGCGGTTGCCCAAGAGCAGTTCTTCGCACCAGAGCCACGGAAAGGCATCTCTGTAATATTGGATGTAGGTATCGCTTACTTACCTGTAGGATTATCAGATATGTTACCTGCAAATTATTAATTGGTATGGTGGCAGAGGTGGAAGAAAGTCCCATTTTAATTCAGTGCACAATTACGCGTAAAGATCATCCCCAATGTTGTGCTAAATTCGTTACATAGCCTCTCTGATTATACACGTATTCCCTTTATATTACTTGAAAATAAAGTTTTTCTGTAATCTGTAGGCTATTTGATCCGTGTTTTCCTTAAACGGTGGATGAATTCTAAGCACCATAACCAAATCAAATAGGCTACTCAGAGTTTTTATGGAGATGGCCTTAAAGGTAGACTCAGCGAAACTACTTTGCCACGAGCAGCACCTCAAATATTGGCCGTGTTCGAGAGCATCAAAACCGTTATGTATCATGTGTGACCGATTGCCTGATCTACAAATGATATTGAGTTGTTATTTATGATGCAATGTGATTTGTAGATTAGTCCGCCTTGCCTAGGCGGCTGCATTGTCGAATGTGCCCATTGAGATGCGTGAAATGCAAGACTCTGACACACATTATCTGCGCACGGGTTCATTTCATGCTGTTACAGCGTGGGTTCAGGACATAAACAGCGGAGAATTTAGTTGTTGCGGAAATTGACCCATTATGCTGTTTACTTTCTGCATGTACCCCATATCGCTTAGTCTACCTGTAATTAAGTGCACCCCATATTGGATTTGGATGGTGCGTATAGGCTATATATCCTAGATATAATATTCTCCATGCTCCAAATGGGTATCAATTGGTGTAAATGCTCCTAGATGTGTGCAGTTTGTTACATGGTAGTCTTACTGATGTCCTTTGATGCCACAGCATGCATATACAGTACAGTCCTTTAAATGTTGTCATAATAAATCAGATTATAGATTATAGAATAGATTAATATATGACTGATAGTATCCAGCAATTACGCTAGGGGTAGGTGGCTGAAGCTGGTCTCAGCAGTATTCATTTAGTAGGTCAAAGTGTTGCCATAGGATTATTCATCATTGCTTCATAATTATGTGTGCCTGATGCTCCTTCTTCTAGGGATCTACATATTGCATTTAGAGGTAAAACTAATCTGAGAGTCAGAGAAACTAGTTCACTTTTAGACCCAGACCCAGATAAGCTAGGTGATGAAGAAGTGGTGCATGGAAACTCATTAGAATTCTGAAATGAAGACCAGAGGGGTAGAAGTATCCTAGTGTGTGTGTGTGTGTGTGTGTGTGTGTTGGGGGGGGGGGGGGGGGGGGGGATAGTAAAACAAGAAAAATTCTCGCTTGTAGGGACATTTTCCAGGTCCCCACAAAGACAGACTATTTTAGGTTTAGATGTTGGGGTTAGAATTAGGGTTAGGGTTAGAATTAGGGTTAGGTTTAAAGTTAGGGGTTAATGTTAGGGGTAAAGGTTAGGATTAAAAGTAAGGGTAAGGGTTAGGTTTAGGGTTACGGTTAGGGGTTAACAAAAATAGGATTTTGAATGGAAATAAACTGTAGGTCCCCACAAGGATAGTAAAACGTGTGTGTGTGTGTGTGTGTGTGTGTGTGTGTGAGGCAGAGAGAGAGAGATTACGGGTGAAATATGGTATTCAATTATATTATTTATTGCTTGGTGTGTGCAATTACATATCTGCCATTAAATAGGATTCCAAGACCATTGTCTAAAGGTGTGTGAGTATTGAAAACCCATAGAATTAGAAGACAAACTTCACAGTGGCTGTTCTTTGCACTGTATTTTTATAGCCTTGTTTTTCTCCTCTCTTCTCTCCTCTACACCCCTCCTCCACACAGCAGAGGCATAGATCCATCCATTTGTAATGAGGCAAAAAGATGCAGGAAGAATCCTGCCTCCTCCCTCTCTCTCTCTCTCTCTCTCTCTCTGTCTCTCTGTCTCTCTGTCTCTCTGTCTCTACCTGTTCCCACCATTCCGTGCCTCTCCCTTTCTCACACATTTTCTTCCTTCTTGTTTCTCAGCCTCTCATTATTACCTGCTTCTTAATTCTTCCTTCTGCCTTGCATGCTATTCAAGTCTCCATTCAAGTCGCCATCCATCCCCATGACACCATGACATCCCCATGACACCATCCCCATGACACAGCAACTGAAATGACTGCAACACTTAACAAAGAGCTGCAGTTAGTTTCAGAATAAGTTTTTCATAGATATTTCAAAAACTTAAAGCATTGTATTTGTGACAAATCATTCACTAAACCCTAAACCTCAACTAAACATGTGGATGTTGAGCAAATTGAGATGACTAAACTGCTTGGAGTAATCCTGGATTGTAAACTGTCATGGTCAAAATATATTGATACAACAGTAGCTAAGATGGGGAGAAGTGTGTCCATATTAAAGCGCTGGTCTACCTTCTTAACAACACTATCAACAAGACAGGTCCGGCCCTAGTTTTGTCGCACCTGGTCTACTGTTCATTCGTGTGGTCAGGTGCCACAAAGAGGGACTTATGAAAATTACAACTGGCTCAAAACAGGGCAGCACGACCGGCCCTTAAAAGTACATGGGGAGCTAACATTAATGACATGCATGTCAATCTCTCATGGCTCAAAGTGGAAGAGAGATTGACTCGTCACTACTTGTTTTTGTAAGAAGTGTGTACCGAGCTGTCTGTTTAAACTACTAGCACACAGCTCGGACACCAATGCATACTCTACAAGACATACCACCAGACACACCTACTTATTCAAAGGATTTTCTTTATTTTTGTTTACTATTTTCAACATTGTAGAATAACATTGAAGACATCAAAACTATTAAATATCAGATATGGAATCATGTAGTAACCAAAAAAGTGTTAAACCAATCTAAATATATTTTATATTTGAGATTCTTCAAAGTAGCCACTCTTTGTCTTGATGACAGATTTGCACACTCTTGGCATTCTCTCAACCAGCTTCACCTGGAATGCTTTTCCAACAGTCTTGAAGGAGTTCACACATATGCTGAGCACTTGTTGGTTGCTTTTTTCCTTCACTCTGCGTTCCAACTCATCCCAAAGCATCTATATTAGGTTGAGGTTGGATGATTGTGGAGGCCAGGTCATCTGATGCAGCACTCAATCACTGTACTTTTTGTTCAAATAGCCCTTACACAGCCTGGAGGTGTGTTTTGGGTCATTGTCCTGTTGAAGAACAAATGATATGTCCCACTAAGCGCAAACCAGATGGGATGGCGTATCGCTGCAGAATGCTGTGGTAGCCCTGCTGGTTAACTACTTTAATATACATATAAGTGAATTTGTCCCAATATATTTTGTTCCCAAAAATGGGGGACCTATGTACAAAAGTACTGTCATTTCTAAACTTTTCACCATATGGATGAACATACCCTCAAATTAAAGCTGACAGTCTGCAATTTAACCTCATATTCATTGTATCATTTCAAATCCAATGTGCTAGAGTTCAGACCTAAAACAACCAAAACATTGTCACTATCCTAGTACTTCTGGAGCTCACTGTATGTTTTCAATCTGAAAAGCAGTGAAATTGGTTCACCTACATTATGTGGCGCTATGCTGTAAGGCCTGACAAATGGATTATCAGACAAGTCCCTTAACACCAGAATGGCAAATGTTATACACACATACCTCTGTCACTTTTATCATTAGTCATGCCCCACTTCTGTTGCTTTAATTGTGGTTTACATTTAGTATGATATGTAATATTTTAATGGGCCCTTTTTTTATAATGTAAGTGAGAAAGGGTCTTTCTGGAGGATATGTACCTGTATTTCTTTACCTCTCCCGTCAATCATCTGCAACCACATAATAATGAAAGCCATCGTGATGTATGGCGTGCTCTCTGAGTCAGTGCCCATTGTCTTTCCCTCAATGGTTTTATATCTCATCTGATGAGCTTTTCCCAATGTCCAATGGACAATTTCTTACCCCCAATTTGTTTTATTAAAACTCTCAGGTGCTCATCAGTCTGGTGAAGAAAATAGATATCAATAATGGCCCAAAATACAAACACCTATACACAGTTGTTTATACTGTTAAAAGGAAACTCCCAAAATGGTTTGCATATCAGCAGTCAAGTTTTCAAGATATTGGACTTTCAAGAAGTAAAGTGGAGTTCCCCTTTTAACCTCGTTCATGCATGAAATGCACTTACCACTTACAAAAGCATAGAAAGAAACACATGAATATATATCCCCCACCAGATATAACAAGGATTTACAGATCATTTATTGGTGTTCTGAACTGGTGTGATTACTGCTTTCCCAGTGACAAACTAAGGATTGGAGTCTGAATCGTGCTATTACACACGAGTGCATAATGTGGTTTTTCACTTACTCTTACCTAGCTATTCACCTTTTGCACCATGTTTGAACATGTTTCATGTTTTTACACTGTTCACGTGGCTTGTCCCTTCACTAATGCAGAGCTTATGTTTTGTCTTAACAGATTTTCCGGAGAGCTGATAAGGATGGTAAGTGTGTTTTGGTTTGTTTAACATATTTGTTATCATGTTGTCCTCTCAGTGAGGCAGCTACTCTGGTCAGTCTTGTGGATTGTTAGTACATTGTTTAATTTCCAGGCTAGCACAGTGTTGTGCGGTTCCAGAGCTTCCCTCATTCCCTCATTCCCTCTGGCACTTGTTTGTCCTGCTGTCGTGTCTTGGAGCCTTTGACAGGATAGAAGAAAAGGAGACAACTTAGAAGGATACGTTTGTATACCAACCAGATGGCCATTTTATTTTCTGATCTGTGTGGTTGCACTGTATCTCTAACTACCTTGTGGAATAGCAATTGTAATTTCACAGCTATATTTTTTTAGTTATCTATTCTGTGTGTATGTTTCTTAGAGACACAGTAGATACACTACAAATATGTTATTAGCTCCTAGTTAAAGAGAATCCTTGTCATTTGATGTATGGAACAAGCTCAGTTTGTGGTATTTTTACTCTCCTCTCCTGGGAAATTTTCTGTGGCTGTTTCAATGAAAGAGCGATGCTAAACACACTGTGCGAGAGGGATAGAGAGGCTGAGAGAGAGAGAGAGAAGAGAGAGAGAGTAGCAAGAGAGAGAGAAAGAGATGGAGATAAATAGGGGATAAGGGAGATAAATGTCAGGGGTCCAACATCGCTCCAAGATCTGCTCTGGTCTTCACAATGGGATCCATGTATGGATCGACTAGGGTCAAGGTTTATTGCCTCTCCCTCTCTGCCCACTTCCAAAAGGGCACCTGCTAAATAAGCCTATATGTCTCCTAGCGTTGACAACACAATTAGCAGTTTGTGTTTTATAGCTGAGCTAACATGCTCCTTTGGCCCAGGAGCTTTTATCATTGCTGCCTCCAGGCGAGCGCCGCCTAACAGGCCCTGATTAGAGGTTCTGATCCTGCTGTGTTATGCTGCTGGGCCCACCGTCGTAGAGAGGACCGCATCACAGCCCTTTAAATACGGACGTCCTGTAATGAAACTCTTTCCTGAGAGAAAGAGAGGTATCAGTAATTATAGACAAGTGTGTGGTAATGGAAATGTAATTGTCTTCTTTCTCCCACTCCCAATGCCATGATATGCTCCACTCCCGAAACTGCTCAGGGAGGTTGTGGGGGCGGGAGGTGGGGTGGGGTGGGGGGATGTTTCCCATCCAGCATTAAAGGAGGTAGCTGTAACAGCACACATGAAAAAATACTACAGTTTGCTATAGACTACTACAGTACTTACTGTAGAATTCTGTTGTAAACTGTAGTACCTACCTACCTACGTACAGATGATGGAAAATTTGCTCTTTGAGTAGTTTGTCCAGTTGGTTTCCTCAAGGAGAAAGCCCCCACTGCTATGTCAAAGATAATAAATCCAAAACGCTATAGTAAATACTACAGTAATATCTGCAAAAAATTACTACACAGTAAATATTATAGTATAATACAGTATGCAAAAATACTACAGTAATTCCAGTAATTATACCATAGTATACTATAGTATTTTTTCATTTTGGAGCACTGCTAGTTTGTATGAGAGTGTAAGCATGTGTACCTGATTAGTGATTACCTTGCCTTGGTCATTGTGGATCTATTACTCCGTTTTTGGAACTGGCTTGCAGTGAGTTATCCACTGCCTATTGTATAATATGCAACTTTCATGACTGCTCAGGGTACAAGTTTTCAGAAATGTTATTTTATTGAAGCACAATGAGGAAAATTTGCAGATTTCAGCCTTTGTGAGTAAGACCTTTAAACAGGTAAACATTCACAAGGCCAGACTGATTACCAGGACGCATTCTCAGAGTATGCACTGACCAGCTAGCAGGTTTCTTCACACATTTTCAACCTCTCCCTGACCCAGGCTATAATATCCATTTGTTTCAAGCAGACCACCATAGTCCCCGTGCCTAAGACAGCCAAAAAAGCCTCTCCCTCAATGTCAGCAAGACAAAGGAGCTGATCGTGGACTACAGAAAATGGAGGGCATATTATAACCCCATTCACATCGACAGGGCTGTAGTGGAGACGGATGAGAGCTTCAAGTTCCTGTATCCATATCACTAAGGACCTATCATGGTCAAACACACCAACATGGCTGTAAAGAGGTCACAACAATGCCCCTTCCACCTCAGGGCTTCTATACCAGGCAGTGTCAGAGGAAGGCCACCCAAGTCACAGTCTGTTCTCTCTGCTACAGCACGGCAAGCTGTACCAGAGCACCAGGTCTGGGACCAAAAGGCTCCTGAACAGCTTCTACCCCAAAGCCATAAGACTTTTGAACAGTTATTTAAATGGCTACCCAGACTTTCTGCTTTTCACCCCTTACTGTACCTACATGTGCATAGTACAGTACTTCAATCAATCACCTAACCAAGCCTACATGTACATATTACCTCAATCAATCACCCCAACTACCTCGTACCCCAGTACACTGACTCAGTACAAGTACTCCTTGTATATAACCTGTATGTAGCCTTGTTATTGTTGTTTATTGTGTTATTTTATTGTGTTACTATTTTATTTTGATCTATTTGTTCATTTTCATACTTTTTAACTGCATTGATGGGAAAGGGCACATAAATAAGCATTACACTGAAAAAATGACATTTTTATTGGTCACATACACATATTTAGCAGATGTTATTGCACGAGTAGCGAAATCAAATCAAATCAAATGTATTTATATAGCCCTTCGTACATCAGCTGATATCTCAAAGTGCTGTACAGAAACCCAGCCTAAAACCCCAAACAGCAAGCAATGCAGGTGTAGAAGCACGGTGGCTAGGAAAAACTCCCTAGAAAGGCCAAAACCTAGGAAGAAACCTAGAGAGGAACCAGGCTATGTGGTGTGCCCAGTGCTCTTCTGGCTGTGCCGGGTGGAGATTATAACAGAACATGGTCAAGATGTTCAAATGTTCATAAATGACCAGCATGGTCGAATAATAATAAGGCAGATCAGTTGAAACTGGAGCAGCAGCACAGTCAGGTGGACTGGGGACAGCAAGGAGTCATCATGTCAGGTATTCCTGGGGCATGGTCCTAGGGCTCAGGTCCTCCGAGAGAGAGAAAGAAAGAGAGAATTAGAGAGAGCATATGTGGGATGGTCAGTCCTCTTCTGGCTGTGACGGGTGGAGATTATAACAGAACATGGCCAAGATGTTCAAATGTTCATAAATGACCAGCATGGTCGAATAATAATAAGGCAGAACAGTTGAAACTGGAGCAGCAGCACGGCCAGGTGGACTGGGGACAGCAAGGAGTCATCATGTCAGGTAGTCCTGGGGCATGGTCCTAGGGCTCAGGTCCTCCGAGAGAGAGAAAGAGAGAAGGAGAGAATTAGAGAACGCACACTTATAGGACAGGAGAATAGGACAGGAGAAGTACTCCAGATATAACAAACTGACCCTAGCCCACCGACACATAAACTACTGCAGCATAAATACTGGAGGCTGAGACAGGAGGGGTCAGGAGACACTGTGACCCCATCTGAGGACACCCCCGGACAGGGCCAAACAGGAAGGATATAACCCCACCCACTTTGCCAAAGCACAGCCCCCACACCACTAGAGGGATATCTTCAACCACCAACTTACCATCCTGAGACAAGGCTGAGTATAGCCCACAAAGACCTCCGCCACGGCACAACCCAAGGGGGTGGTGGGGGGGGGGGGGGGGGGGCGCCAACCCAGACAGGATGACCACATCAGTGAATCAACCCACTCAGGTGACGCACCCCCTCCAGGGACGGCATGAGAGAGCCCCAGTAAGCCAGTGACTCAGCCCCTGTAATAGGGTTAGAGGCAGAGAATCCCAGTGGAAAGAGGGGAACCGGCCAGGCAGAGACAGCAAGGGCGGTTCGTTGCTCCAGAGCCTTTCCGTTCACCCTCCCACTCCTGGGCCAGACTACACTCAATCATATGACCCACTGAAGAGATGAGTCTTCAGTAGAGACTTAAAGGTTGATACCGAGTTTGCGTCTCTGACATGGGTAGGCAGACCGTTCCATAAAAATTGAGCTCTATAGGAGAAAGCCCTGCCTCCAGCTGTTTGCTTAGAAATTCTAGGGACAATTAGGAGGCCTGCGTCTTGTGACCTTAGCGTACGTGTAGGTATGTACGGCAGGACCAAATCAGAGAGATAGGTAGGAGCAAGCCGATGTAATGCTTTGTAGGTTAGCAGTAAAACCTTGAAATCAGCCCTTGCTTTGACAGGAAGCCAGTGAAGAGAGGCTAGCACTGGAGTAATATGATCCATTTTTTTGGTTCTAGTCAGGATTCTAGCAGCCGTATTTAGCACTAACTGAAGTTTATTTAGTGCTTCAACAATACACACAAATCGAAAAGTAAAAGAATGGAATTAAGAAATATAGGACGAGCAATGTCGGAGTGGCATTGACTAAACTACAGTAGAATAGAATGAAGTATATACTGTACATACAGTTGAAGTCGGAAGTTTCAACTCAGTTTTTCACAATTCCTGACATTTAATCATAGTAAAAAAAATCCCTGAATTTGGTCAGTTAGGATCACCACTTTATTTTAAGAATATGAAATGTCAGAATAATAGCAGAGAGAATTATTTATTTCAGCTTTTATTTCTTTCATCTCATTCCCAGTGGGTTAGAGGTTTACATACACTCAATTAGTATTTGGTAGCATTGTCTTTAAATTGTTTAACTTGGGTCAAACGTTTCGGGTAGCCTTCCACAAGCTTCCCACAATAAATTGGGTGAATTTTGGCCCATTCCTCTTGACAGAGCTGGTGTAACTGAGTCAGGCTTGTAGGCCTCCTTGCTCGCACACGCTTTTTCAGTTCGCACACACTTTTTCAAATTTTCTATAGGATTGAGGTCAGGGCTTTGTGATGGCCACTCCAATACCTTGACTTTGTTGTCCTTAAGCCATTTTGCCACAACTTTGGAAGTATGCTTGGGGTCAATGTCCATTTGGAAGACCCATTTGCGACCAAGCTTTAACTTCTTGACTGATGTCTTGAGATGTTGCTTCAATATATCCATGTAATTTTTCTTCTCGTGATGCCATCTATTTTGTGAAGTGCACCAGTCCCTCCTGCAGCAAAGCACCCTCACAACATGATGCTGCCAACCCCGTGCTACACAGTTGGGAAGGGGTTCTTCGGCTTGCAAGCCTCCACCTTTTCCCTCCAAACATACCGATGGTCATTATGGCCAAACAGTTCTATTTTTGTTTTATCAGACCAGAGGACATTTCTCCAAAAAATACAATCTTTGTCCCCATGTGCAGTTGCAAACCAACTTTTTTATGCCGGTTTTGGAGCAGGGGCTTCTTCCTTGCTGTGCGACCTTTCAGGTTATGTCGATATTGGACTCGTTTTACTGTGGATAAATATACTTTTGTTCCTGTTTCCTCCAGCATCTTCACAAGGTCCTTTGCTGTTGTTCTGGGATTGATTTGCACTTTTCGCACTAATGTACGTTCATCTCCTTCCTGAGCGATATGACGGCTGCGTGGTCCCATGGTGTTTATACTTGCATACTATTGTTTGTACAGATGGACGTGGTACCTTCAGGCGTTTGGAAATTGCTCCCAAGGATGAACCAGACTTGTGGAGGTCTCCAATTGTTATTCTGAGGTCTTGGCTGATTTCTTTTTATTTTCCCATGATGTCAAGCAAAGAGGCACTGAGTTTGAAATACATCCGCAGGTACACCTCCAATTTACTCAAATGATGTCAATTAGCCTATCAGAAGTTTCTAAAGCCGTAACAATTTTCTGGAATTTTCCAAGCTGTTAAAAGGCACAGTCAACTTAGTGTATGTAAACTTCTGACCCACTGGAATTGTGATACAGTGAATTATAAGTGAAATAATCTGTCTGTAAACAATTGTTGGAAAAATTATTTGTGTCATGCACAAAGTAGATATCCTATCCGACTTGCCAAAACTATAGTTTGTTAACAAGAAATTTGTGGATTGGTTGAAAAAGGAATTTGAATGACTACAACCTAAGTGTGTGTAAACTTCTGATTTAAACTGTATGAGATGAGTAAAGCAGTATGTTAACATTATTAAAGTGACTAGCGTAAAATCTACACTTGTTTCATTCGGCGCATGTGTAACGGGAGTCGTCGTCTAAAGAAGAGGAATCGGACCAAAGAGCAGCGTGGTAAGTGTTCATGACTTTTTATTGTAACTGAACACTATAACAAAATAACAAAGAGAAATAAACGAAACAGTCCTGTCAGGTGCAGTAAACACTAAACAGAAAATAACTACCCACAAAAACTATGTGGGAAAAATCTACCTAAGTATGGTTCCCAATCAGAGATGACGACAGACAGGTGTCCCTGATTGAGAACCATACCCGGCCAAAACAAAGAAATACAAAAACATAGAAAAAGGAACATAGAATGCCCAACATGTGTGACAGCATGTTACAAATACAATTTGATTTGAGTCACTAGATTTATTGTTGAAGTAATTATCTTTCTGATTCCTGGTGTTGCCTTAGGTTTCAGTTTGAGTGGAATGTTTGCTACATACTGACAGGGTGAACATGACTAGTCATTGGCTAGTATAACTGTGTGTTGTTGTGTTTTGCCTCTCAGCATTTTGTCTCCTCTCGCCTGGACAGATCTGTGAGGCAGATCACTTTGCTGACGGAGTGGAGGCAAGTGGTCTGCCTCAAAGTGCCTGGCGACTGACATTGTAATGAGAGAGCGATGGTGAGAGAGAGGATAAAGATGGAGAGGGGAAAATGAAGAGAATGGGTGAGAGAAGGGAAGAGAGAGAGTGAGAAGGAAAATACATTGGAGAGGGGAGAGAAGCCTTGCGGGGAGGATTCGCATAAAGGTTTCAGCTTGCCCTATTTTCTTCTCCTTCTCTCTGGGGGTACACTGCAGGGAAAGTACCTTTCACAACCCAACAGAGGTAAACATGAGTCTGACCCGCTAATCCAACATTTCCTTCTCTGCTATAATGCTCTTTTTGTTCCCCTCTTATTCCAGTATTTTGTGTCTTATGCCTGTGGTGAGCTCTCAGGAGTGTTGACCGTGTTGCTTAGATAACGGCAGTTGTTCTATTTCCTGCCTACTGATAGATATGGGCCCATAGACTAAGTCCTCTATCGTCTATCCCAGCTGTAATGGACCCTGCACAGCGTGCTAACAGAGGTGACTTTGAAATTCTGCTCCATATGTGTCACCTCACTGCAGGGTAGGCTGATCCCTTTTGCCCCCATCACAGCGCTGGCTTTTCCTGGTTTTCCCTGACTTTCCCTGGCCACAGATAGGACAGGAGTCAGGACAGGAGTCAGGACAGGAGTCAGGACAGAGGCTGGGGAGCTTCACGGGGCAGCTGGAAGCTGATGAGGCATGAACAGATATAACTGCTGCTGCTACTCTACTCTTCGCCCTGTCCTGTCCTCTGTTCAGCATCATCTATTATTCAGGGGCCTCTGCCTTGGCATTTCTGACATTCTACTCAAAGTTGGAACATCATTTGAACCAGGGCAGTCGCCAATGTCAGGAAAGGACAGTGTACGTACACACACACACCCATGCATTTCCACCTCATCCATTTTCCTCTTTCTCTCTCTGTCTATCTGCCTCTCTCTTGCTCCCTTACTCACTCTGTCTGTTCCTCTCACTTTTCTCTCTCTCTCAAAATTACCATATTGTGTACTGTATACATGAAGACACACACACTCACTCACTCACTCACTCACTCACTCACTCACTCACTCACTCACTCACTCACTCACTCACTCACACTCACACACTCACACACACACTCTCTCTCTCTCTCTCTCTCTCTCTCTCTCTCTCTCTCTCTCTCTCTCTCGCTCTCTCTCTCTCTGTCACTCTCTTTCTCTAAGTGACTTTCCCTTGTGTTTTTTCATCATCCCTGTGTGAATACCTGTCAGACACGTGTCCTCCCGGCAGGATAGTGCCTGTCTGTCTGATGCCTGGTGCCCTTGTTCCTTTCTTTTTGGGTTTAATTATTGTTTTTGATGCTCCATAGATTTCTGACTCATTTAGCTTGAAGTAATTATCACTCACGGTGATAAGGAGACAACAGGCATTTAGGGACGTTTCTTTATCCAAGATTCTCTACAAATGCGTACACAGGGATTTTAGTGTTGGGCTAGGGTAAAGGGTAATGGCGTGGTAATGGTGATTGGTTGACCTAAATGAGCAGCATTACTGCCACAAACACTTGTAAACATGTGTTCCTCTAACTGCCCCCCAGAGTTTGTCAGCCTGTCCCAACCTTGCTAATTTATTTTTTTAACCTGCAGCCAGGCCAGGGAGAGGAGAGGGCTGGGGAGAAGAGCAAGAGGAGACTGGAAGAGAAAGGTGCTCATGGTTTATTCAGCATCAACACCAGCATGATAGAACCTGCTCACTAACTTTAAGCCTCAGATAGGCTATTCTATTCCCCAGACCAGACCAGGCCAACAAGAAACACCAGCTTTAATATATATAAAAAACAGTTTAGGGAAACTACAGTGCCCTCCTGCCAGCAGGAGCCTGTAACACATTACTTTGAAAATGTTTTTTTAAGTTAAGCTTTACTGAAGCGACACAAAAGTGCATTAGTCACTCCCTACAGGCCGGCATGCTAGCTAGTACAGGACATGTTCTCTGCAGGAGAGTACAGGGAGGGTAGGATAGGAGGTCTAATTAACTCCGAACTGGCTGCTCTCATTACAATTTTCTTATTTTATTAAGTACAGACACATTCAGTTATACCACTAGTTCTTGCTGTGTATTTCAGCAGTCTCATAATTACTGATATCCTCACTCAAAACTGTGCCATCTGTATTTAATAACCAAAAGTGCTCAACTACAGTACCTGAATCCAAATGATACAGAATAGACCATCTCTCCCAACAAGCTCTCACATTCTCACTGCAAAATTAAACTTTCATCCACATATTAACTCATTAACCTGGGGCACCATGGGAAAGTTTTAGCTTTATTGAGTTTCTATTTCCCAAATTAACTCAAAGAATATCAGAATATAAATATTTCAACAGTCGCTAATTAATCAGTTACCTTGACAGTCTCGTTCTGAACGTCGCATAATCCGGGAATCTGCACAAACCCGAGTCTCACCAATGAGTCCGTACCACACCAATTGAGTTGATTATTTATTTACTAACAAGCTAAAATTATAATATAAGATACACATACACAAACACACAGTCTAGGCTATTGATTAGAACTTAGTACAATGAAACAGCTCCCTCGTGGGCCAACACAAAATGGGGATTTCAAAAGAAAAGAAAAGGAGAGCGCGAGAGAAAAATACACTTTTGGTGCATTTGTCAGTTATGCTTATTTTAACCCTTGCCCTCAACTGCCGCTCTTATTGGTCAGAATATAATGATGTAATTATGTGTTGAAGTTCTCCGATGGGGGTCTCTGCGTGGACAGTTTTGGCTTCTCGGATGACACACTTCTCTGGTTACAGGTTTAACTCTCTCTTCCCTTGTCTTCAACCTCGTGTTGTGGGGTTTTTTGGGGTTGCTGACTACTCAGACCTTGGCTGCAGCTCAGGTCACATAGTCTGAATGTAAATTCTTAACTCACATGTTTTATTCCCCTTCGGGTCAGAAGTGGGCGTTTCCGCTTTTAGGGCAATTCTCTGGGCGTACCAAGTTACGAGGCAAGGTCTGGATTTTACTCAGATCCAATTTAGACAACTAACTTCACATTTCGTCTTTACAAAAGCATTCTCTTTGATCTGAACATTTTCCACACAATCGTACAATATGCAAACATCCAGCATATACTAGGAAAACTCTAAATTTACAATGTTTTCGTTATAACGTCATCCTTTAACTATTAATAACATAACAAAAACGACATTCATTTTCATATTCCATCTATCGTCATTACCACCATTGTGGCTGACAAAACCTATTATCCCAAAATCCATTTATTGCATGTTAATAATGTTCTGAGGCCAGTTATCCATAGTGAGAGGACAAATTAATTGTCTGCTGCCTCCGATTTACAATGGATGTGAGGTGTCATAAAACTCCCCCATCTCTATACCTCTCGATCTCTTCCTCTCTGGTGGGTGTGAGAGATCTCTCTGTAGGATTGTGGTCCACCTTAACCTGACCCGAGCAGGCAAGTCATGACAACATTGTGGTGCTGAAACTTGAAGCAGCAGCCACGACACAATCAATTTGAAACTGACAGCTCATGGTGCTGATAGTAGTCAAAATTTATTTAAACCGTCTTCAGTTTAATTAGACTTTACTAACAACAAGAGAGCTTTTTGTTGGAGACTGTTTATTCCTATATAGGCCTTTTCTGTAGTCAAATGACTAGCGGCCTCATGGGTGGAATGTTATTCCTATTTTTCATAATTTCATAATTAATAAACATTATTATTTTTAAACTTCAGAAAATCTGGTGTTTCTATGTCAAATGGTTTTGTTACATTTCAGCCTCCTGTGATGTATATAAAGTGTATTATTTGGATGCAAACTCAAAATGTAACACATTTCAACTCTATATCTGAAATGGTACATTTATTTCTCTTTTTTTTTGTTGCTCATAACCATGTGTATGAGGTGTATACTTTGGTTTCAAAGAAGCTTTGTTTAACACACACTCTGTGTGATCCTGATTTAGCCCACTGCAGTAAATGGTTAAGAAATAAAAGGTACCTGTTTGACAGACAAAATTTGGCTATGGGCTGCTATAGCTATATATAGATGTGTCAGTCAGTTCCTCCACCCACCTTGCACTCTTTAAATTGCCGACCTCCGTGTTAGCGAAGGGCTGTTGAGTTAAAATCAAAACTCAAATGGCAAAAAGCAAACCGATCTGATTATGTAGAGTGATCAATAACAGAGCTTTGGTCCGCGATGCTTTATACTTAGAAACAAGCTTTAAAATACCCTGAAAAGACGTGACTTGTTTCTTTGAAATTCAGAGGCTGAGCTACAACCTTCTATAGCCGAGAAGACAAGAAATGTGCTTGTGAAGTAGTCGAATTCTGTCACTATCAATTGATTAAGCTATTCACTTTCTGTCCAATAGAAGATATTTAAACCCAGAGGTTAAAGCTTACATTGCTCTGCGTCGATAGGCCTACAGTACTCTGTCTGGGGTGGCAAGGTAGGCCTAACTTTTGAAAGTGCCATGCTCAGATTCCTAATTATTTGCAAACAGGGACAGTTTCGTTGCAAACAAGAAACATTGATTTGGCAATGGAGAAAGATGATGAGATGAACACATAACACCTATCTCTCTGTCCATACTTAGCCTGTAATTTCAGTCATTTGTGTGGTACTAAAAAGGATTCTGCTAATATGTAAAATGACATAGAATTGCATGAAATGTTTTTAAAGGGCAATATTTTTCTCCGACCTGCAAATACGATGATAGATTCTTGCAATACTTTTACTTTAAAGGAGATCGTTCCACCCCTACTCTTGTCCACGGTGTTCTGCAAATGCACAACCTTCTGGCCCACAGCCCTGTGAGCTATCAAAATTCCTGCGTTGCCATGTAATGCTTACAGGAGGAATGGCTCTGGTCTGTCCAAAAAGTGAGGGTAAACGGTAGACATGTTCTCTGCTATCCACTTTGTTTTAATTATTATTTGGGGTATAGGGGAGGGTCACTTGTTTTACTTTTCAAGCGTTCCAGGAGGGTTTATGCGTACTATACATAGATATGGATTTAGTACTGTAGATATGTGGAAGTGGTTGGAGTAGGGGCCTGAAGGCACACAGTGTGTCGTGAAATCTGTGAATGTATTGTAATGATTTTAAAATTGTATTAACTGCCTTAATTTTGCTGGACCCCAGGAAGAGGAGCTGCTGCTTTGGCAGCAGCTAATGGGGACCATTTATACATACAAATACGAATACAAAAGTGTTTGAAAATGGTTTTGGCAACTGCAGATCTGTCGCACTACCTAATCCCAGGAGTCCTTGGCTAATTAAAACACTTTTTGGGCCTCAAGCAAAGAGCTTTGGGTTTGTTCCCATTTTCAATTGTTATGTTCCCCCCCGCCCACCCCACCCTCTCTCCTCAGTACTCTATCCAGATTAATTAGGTTTGGCCAAAAGTTCATAAAGAATTATGCCAATAATGTTTTTTGATCATTTCTCCCAGAAAAAGCAACGGAGTGATGCTGTTTTTGAATGTAGAGGTATCAAATAATGTAATCAGAATTGTTTGGGTGACAATGGTACTGAGCAAATAGAGGGTGTGTTTCTGACTTTCCTCCAAAGGTGTCTGCCTCAATAGTGTGTGATTGTGTACCGCAGTTCGAGGCGTTACTGCATGTGGGCAGTCCTCGAGCATCTCTGCATGTGGCTTGTGTTTAAGTAACGCTTTTGATATTCTGGATTTCCCCTGATTGTCTATGCGATTAAAATGTGGGTCAAGAGGGAAATAAAAGTATTATCAGAGTTTTTTGTTTAGGATATGCCATCATTGTAGTATAATTAATGTACAATGTTTTATCTTAAAATGTACACTACCATTCAAAAGTTTGGGGTCACTTAGAAATGTCCTTGTTTTTCATGAAAACATACATGAAATTAGTTGCAAAATGAACAGGAAATATAGTCAAGCCGTTGACAAGGTTATAAATAATGATTTTTAATTGAAATAATAATTGTGTCCTTCAAACCTTGCTTTCGTCAAAGAATCCTCCATTTGCAGAAATTACAGCCTTGCAGACCTTTGGCATTCTAGTTGTCAATTTGTTGAGGTAATCTGAAGAGATTTCACCCCATTCTTCCTGAAGCCCCTCCCACAAGTTGGATTGGCTTCATGGGCACTTCTTACGTACCATGCGGTCAAGCTGCTCCCACAACAGCTCAATAGGGTTGAGATCCGGTGACTGTGCTGGCCACTCCATTATAGACAGAATACCAGTTGACTGCTTCTTCCCTAAATAGCTCTTGCATAGTTTGGAGCTATGCTTTACGCCATTGTCCTGTTGTAGAAGGAAATTGTCTCCAATTAAGCGCCATTCACAGGGTATGGCATGGCATTGCAAAATGGAGTGATAGCATTCCTTCTTCAAGATCCCTTTTACCCTGTACAAATCTCCCACTTTACCACCACCAAAGCTCTCCCAGACTATCACATTGCCTTCACCATGCTTGACAGATAGCGTCAAGCACTCCTCCAGCATATTTACATGTTTTCTGCATCTCACGACTGTTCTTCTTTGTGATCCGAACACCTCAAACTTAGATTCGTCGGTCCATAACATTTTTTGTCCAATCTTCCTCTGTCCAGTGTCTGTGTTCTTTTTAATCTTTTATTTTTATTGGCCAGTCTGAGATACGGCTTTGTCTTTGCAACTCTGCCTAGAAGGCCAGCATCCCGCAGTCGCCTCTTCACTGTTGACGTTGAGACTGGTGTTTTGTGGGTACTATTTAACGAAGCCGCCAGTTGAGGACTTGTGAGGCATTTGTAGACACTCTAATGTACTTGTGCTCTTGCTCAGTTGTGCACCGGGGCCTCCCACTCCTCTTTCTATTCAGGTTAGAGACAGTTTGCGCTGTTCTGTGAAGGGAGTAGTACACGGCATGGTACGAGATCTTCAGTTTCTTGGCAATTTCTCGCATGGAATAGCCTTCATTTCTCAGAACAAGAATAGACTGATGAGTTTCCGAAGAAAGGTCTTTGTTTCTGGCCATTTTGAGCCTGTAACCGAACCCACAAATTCTAATGCTCCAGATTCTCAACTAGTCTAAAGAAGGCCAGTTTTATTACTTCTTTAATCAGAACAATAGTTTTCAGCTGTGCTAACATAATTGCAAAATGGTTTTCTAATGATCAATTAGCCTTTTAAAATTATAAACTTGGATGAGCTAACACAACGTGCCATTGGAATACAGGAGTGATAGTTGCTGATAATGGGCCTTTGTACACCTATGTAGATATTCCATAATACATCAGCTGTTTCCAGCTAAAATAGTCATTTACAACATTAACAATGTCTACACTGTATTTCGGATCAATTTGATGTTATTTTAAAAATTTGCTTTTCTTTCAAAACAAGGAAATGTCTAAGTGATCCCAAACTTTTGAATGGTAGTGTGTGTGTAATCTGATGCGTTGGATAGCAGATGTAACACATACAGCACCTTCAGAAAGTATTCAGACCCCTTCACTTTTTCCACATTTTGTTACATTACAGCCTTATTATGACAATGGAATAAAAATATTATGTCACATTTACGTAAGTATTTAGACCCTTTACTCAGTAATTTGCTGAAGCACCTTTGGCAGCGATTACAGCCCTGAGTCTCCTTGGGTATGACGCTACAAGCATGGCTCGCCTGTATTTGGGGAGTTTCTCCCATTCTTCTCTTCAGATACTCTCAAGCTCTGTCAGGTAGACATTTTTTTCAGTTCTTTCCAAATATGTTCAATCGGGTTCAAGTCCGGGCTCTGGCTGTGCCACTCAAGGACATTCAGAGACTTGTTCCAAAGCCCCTTCTGAGTTGTCTTGGCTATGTGCTTAGGGTTTTGTTCTGTTGGAAGGTGAACTTTCACCCCAGTCTCAAGTCCTGAGTGCTCTGGAACAGGTTTTCATCAAGGATCTCTCTGTACTTTGCCCCTTTCATCTTTCCCTCAATCTTGACTAGTCTCCCAGTCCCTGCCGCTGAAAAACATTCCCACAGCATGATGTTGCCACCACCATGCTTCACCTTAGAGATGGTATTGGCCTGGTGATGAGCGGTGTGTATCATATGCAAAACATTATAGCCTACACTCTTAGAAAAAAGGGTTCCAAAACGTTTTTTGGCTGTTCGCATAGCAGAACCCTTTTTGGTTTTAGGTAGAACTCTTTTGGGTCCAAGTAGAACCCTCTATGTAAAGGGTTTTCCTTGGAACCAAAAAGGGTTATTCAAATGGTTCTCATATGGGGACAGCCGAAGAACCATTTTAGGTTCTAGATAGCTAGATCATTTTCTGAGTGTATTGTTTTATCGGTTTTTACTTTCCTAAAACAATAATTGTCCACCACACAGTTCAGCTGTCAGAGATTTGAGCACTATGACAATAAAACATTTTTTTTAATGAAGCAGGGTTTTGGTCAAATAGCCCTTACACAGACTGGAGGTGTGTTTTGGGTCATTGTCCTGATGAAAAACAAATGATATGTCCCACTAAGCACAAACCAGATGGGATGACGTATTGCTGCAGAATGCTGTGGTAGCCATGCTGATTAAGTGTGCCTTGAATTCTAATTAAATCACAGAGAGTGTCTCCGGCAAAGCACCCCCACACCATCACTCATCCTCCTCCATGCTTCACGGTAGGAATCACACATGCGGCAATCATCTGCATCTCACAAAGACACAGTGGTTGGAACCAAAAATCTCAAATTTGGACTCATCAGACAGATTTCCACTGGTCTAATGTCCATTGGTTGTGTTTCTTGGCCCAAGCATGTCTCTTCTTATTATTGGTGTCCTTTAGTAGTGGTTTCCCTTGCAGCAAAAAAGGCCTGATTCATGCAGTCACCTCTGAACAGTTGATGTTGACATGTGTCTGTTACTTGAACTCCTTGAAGCATTTAGGCTGGTAACTCTAATGGACTTATTCTCTGCAGCAGAGGTAACTCTGTGTCTTCCTTTCCTGTGGCAGTCCTCATGAGAGACAGTTTCATCAGTGCTTTATGCTTTTTGCGATTGCACTTGAAGAAACTTTCAAAGTTTGACGGACCTTCATGTCTTGATGGACTGTCATTTCTCTTTGCTTATTTGAGCTTTTCTTGCCATAATATGAACTTGGTCTTTTATCATATAGGGCTATCTTCTGTATACCACCCCTACCTTGTCACAACACAACTGACTGGCTCAAATGCATTAAGAAGGAAAGAAATTTGACAAATTAACTTTTAACAAGGCACACCCGTTAATTGAAATGCATTCCAGGTGACTACCTCATGAAGCTGGTTCAGAGAATGCAAAGAGTGTGCAAAGCTGTCATCAAGGCAAAGCTTGGCCACTTTGAAGAATGTACAATATAAAACATATTTTGATTTGTTTAACACTTTTTTGGTTACTACATGATTCCATATGTGTTATTTCATAGTTTTGATGTCGTCACTATTATTCTACAATGGAGAAAATAGTAAAAAAATTAAGAAAACCATTGAATGAGTAGGTGTGTCCAAACTTTTGACGTACTGCACATTTTTGTCTTCTTCTAATGCCTCTTAATGGGAAAGTAATCTAAAAGTAACTGAATGTAATCCGATTACGTTACTGAGTTTGGGTTACGTTACTGTTTACAATTTTGGACAGGTAACTAGTAACTGTAATGGATTACATTTAGAAAGTAGCCTACCCAACCCTGAATTTGTTAGATTATAGAAGTAACTGGTAGGCCTGGTAGGCCTTCTTACTCACCTCAAATTCAACTGTCAGAGTCAGTTGGAGCACCGGTGCGCACTGCCTTCATATGATAGGCCTGTAACATAATAGGCTAATAGCCACACCACACCAAACCTACACAAACGTTTCTAAACTTCATTAGGGTAATATCAAAACTATGTCAAGCCATTGTTTATAGGGAAATACAAGGGGGCTATGTCAGTGCCGACCACGTTTTCAGAATGTAGAATATTTCATTGGGTAATAATGAATGTTATACAGTGCCTTCAGAAATATTCACACATCTTGACTTTTTCCACATTTTGTTGTGTTTCAGCCTGAATTTAAAATTGATTAAATTGTAATTGTGTGTCACTGATCTACACACAATACCCCATCATGTCAAAGTGGAATTATGTTTTTAGAAATGTTAACAAATTCATTTAAAATGAAAAGCTGAAATGTCTTGAGTCAATAAGTATTCAACCATTTTGTTATGGCAAGCCTAAACAAGTTCAGGAGCAAAAATGTGCTTAACAAGTCACATAATAAGTTTCATGAATTCACTCTGTTGTGCAATAACAGTGTTTAACATTATTTTTTAATGACTTCCCCATCTCTGTACCCCACACATACATTATAATTATCTGTAAGGTCCCTGAGTCAAGCAGTGAATATCAAGCAGATTCAACCACAAAGACCAGGGAGGTTTTCTAATAGTTCACAAAGAAGGGCACCTATTGGTAGATGGGTAAAACAAGGAATAAGACATTGAATATCCCTTTGAGCATCATGAAGTTATTAATTACACTTTGGATGGCGTAGCAATATACCCAGTCACTACAAATAGACAAGTGCCCTATCTAACTCAGTTGCCAGAGCAGAAGGAAACTGCTTAGGGATTTCTTTGTGAGCTTAATGGCTGTGATAAATATAACTGAGAATGGATCGACAAAATTGTAGTTACTCCACAATACTAACAGAAATGACAGAGTGAAAAGAAGAAATAATAAAAATACTGAAAAACATGCATCCTGTTTGCAACAAGTCACTAAAGTAGTACTGCAAAAAAATGTGGCAAAGAAATGAACTTTTTGTCGTGATTACACTGGAGTTGCTTACCAAGATGAAATTGAATGTAATTGAATGTTCCTGAGTGGCTAGAAAATCTATGTCAGGACTTGAAAATTGCTGTCTAGCATTGATCAACAAATAAGAATGCTCTTAGATACTTACCCAGAAAGACTCACATCTGTAAGTGCTAACAAATGTGATTCTAACATGTATAAGATATATTAGTGTTTTATTTTCAATAATTTTTTTCCAAATGGTTACATTTTTCTTCCACTTTGACATTACAGAGTATTTTGTGTAGATCTTTCGCAAAAAATAACAATTAAATCTATTTTAATCCAACTTTGTAACACAACAACATGTGGAGAAAGTCAAGGGGTGTGAATATTTTCTGAAGGCACTGTATGTAGTTTATTGCAATAGCACTATGCGACTTTATAGAATATTTATATCACGGCTCAGAAGACCTAGATGCAGACAGTTCAAAGTAACAAAAGTGTATTACAAAAACAGGGGGACAGACGTCAGTAATCCATAGCAGAGTCCGAAAGGTACAGAACGGCAGGCAGGCTCAGTGTCAGGGCAGGCAGAATGGTTAAAACCGGAAAACTAGAATATAGGGACTAGAGAAAAACAGGAGTACTTGAAAAACGTTGGTAGACTTGACACGACAAGACGAACTGGCAACAGACAAACAGAGAACACAGGTATAAATACACTGGGGATAATTTGGAATATGGGCGACACCTGGAGTGGGGTGGAGACAAACACAAAGACAGGTGAAACATATCAGGGTGTGACAATTTATCTCAAAACTGTGATTCTTAAAAGATATTTCTAGAGATTGGTCAACTCTGTCAGATTTGCGTAAAATGCTAAATTAATCAGGAATGAGCAGGGTCAGCTATACCATCAGGACCCTTTATTCATGTCCTCGTTACATGTAGTGCAACAAGACCGCTCATGGTTTGTAAAGTTCTCTACTTTTGATAGATTCAAACACACAATATTTGAATCACCATAAACTATAAACTCCATCTGCCTTATAGATTACGATAGAATATTAATTTTGGTTGAAATATGTTACATTGAATGACATTTTAGAGTCATAAACTAACTGAGAAAAAACACAATTGCTACTGTGTATACCACTTGAATGAAGAAGAAAAAAAATGTTGTCAACAACGTAAAACATAATCTCTGTCAGATTTGTGTCTCATGTCAACTCCGTCAGAGTGCTGACAGATCTGATAGAATGGTTGTCTTTATTGGGGATTTTCAAATGAATCAATTTCAGAAAAAATATTTGCTGTGCTAGACCTAACTGATAATGTTTGCTTTATAAATGTTCAAAACTTTGAAAAACATGCCAAAATGCTAAATAAATTAGCCCTGGAGCATTTAATAGTGCTATAAATCGAATCAAAAAGACGTTTGGATATTTGAAAAACCTAATGTTAGAACTAAACAATAAAGAACTTTAAACACTTGTTGGACAATTACTGTAAAAAAGAAATGCATTTTATTGTGTCCAGTTAGTTGCATTTTATGAAGAAAAAATATATAAATTGGAGGTTCTTTCTTTACATGGTGTGATAGCTTACACTTTGATCCAGCGGTGGGACCAAGTCATTGTTTTACAAGTCACAAGTAATTCTCAAGTCTTAACACTCAAGTCTCAAGTCAAGTCCCATATCAAGACAGGCAAGTCCGAGTCACGTCTCAAGTCAAAACCGACAAGTATCAAGTCAAGTCTCAAGCCCTAAACTTTGAGTTTCGAGTCCTAAACAAGTCATGTTTTCTTCACCAAATGTAATACCAAAACTGTCCAAAATTGTAATATATTTCATATTTTTAACAAGAGTAATAGTTAGTATATTACATTTACGCAAATCATGAATGCTTTTAAAAATATCCATATATTTATTACTTTCCAAATAAATGTTACATTTCCATGGAAATACATGGGTAGCCATGAGAAAGACCCCCTCTCCTCCCCCCAATAGGGATTGACTATCAAGGATGGCTATGGGGCGGAATCGTCGATGTAGGCGATGCACACTCTCTCTCTGTGTGGTTACAGTAGGCTAACGTATGTCAATGGTTTTAGGAACAGCAGTAACATCAGGCAGGATTTAGGCTACCAACTGCCTAGCCAGTTGTAGCTCAATCTTGGGTGCAATGATCACGTTCCCGCACTGACTGACTGTGTGGAGGCTCATGGATTTAACGTTACGTTAGCCTAAACTAATAAAGTAATAAAATATATAGCTGTCGGCTATATTAGCCACGACTTACCATTCTTTGTGTAACAAATGTGGAACAAAGTTGGAAATTGTTGCGCCTCCGTCTGTAATTTTCTTCACGCATGTTTTGCAAGTTGCAATCCGTTTTTTGTTGATACGGTGTCGTCTTTATATCCAAAAATAATAATTTGGGGTATCATCTTTCCAAAGGCTCCATCTGAATTCACCCGCCGACGTTCCTCTGCACTGCCGCGCACAACTTTTTCTAAGCTGGCACAATTTGATTGGCTGCTGTCTGATTCAAACTGTAATCCGTTAAATGAAGAGTTGATGCGCTGCACACTTTTTTTAATAACATCATTTTTTATATTTGGGCTTGGGAAGGGTATCAAGTCAAGTCACGAGTCATTGGTGTTAAAGTCAAAGTCGAGTTGCATGTCATCATATTTGTGACTCGAGTCCAAGTCATGTAACTCAAGCCCACACCTCTGCTTTGATCTATCAAAATGTATATAACATTTTGTATATATTTATTTTGTGAATAACATAAGGCCCACATTTTATTTTTTTTATTTTTTTATTGTTCCGTCTTTCAAGAATCTCCGAGATCTAAAACAGCAACATTTGTACTCAGCCTTATAGCAAAATGTGTAAAACAGCATCAAATTACTATACATTTTCCTCTCTACACCATGGCAACCCCCCCCCCCCCCCCCCCCCCCCCCCCCCCCCCCCTCACCCCTCATTTTGGAGGTGGGGTTGAGGGTGGGGCCATGCTCAAACCTTGCAAGTGGGCCCCGTGAAACTGTTTTACGCCACTGTAGGCATTGATTGGAGTTAGAAGACAGACTATAAGAGAGTATGATTTTTTTCAGTAAATGTCTTGATCTTGTGGATTTTAGATCAAAGGCTCAAAGTTAAGATGCCCCTTGAAGATTTTTTCTTGACCTGAACCTTTTAAGGTGCTGAAAAGCTTAGCACTGAGATAAAGCCCCCCCCCCACTCTCTCTTCTAAACCCAGGTTTTGTTATCTCCGGTCATACATTTCTGGCAGAGAGAGACTCTCTCCCCCTGGTCATGCAGAAAGAGAGGCAGAGAGCACAGAGAGAGACAAAAGGACTTCACTTGGCCAAACTCCTAAATTAAACCATCTTTCCACTTTTGAGAATGTGGGAATGATCCGTGTACACATAAGGGACAGTGATGTTGAGTGTGTTTCATTTGGTGATCTCATGAAGGACAGGAAACACACATAAGGATATCTCTTAAAGTGTACATTTCCCAGCTGTCAGGTTTACATCTAAATATTGGGAAAAGTATGTGATTAAACATGAAACTATTGTGAAAAGATGTAATGTGATGTTAACCTTCTAAATCAGAGTATGGGTTTTTCATATAAAGATTAACTACTCAGTGACCACGCCTACGTGAGCATAGACATTATGTCCACGTCATGGAACTGCCCTTTTATACTGAAACGTATAAAACCCACTCCTGATGAAATTCACACCAGACCACGCAAACCCTGGTGTAAGATAAGGTTGAAAATGGTTGAATTTCTGAGACCAAAACATGCCGGGTGACGCTGGTGTGTAAAGTGGTTTAAACTACAACTCTTCCAAAGGACAAGACTATACCAGGTGGAGCATTGGCTACACGGCTGGAAATGGTTAAACTCTGAGACTATCGATCCCTACTGAATAAGAGAAAATCTTAGACACAAATTACTAGTCGGACTAGAAATTATGTAAACCTAGGACGGGAATACAGACAATCGCCGAAGTACCTATTCTATGAGAACATATCTGAATGGTACTCTGAAGTATCTATTCTAACCACATACAACCACAAAATACTTTGTGACTTCAATGAAAGTTAACCAGAGACTCTGATGAACCCTACAGGACGATCAAGGATTCCAACAGAGAAGACATACAGGCGTAAATATATATACATTGCAATTATTCTCGAATGATGTTCATTCGCAAAGGATTAGCATTTCAATTAATATAATTATAGACTGTGTGTAATGAATCCATTTAGTCTTTCCTGCTCTTTCTCAGTCCCACCCCTTTCCTTTTGTCTACCAAGCTGTAATATCAGCTTAACCCACTAGGGACTTGTCTATCTTTGTTAGTAACCAATATCTTCTGTTTGTTTGCTATGTATTTCTGTGTTTATTTTGTTAGTTAGTAAATAAATAATTAAGCCAATTTGTATATTGCTGATTCATAATTTATGCTAGGGTTCGTGCAGATAACCAATAATTTTACAACGTTCAGATGAGACTGATAGAAGGTAGCAATTAATAATCATTAATGGCAGACTGTAATTGATAATATATGAAAATATCTGAAGAGTCGATTCAGGAAATAGAGACTATATAAAACATTTTCCCGTGGGGCCCCTAGTTAATTAAAGTTTACATGATTAGCTTAATCACATAATAATAATTACACATAGAGAATTTATTTGATAAAATTACAGTCTTCACATTTAAGGATAGTAAAGACTTGTCAAAAGCTTTGCCATCCACCCCCTGTGAGCTGTAACATCCATGCTCTGAGCACTCATGCTGCATGTAGACAAAACAATCCACAAATATGACTCAACATTGGCTAGTTTTCATATGTTTGTAAGCTCTCTATGCTAATAATACAATTGAAGACTTATTCTAATTGCAGTGTTACATTACGTTAACGTTAAAGGCCCAATGCAGACATTGTTATATCAATATCAAATCATTACTGGGTAACAATTAAGTACCTTTAATAGTTTGCCATTCAAATCTTTAAAAAATCTTGCTATGACTGTCTGGGACTGGTCTGAGTGGGGAGGGGAACACTGAAAACTAGCTGTTACTGGCAGTGAGGTTTGGAACTCTCTTTGTTATTGGTCTATTAACTAATTTACCACCTGGTGATGTCACCAGGCAAGCTGAAGGTCTGGTGTATATTGTATTTTCAACCAGCAACTGTCAGGAAATAACATTGATCAAATGTTTACAGTGTTAGATTCATCAGCTGTTACAAAATATAATACAAAGCACAATATGAAAAAAATAATTTGGACTGCACTGGGCCTTTAAAGGTAACACTTCTTTCCAGCTGTGTTGTCTCCTGCATTCACTGCAGACAGACTGGAGAAAGTTACTGACACCTGTCTAGTCAGGCTATCTATAGTGACTGTCTATAGTGTCAGCTGGAGACACTATGACACTAACACGGGCACTATGGAGACACTAGAGACTGGGGTAGAGTGTATCACCTGGAATACCATGGTGAGCTGCTGTCTGACTTCAATACAAACTTCCCTGTCATACATGCAGGTGTAGTATCTTAATTTGAACAGTTTTTCTCAGCAGGACAATAATACTGCAGTAACAGGAAATGTGAATTATTATATGGATTATGGACATGGGCATTTTTGTAGGGGTTGATACATTTTTTGTTAGGGTAAATCAAGTCTGACCTTTTAAAGTGGTTATTACATACTTTATAATTATTTTTAAACCTTGAATATACTAAAATTTGCATTTCCTGCCGCACAGGAAAATTGTCTGTGACAACAGAGCGATCAAATTATAGGGGCAATAATTTACTTCTAAATGAATGATAGGTACCCATCTTGAAAATATATAACTTACACATGCCTTCTGAGCTTAGTTCATATGTCGTACCCCATCAGAACCAAAAATATAAGCTTGTTTTACTCAAGATAACCTTTATAGCAGCTTGAGGACATTTTCCTATCACAGTAAAAGGCCTGTGTCTCATCGGGGATCTCAGAATGTCTTCCTCTGACTCCTGCAGTGAGAGGTGCAGGTGGGATATATTCACGTTGCCTGTCTGGCACCACTATCATATGCAAACCTACTGGCAGTACTGTCATTGGAACAGTGGCAGTAGTGGAGCCATGTAAGCCTGGGGGAGGCTGTGGGCAGATACCACACTCTCCAAACTCCTCTTCAGCGATGGCCCACAGCAAGGATCACAATTATCCATTTCATTCTGTGCTTATGTAACTGGAGTAGAGTGAGGACTGCCAGCAGGGGAGAACTTATAAAATAAGGAGATTTAGTCAAACTTTTGTTAAAACCATTTGGATGTTGCTGCAGGGGGACTGAGGAACTGAACACCAGTTCGTTCATGCAGTATTCACAGTCTCAGATTCATACTGTAGTATGTACAGATTCATACTGTGCAGTACACACAAACAGGGAATGCACACTGTCTATTAATAAGAACAATGCATACCAACAAAATAAGTGCTTATTGGTGGTATTATTGTTTTGTGAATGATTTTACCATCATACTCAAATTAGGTGATATATCCCAGTTGTCCACCCAGTATCCTGTGAGGTGTGGGAATGAATCGTTGATGTGACCTTTCTGCTCAAAGCCTTTTATAAACAGACAGACAGCCTCACTGACCTTCTTACTAACCAGAACAAACAAACAACTCAATACGACAGGATCACAGCACTGCACTGTGTGTCCTGGCATAGATTACACGACCCAAATCGACCAGGGTTGTGTCAGGTAGCAGGATGGCAGAGACAGGCGACATGGTGGCTGAGTTAGACTGAAAGTGGAGATTAGAATCAGCCTCTTGGTAATGCTGTAGAGGAAGAATGAGAGAAGGTGATAGTTGTGACTAGCAACTAGCTGGAGTGGGAGCACAGCATGATGACTCAATCACGATTTATGACATTGTTTGGATGGCCGACCATCTGTGGGCTACCACAGGGATCAAACACACCTTATCTGTGGCTATCTCGATGAAGAGTGTGTTCTCACAGAAGTCCTAGGGTCACTGAAGCCAAGAGAGGTGATGACTGATGAAACTTGAATCAACTAAATTAATGTTACTGGTTTGATTTAATTGTCATGTTTGGATTGTTACAAGAGTTCATGAAGAGCTATGAATTTTGATATGTTTCATTGTACTCTAAGTGCTATGGATTTATTGTTACAGAGAATCTGTTATTCTGTTTGTCGGACGGCGCATAGTTCAAAGAGGAGCAATACAGGGGTGTGCTCTTATTATACAGTGTTAAGGTGTGGTGATTTGATTTGAGTTTTTGATTTAATTATATTAGAGAATGTGTGTTGTTTTCATGCCTTTGTTTTTGTGTTTTTGGGCCATGCAAAGTTATGTTAATTAGACGATTGGAGATACAAGGAGTTTGCGTTTAAACGTCGATCATGCAGTCATTGGTAAACCGATCTCCTGATGTACGTTTGTATGTCATAGACGCAAATTTTCTATGCTGTTAAGACTTAGGATATTCTGTATTATTTTTATTGTGAAGATTTCAGGTATGTACCATTTGGTAATTGTATTCTTATTGAGTAACTGCAATAAATTGGATTACTTCACAGTAATATTCCTTGAATTATTATTTGGTGAAATGTTTAATGTTAAATGTTATTCACAAAGCAATTCAGAACCCTTGACTTTTTCCACATTTTGTTATGTTACAGCCTTATTCCAAAATGTATTAAATACATTTTCACCTAATCAATCTAAACAACAACCTATAATGACAATGCAAAAACAGGTTTTTAGACATTTTTGCTAATTTATAAAAAATATAACTTAAATATAACATTTACATAAGTACCCTTTACTCAGTACTTTGTTGAAGCACCTTTAGCAGTGATTACAGCATCGAGTCCTCTCAGGTATGATGCTACAAGCTTGGCACACCTCTATTTGGGGAGTTTCTCCCATTCTTCTCTGCAGATCCTTTCAAGCTCTGTCAAGTTGGATGGGGAGTGTTGCTGCAAAGCTATTTTCAGGTCTCTAGGGAGATGTTTGATAGGGTTCAAATCCGTGCTCTAGCTGGGCCACTCAAGCACATTAAGAGACTTGTCCCAAAGCCACTCCTGCGTTGTCTACGTGCTTAGGGTTGTTGTCCTATTGGAAGGTGAACCTTCACCCCAGTCTGAGGTCCTGAATGTTCTGGAACAGGTTTTCATCAAGGATCTCTCAGTACTTTGCTCCGTTCATCTTTCCCTCGATCCTGACTAGTTTCCCAATCCCTGCCGCTGAAAAACATCCCCACTGCATGATGCTGCCACCACCATCCTTCACTGTAGGGATGGTGCCAAGTTCCCAACAGGCGTGACGCTTAGCATTCAGGTCACAGAGTTCAATCTTTCTTTCATCAGACCAGAGAATCTTGTTTCTCATGGCCTGTGAGTCTTTAGGTGCCTTTTGTCAAACTCCAAGCGGGCTGTCATGTGCCTTTTACTGAGGAGTGGCTTCCGTCTGGCCACTACCATAAAGGCCTGATTGGTGGAGTGCTACAGAGATGGTTGTCCTTCTAGAAGGTTCTCCCATCTCCATAGAGGAACTCTAGAACTTTTTGGGCCAGACGGCAAGCTCTAGGAAGAGTCTTGGTGGTTCCAAACATCATCCATTTAAGAATGATGGAGGCCACTGTGTTCTTGGGAACCTTCAATGCTGCAGACAATTTTTAGTACCCTTCCCCAGATCTGTGCATCGACGCAATCCTGTCTCGGAGCTCTACGGAGAATTCCTTTGACCTCATGGCTTGGTTTTTGCTCTGACATGCACTGTCAGCTGTGGGACCTTATATATACAGGTTTGTGCCTTTTCAAATCATGTCCAATCAATTGAATGTACCACAGGTGGACTCCAATCAAGTTGTAGAAACATGTCACGGATGGTCAATGGAAACAGGATGCACCTGAGCTCAATTTAAAGTCTCAAAGCAAAGGGTCTGAATACTTACAGTATGTAAATAAGGTATTTCAATTATTATTATTTTTTTTATCAATTTGCAAATATTTCTAAAAAACTTTTTCCATAAGGGCACAAGGCGAGACCCACATTTATTATAACAAGGCAGGTTGGGGACAGGCGAGAGTTCATATATCAGGTCAGAGTCCAAACAGTATCAGACGATTGGTAGTCTCGAAGTCAGGGCAGACAGGGGTCAGAAACCAGATTTGAGTCCAAAAACAGTACAAGGGGATAGGCGGCCTTGAAGGGAATAGGCGGGCCCTCCCTTTCAAAACTTCAAAATTATCATGATCCATCCAGGTAATTTATAATTTTCAATGATTAGTGATGTTTTGAGATAGGTTGGTATTAAAATAGATGCAGTTGAAGTTGGAAGTTTATATACACCTTAGCCAAATACATTTAAACTTAGTTTTTCACAATTCCTGACATTTAATCCTCGTAAAAATTCCCAGTCTTAGGTCAGTTAGAATCACCAGTTTATTTTAAGGATGTGAAATGTCAGAATAATTTTTATTTTTTTACCTTTATTTTACTAGGCAAGTCAGTTAAGAACAAATTCTTATTTTCAATGATGGCCTAGGAACAGTGGTCCTGTTCAGGGGCAGAACGACAGATTTGTACCTTGTCAGCTCGGGGGTTTGAACTTGCAACCTTCCGGTTACTAGTCCAACACTCTAACCACTAGGCTACCCTGCCCCCCCATAATAGCAGAGATAATTATTTATTTCAGCTTTCATTTCGTTCATCACATTCCCAGTGGGTCAGAAGTTTACATACACTCAATTAGTTAGTAGTTGGTATCATTGCCTTTAAATTGTTTAACTTGAGTCAAACATTTTGGTAGCCTTTCACAAGCTTCCCACAATAAGTTGGGTGAATTTTGGCCCATCCCTCCTGACAGAGCTGGTGTAACTGAGTCAGGTTTGTAGGCCTCTCTGCTCACACACGCTTTTTCAGTTCTGCCCACAAATGTTCCATAGGATTGAGGTCAGAGCTTTGTGATGGCCACTCCAATACCTTGACTTGGTTGTCCTTAAGCCATTTTGCCACAACTTTGGAAGTATGCTTGGGGTCATTGTCCATTTGGAAGACCCATTTGCGACCAAGCTTTAACTTCCTGACTGATGTCTTGAGATGTTGCTTCAATATATCCACATAATTTTCCTGCCTCATAATGCCATCTATTTTGTGAAGTGCACCAGTCCCTCCTGCAGCAAAGCACCCCCACATGGTGTTCTTCAGCTTGCAAGCTTCCCCCTTTTTCCTCCAAACATAACGATGGTTATTATGGCCAAACAGTTCTATTTTTGTTTCATCAGACCAGAGGACATTTCTCCAAAAAGTGCGATCTTTGTCCCCATGTGCAGTTACAAACCATAGTCTTTTTTATGGCAGTTTTGGAGCAGTGGCTTCTTCCTTGCTGAGCGACCTTTCAGGTTATGTCGATATTGGACTCGTTTTACTGTGGATATAGATACTTTTATACCCGTTTCCTCCAGCATCTTCACAAGGTCCTTTGCTGTTGTTCTGGGATTTATTTGCACTTTTCGCACCAATGTACGTTCATCTCTATGAGACAGAACGCGTCTCCTTCCTGAGCGGTATGACGGCTGCGTGATCCCATGGCGTTTATACTTGCGTACTATTGTTTGTACAGATGAACGTTGTACCTTCAGGCATTTGGAAATTGCTCTCAAGGATGACCCAGACTTGTGGAGGTCTACAATATTTAATTTTCCCGTGATGTCAAGCAAAGAGGCACTGAGTTTTAAGATAGGCCTTGAAATACATCCACAGGTAGACCTCCAATTGACTCAAATGATGTCAATTAGCCTATCAGAAGCTTCTAAAGCCATGACATCATTTTCTGGAATTTTCTAAGCTGTTTAAAGGCACAGTCAACTTAGTGTATGTAAACTTCTGACCCACTGGAATTGTGATACAGTGAATTATAAGTTAAATAATCTGTCTGGTAATAACTGTTGGAAAAATGACTTGTAGATGTCCTAACCGACTTGCCAAAACTATAGTTTGTTAACAAGAAATTTGTGGAGTGGTTGAAAAACAAGTTTTTATGAGTCCAACCTAAGTGTCTGTAAACTTCCGACTTCAACTGTATACACCGGGGATAGTAAGCAACACCTGGAGGGGGTGGAAACAATCACAAGGACAGGTGAACCAGATCAGGGTGTGACATTTTTGCTTTGTCATTATGGGGTATTGTGTGTAGATTGCAGAGGATTTTATTTTTTATTTAATCCACTTTAAAATAAGGATGTAACTTAAGAAAATGTTGAAAAAGTCAAGTGGTCTGAATACTTTCCAAAAGGCACATAGGATATATGCTTGGTATCTAGCTGTGCATCTCTGAGGTTAACTGAATAATTGAATGCTAAGACATTGATTGCAAAATATTAGCTCCTTGTTCCTCAGCCTCTTAATAATTGCATAACGGTAAACCTAGACACGTGCATTTTATAGTATTCCGAGTGGTGACGCAAGGCTCGCAACCCTGGCTATATTCCCTCTGGATACCATTCTGGGCCAATAGCATTCACATGATAATGGAGTCAGATTGACTAATGTAGTTTATTATTAGTATATTCAAAATAATGTTTGGATCATTTCCATCCACCTACATAATAGTGACTCATCCAATTGATGGGGATTTTCTGTATTACACTACAATGTCATCATCATCAGCTCTTTCTCTCTGTTCTTCACGTTTATTTTAGAGCACAGAGGTTGGTGACTCTTCACAAAGGGTTAACATAGGAGGATGATATTAAGGAGGATTTGTTTAGAAGTAACATGATTGACAGGCCTGGTAAGTGGCCAGGGTGACAATATTATCTCTGTTTATTCTTGGCAAGGTATCAAATCAAGTTTATTGGTGGCATACAGTACACAGTTTAGCAGATGTTATCGCGGTGCAGCGAAATGCTTGTGTTACTAGCTCCTAGTGCAGTAAAATGTCAAACAAGTACACAAGTAATAAATAAGAGAGAATATCAGAAAGAATTCAGTTAAAAACCCAAATAACACTGTATCAGTAATCCAAATGCAATCTATGCGTACAGAGCCTTCAGAAAGTTTTCATACCTGTTGACTTATTCCACATTTTGTTGTGTTACAGCCTGAATTCAAAATTGATTAAATGAATCTACACACAATACCCCATAATGACAAAGTGAAAACATGTTTTTAGAATGTTTTGCTATTTTATTTTTGATTGAACATTAAATACAGAAATACTGTATCTCATTTCCATAAGTATTCACACCCCTGAGTCAATACTTTGTAGAAGCATCTTTGGCAGCGATTACAGCTGTGAGTTTTTCTGCGTAAGTCTCAAAGAGGTTTCCACATTACTCTCATTCTCATTACTCTCACTCACTCTCATTCTTCAAGCTCTGTGAAATTGGTTGTTAATCATTTATAGACAACCATTTTAAGGTCTTGCCATAGATTTTCCAGTAGATTTAAGTCAAAACTGTAACTCGCCACTCATGAACATTCACTGCCTTCTTGGTAAGCAACTCCAGTGTAAATTTGACATTGTGTTTTAGGTTATTGTCCTGCTGAAAGGTGAATTCATCTTCCAGTGTCTGGTGGAAAGTGGACAGCCAGGTCTTCCTGTAGGATTTTGCCTGTGCTAAGCTCCATTCCGCTCCTTTTTTTATCCTGAAAAACTCCCAGCCCTTAATGATTACTAGCATACCCATAACATGATGCAGCCACCACTATGTTTGAAAGTATGGAGAGGGGTACTTAGTAATGTATTGTATTGTATTTGCCCTAAACATAACACTTTGTATTCAGGAAAAAAATAGTTAATTGCTTTGTCACATTTGTTTGAAGTATTACTTCAATGATGTTGATCCATCCCCAGTTTTCGCCTATCAAAACCATTCAACTCCGTAACTGTTTTAAAAATGACCATTGGCCTCATGGTGAAATTCCTGAGCAGTTTCCTTCCTCTTTGGCAACTGAGTTAGGAAGGGCACCTGTATATTTGTAGTGACTGGGTGTATTGAGGTAGTTGTTAAAAAAATCATGTGAAACACATTTATTGCACACAGAGTGAGTCCATGCAACATATTGTGTGGCTTGTGAAGCACATTTTTACTCCTGAACTTGTTTAGGCTTGCCATAACAAAGGGGTTGAATAGTTATTGACTCAATACATTTTTATTTGTTAATCATTTGTAATTGTCACGCCCTGACCTTAGATATCTCTGTTTTTCTATATATTTTGGTTAGGTCAGGGTGTGACTAGAGTGGGTACTCTAGTTTTTGTATGTCTAGGGGTTTTGTATGTCTAGGAGTTTTGTATGTCTATGTTGGCCTGATATGGATCCCAATCAGAGACAGCTGTTAATCGATCATATTTAGGTAGCCATTTTCCTAATTTGTGTTGTGGGATCTTGTCTATGTGTAGTTGCCTTAGTGCACACCAGTAGCTTCACGTTTCGTTTGGTTGTTTGTTGTTTTGTTAGGTGAGTTTCAGTTTATTAAAATTATGTGGAACTCTGCTCACGCTGCGCCTTGGTCTCATCATTATGACGAACGTGACAGAAGATCCCACCACCAACGGACCAAGCAGCGTGTTCAAGAGAAGCAGGGATCCTGAGAAAAGTGAGTGGAGGACATCCTGGACCTTTAAGGAGGTAATGGCAGGGGATAAGACCCTGCCATGGAAGCAGGCGGAGGCAGCAAAAGAGGAACGGCGACGATACGAGGGGACACGGAAGCCCAAGAGGCAGCAGGCACACATGGAGATGGGCGGAGGTAGGGTTTAGACCTGGGGTATTGTGTGTAGGCCAGTAACCAACGTAAAAAAATGTAATCCATTTTAAATTCAGGCTGTAATGCAACAAAATTATGAAAAAGTCAAATGGTGTGAATACTTTCTGAAGGCACTGTATATACACCAACAGATATAGTAAGAACGATATGTACAGCAGTATGTGGACACATGCCCGTCGACCATCTCATTCCAAAATCAGCCTCCACTCCACAGCTATAACAGCCTCCACTCTTCTGGGAAGGCTTTCCACTAGATGTTGTAACATTGCTACGGGGACTTGGTTCCATTCATCCACAAAAGCATTAGTGAGGTCGGGTACAGATGTGGGGCGATTAGGCCTGGCTCGCAATCAGTGTTCCAATTCATCCCATAGGTGTTTGATTGGGTTGAGGTCAGGGCTCTGTGCAGGCCAGTCAAGTTCTCCCACACCGATCTCGACAAACCATTTCTGTATGGACCTAGCTTTGTGCACGCTGAAACAGGAAAGGGTCTTCCCCAAACTGTTGCAACAAAGTTGGAAATAAAGAATTGTCTAGAATGTCATTGTATGCTATAGCATTAAGATTTCCCTTCACTGAAACTAAGGGGCCTAGCCTGAACCATGAAAAACAGCCTCCGACCATTATACCTCCTCCACCAAACTTTACCGTTGGCTCTATCCATTGGGCAGGTAGCGTTCCCCTGGCATCCACCAAATCCAGATTTGTCAACTGCCAGATGGTGAAGAGTGATTCATGACTCCAGAATTGTGAGCTTTAAACCACTCCAGCTGACTCTTGGCATTGTGCATGGTGATCTTAGGCTTGTGTGCGGCTGCTCGGCCATGGAAACCAATTTCATGAAGCTTACGACAAACAGTTCTTGTGTTGAAGTTGCTCCCAGGGGCAGTTTGTAACTCAGGAGTGAACTGAGGGCAGATGATTTTTTACGTGCTACACTCTTCAACACTCAGCGGTCCCGTTCTATGAGCTTGTGTGGCCTACCACTTCACAGTTGAGCCGTTGTTAATATACTTGTCCTCTTCCTCAGTTGTGCACTGGGGCCTCCCACTCCTCTTTCTATTCTGGTTAGAGACCATTTGCACTGTTCTGTGAAGGGAGTAGTTCACAGCGTTGTACGAGTTCTTCAGTTTCTTGCCTATTTCTCGCATGAAATACCCTTCATTTTGCAGAACAAGAATAGACTGATGAGTTTCAGAAGAAAGTTCTTTGTTTCTGGCCATTTTGAGCCTGTAATCAAACCCACAAATGCTGATGCTCCAGATACTCAACTAGACTAAAGAAGGCCAGGTTTATTGCTTCTTTAATTAGCACAGCAGTTTTCAGCTGTGCTAACATCATTGCAAACGGGTTTTCTAATAATCAATTAGCCTTTTAAAATGATAAACTTGGATTAGCTTTTATTAGCTAACATATGAACTATTAGCAAGTGGTTGCTGATAATGGGACTCTGTAAGCCTATGTAGATATTCCATTAATAATCAGCCGTTTCAAGCTACAATAGTCATTTACAACATTAGCAATGTCTACACTGTATTTCGGATCAATTTGATGTTATTTTAATGGACAAAAATTTGCTTTTCTTTCAAAGACAAGGACATTTCTAAGTGACCCCAAACTTTTGAACAGTAGTGTAGTACCAGTCAAAAATGTAGACACACCTAGTAATTCCAGGGTTTTTCATTATTTTTTACTATTTTCACATTGTAGAATAATAGTGAAGATATCAAAACTATGAAAAACACATATGGAATCATGTAATAACCAAAAAATTGATAAACAAATTTAAACATATTTTATATGTGAGATTCTTCAAAGTAAACACCCTTTGCCTTGATGACAGCTTTGCACACTCTTGGCATTCGCTCAACCAGCTTCACCTGGAATGCTTTTCCAGCAGTTCTTGAAGGAGTTCCCACACATTCTGAGCACTTGTTGGCTGCTTTTCCTTCACTCTGCGGTCTAATTCATCCCAAACCATCTCGTCTTGTGTGTGTGTTTTAGCTCGTGTGTGTGTTTTATGTGAGTGAGTCTATCTTTGTCTCTTACTACAAGAGTTGGAGAATAGTAGGGAATCCATCCTGAAGGTAATCTTTCTTTGTCTTTCTGTTAATGCCCTTTCTGTGCTCTCACTAATGAGCTGCGGTCATGAAGGTGTAAATCACATGACATGGCTGGATGCAATGTGCTTCTCTGAGCCAGCGCTCAGTAGGGTCCCTGTCCAAATGACATTTAGATGCCTGGTAATTAACCCTGCTGCCTTTCTTTGTGTTTGTCTGTGTGTGTGTGTGTGTGTGTGTGTGTGTGTGTGTGTGTGTGTGTGTGTGTGTGTGTGTGTGTGTGTGTGTGTGTGTGTGTGTGTGTGTGTGTGTGTGTGTGTGTGTGTGTGTTTGTGTGTGATATCACAGAATTGTGTGTGTGTGCGTTTGTGTGTTTTTTTTTTGTGTGTGTGTGTGTGTGTCTGAGTCTCAGAACTCTGTGTGATATCACATAATTGTGTGTGTGTGTGTTTGTGTGTGTGTGTGTGTTTGAGTCTCAGAACTCTGTGTGATATCACATAATTTTGTGTGTGTGTGTGTGAGAGTGTGTGTGTGTGTGTGTGTGTGTGTGTGTGTGTGTGTGTGTGTGTGTGTGTGTGTGTGTGTGTGTGTGTGTGTGTGTGTGTGTGTGTGTGTGTGTGTGTGTGTGTGTGCATTAGTGCCTGAGCAATGGAGCAAGCGGAGCAGCTGATGTTTTGAGATAGGTCTGTATTAAAATAGATACAGTTGAAGTTGAAAGTTTTATATACACATTAACCAAATACATTTAAACTCACAATTCCTGACTTTTAATCCCAGTAAAACGTCCCTGTCTTAGGTCAGTTAGGATCACCAGTTTATTTTAAGAATGTGAAATGTCAGAATAATAGTATAGAGAATTCTTTCTTTCTTTCATCACATTCCCAGTCAAGGCTTTCTGATGGCCACTCCAACACCTTGACTTTGTTGTCCTTAAGACATTTTGCCACAACTTTGGAAGTATGCTTGGGGTCATTGTCCATTTGGAACACCCATTTGTGACCAAGCTTTAACTTCCTGACTGATGTCTTGAGATGTTGCTTCAATATATCCACATAATTTTTCTTCTCATGATGCTATCTATTTTGTGAAGTGCACCAGTACCTCCTGCAGCAAAGCACCCCCACAACATGATACTGCCACCCCCGTGCTTCACAGTTGGGATGGTGTTCTTCAGCTTGCAAGCCTCCCCCTTTTTCCTCCAAACATAACAATGGTCATTATGGCCAAACAGTTCTAATTTTGTTTCATCAGACCAGAGGACATTTCTCCAAAAAGTACGATCTTTGTCCCCATGTGCAGTTGCAAACTGTAGTCTGGCTTTTTTTATGGTGGTTTGGAACAGTGGCTTCTTCCTTGCTGAGCGGCCTTTCAGGTTTTGTTGATATAGGACTTGTTTTACTGTGGATGTAGATACTTGTGTACCTGTTTCCTCCAGCATCTTCACAAGATCCTTTGTTGTTGTTCTGGGATTGATTTGCACTTTTCGCACCAAAGTACGTTTATCTCTAGGAGACAGAATGCGTCTCCTTCCTGAGTGGTATGACGACTGCTTGGTCCCATGGTGTTTATACTTGCGTACTATTGTTTGTACAGATGAACATGGTACCTGAAGGCATTTGGAAATTGCTCCCAAGGATGAACCAGACTCGTGGAGGTCTACAATTTTTGTCTGAGGTATTGGATGATTTCTTTAGATTTTCCCATGATGTCAAGCAAAGAGGCACTGAGTTTTAAGGTAGGCCTTGAAATATGCACAGGTACACCTCCAATTGATTCAAATGATGTCAATTAGCCTATCAGAAGATGTCATTTTCTGGAATTTTCCAGACTGTTTAAAGGCACAGTCAACTTAGTGTATGTAAACTTCTGACCCACTGGAATTGTGATGCAGTGAATTATAAGTGAAATAATCTGTCTGTAAACAATTGTTGGAAAAATTAGTTCTGTCATACATAAAGTAGATGTCCTCACCAACTTGCCAAAACTATAGTTTGTTAACAAGAATTTTGTGGAGTGGTTAATGACTCCAACCTACAGTGGGGCAAAAAAGTATTTAGTCAGACACCAATTGTGCAAGTTCTCCCACTTAAAAAGATGAGAGAGGCCTATAATTTTCATCATAGGTACACTTCAACTATGACAGACAAAATGAGAAAAAAAATCACAAGAACGGTGAGCAAAAATCCCAGAACCACACGGAGGGACCTAGTGAATGACCTGCAGAGAGCTGGGACCAAAGTAACAAAGCCTACCATCAGTAACACACTACGCCGCCAGGGACTCAAATCCTGCAGTGCCAGACGTGTCCCCCTGCTTAAGCCAGTACATGTCCAGGCCCGTCTGAAGTTTGCTAGAGAGCATTTGGGTGATCCAGAAGAAGATTGGGAGAATGTCATATGGTCAGATGAAACCAAAATATAACTTTTTGGTAAAAACTCAACTCGTCGTGTTTTGGAGGACAAAGAATGCTGAGTTGCATCCAAAGAATACCATACCTACTGTGAAGCATGGGGGTGGAAACATCATGCTTTGGGGCTGTTTTTCTGCGAAGGGACCAGGACGACTGATCCGTGTAAAGGAAAGAATGAATGGGGCCATGTATTGTGAGATTTTTAGTGAAAACCTCCTTCCATCAGCAAGGGCATTGAAGATGAAACGTGGCTGGGTCTTTCAGCATGAAGGAGTGGCTTCGTAAGAAGCATTTCAAGGTCCTAGAGTGGCCTAGCCAGTCTCCAGATCTCAACCCCATAGAAAATCTTTGGAGGGAAATGAAAGTCTGTGTTGCCCAGCAACAGCCCCAAAACATCACTGCTCTAGAGGAGATCTGCATGGAGGAATGGGCCAAAATACCAGCAACAGTGTGTGAAAACCTTGTGAAGACTTACAGAAGACTTGTCTTCACATCGGTTTATTTCAGTCAATACGTCCCGCGAAATGACTATCTATCACATTTGACAGAAAACGTATGACCTCTGTCATTGCCAACAAAGGGTATATAACAAAGTATAGAGATAAACTTTTGTTATTGACCAAATACATATTTTCCACCATAATTTGCAAATAAATTCATTAAAAATTCTACAATGTGATTTTCTGGATTTTCTTTTCTCATTTTGTCTGTCATAGTTGAAGTGTACCTATGATGAAAATTACAGGCCTCTCTCATCTTTTTAAGTGGGAGAACTTGCACAATTGGCGGCTGACTAAATACTTTTTTGCCCCACTGTAAGTGTATGTAAACTTCCGACTTCAACTGTATGTTGCAATAAAAATAGTTTGACTTCTTAGTGAGTGTATTTTGAGCAGATTGGTTGGGAGTGCTGTGTTCACAGTCTGTGCTGAGCTGCTATTGCCTGGGCTCATGTTCATTTTAAGTCAGGGCTGTTCCCCAATATAGATACGACTAAATATCTCTGTGTTCTCCAGTCCTGAACATCAAGCCTCACCAGGCCTCTGTCTCTGTGGCCATGTTCTGAGGGATGAGTCGTAGGAGTCGATTAAATCTTAATCACATTGGGCTATTGTTCATTAATTGATCCTGTCAGTGAGGCTGGGGATCATAATGTTTAATGAGGGTAGAACTCCATTAATGAGGGTTGAACCCCACTCTCATCATGACAGATGACAGACACTCATTGAGGAGACACGGGATTTATAGATTACTCAATATCTGTCTCTATCAAGCTCTGTACTTAATGTAATCACTAATGACACAGTATGTTGCTGTATGCTTCACACCTAGGCTAAAGTCGGTTCATTTATGTGGTAACATCTGTTGGTATGCAGCTGGTGTGTGAGGAGTTGGGTGTGTTCCTTTATCCTGGCAGATAGGGCAGGTCTGGCTGTGCTGATGGATGGAGGGAGATAAGGATAGCTGACAGCCTTGTGTGAGCCACTTGTGTTCCTCATTTATCAGCCAAAACAGGCCTCTGTCTCTGGAACAGGCCCTGGCTGTGTGTGGGGCTGATCCTGTGTGTGTGCGTCTGTCACAGGAGGTTGGTGGTTACCATGTTTTTGATGCTATTTCATTCGCTCCACTACAGCCATTATTATGAGCTGTCCTCCCCTCAGCAGCCTCCACTGGTGTGTGTGTTATCATTTTCAGACATTCACACTCTCTCTCTCTTTCTCACTCACACACACACACAGACACATTATCACTTTCAGACACTCACAACCACAACTTGTTCTTTAATGAAACTCCCCTCAATCCATCACGGGAAGATATTCCTCTGTGTGGGCTAGTCTCGCTTGGTAGGGGGCTACTCTCCTGTTCTGAATGGATGGATCCCTGACATGGACCACCTCAGACAGGAGATAATAACTGTAAAAAGGCCCTTATTAGTCCAGGAGATAAAAAAGAGAAAAGATGGGTCACTGGAAATGAACGAGTATATCTCTATACCCTTTATGTGGATCATTTGAAATGAGGAGGATGGGGAATAGAGGAATTTTTATTTAACTAGGCAAGTCAGTTAAGACAAATTCTTATTTACTATGACTGCCTACGGCCAAACCCGGACAACACTGGGCCAATTGTGCACCGGCCTATGGAACTCCCAATTACAGCCGGTTGTGATACAGCCTGGAATCAAACCAGGGTATCTGCAGTGATGCCTCTAGCACTGAGATGCAGTGCCTTAGACCACTACGCCACCCGGGAGCCCGAGTGGTGAGGAAAGAGGAGAGAGATGTGCACAGAGTGAGATTGAGACATCCCAAGGAGGGTCAGCTCACTTTTTCTGGTTGCCATGACAACCAGGCAGCCCTGCGCCCCAAAAAAACAATGATTAAGGATAGACATGAAATACATAGTGTATGTTTCTTCTTCTTCTTAGAAGCATGCAGGATGTGAGAGCCCTGCTGGAAGTTAAATGTCCTAATTGCATCCCTTTTGTCCGTAGCAGCAAGGTCTGCATAGCGTCGTCCCCATTCCCGTCTGCCCACTCAGACATATTAGCAGAACTGTTCCCATCTGTCTGATGTACCCCTATATGTCCTCACTTCAGATCCCTCCCCACATGCACACACTTTCAATAATTTTTTATCACAAAACAACACCACTGGCTTTGAGGTCTTTTCATTGCTTTGAATGTTCCCTCTTATCTGGGCTCTTAATGTAATCTGAAAATGGTGGCCATCTGAGCAGAGCGTTTCATGCAAGCTTGGCATTTGCAGTCTGTTATTATCAGATCCTGATTCTAAGATATGAGTGATAGTCCACCCATTAACCTGGAACACAGAGAATGTTCTCTTCCCTGTTGGTGAATGGAGGTAGTGCTGGAACCTGTGATCTGCTCACATCAGAACCTATCCAGCCCTTATCCCACAGTACACACTGAGCTTCAGCAAACTGTAATTTAGAGTAGAGGATGGCTGGGTTGGGCTGGCATGCTTTTTCATGCAATGGTATTCCTTAGTGGCGAGTAATGTGGTAAAGTAGGTCAGTGTTTAATTAACTAGTGGTACAGTTGTGCTGTTCTGAGGCTCTACCCCTCGCAGAAAATGGAGTAAGACAAGGGGACACAAAGGAGGGGTACCCTCTTAGACAAAAAGAGATCCAAAGGGTTCTTCAGCTGTCCCCATAGGAGAACCATTTTTGGTTCCTGGTAGAACCCTTTTTGGTTTCAGGTAAACCCTTTCGGGTTCCATGTAGAGCCCTCTGTGGAAAGGGTTTTACATGGAACCCAAAAGTGTTCTGCCTGGAACCTAAAAAGGTTCTTCAAAGGGTTCTCCTATGGGGACTGCCAAAGAACCCTTTAAGTTTGGAGATGAGCCTGTGTTCAGTAGAGAGATGGCTCTGCTCTCTATCCTTCCTCCTCTATTCCAGCAGTTCACTCAGCTTTTGTGTGCCTATGCGTGTCTCTCAAAAGCAAACAAAAGACAAAATGACAGTGACAATGGAGAGAAGAGAGAAAGGAGGGGTGGCAGAAAGAGCAATGATAAAGGTAGAGAGAAGAGAATGAACAGGGGAGGGATATCAATAGGATAAAGAGGAGGACTGAAATAGAAAGAGAGGGATGGAGGGGGGGGATGTGCTTCTGCAGCCAGTTGTCATTTCAATTCAAAGGACCGGATTCAAAAGATGTTCTCTTTAACCCCTCTTAAGGATCGGCCCTTTTTTTCAATTTTCGCCTAAAATGACATACCCAAATCTAACTGCCTGTAGCTCAGGCCCTGAAGCAAGGATATGCATATTATTGGTACCATTTGAAAGGAAACACTTTTGAAGTTTGTGGAAATGTGAAATTAATGTAGTAGAATATAACACATTAGATCTGTTAAAATATAATGCAAAGAAAACCTTTTTACAAACCTTTTTTTGTATATTTCTTTGTACCATCATCTTTGAAATGCAAGAGAAAGGCCATAATGTATTATTCCAGCCCAGGTACAATTTAGATTTTTGCCAGTAGACAGCGGCAGTGTATGTGCAAAGTTTTTGACTGATCTAATGAACCATTGTATTTCTGTTCAAAATGTTGTATCAAGACTGCCCAAATGTTCCTAATTTGTTCATGTTCAAAACTGTCCACTCTCCTCAAACAGTAGCATGGTATTCTTTCACCGTAATATCTACTGTAAATTGGACAGTCCACTAATCCTAAAGAAGTCTCAATAGTTCTGGTCAGTGGCAATAACTATAGCAACTCGTTATTTTTAGGCTTGCGCTGCAGTCATTTTCATACACTGGAGTTTAGAGCCCACACTTTGTCCAATAGCCAAAAGTCCAGTTGAACAGCTTCAAGGGCAAACATAGTGGTATGAATATTTAATTTCCTTCCCATTCACATGGTGAGCCAGGGCCCAGCACGGCTCCACAAGCTCCTGTAGTTCTTTAAAGCTGACTGGAGTCCTCCTGGCTGGGACTGGGCTTGGAGTCAGGGGCTAAGGGTGGGGCTGGGTACTAAGTTTGGTACTGAGGTTTAGGTCTGTTTCTAATTCTGTTCCTGGGTCAAGGGCCTCAGTGGATCAAGGGTGGCCCTGTTTCAGTTGGAGTCTGCAGCAGACTCTCTCCCACCTCCAGCTGACTGTAGCAGCCATCTACAGTTGAAGTCAGAAATTTACATACATCTTAGCCAAATACATGCAAACTCAGTTTTTCACAATTCCTGACACGTAATCCTCGTAAAAATACCCTGTCTTAGGTCAGTTAGGATCACCACTTTATTTTAAGAATGTGAAATGTCAGAATAATGGCAGAGAGAATGATTTATTTCAGCTTTTATTTCTTTCATCACATTCCCAGTGGGTCAGAAGTTTACATACACTCAATTAGTATTTGGTAGCATTGGCTTTAAATTGTTTAACTTGGGTCAAACATTTTGGGTAGCCTTCCACAAGCTTCCCACAATAAGTTGGGTGAATTATGGCCTCCTGACAGAGCTGGTGTAACTGAGTCAGATTTGTAGGCCTCCTTTCTCGCACTCGCTTTTTCAGTTCTGTCCACACATTTTCTGTAGGAATGAGGTCGGAGCTTTGTGATGGCCACTCCAATACCTTGACTTTGTTGTCCTTAAGCCATTTTGCCACAACTTTGGAGTCATTGTCCATTTGGAAGACCCATTTGCGACCAAACTTTAACTTCTTGAAGCTAGGGGGCACTATTTTTATGTTTGGAAAAATAACGTTCCAAAGGTAAACGGCCTATTTCTCAGGACCAGATGCTAGAATATGCATATAATTGACAGATTGGGATAGAAAATACTCTAAAGTTTCCAAAACTGTCAAAATATTGTCTGTGAGTATAACATAACTGATATTGCAGGCGAAACCCTGAAGAAAATCAAACCAGGAAGTGGCTTCTTTTTTGAAAACTCCATGTTCCATAGCCTGCCTTTGCTCTATTTAAAGGGATATCAACCAGATTCCTTTTCCTATCGCTTCCTCAAGGTGTCAACAGTCTTTAGACATAGTTTCAGGCTTTTATTTTGAAAATTGAGCGAGAAAGACAACATCGCGTCATTGTATGGCCGGGTGCCAGTAGCGTTTTTTTGGCACAACAGAGTTTGGGCAGCCATTGCCTTTCCCTCTCCTACTGAGAAAGACAGTAGCACTTGATATACACTGCTCAAAAAAATAAAGGGAACACTTAAACAACACAATGTAACTCCAAGTCAATCACACTTCTGTGAAATCAAACTGTCCACTTAGGAAGCAACACTGATTGACAATAAATTGCACATGCTGTTGTGCAAATGGAATAGACAACAGGTGGAAATTATAGGCAATTAGCAAGACACCCCCAATAAAGGAGTGGTTCTGCAGGTGGTGACCACAGACCACTTCCCAGTTCCTATGCTTCCTGGCTGATGTTTTGGTCACTTTTGAATGCTGGCGGTGCTTTCACTCTAGTGGTAGCATGAGACGGAGTCTACAACCCACACAAGTGGCTCAGGTAGTGCAGCTCATCCAGGATGGCACATCAATGCGAGCTGTGGCGAGAAGGTTTGCTGTGTCTGTCAGCATAGTGTCCAGGGCATGGAGGCGCTACCAGGAGACAGGCCAGTACATCAGGAGACGTGGAGGAGGCCGTAGGAGGGCAACAACCCAGCAGCAGCACCGCTACCTCCACCTTTGTGCAAGGAGGAGCAAGAGGAGCACTGCTAGAGCCCTGCAAAATGACCTCCAGCAGGCCACAAATGTGCATGTGTCTGCTCAAACGGTCAGAAACAGACTCCATGAGGATGGTATGAGGGCCCGATGTCCGCAGGTGGGGGTTGTGCTTACAGCCCAACACCGTGCAGGACGTTTGGCATTTGCCAGAGAACACCAAGATTGGCAAATTCGCCACTGGCGCTCTGTGCTCTTCACAGATGAAAGCAGGTTCACACTGAGCACATGTGACAGACGTGACAGAGTCTGGAGATGCCGTGGAGAACGTTCTGCTGCCTGCAACATCCTCCAGCATGACCGTTTTGGCGGTGGGTCAGTCATGGTGTGGGGTGGCACAGTCCTCCATGTGCTCGCCAGAGGTAGCCTGACTGCCATTAGGTACCGAGAGGAGATCCTCAGACCCCTTGTGAGACCATATGCTGGTGCGGTTGGCCCTGGTTTCTCCTAATGCAAGACAATGCTAGACCTCATGTGGCTGGAGTGTGTCAGCAGTTCCTGCAAGAGGAAGGCATTGATGCTATGGACTGGCCCGCCCGTTCCACAGACCTGAATCCAATTGAGCACATCTGGGACATCATATCTCGCTCCATCCACCAACGCCACAGACTGTCCAGGAGTTGGCGGATGCTTTAGTCCGGGTCTGGGAGGAGATCCCTCAGGAGACCATCCGCCACCTCATCAGGAGCATGCCCAGGCGTTGTAGGGAGGTCATACACACTACTGAGCCTCATTTTGACTTGTTTTAAGGACATTACATCAAAGTTGGATCAGCCTGTAGTGTGGTTTTCCACTTTAATTTTCAGTGTGACTCCAAATCCAGACCTCCATGGGTTGATAAATTTGATTTCCATTGATCATTTTTTGTGTGATTTTGTTGTCAGCACCTTCAACTATGTAAAGAAAAAAGTATTTAATAAGAATATTTCATTCATTCAGATCTAGGATGTGTTATTTTAGTGTTCCCTTTATTTTTTTGAGCAGTGTATGGCCACTCCAATACCTTGACTTTGTTGTCCTTAAGCCATTTTGCCACAACTTTGGAGTCATTGTCCATTTGGAAGACCCATTTGCGACCAAGCTTTAACTTCTTGAAGCTAGGGGGCACTATTTTTATGTTTGGAAAAATAACGTTCCAAAGGTAAATGGCCTATTTCTCAGGACCAGATGCTAGAATATGCATATAATTGACAGATTAGGATAGAAAATACCTCGTTCCCTTTATTTTTTTGAGCAGTGTATTAACGATTATATATTTTAAAAACAACCTGAGGATTGATTATAAAAAACGTTCGACATGTTTCTGTGGACATTACGGATACTATTTAGAATTTGTCTGCGTTGTCGTGACCGCTCTTTCCTGTGGATTTCTGAACATAACGCGCCAAACAAACAGAGGTATTTTGGATATAAAAATAATCTTTATGGAACAAAAGGAACATTTATTGTGTAACTGGGAGTCTCGTGAGTGAAAACATCCGAAGATCATCAAAGGTAAACGATTAATTTGATTGCTTTTCTGATTTTCATGACCAAGCTACTTGATGCTAGGTGTACATAATGTTTTGGTAAACATAATGTTTCGATAAACTTACACAAACGTTTGGATTGCTTTCGCTGTAAAAAATATTTTCAAAATCTGACACGACAGGTGGATTAACAAAAGGCTAAGGTGTGTTTTGCTACATTGCACTTGTGATTTCATGAATATAAATATTTGTTGTAATATTATATAAATGTGGCGCTATGCAATTCAGCGGTTGTTGATGACAATTATCCCGCTAAAGGGATGGGTAGCGTCAAGAAGTCTTGAGATGTTGCTTCAATATAGCCACATAATTTTCCCACCTTATGATGCCATCTATTTTGTGGCCCTCCTGCAGCAAAGCACCCCAACAACATGATGCTGCCACCCCTGTGCTTCACGGTTGGGATGGTGTTCTTTGGATTGCAAGCCTCCCCCTCTCCAAACATGACGATGGTCATTATGGCCAAACAGTTCTATTTTTGTTTCATCAGACCAGAGGAGATTTCTCCAAAAAGTACAATCTTTGTCCCCATGTACAATTGCAAACTGTAGTCTGGCTTTTTTATGGTGGTTTTGGAGCAATGGCTTCTTCCTTGCTGAGCGGCCTTTCAGGTTATGTCAATTTGGGACTCGTTTTACTGTGGATATAGATACTTTTGTACCTGTTTCCTCCAGCATCTTCACAAGGTCCTTTGCTGTTGTTCTGGGATTGATTTTCGCACCAAAGTACGTTCATCTCTATGAGACAGAACGCGTCTCCTTCCTGAGTGGTATGACGGCTGTGTGGTCCCATGGTGTTTATACTTGCGTACTATTGTTTGTACAGATTAACGTGGTACCTTCAGGCGTTTGGGAATTGTTCTCAAGGATGAACCAGACTTGTGGAGGTCTCCAATTTTTTTCTGAGGTCTTGGCTGATTTCTTTTGATTTTCCCATGATTTCAAGCAGAGGCACTGAGATTGAAGGTAGGCCTTGAAATACATCCACAGGTAGACCTCCAATTGACTCAAATTATGTCAATTAGGCTATCAGAAGCTTCTAAAGCCATGACATAATTTTCTGGAATTTTCCAAGCTGTTTAAAGCACAGTCAACTTAGTGTATGTAAACTTCTGACCCACTGGAATTGTGATACAGTGGATTATAACTGAAATAATCTGTCTGTAAACAATTGTTGGAAAAATTACTTGTGTCATGCACAAAGTAGATGTCCTAACCGACTTGCCAAAACTATAGTTTTTCAACAAGAAATTTGTGGAGTGGTTGAAAAACGAGTTTTAATGACTCCAACCTAAGTGTACAGTATGTAAACTTCCGACTTCAACTGTACTTCACTCTAGAGTCATTCTGAGATAAGACCTATATCGAAAGCTCTGCAAGTGGTTTTCACTTCATTGATCTTACAGCTCGCAAATGCCCAAATCATTGTATAAATTCTTTACCATAATCAATAATGGTTCAGCATTGAGCTCGAAGACTGCAGGGAGATTTTGATAGATTGTGATGCGGATGATGAAGATGATGATGATGATTATTGTTATGACGATCATTATGCTGATTTTGACATTGTTAGTGATGATAATGGCGATAATGATATAATGCTAAAGAGGATGTTTATTGATCACTGTGTGTATATGATGGTCACAAGGAGCCCAGGGTGTAATGACAGTGATCATGGTATGTGTAGTTGCATGGCTAATGGCAGCATGGCTAAGGGCAGCTGTTAACCTGATTGATGTCTCCTCCTTTCCTCTCATCTGCTCCTCTCCTGCCTGCAGATGATGGGAAGCTATCTCTGGACGAGTTCCAGGCATTCTTCTCCGACGGGACGCTGAACGAGGAAGAACTGGAGAATCTGTTTCACACAATTGACTCTGATAACACCAGGTGAGACAGTGCATCACATCACACTTCAACAGCAGAGCAGAGCTAGAGACCGGAACACAATGGGTCTGGACCTCAGTGTGGAGATACCATTGAAGCTATATGAAACTATTGCATTTTTTTTTACCGAAGTTATCCTCTAGTTTCGGTCTACTTTTATCCATTGCAGGTCTATCCTGTTCACTGACATATAGGGCTGCAAAAGAAGTGTGTGCGTGTGTCTGCATATGTCAGCAAATGGGCGTATCCTATAGGAATGTGTGTTTGTGCTGTGCAGTGCTATACAGGCAAGTAGATTTTTTTTGTCATGAGTCTTGTCTTGGGGGCAGAAATGAGCGATTTCCCCTTCGATGAGCCCGCTCCAAAGACACAATTGGCTAAACTAAAATTAGCTTTTTGGTCTTAATTTAAGTTTAGGGTTAAGCATCAGTGTTAGCAGTGTGGTTAAGGTTAGGTTAATGTTAGGGTTTGGTTTAAAATCAGATTTGATGACTTTGTGACTGTGCCATGTAGTGACCACTCTGCAGAGCTGCCACCAGAACAAGATTAATGACTGAAACTTTAACCTGCACTATACAGTAGGCCAACTCTGCCTGTGTGTATTTTGATCTAGTGAACTAGATCTGTAATATGTAAATCATCATCTGGACTGTTCAAATAAAGTTTGTTACATTGAGGAGGAAATTTCACAAGTCTGAGCTACAATAAATAAAACTTCCGTGTGTATGTGCGTGTGTATGTGCGTGTGTGTTTCTACGTATGTGACCGTGCGTGCGTGTGTGTGTGTGTGTGTGTGTGTGTGTGCGTTTGTGTGTGTGTTTGCCAAAGTATACAATTTATAAATACTCGTAAATATCACATCCACTTTTTGAAGGTCTTTTGATGTGGAACTGGTGTAACCTTCAGCTGACAGGCCTTTGTTGATGACACCTTTAGATAAAAAAAAATAGAAAAGGAGAATGATGAAGAGAAAAATGAAGCATCAGGAAAAGAGATAGAGATTGATGAAAGAATTGCAGAGACTAAGGACAGTCGTCCAGTTCCTGTGTTACCTGTGGTCTCTCCTCTTATCTCCTGCCACTCTTTCTTTTACCCTTGGCTGTCCATGACATCAACCTTGTTATTTTCCGACACTAAATGCTTTCTCTCATTAGAATATCAATTGAAATAACTTTATGCTTCCCCTAAATTTCTCTTTAATCAGGACTTTATCAAACACATCTTTAGATATTATCAGAACATTTCCTTCACCATTACTTTTTTATTTTATTTAACCAGGCAAGACAGTTAAGAACAAATTCTTATTTACAATGACGGCCTAGGAACAGTGAGTTAACTGCCTTGTTCAGGGGTAGAACGATGGATTTTTGACCTTGTCAGCTTGGGGATTCGATCTAGCAACCTGTACGGTTACTGGCCCAACTCTCTAACCACTAGGCTAACTGCCCCCCCCATTACTCAACAGTATAACCAGTTGCTGTTGTGGGGTAATTGATTGGCCTGTTTAGAATGTTAAATTACAATGTAAGCTTTTGCTATTTAATGCCAATCTATTTTATCAGCTGACCGGACCACAGCAAGCAAAGATGAACTGTTCACCTTATTCCTGCTCCTCATCAATCTGGTTCCGCCAGATTGTAGTTCGTCATCAGTGATATGAAGCAGTTTCATGCCAAAGAATAAGATTCAAAATGAATAACGATTTAGTGACCTGAAGCTGAATTAATGGGCACAGATATGCTTCTGATTCAAGTTCCGGTCTTGTAACCTGCTGGTCCCCCCTGATGGAGAAGATATAGAGGGTTATACTGTAGATCCATGTTGTGTCGCATGCCAGCCTTTCCTCTGTTTCTTACCCCATTCTCCCACTGCCTCTTCCCGCTCTCTCTCTCTCCCTATGCTGCTCTAACCTGTGGTGTGTTAGTAATGTTGACACTAAGGAACTCTGTGGTAAGTTTTAACAGATGAATCTGTGTGTGTTTGTGTGTGTGTGTGTATCTGTGAGCTTTACATGGTGTTTGTTTGTGTCTTTGGATGTATTGGTTATGTGAACGTATGACCAGATTGTTAATCTGTGAAGTCAATATGCCATGAATAGTTTTTCATCCCAACCATCCCAGTAGAATATCTGCATTGATTAATCACGTAGCTAGTCCGTTATCCCATGAAGTCACATGAAGTGCCTGTGTTTGTGTGTTTGTGCGTGCCTGTGCCTGTGTGTGTGTGTGTGTGTGTGTGTGCGTGTGCGTGTGCATGTGTGTGTGTGTGCGTGTGTGTGTGTGTGTGTGTGTGTGTGTGTGTGTGCGTGTGTGTGTGTGTGTGTGTGTGTGTGTGTGTGTGTGTGTGTGTGTGTGTGTGTGTGTGTGTGTGTGTGTGTGTGTGTGTGTGTGTGTGTGTGTTTGTGCGTGCCTGTGTGTGTGTGTTTCCCCCTCTTACCACTGTCGTCTTCCCTGTCCTTCCAGACTACTTTGCCAAACACATGGGTGACTATGAGGGTGTACTGGCCTCCCTGGAGACTCTCAACCTGTCCATCCTCAGAGCCATGGACTTCACCAAAAAGGTGAGTCTCATCCCGGTACACTACACTACTAGGTGCTATTAGATGTGTGTGTGCTAGTTTGTCCTGTCTGTACTACAGTATGTATTCATCATTTGCATTTGTTTTCAGGGCTGTGCTAGTCATGGAATTTTGAATGATGGTTATTGCTCAGCCAAATGACTGCGGTCACAGTTAAATGTAAGACACATGTTCTCCTCCCCTCCTCTCCTGACTGCATGTGTTGCCATAGAAATAGATTTATATGGCAGCCCAGATAACCGAAGACTTGTTTGCAACAAAGTTGCATCATATTGTTAAGAATCCATGTTATCGTAGAAACCGGTGGCGTTCGGGTATCATTCAAGTTGTGGCAGGATCAATATATTTTTTTTCTGAACATGGCCATATTTTATATTACAGCCTATTGGATGACTGTCATCCATATTTCATTCACCCAGTTCAATGTAACAGTGATAGGTTTAGGCTACTACATGATACTCACTTTTTCCCTATACACATCATGAGGTTGCTACAACCGAGGCTATGAATGAAAGTTTACAACATTTGTGCACAGAGTATTTTGAGTAATAAAGATGACAGACAGTGGTGACACATTCATATAATTCCTTCTATCTACACTCTTTCTTCCTCTCACGTTTTCCCTTCGCTTGTAGACTCCAGTGCACAACACATCAGCTGTCTGTGGCCAGGTGAAAAAAAAACATATCATGACTGCTAACCACTAAACACAGCCTACATCATTGTCACGTCAGAGTCAACATAGCTACTAGAACTAATGTGTTAGTAAACCCACAACAATCAGGCAGTACAGTGTACATTCAGCAGCAAGCAGTTTAGCAGATCCTGGTGGCAATAAATTAATCAAACCAAAAGTTTACCTTGACTTGGAAGAGTTCCAGTGTTGGATAGTCATACTCAGGTAACTCCCCTTCCCCTTCCACTCTGTTTGAGCCGTGTGTATGAGTAGGATACACTAGCTAGCTGCATTAGATGTTAGCTAAGTAAGTGAAAGTAAAAAATAGGGCCTCGCAGTGCTAGCTGTGCCACTAAAGAACCTGGTTCAAGTCCAGGCTCTGTAGCAGCTGGCCGTGACCTGGAGACCCACGGGGCGGGGCACAATTACCTAGCTTCACCCGTGTTAGGGGAGGTTTTGGCTGGCAGCGATGTTCTTGTCCCATTGTGTATTAGCGACTCCTGTGGCAGGCTGGGTGCAGTGCACGCTGACACGGTCGCCAGTTGTATGGTGTTTCCTCCGACACATTGGTGCGGCTGGCTTCCGGGTTAAGTGGGTGTTGTGTCAAGAAGTACAGCTCTTAACCTTCGCCTCTCTCTCCGGAGTCCGTACGGGAGTTGCAGCAATGGGACAGGTCTGTAACTACCAATTAAACAAAATCGTTTTTTATATATATATATATACACTATGAAATATAGCTAGCTCTCTCTATCACTCTCTTGCTTCTCCTTCATTTTGGAATAAATGTATTTGTTCAAAACTGTTCAACTATTGTCTTTCTCTCTCTTTGAGTCAACTACTCACCACATTTAATGCACTGCAGTGCTAGCTAGCTGTAGCTTATACTTTCAGTACTAGAATCATTCTCTGATCCTTTGATTGGGTGGACAACAGGTCAGTTCATGCTGCAAGAGCTCTGATAGGTTGGAGGACGTCCTCAGGAAGATGTCATAATTACTGTGTTAATCTATAGAAGGGGGTGAGAACCATAAGCCTCCTAGGTTTTGTATTGAAGAGGACAGAAGCTAGCTGTTACCATGGTGCTACCCTACAAAGTGCTGCTGAGGCTACTGTAGAAGTGCATTGCGCAACAGTTTGTTTTAATAAATTATTTGGTGGCGTGAATATATTTAATATATATTTTTTATCTAAAAAGGATAACTTTTTTAATGTTTCATTATTTACATTTTTTATGAAATTCACCTCCCTTTCTTCCTCTAAGGAGTCTCCACTGGTAGAAACAGACTCAACCGCATGAATGCCAGGCCACCCCATCTTCAGTCAGTCGTTCGTTCCACACACCAAAAAATATAAATATTTTATTTTCATGAAGATCCTCATCCATAAACATTGGTTACACGGTTGTGCAGTAATTGTACCAGCCCTAGTGTTCAATGTGGTTTACATTGCAAGGTGGGGACTCAATGCATCCACCACCAGAAACCATTGCATTGGAGCTGAGCCTAGCTTTGCTGAGGATGTTCTTTCTTATAGACAATTCCTAGCAAAAAGGGGCTGAAAGCTCCTCTATCCACCATCCATCTAATGTAACGCCCATGTGCTGCAGATAGGACTGGGGATTACAGTAGATGTGTGTGATGCGCTAATGTGTTAATGTGGCAGCCACTCAGATAATGTCTCTATAGCCTGTTGTTTCAGAGCTTCACTTCCATATTATGTTTATGCCTGGCTTCTCATTAGCGTTGAGTCTGGGTTCAACTTGATGATGGTAGAGCATCCAGCAACACATAGCAATCAGCTAGTTACCTCTCCCCATTCTAATCAAATGTATTTATAAAGCCCTTTTTACATGGGCAGATGTCACAAAGTGCTTATACAGAAACCCAGCCTAAAAACCCAATCAGAAAGCAATGCAGATGTAGTAGCACGGTCACTAGGAAAAACTCCTTAGAAAGGCAGGAACCTAGGAAGAAACTTTTAAGGGGTGTGCCGGGTTAAGATCACAAGAGTACATGGCCATTAAGGCCAGATCGTTCTTCAAGGTGTTCAAATGATCATAGATGACCAGCAGGGTCAAATAATAATCACAGTGGTTGTATAGGGTGCAATAGGTCAGAACTTCAGGAGTACATTTCAGTTGGCATTTTATACTCAAGCATTCAGAGGTCGAGACAGCAGGTGCGGTAGAGCGAGAGATGGTCAAAAACAGCAGGTCCTGGACAAGTTAGCACGTCCGGTGAACAGGTCAGGGTTCCATAGCCACAGGTAAAACAGCAGAAACTGGATCAGTAGCACAACCAAGTGGACTGGGAACTGCCAGGAGTCATCAGGCCAGGTAGCCCTGAGGCATGGTCCTAGGGCGAGAGCGCTTAGGTTCACACAGGACACCAGATAAGACAGGAACATTTCACCAGAGAGGACAGACTGACCCAAGCCCCCCATCACATAGACTATTGCAGCATAGATACTGGAGGCTGAGACAGAGGGGAGGGGGTAGGGGGGGGGGCACTGTGGCCCTGTCTGACGATATGATGATGTAAACCCACCCACTTTACTAAAGCACAGCCCACACACCATTAGAGGGATATCAACAGACCACCAACTTGCTACCCTGAGACAAGGCTGAGTATAGACCATAAAGATCTCCTCTACCACATTATCCCGAGCGGGCATAAAACTGGACAGCAAGATCACCGCAGTGACTCAACCTACTCAAGTCAGCATAGAAAAAAAAGCCTGACACATCGTGACGCACCCCTCCTAGGGACGGCATGGAAGAGCACTAGTAAGTCAGTGACTCAGCCCCCGTAATAGGGTCAGAGGCAGAGAATCCCCGTGGAGAGAGGGGAGCCGGCCAGGCAGAGACAGCAAGGGCGGTTCGTCAGTCCCATTCCTTGCCGTTCACCTTCACACCCCTGGGCCAGACTACACTCAATCATAGTACCTACCTATTTCATGTAATACTTTATAGGTTGGCAGTACAACCTTGAAATCAGACTTAGCCTTAACAGGAAGTCACTGTAGGCTAGCACTGGAGTAATATGATCCCCTTTTTAGTTCTAGTCAATATTCTAGAAGCCGTATTTAGCATTAACTGAAGTTTATTAAGTGCTTTATCCGAGTAGCCGGAGAGTAGAGCATTGCAGTAGTCTAATCTTTAAGTTTAAAAAAGCATGGATTAACTTTTCTGCATAATTTCTGGACAAAAGGTTTTTTGCAATGTTATGTAGATGGAAAAAAGCTGTCCTTGAAATAGTCTTGATATGTTCGTAAAAAGAGAGATCAGGGTCCAGAGTAATGCCGAGGTCCTTCACAGTTTTATTTGAGAGGATCATACAACCATCAATATTCATTGTTAGATCAGACAGCAGATCTGTTTTGAGTTTAAAAGTAAAAAATGTGCCACCATCCACTTCCTTATGTCTGAAACAACATCTTCCAGGGTACGCAATTTTTGAGCTTCACCATTTTTCATCGAAATGTACAGCTAGCGGTGTGTCACCTGCATAGCAGTGAAAGTTGACATTGTGTTTCCAAATGACATCACCAAGAGGTAGATTATATAGTGGAAACAATCGTGATCTAAAACAGAACCTTGAGGAACACGGAAACATACAATTGATTTGTCAGAGGACAAACCATCCGCAGAGACGAACTGATATGTTTCCGACAGATAAGATCTAAACCAGGCAAGAACTTGTCCGAAAGAATGTGGTGATTGATTGTGTCAAAAGCGGCACAAAGGTGTAGGACAGCCAAACTCAACTGTTATGCAATACATCATTTTTCAGACATCTTTAAAAAAAAAAGAATCAACCGGATGCAGCAGCCGCTTTAACTCAGCAAACTCTCGTTCTCGCTCTCTCTCTAAGCAGCGACCGCCTCTACTAGTGCCCCATCTAATCTAATCGCGTGGTTATATGCAAATACAAGAAGCCGCGTCTTACACATGAATCCAAATAGCTTCAGCGGAACCTTGGGACCTGCAGGAAGAAAGGAACATAACGATTTGACAACGGTTCAAATGTAAATATCACAGATAGAAGAAGCTTAGTTACCAGTATCTTTGTTAATATGGCTTGTTACATTTTTTTTAAATACTCTGAAAACCATATATTCAAAGACGAGTGTACAGAACAGTATTAGTTAATTCTCCCCGCAACTAGCAGAAAACAAATGTGCCTGATATGCAATGAGTCTGTAGCTCTCGTGAAAGCAGGCAATGTTAAGCGCCATTATAACACCAGGCACAGTAAATTCTATCAGACGTATCCCCTGAACACAGAGGTGAGAACAAACAAGATTAACCATCTCAAATCCCAATATGATAAGTCCACCAAAGTCCTTGTCAATTCTCTGACAGCCTAACAACGTGCAATGGAGTGTTCACTGAGGATAGCTTGGGTTTTGGGAAAACACCCCCAAAAAATTCAGCCGCTGAGATGGTAAAAGAATGCACGTGTGAAGTTGCTGACACCTTGCTTGAGGGTTAAAAAAAGATGAGCTCAGGGAAAATATCAAACAGATCCCACTGTCAGATTCCAGAGCAATGAGGAGAGCTGAAATATTAGCTGAAGATTTAACTTCACAACTTGATGTATAAGGACACAAGGCAAGACCCAGATGCAGATATGGAAAGCAGATGGTTTGAGTCTTGATATTTATTAAACAATCTTAAAGGGGTAGGCAAGAGAATGGTCGTGGACAGGCAAAAGGTCAAAACCAGTTCAGAGTCCAGGAGTTACAGAGTGGCAGGCAGGCTCGAGGTCAGGGCAGGCAGAATGGTCAGGCAGGCAGGCGGGTACGGAGTCCAGAAAATAGGCATGGGTAAAAAAAAATGGGAGTACTAGCAAAAGAGAATAGAAGCAGGAGTACGGGAAAACCGCTGGTAGACTTGAAAAGCATACAAGACGAACTGGCACAGAGAGACAGGAAACACAGCGACATATACAGCAGGGATAATAAGCGACACCTGGGTGGGGTGGAGACAATCACGCCAAGTGAAACAGATCATGGTGTGACATGATGAGGCTATTCAGAATGCAACATGTATTTCATTAGCTGTCGATGAATCAACAGATAACACTGATAATGCCCAGCTTCTGGTGTTTGTCAGATTTTATAACGAAACAAGGAATTCTGTGAGGAGCTATTGGGCTTAACACATCTAGAAGCACACACGCGAGGAGAGGATAACCATGAGGCCATCAAAGGGATGCTGACAAAAGGGGGATAGATCTGAAGTCATCACAGATTGAGCTCCAGCCATGATGGGAAGAGGGAGAAGACTGGTTGCACGTTTGAAAGAGGACCACCCTGACCTGACATATCACTGCATCATCCATTAATTTGTCCTGTGTGCCAGTCTGTGAAAATAGTATTCTGAGGTCATGACAACAATGATGAAACTTCTGATATTTTTGAGAGCAACATCATCCCTACAACACCGCCTGCTACAAGGCATTCTGACAGAGGCCAATGCCAGTTTGGATTACTTACTACGGCACAACAATGTCAGATGACTCAGCAAAGGGTTCTGGAACATTTTTGGGCCATTCAGGTGGAAATCAAAGCTTTCTTATGAGAGCAGAATAGTTACAAGGCAACTCAGTTTTCTGAGTTTTCAGAAGATGAGGAGAGGGCACCTTAATCAACTGAATGTTAATCTGCAGGGACGGGACAACACAGTGTGAGACATGATAACAGCAGTCCAGGCTTTTCAGAAGAAATTGGCGCTTTTCAAGAATGATCTCCAGGGAGAATTTGTCCTCTTCCCCAATATTTTGGTGCAAATGCAGGGAGACAAAGATGTTCCCAACCATGTTGATTTCATCCAGAAGCTGATGGATAACTTCAAGGCTCACTTTGATGACATCACTGTTGGAAGATAACTGCTGCTGCTCATCCAGAACCCCATTCTTGGTCACAAATGTGACAAAGTTGTCAGAAGAAGCAAAACAGATCACAACAAATGGAGTTGATTGAGCTGCAATAAAATGTGTCTTTGAATGAGCAGGCTGGAGATTGTGACCCTGATACTTTCTGGGAAAGATAGTGCCTGCAGCTGATTTCCTTGTTCTCAAGAAACTGGCATTATACATCCTGACTATAGTTGGCTCCACATACAGCTGTGAATCAGCCTTCTCCACAATGAACTTCATTAAAAACAAATACTGTACCAGGCTCACCAATGAACACCTGCACCATTGTCTCAGAGTTGCTCTCATACCATTTGTGCCAAAGTTCAAAGCATTGGCAGGAGACAGAAAGTGTAATTTCTCTCATTAATGCAAGGTAAGGCCCATTGTGACTTATACATTAATATTGCATGGCCCACAGCGACATTCTATCCATTCAGGTTATTATTTTTGTTCAACTCTCCTTTGTTCTCCAGAAAACATGCACTGTATTTTATTTAAATATATATTAATTCAAGGCCAACGTACAATGGTTCACAGTGCACATTTTGCATAGACAATTATGCAACCACTTTTGTTCTTCAGCAATGTTGATGGAATGTTGTACGTTTACATTCGAAAGAAGTAGTAATTAATTCGTAGTCTCGTTTAATGTATTTAATGTACATTTTATATAACAACATGTTTCCTAAGTCGTAGACGACTATGTTTGTTACTACGCTGTACCACAGCGGCAATAAAGGACGATATCCATCAGGACTTTGGCCACCTAGGAAATGTGTGTCTCTGGACCTTCTCAAATAGTATTTGAGTACCCCTGGTCTAGGAACAAGAGGACAGATGCAGAGCCTTGGTCTGACGCCATTAAAATGTAATTTACCACCTTCACGAGTGCAGTCTCAGTACTATGATGTGGTTTAAAACCAGATTGGAGCGTTTTGTATTCATTATTTATTTTCAGGAAGGCAGTGAGTTGCCGTGCAACAGCTTTTTTTTTAAATTGAGAGGAATGGGAGATTCAATATAGGCCGATAGTTTTTTTAGTTACATTTCCGGATCAAGGTTTGGCTTTTTCACTTTTAGTGAGTTTGGTACACATGTAGAGGATAGGAAGCAGTTTATTATATTCAACATAGGAGTTGAACTATTTCAGTAGTTTAGTTGGAATAGGGTTCAGTAGGCAGCTGGAAGGTTTAGAGGCCATGACTATTTTGGTGAATGTGTCGAGAGATACAGGATTGCAAAACTTGAGTGTCTCCATTGATTTTAGGTCCTGGCAGTTCTGTGCATCTCTTTTCGTCGAAGAAGTTCATGAATTCATCACTGCTGAAGTGAAGGCCATCCTCTCCTGGGGAATGCTGCTTTTTAGTTAGCTTTGCGACCGTATCAAAAATACATTTTGGATTGTTTTTACTCTCCTCAATTTGGTTGAAAAAGTAGGCTGATCGTGCAGCAGTGAGGGCTCTTCGAAATTCGGTACTGTCTTTCCAAGCTAGTCAGAAAACCTCCAGTTTGGTGGAGCGTCATTTCCATTCCAATATTCTGGAAGCTTCAAGGCTTAGGCATTGTTTGTATACCAGGGGCTAATTTCTTGTGACAAATGTTTTTAGTTTTTAGAGGTGCCACTGCATCTAGGGTATTACGCAAGGTTACATTTGGATCCTCAGTTAGGTGGTTAACTGATTTTTGTACTCCAACAGAAGGGCCCCTAGGAATTAAAAAAATATATATTTCACCTTTATTTCACCAGGTAGGCTAGTTGAGAACAAGTTCTTATTTACAACTGCGACTTGGCAAAGATAAAACAAAGCAGTTCGACACATACAACAACACAGAGTTACACATGGAGTAAAACAAACATACAGTCAATAATACAGTAGAAAAAGTATATATACAGTGTGTGCAAATGAGTTAAGATAAGGGATGTATGGCAATAAATAGGCCATGGTGGCAAAGCTATTACATTATTCCAAGTAATCACTGGAGTGATAGATGTGATCTTTGGGTTGTCCAAGAATTTACAGTGCAGTTTTTGATAATCCTTGGTTGGGGTCTGAGCATATTATTTGTTGTGATTGCAAAAGTAATAAGATGGTGGTCCGATAGTCCAAAATTATGAGGATTTTTTGTTGTTGATCCACAATATTTATTCCACAGGACAAATCTAGATCCAGGGTATGACTGTGGCAATACCTACAGTACCAGTCAAAAGTTTGGACACACCTACTCATTCAAGGGTTTTTCTTTACTATTTCCTACATTGTAGAATAATAGTGAAGACATCAAAACTATGATATAACACATATGGAATCATATAGTAACCACCATCTTATTACATCTTATTACCAAAAAAAAGTGTTAAACAAATCAAAATATATGTTATATTTCAGATTCTTCAAAGTAGCCACCCCGTGCCTTGATGACAGCTTTGCACACTCTTGGTATTATCTCAACCAGATTCACCTGGAATGCTTTTCCAACAGTCTTGAAGGAGTTTCCACACTTTCTGAGCACTTGTTGGCTGCTTTTCCTTCACTCTGTGGTCCAACTCATCCCAAACCATCTCAATTGAGTTGAAGTCAGGTGATTGTGGAGGCTAGGTCATCTGATGCAGCACTCCATCACGCTCCTTCTTGGTCAAATAGCCCTTAAACAGCCTGGAAGTATGTTGGTTCATTGTCCTGTTGAAAAACAAATGATATGTCCCGTTAAGCGCAAACCAGATGTGATGGCGTATCACTGCAGAATGCTGTGGTAGCCATGCTGGTAAAGTGTGCTATGAATCCTGAATAAATCACAGACAGTCTCACCAGAAAAGCACCCCCACACCATCACACCTCCTCCTCCATGCTTTACGGTGGGAACCACACATGTAGGTTCATCCGTTCACCTACTCTGCGTCTCACAAAGACACGGTGGTTGGAACCAAAAATCGCAAATTTGGACTCATCAGACCAAAGGAAAGATTTCCACCAGTCTAATGTCCATTGCTCGTGTTTCTTCTCCCAGGCAAGTCTCTTCTTCTTATATGTGTCCTTTAATAGGGGTTTCTTTGCAGCAGTTCGACCATGAAGGCCTGATTTACACAGTCTCCTCTGAACAGTTGATGTTGAGATGTGTTTGTTACTTGAAATCTGTGAAGCATTTATTTGGGCTGCAATTTCTGAGGCTGATAACTCTAATGAGCTTATCCTCTGCAGCAGAGGAAACTCTGGGTCTGCCTTTCCTGTGGCGGGCGTCATGGGATCCAGCTTTATCATAACGCTTGATGTTTTTTGCGACTGCACTTGAAGAAACTTCAAAGTCCGGATTGACTGACCTTCAGGTCTTAAAGTAATGATGGGCTGTCGTTTCTCTTTGCTTATTTGAGCTGTTCTTGCCATAATATGGACTTGGACTTTTACCAAACAGGGCTATCTTCTGTATGCCACCCCTACCTTAACTTTTAACAAGGCACATTAATTGAAATGCATTCCAGGTGACTACCTAATGAAGCTTGTTCAGATAATGCCAAGAGTGTGCAAAGCTGTCATCAAGGCAAAGGGTTGCTACCTTGAAGAATCTCAAATATAAAATATATTTGGATTTGTTTAACAATTTTTTGGTTACTACATGATTCCATATGTGTAATTTCATACTTTTGATGTCTTCACTATTATTCTACAATGTAGAAAATAGTAAAAATAAAGAAAACCCCTGAAATGAGTAGGTGTGTCCAAACTTTTGACTGGTACTGTAGGTCTGGATACATGTTGGACAAAACCACCTGAGTCGATGATGATTCCGAAAACCTTTTGGAGTTGGTCTGTGGACTTTTCCATGTGAAAATTGAAGTCACCAAAAAATGGAATATTATCTGCCATGACTATCTGCCTTGGTCCGATAGGAATTCAGGGAACTCAGTGAGGAATACTGTTATACGGCCCAGGAGGCCTGTAAACAGTAGCTATAAAAAAGTGATCAAGTAAACTGCATAGATTTAATGACTAGAAGCTCAAAAGACGAAGACTGTTTTTTAAATTTGCTGTCATAAATATTAGCAAAACCTCTGTCTTTGCGGGATGCGCAGGGGATATGGTCTCTATTGTAACCAGGAGGAGAGGCCTCATTTAACACAGTAAATTCATCTGGCTTGAGCCATGTTTCAGTCAGGCCAATCACATCAAGGTTGTGATCAGTGATTAGTTCATTGACCATGACTGCCTTGGAAGTGAGGGATCTAACATTAAGTAGTCCTATTTTGAGATTTGAGATATAATCACAATCTTTTTCAATAATGACAGGAATGGAGGAGGTCTTTATTCCAGTGAGATTGCTAAAGTGAACTCCGCCATGTTTAGTTTTGCCTGACCTACATCGAGGAACAGACACAGTCTAAATGGGGAAAGCTGAGCTGACTACACTGACTGTGCTAGTGGCAGACTCCCCTAAGCTGGCAGGCTGCTTAACAGCCTGCTACTTGACCTGCATCCTATCTCATTGTGGAGCTAGAGGAGTTAGAGCCCAGTCTATGTTGATGATAAGATGACAGCACCCCTCCAGCTTGGATGGAGTCCTTCACTTTTCAGCAGGCAATGCTTGGTCCTCTTTGTTGGGGAGTCCCAGAAAGAGGGCCAGTCATCTACAAATTATATATTTTGGGAGGGGCAGAAAACAGTTTTCAACCAGCGATTGAGTTGTTTGAGTCTGCTGTAGAGCTCATCACTCCCCCTAACTGGGAGGGGGCCAGAGACAATTCCTCGATGCCAACACATCTTTCTAGCTAGGTTACACACTGAAGTTATGTTGTGCTTGGTGACCTCTGACTGTTTCATCCGAACATCGCTGGTGCCGACGTGGAGAACAATATCCCTATACCATCTACATTCACTACTTTTAGTCTCAGCCTACACCATCTAAAGGTGAGCCTTTACGTCGGTAGCCCTGCCCCCTGGTAAACAATGTATGATTATTGGATGATTATTTTAAGTCTAATACTGCGGGTAATGGAGTCGCCAATGACTAGGGTTTTCAATTTGTCAGAGCTAATGGTGGGAGGCTCTGGCGGCCCAGATCCTATAACGGGTGGAGGAGAGACCTGAAAAGGCTCGGGCTCTGACTCCGACTCATTGCTTAGTGGGGGAAACCAGTTGAAAGTTTCTTGAAAACTTGTCCGGCTGCAGGGGCTGTACAGAGGGATTAACACTACTCCCTGTATTTACTGTTCACACAGACGTTGTATCATCCTTTCCTACACTTAAATTTCCCTTGCCTAACGATTGTGTCTGAAGCTGAGCTTGCAACTCTGCTATCTTCACCATAAGGCGATAGTTCACCTGCATATTAAGAGTTCAGGGACTGGAATGAGAAGCAATAATGCTACTTAGCTTTTAATTTTTTTTGAGGCCGGAGGAGGTCCTGCAGATCTATGTCCAGATAAAGCGTACGGGGTGAGTACATTTTATTTAAAAAGTTGTGGTAGGGCAAAACTAAGACCTTAGTAAACTTGATTATATGGTTATTAAGAGTAAAAAGCGAAAAGGTTTGGCAGCTAGCCAAGTGGCAAGAAACAGTACAACAGTACGGAGACAACCCCGGAAGTGCGTTGAACGACTGTGTTGAACAACTGTTGTTTTATTTATCAGTCTATCTCAGCCCTCACCATTGCTCTCTTTCTCCAGGCTGAATATCGGCATCCCGTGCAGTTTACAGTCCTGGTACTTGACGGAACCAAGCTTTTTATAAGTACTGCAGTTTAGAGTCCTTAAAGAGTTGGCTGAAGGGCTGTTGTAAACTATCTAGACGTACACTATCTAGGAGTTCACTCTTTAAATATTGAGGGTCCTTTTTACGGTGCTCCGCTAGGCAGTGCTGCAGCTACTGGTGCTGCTGTGTTCACATGGTTGGCTGTCATGCAGTGGCCTCCTCAGGACCTTGGGGAAGACAGAGATGGCGCTTTGGAAGAAAACCATTTCTGTTTAAACATAGCTGAATGACTACAAACAAGAACACCTTCAATGATTTAGAAAAGCTATTTTTTCCATCACTGTTATGTCCTCCTCCACCCTTTTCTCCATCACCAATCTCTTCTCGTTCTCTTCTTTTGTTATTTCTCCTTCTCTCACAGTATTTGTTCCTGCTCTCTCTTCTCTTGCAGCACTGACTCTGCTGCTATGCTCTGATGTTTAACCTTAAACATTAAACGTCTCCTTTAACGTGAAGTGTGTTTACAGGGCGGCTGTTGAAACCTTTTACAGGTGGAAGGTCTCATTATGTCTGAAACCTCTTGAAGAGTATATTAAAATCCCCTCGCGGTGCCCCCTGTGAGAGTTATTTTCCTACTAGCGCTGATAAATATTTGTTGAGGAAAATGTACTTGATACGATTGTGATGTGTTGTTTATTAAGATTAATGCACTAATTGTACATCGCTCTGGATAAGAGCGTTTGCTAAATGACTAAAGTTTAAAATGTAAAGTTTCCCTCTGTACGGATTGTGAAATTCTCCCAGGGAAAGAGGGAGCATTAAAGAATGCTGCTTTCATGCTTAAAATCACTGCCTTATGGTGTGCAGGACAATCCTCCTGCCTGCTGTTCTGCTTTCTACCTTTGAACTTTGAACACAGTATTGAGTTGCGCATCCCTTGAGTTTGATTGCAATCATGTCCATTATGGCATTTCCCCTGGTGAGTGTGTCAGGTGTTCTCTTTCGCCTAGCTGGAAAATAAAGCCCAGGAGATTGATGTCTATTTCATTTTGGATAATCTAACAACCCAGGCTCAACTCCATGTGATGTTTGTTTGAGGACCTGACTGGTTTACAGAAGAAGCTATTGATAACTTATCTGTTTTTGAGATAGACTGTGAGTCTATCTTTCATGTGTCAGGGGACATACCACTAATAAGTCATGTAAATGTGATATTTCCATTCACTTCATGAAATATTCATCCTGTGAAAGTCTGTGTCAACTAGAGGGACAGTTGTAACCCCTTTTTAGGATGGAAATTAAATATGCAGACCAATTCTCAAAAGTGATTATTAAGTAATAAACAGGAGCATGAAATAATGCATCCTGAACTTTCACGCAAAGCTTTGGCAATTAAGAATAATTTGGGTGTCTATGTGAGTGATTTACATCTCTGCCTCCCTCTGGTAGTGCTAGCGTTAACGCCTCATCTTTGTTAAGCTGCGGGATTACTCAGGTGGTTAAGAGCTACATTAATTTGTAAAACTCCTGAATATCTTGGGTATTGCATGCAAATCTTTATTGTTGTTGGTGTAATCCACTCCACAGAGACAGAATGAAATGTCAGTGAAGCAGTGTGCCATACCCAAATTTAGCTGGTATACCTGTGTCCCTGCTAGCTTCTTGATCTTCCATAGCTGCCTGCGAACATGTCATTAGCAGTGTGTGAAGCAGACACGGTATGGGATTCTACCTGCTGGGCTGAGTTGCTTCTGATGACAGGCTGGTCACAATGATTGCACTCATACCTGTACAGCCAAACTGCCATGCAGTGATTTTGTTCTGGGTCTGTCTGTATCCCCCTAAGAGCAGGCTGTGGGTCAGTCAGGGGCTGTCATTAAGAGAAGATTGGCAGCTGACTCCCTAACAGGGATCAGTCATTTCTCACCCTGCAGCTGACATACTGACCCAGCACTGGACCACCAGGACTCACTGTGATTATCTGGATGGCAGGGACTGGAATCCAGTAAGTCCTTTGGGGGGGAAAGCTTCCATTTCCACATAACAGTCAGTTAGCCTATATCAAAATAACCAAACAAACATATAAATATGTACCCAAATAAATACACAAGTGTACAGGACATGCGTGTTGAATATTCCAACTACTGTACATTAAAAGAAGTTATGCTAATAAGGAAGTCTGAAATGTTTCCAGAACGTTTTTAATTGGCTCTTTAGCAGGTGGAAATGACTAATGGACACTTCCATGGGGGGACGATAGGAGTAAGGGAGAACATGAGAATTCATTAAACACATCTCATCTGCTTTTCGTCCTGCGCACACTGTTTAATGAGCTACTCTCATTATCCTCTTATTTATTCAAGCCTGGAATCACGCTCACACACACACACACACACACACTTTTTTTCTGAATCCACTCAGGACAAGTTGTTTATTTTGCTAAGTGACCTTCCAAGTTTGCAACTTTTCCAATGTGACATTTCTTACGCTGGCCTGTTGTTTTCCGTTTTTTTTATTTTCTGTCCTTTCTTTCTTTTTCGTGTGCACCACTTTCATTTTCTCTCTGTTCTCCTCTCCACCCCTCCTCATCCCTGCTGCACCCAAGAGGAAGCAAAACAATATATATATTTTATTTTTACAAAGAAAATGTAGTAAGGAACTAAATACTGTATACAGTAAGTATTCAGACTCCTTCACTTTGTCCACATTTTGTTACGTTACAGCCTTATTCTAAAATGGATTAAAATCCTCATCAATCTACACACAGTACCCTGTAATGACAAAGGGAAAACAGGTTTTTAGACATTTTTGCAAATGTATAAACAAAACAAAGAAATACCTTATTTACATAAGTATTCCCTTTGCTACGAGACATGAAATTGAGCTCAGGTACATCCTGTTTCCATTGATCATGCTTGAGGTGTTCCTACAAATTGTTGGAGTCCACCTGTGGTAAATTCAATTGATTGGACATGATTTGAAAAGGCACACACCTGTCTTTATAAGTTCCTACAGTTGACGGTGCATGTCAGAGCAAAAACCAAGCCATGAGGTCGAAGTAATTGTCCATAGAGCTCCGAGACAGAATTATGTCAAGGCACAGATCTGGAGAAAGGTACCAAAACATTTCTGCAGCATTGAATGTCCCCAAGAACACAGTGGCCTCCATCATTCTTAAATGGAAGTTTGATACCAAAACCACCAAGACTCTTCCTAGTGCTTGCTGTCTGGCAAAACTGAGCAATCGTGGGAGAAGGGCTTTGGTCAGGAAGGTGACCAAGAACCTGATGGTCACTCTAACAGAGCCCCAGAGTTCCTCTGTGGAGATGGAAGAACCTTCCAGAAGGACAACCATCTCTGCAGCACTCCACCAATCAAGCCTTTTTGGTAGAGTGGCCAGGCAGAAGCCACTCCTCAGTAAAAGACACATGACAAAAGGCACCTACAGGACTCTCAGACCATGAGAAACAAGATTCTCTGGTCTGATGAACCCAAGATTGGCCTGAATGCCAAGTATCACGTCTGGAGGAAACCTGCCATCATCCCTACGGTGAAGCATGGTGGTTCCAGCATCATGTGCGGGGATGTTTTTCAGCAAAGATGATTGGAGCACAGTACAAAGAGATCCTTGATGAAAACCTGCTCCAGAGAGCTCAGGACCTCAGACTGGGGTGAGGGTTCGCATTCCAACAGGACAATGACCCTAAGCACACAGCCAAGACAAAGCAAGATTGGCTTCAGGACAAGTCTCTGAATGTCCTTGAATGGCCCAGCCAGAGCCCGGAACCCGATCGAAAATCTCTGGAGAGACCAGAAAAAATAGCTGTGCAGCGACACTCCCCATCCAACCTGACAGAGCTTGAGAGGATCTGCAGAGAAGAATAGAAGAAACTCCCCAAATACATGTGTGCCAAGCTTGTAGTGTCATACCCAAGAAGACTTGAGGCTGTAATCGCTGCCAAAGGTGCTTCAACAAAGTACTGAGTAAAGGGTCTGAATATGAATGTAAATGTGATATTTCAGTTTTATATTTTTAATATAAAAGTTTCTAAATACCTGTTTTTGCTTTGTCATTATGGGGCATTGTGTGTAGATTGATGAGGGGAAAAAAATATTTAATACATTTTAGAATAAGATTGTAACGTAACAAAATGTAGAAAAAGTCACGTGGTCAGAATACTTTCCGAATGCACTGTATGTTATATATACAGTATATATTATATATGTAGTATATATTTTGTATTTCTTTACTGCAACCGCCAACCACAGGAGGACTCAGGAGTGTAGACTCTCAATGAGTGTAGACAGCCTGCTGCTGCAGCTCTGCTGATCATCAGATGGGGGGAGGAGGTAGGGGGCCCACGTTGGTAACTGGGGGGCCCTGCCTTGATTAGGTAACTGATTAATAATTTTTTTTGATTTCTGATCAATCATTTAAAAAAAATAACTGTGGATTAGGTTTTATACACACGCACATACAGGTACAGTGTCTGCCAAAATAAAGAAAACACCAACATAAAGTGTTGGGCCACCACGATCTGCCAGGACAGCTTCAATGCGCCTTGGCCAGGAAAATGCACCCCACACCATAACATATACTTTGTATCCTTCGTTCACTCAAGTGTTTCCTTTATTAGGGCTGTTACCGGTATGCCTACAGCCAGGAAGACTGCAGTTTGGGCAGCATGCGTGTCAAATATACAGCTTGTTGCACTGTGGCAATAGACATATAATACATAGGCTTTTGTAACCTCTCACCCTGGCAATTTGACTGTTAAACTCATGGGTACACTAGCAATGGATGCCAGTCCTGACTTGAATGGGAACTGCCATCTATGGATTATATTTCTATGGATGGTTGTAGCTGTCGGTTTGCCTTTTGCAGATTTCAAAATACAATTGCGGGAAAAACGTACAGTTTGGAAAGCAAATGTCTACTGCTGAAAAAGAAGACTAATCTGTCTGTAGAAACAAAATGTAAAAACAAATCTCAAAAGCTCCTTATTTTATACTAATAGGAGCACTGTTTTTCAAAGTAGCTCATCTTGAGAGAGGCTATTGGCACGGCGGGCACACCAGCCATCACTGTGAGTGGCCTATGGCTTCATTTTTATCATAAGTCAGTGTGTCGCTGGAAATTATATTTAGTAGTCTACGATATATATATATATATACATATATATATATATATATATATATATATATATATATATATATATATATATATATATATATATACGATATATATATGATATATACAGTGGGGAGAACAAGTATTTGATACACTGCCGATTTTGCAGGTTTTCCTACTTACATGTAGAGGTCTGTAATTTTTATCATGGGTACACTTCAACTGTGAGAGACGGAATCTAAAACAAAAATCCCAAAAATCACATTGTATGATTTTTAAGTAATTAATTTGCATTTTATTGCATGACATAAGTATTTGATCGCCTACCAACCAGTAACAATTGCGGCTCTCACAGACCTGTTCATTTTTCTTTAAGAAGCCCTCCTGTTACAGTCTAATCCATCTATGGTCACCCATCTACACACAATACCCCATAATGACAAAGTAAAGGTGTGGGATACAGAAATTAGGTAGTCATTCAAAAATGATGTTAAACACTATTATTACACACATAGTGAGTCCATGCAACCTATTATGTGACTTGTTAAGCACATTTTAATTCCTGGACTTATTTAGGATTGCCATAACAAAGAGGTTGAATACTTATTGTAGTGTTGAAAACATAATTCCACTTTGACATTATAGGATTTAGTTTGTAGGCCAGTGACAAACAAATCTCAATGTAATGCATTTTAAATTCAGGTTGTAACACAATAAAATGTGGAAAAGTCAAGGGCTGTGAATACTTTCTGAAGGCACTGTTGCTGATGCTGTATCGGTTTGATCATGTTCCATCCTTTCTTCAGTAGGGACAGATGGACAGAGTATCTTCAATGTGTTTTCAATGCTGACACACAGTCCAAACCCAGAGATAAGTCCTCTTAAGTGCTTCTGTTTTTGTTTTGTACAGGACCAAGGTTTCATCCAGCTACTTTTTCTGAGATGAGGACATGAATAAAGGTGAATAAGGTTTCCTGAAAATGAGATTCTCAATAGCTCATTGCTTATTTTCTGTTTACTGCTGAAGTCACAGCATCTTTGTCTGTGTAACAGTGAAGTTATATTAACCATGGCCCGGTGTGAACTCTAGTGGCACTTAATATCCATACCTCTAGCCTAATCAAACCTGGTGACTAGGGTTACTGGGTTACCACGGTAACAGAGAAGGCACCTAATCAAGAAGCCCTCACCTGCTTTGCTGTAAACCAGAGCTGTTGGAGGGGAAAGCCAAGGGATTGATCCCTTCTGTGCCTCTGTTTGTTCTGTTTCAGGGCCGTATTTCAACAGTCAGCGTTGATAATTTTATGAGGATGTGTAAATAATTTGATGGGTGTGTCATGCAACCAACTGTCACAATAACATCTGTTTGTCGGCAAACATCCCAGTGTGTGGTCTGTCTAAAGGGATATATTTTGCATTGTTAGCCTGCCTCTCTGAGTAATAAAGTTCCACCCAGTTAATATATTGTTTTTTGTGGAAAGTCAAAGAGAGCGCAGAAAGAGGGGGAAGGAGTGAAGAAGCCAGCCTTCAAGGCATGGTTGCTGTGTTTCTCAGGGGAGGGCACATCCAGATGAAGCTCTCTCTCATTCCTTCTTTTTCCTCAGGAACATGCTCGTGCTGCGGCTGTGGCACACAGGGCTCTCACAGATCTGTCTACGTCTGAATAATCTAATTGGGGCGCTCTTTTGAAATTCTATATATATAACAGGGTTAGTGGTGTGTGTTAGATTTGAATATAAGTCTGCAGATGACAGGTTACTGCTTAGTGAGGTATACTGTCGGCTTATTTATTTTATGTACAGAATAGACAGAAGCTTTTGTTGCTCCCTTTACTATTCTGATAGGTGGTACCGCCAATCGTATACAGTCATTGTTGCTTCCATTGTGATAACACATGGCACACTATGTCCCTTTTCCCTACCCCACAGTCTCCTTTCTCTTCTCCACTCAATGGAGGTGTTTGGTCTAGTTAGAGGGTATGAGATGTACCTCAGAGAGACAAATAATGCATGCATGAGTAATGTGTCTCGCATCAGAGCCGGCGTAGTAGGATCCGATCTTAGTCCTGTATTGACGCTTTGCCTGTCTGATAGCTCGTTAGAGGTCGTAGCGGGATTTCTCATAAATGTCAGGGTTAGTGTCCCGCTTGCAAGTCTCAGCTCTAGACTTTAGCTCAGTGCAGATGTTGTTTGTAATCCATGGCTTCTGGTTGGGATATGTACATACGGTCACTGTAAAAGACGACGTCGTTGATGCACTTATTAATGAAGCCGGTGACTGATGTGGTAAATTCCTCAATGTTATCGGATGAATCCCGGAACAAATTCCAATCTGTGCTAGTGAAACAGTTGTCATTCCAAGATGGCGTAGCAGTGCAGAGGTGTTTTGTTCGTCCTCTCGTGTACTTTTGTATTTTTTTCGTATTTTTTGTATATACAGTGCCTTGCGAAAGTATTCGGCCCCCTTGAACTTTGCGACCTTTTGCCACATTTCAGGCTTCAAACATAAAGATATAAAACTGTATTTTTTTGTGAAGAATCAACAACAAGTGGGACACAAGTGGAAGTGGAACAACATTTATTGGATATTTCAAACTTTTTTAACAAATCAAAAACAGAAAAATTGGGCGTGCAAAATTATTCAGCCCCTTTACTTTCAGTGCAGCAAACTCTCTCCAGAAGTTCAGTGAGGATCTCTGAATGATCCAATGTTGACCTAAATGACTAATGATGATAAATACAATCCACCTGTGTGTAATCAAGTCTCCGTATAAATGCACCTGCACTGTGATAGTCTCAGAGGTCCGTCAAAAGCACAGAGAGCATCATGAAGTTCCACTCATTATACCTCTGATACCTCCTTTGTCCCACCTCCCCACACATGCAGTGGGGTGACCTCACCCATTATAACCAGCTTATCCAGAGATACAATCTCTCTTATCATCACTCTGCGCCTGGGGTGCCTAGGTGGGGTGCTGTACCCACACCCCACCATACCCCTGTCTGCACATTATGCCCTGAATCCATTCTACCACGCCCAGAAATCTGCTCCTTTTATTCTTGTCCCCAGCGCTCAAGGCGACCAGTTTTGATAGTCTTTAGCCATACCCTCATCCTACTCCTCCTCTATTCCTCGGGTGATGTGGAGTTAAACCCAGGCCCCGCGTGTCCCCAGGCACCCTCATTTGTTGTTTCTGTGATTAAAAAAAACTTGGTTTCATGCATGTCAACATCCCTAAGTTTGTTTTACTCACTGCTTTAGCACACTCCGCCAACACTGATGTCCTTGCCGTGTCTGAATCCTGGCTTAGGAAGGCCACCAACAGATCTGAGATTTCCATACCCAGCTACAACATTTTCCGTCAAGATAGAACTGCCAAAGGGGGAGGAGTTGCAATCTACTGCAGAGAGAGCCTGCAAAGTTCTGACATACTTTCCAGGTCTATACCCAAATAGTTTGAACTTCTAATTTAAAAAATTAACCTCTCCAGAAATAAGTCTCTCACTGTAGCCGCCTCCTATCGACCAGCTGTGCCCTGGACACCATTTGTGAATTGATCGCCCCCCATCTAGCTTCCGAGTTCGTTCTCTTAGGTGACCTAAACTGGGATATGCTTAACACCCCGGCAGTCCTACAATCTAAGCCAGATGCCCTCAATCTCACACAAATCATCAAGGAACCCACCAGGTACAACCCTAAATCCGTAAACATGGGCACCCTCATAGACATTATCCTGACCAACTTGCCCTCCAAATACACCTCCGCTGTTTTCACTCAGGATCTCAGCGATCACTGCCTCATTGCCTGTATCCGCTATGGGTCTGCGGTCCCTAAAACACTTCTGCGAGCAGGCCTTTCTAATCGACCTGGCCCGGGTATCCTGGAAGGATATTGACCACATCCCGTCAGTCGAGGATGCCTGGACTTTCTTTAAAAGTAATTTCCTCACCATCATAGATAAGCATGCCCCGTTCAAAAAATGCAGAACTAAGAACAAATATAGCCCTTGGTTCACTCCAGACCTGACTGCCCTCGACCAGCACAAAAACATCCTGTGGCGGACTGCCATAGCATCGAATAGTCCCCATGATATGCAACTGTTCAGGGAAGTCAGGAAACAATACACGCAGTCAGTCAGGAAAGCTAAGGCTAGCTTTTTCAAGCAGAAATTCGCATCCTGTAGCTCTAACTCCAAAAAGTTTTGGGACACTGTAAAGTCCATGGAGAAAAGAGCACCTCCTCCCAACTGCCCACTGGCTAGGCTAGGTAACACCACTGATAAATCCATGATAATTGAACATTTCAATAAGCATTACTCAGCGGCTGGCCATGCCTTCCTCCTGGCTACTCCAACCCCGGCCTACAGCTCCCCCCCCCCGCAGCTACTCGCCCAAGCCTCCCCAGCTCTCCTTCACCCATATCCAGACAGCAGATGTTCTGAAAGAGCTGCAAAACCTGGACCCGTACAAATCAGCTGGGCTAGACAATCTGGACTCTATTTTTCTAAAACTATCCGCCTCCATTGTTGCAACCCCTATTACCAGCCTGTTCAACCTCTCTTTCGTATCGTCCGAGATCCCTAAAGATTGGAAAGCTGCCGCGGTCATCCCCCTCTTCAAAGGGGGTGACACCCTAGACCCAAACTGTTACAGACCTATATCCATCCTGCCCTGCCTATCTAAAGTTTTCGAAAGCCAAGTTAATAAACAGATCACTGATCATTTCAAATCCCACCGTACCTTCTCTGCTGTGCAATCCGGCTTCCGAGCCTGTCACGGGTGCACCTCAGCCACGCTCAAGGTACTAACCGATATCATAACCGCCATCGATAAAAGACAGTACAGTGCAGCCGTCTTCCTCAACCTGGCCAAGGCTTTCAACTCTGTCAATCACCGTATTCTTATCGACAGACTCAATAGCCTTGGTTTTTCTAATGACTGCCTTGCCTGGTTCACCAACTACTTTGCAGACAGAGTTCAGTGTGTCAAATCGGAGAGCATGTTGTCCAGACCTCTGGCAGTCTCTAAGGGGTACCACAGGGTTCAATTCTCGGGCAGACGCTGACAATACCATTCTGTATACTTCTGGCCCTTCCTTGGACATTGCTAACTAACCTCCAAACGAGCTTCAATGCCACACAACACTCCTTCTGTGGCCTCCAACTGCTCTTAAACGCTAGTAAAACCAAATGCATTATTTTCAACCGTTCGCTGTCCGCGCCCGACTAGCATCACCACCCTGGACGGTTCCGACCTGGGAATATATGGACAACTATAAATACCTAGGTGTCTGGCTACTCTGACTGTAAACTCACCTTCCAGACTCATATTAAACATCTCCAATCCAAAATCAAATCTAGAATCGGCTTTCTATTTCGCAACAAAGCCTCCTTCACTCACGCCGCCAAACTTACCCTAGTAAAACTGACTATCCTACCGATCCTACAAAATAGCTTCCAACACTCTACTTAGCAAACTGGATGCAGTCTATTACAGTGCCATCCGTTTTGTTACCAAATCACCTTATACCACCCACCACTGCGACCTGTATGCTCTAGTCGTCTGGCCCTCGCTACATATTCGTCGCCAGACCCATTGGCTCCAGGTCATCTATAAGTCTATGCTAGGTAAAGCTCCGCCTTATCTCAGTTCACGATAACAACACCCACCCGTAGCATATGTTCCAGCAGGTATATCTCACTGATCATCCCCAAAGCAAACACCTAATTTGGCCGCCTTTCCTTCCAGTTCTCTGCTGCCAGTGACTGGAACGAATTGCAAAAGTTGGAGACTTTTATTTCCTTCACCAACTTTAAACATAAACTATCTGAGCAGCTAACCGATCACTGCAGCTGTACATAGTCCATCTGTAAATAGCCCACCCAATCTACCTAACCCATACTGTTTTTATTTTATTTACTTTTCTGCTCTTTTACACACCAGTATCTCTACTTGCACATCATCATCTGCTCATTTTTTACTCCAGTGTTAACCTGTCTACGATACTGGTTCCCAATTGGGAATCAACCCTCCCACGTTCAGCTGAAACGGTGGCGCATGGAACGCAAAAATATTCTTAAAAATATTTAACCTCCACACATTAACAAGTCCAATAGCTCAAATGAAAGATAAACACCTTGTTCATCTAGCCAGCAAGTCAGATTTCTAAAATGTTTTACGGCGAAAACATAGCACATATATATGTAAAACCACCACCAGACACAGCTCATTTGAATAGCCAAAACATGCAATCAACAAACGCAGGATTAAAAAATAAATCGCTCACTAACCTTTTGAAAATCTTCATCAGATGACAGTAATATGACATGTTACACAGTACATATATATTTTTTTTCAATAATATGCCATTTATATCCATAAATGTCCATTTACAGTGAGTTCACGTTCAGAAATTACTCAAAAATGCCCGCAGGAAATCTATGTAGCGCGGCAAGATAACGTAAATAGACATCATAAACTTTGACTAAATATACATGTTCTACATATAGTTAGAAAGATACACTGCTTCTTTATGCAACCGCTGTGTTAGATTTATTTTTAACGTTACAGAAATCGCACACTATTCCATATGCTGAGACAGCGCTCAGTTCCAAGCTACATTTCTACGTAATGTTGGAGTCAACAGAAACACAGATTTAAGCATAAATATTCCCTTACCTTCGATGGTCTTCGTTCAGAATGTTCTGGAGGCTTCATACTTACCCAATACATCGTTTGGTTTCAAGTCTTGCGTCTTTGTATTAGCTACTGCTAATAACATCAGCTGAAATGCACCCAAAACGTCCTCTGGTCCGGAAAAGTTGCGCATCAAAACTTCAAAATTACATATTATATGTCGACTAAACAGGTCAAACTAAGTGCAGAAGCAAGCTTTATGATGTTTTAGACACGCAAAACAAACTTCAATTCAATCGGCCATCGTCTGCCCTTCTCCTGAGTGCTGGAACAAAGGAATGGCTGGGACCAATTCGCGCCCATACGCACAGCCTATTCTCTCGTGGCACGCACTAATTTCACTCCCATAGGGTCAATTCTCGCGCGATTTGAACGATTCAAAGCTCTACTGAAAGAGGACATCTAGCGGAAGAGATAGAAAGTGTCCCCAGAATCATAACTGGTTGGGAAGGGTGGGGGCCATGACGTCAAAGTTGCTCCAACTTTCATGGCCACAAAAACTAGTTTGGAAGAATGCCTGCCCTGTGAGTTCTGCTATACTTACAGACATAATTCCAACGGTTTTAGAATCTTTAGAGTGTTTTCTATCCAATAATAATTTTTATTTGCATATATTAGCAATTTTTGACAGATTTTTTTTCCAGTTTACTAGGGGTACCCAATCTCTCCAAAGGGGGCGTATGTCTGCCATATCCTTAACAGGTTCTACTAAATTGTAATTATTCGCTCTTATGGCCTATTTATTGCCAACCTCCTCATGCCTTTTGCAAACACTGTATATAGACTTTCTTTTTTCTACTGTGTCATTGACTTGTTTGTGTTATTGGATTGTTTATTGTTTACTCCATGTGTAACTCTGTGTTGTTGTCTGTGTCACACTGCTTTGCTTTATCTTGGCCAGGTTGCAGTTGCAAATGAGAACTTGTTCTCAATTAGCCTACCTGGTTAAATAAATGTGAAATAAAAAATATAAATATTTTTTTTAAAGTTCTGTAGCATAGGATTGGCTTCATTGACCACTTCTGTATTGAGTGTATCACTAGTACAGATTTGCCAAAGGGAGGGCGAAGGAGAGCCTTGTATGCGTTTCTGTGTGTGGAGTAAAGGTGATCAAGAGTTTTTTCGCCTCTAGTTGCACGGATGACATGCTGGTAAAAATGAGGTAAAATGGAATTACATTTCCCTGCATTAAAACCACTCCTCACGAGAAGCGCCATCAATGGATGTGCATTTTCTTGTTTGCTTATGGCCCTATACAGCTCATTGAGTGCACTCTTATAGCCAACATTGGTTTGTGGTGGTAAATAGACAGCAATGAAAAAATATAGATGAACACAACATTAATATTGCAGATAGATTGTGGCTTCTGGCATATGTATTTGTTTTTGTAAATATACAGTACCAGTCAAAGGTTGGACAAACCTACTCATTCCAGGGTTGTTGTTTATCTTTACTATTTTCTACATTGTAGAATAATAGTGAAGACATCAAAACTAGGAAATAACACATATGGAATCATGTAGAACCAAAAATAGTGTTAAACAAATCAAAATATACACTCTTGGCATTCTCACAACCAGCTTCACCTGGAACGCTTTTCCAACAGTTCAAGGAGTTCCCAAATATGTTGAGCACTTGTTGGCTGTTTTTCCTTCACTCTGCGGTCCAACTGATCCCGAACCATCTCAATTTGGTTGAGGTCGGGTGATACAGTGCCTTGCGAAAGTATTCGGCCCCCTTGAACTTTGCGACCTTTTGCCACATTTCAGGCTTCAAACATAAAGATATAAAACTGTATTTTTTTGTGAAGAATCAACAACAAGTGGGACACAATCATGAAGTGGAACGACATTTATTGGATATTTCAAACTTTTTTAACAAATCAAAAACGGAAAAATTGTGCGTGCAAAATTATTCAGCCCCCTTAAGTTAATACTTTGTAGCGCCACCTTTTGCTGCGATTACAGCTGTAAGTCGCTTGGGGTATGTCTCTATCAGTTTTGCACATCGAGAGACTGACATTTTTTCCCATTCCTCCTTGCAAAACAGCTCGAGCTCAGTGAGGTTGGATGGAGAGCATTTGTGAACAGCAGTTTTCAGTTCTTTCCACAGATTCTCGATTGGATTCAGGTCTGGACTTTGACTTGGCCATTCTAACACCTGGATATGTTTATTTTTTAACCATTCCATTGTAGATTTTGCTTTATGTTTTGGATCATTGTCTTGTTGGAAGACAAATCTCCGTCCCAGTCTCAGGTCTTTTGCAGACTCCATCAGGTTTTCTTCCAGAATGGTCCTGTATTTGGCTCCATCCATCTTCCCATCAATTTTAACCATCTTCCCTGTCCCTGCTGAAGAAAAGCAGGCCCAAACCATGATGCTGCCACCAACATGTTTGACAGTGGGGATGGTGTGTTCAGGGTGATGAGCTGTGTTGCTTTTATGCCAAACATAACGTTTTGCATTGTTGCCAACAAGTTCAATTTTGGTTTCATCTGACCAGAGCACCTTCTTCCACATGTTTGGTGTGTCTCCCAGGTGGCTTGTGGCAAGCTTTAAACAACACTTTTTTATGGATATCTTTAAGAAATGGCTTTCTTCTTGCCACTCTTCCATAAAGGCCAGATTTGTGCAATATACGACTGATTGTTGTCCTATGGACAGAGTCTCCCACCTCAGCTGTAGATCTCTGCAGTTCATCCAGAGTGATCATGGGCCTCTTGGCTGCATCTCTGATCAGTCTTCTCCTTGTATGAGCTGAAATTTTAGAGGGACGGCCAGGTCTTGGTAGATTTGCAGTGGTCTGATACTCCTTCCATTTCAATATTATCGCTTGCACAGTGCTCCTTGGGAAATCTTTTTGTATCCAAATCCGGCTTTAAACTTCTTCACAACAGTATCTCGGACCTGCCTGGTGTGTTCCTTGTTCTTCATGATGCTCTCTGCGCTTTTAACGGACCTCTGAGACTATCACAGTGCAGGTGCATTTATACGGAGACTTGATTACACACAGGTGGATTGTATTTATCATCATTAGTCATTTAGGTCAACATTGGATCATTCAGAGATCCTCACTGAACTTCTGGAGAGAGTTTGCTGCACTGAAAGTAAAGGGGCTGAATAATTTTGCACGCCCAATTTTTCAGTTTTTGATTTGTTAAAAAAGTTTGAAATATGCAATAAATGTCGTTCCACTTCATGATTGTGTCCCACTTGTTGTTGATTCTTCACAAAAAAAATACAGTTTTATATCTTTATGTTTGAAGCCTGAAATGTGGCAAAAGGTCGCAAAGTTCAAGGGGGCCGAATACTTTCGCAAGGCACTGTATGTTATGTAGGTCAGTTATAAATTCTTCTGTCTTGGTTAAAAACAAGTTGTCATCCAGTAGGCTTTGATAAAATGTCCAATATCTTCGCCCTCGCTGAAATTCTGTAAGTGTAACGTGTTTACCAATTATTGGATGATCCGACCACATTCTGTCCCCTATCAACACTCTTTTAACTTTTGGTGCAGTGAAAATGACATAAGAATGTAGTCAAGACATCTGGCTTGATTGAGATTCCACCATGTATATCTCACTAGGTCAGGTTATTTAAGCCTTCATATATCCACTAATTTGAATATATCCATAATATTCGTAATTTCCTTAAGTGCATGAGGGTGATCGTTTGTGGTGTGATTTCCTTTACGGTCCATTGAGGTATTTTAAAACCGTATTTTAAACTACCACCATAATAATTGAGTCATGTATTGCCTGTAAGCTCGATAAATTATTATATTCATGTATATATTTTCAAAGAAGCGTGGATCATCATTATTTGGACCATATAGATTAATGAGCCAAATCTGTTTATGGTCCAATAGCATATTTAAAAGGATCCACTTTCCTTCTATATCTGTTTGAACAGTTTGCATATTCGGATTAAAATAATTGTTAATTAATATCATCACCCCTTTAGAGTTTCTTTGCCCATGGCAGAAATATATTTTGCCCCTCCCCAGTCATTTTCCCATGCAACTTTGTCTTTCCTAAACAATAGATATTCTATTCCTTCTCTTTTAGCCAGGCAAATACTTATTTGTCTCTTCTTATTATCTGCTAAGCCATTACAATTATAACTAGCTATACTTATTTCACCATTTACCATAATGAGATACATGTTTCGATTATACTTACCATAATATATGTTTGTAAACTTACCACTAAAAAGGACCATGATAACTGAGTGTCTATATACTGTAGCTGTACTATGATATTTGCACTGTTAAGCATACTGTAGCTGTGACTTAGTAAACCTCTAATTGCCCTCCAATATTCCACCCGCTAACCCCCCCCCCCCCCCCCCCCCCATCCCAAGTTGGGTCGTCATCTCAGTGACTGGCTGACCATCCTGGAACGCTTGGTTCCTAGGGTTCCTAGCACATGGTGCCACCTTTAAAAGCTAAGACCCATCCTTTAAAAAGAGCACATGGTGCCACCTTTAAAAGATAGGACCCATCCTTTAAAAAGAGCACATGGTGCCACCTTTAAAAGATAGGGCCCATCCTTTAAAAATAGCACATGGTGCCACCTTTAAAAAAATAGGACCCATCCTTTAAAAAGAGCACATGGTGCCACCTTTAAAAGATAGGACCCATCCTTTAAAAAGAGCACATGGTGCCACCTTTAAAAGATAGGGCCCATCCTTTAAAAAGAGCACATGGTGCCACCTTTAAAAGATAGGACCCATCCTTTAAAAAGAGCACATGGTGCCACCTTTAAAAGATAGGGCCCATCCTTTAAAAAGAGCACATGGTGCCACCTTTAAAAGATAGGACCCATCCTTTAAAAAGAGCACATGGTGCCACCTTTAAAAGATAGGACACATCCTTTAAAAAGAGCACATGGTGCCACCTTTAAAAGATAGGGCCCATCCTTTAAAAAGAGCACATGGTGCCACCTTTAAAAAATAGGACCCATCCTTTAAAAAGAGCACATGGTGCCACCTTTAAAAGATAGGACACATCCTTTAAAACAAGCACATGGTACCACCTTTAAAATATAGGACCCATCCTTTAAAAAGAGCACATGGTGCCACCTTTAAAAGATAGGGCCCATCCTTTAAAAAGAGCACATGGTGCCACCTTTAAAAGATAGGACCCATCCTTTAAAAAGAGCACATGGTGCCACCTTTAAAAGATAGGGCCCATCCTTTAAAAAGAGCACATGGTGCCACCTACAGTACAGAACCAGATTTGCCACCAACATTATTTTGAGCGCCTTCGCCATGGTTGCACTGCATCTAGTTACTTAAAAATATATATATATTGAAACATTTGCATATCTTAATTTATTCCCACAACTGACAAATAATATGCTTGATAATGTGAGCACTTCTACGAAAGATTGTTACATATAACAAGGGCTGGCAGAAGGGATTCAGCATTTTTGTCAACAGACGTGGGATTTAGTTTAGTTTAGTTTGTTAATTCGGCCATTTTAAAAAACAAGCACACATAAAACTTAAAAGCCATACTTGCACATTAATAAAATCATCGAGTATAACACACAATAAAGTCTGGGACTTATTTCCTTTGTGGTCCGCTTGAGACAAGATCGAACACAGTATGGCAATGAAATAATAAAACTAAAACATAGAAGAACATCTATCTCATCATTCCAGTCACATCATAGGGGTTATTCATATGGGCACAGACACCAAACATATTTTTACTTTATTTTTAAAGCTGCCCAGAGAGGACGTTGTTTTTATAGACAGAGGCAACTCATTCTATTATGAGGCTCCAGTATACAAGAAAGTACCTTTCCCAGCATTACTCCTGAACCTGTATAAGCACACATCAGCAACACCTGATCTGGTGCTGTGATTATGTGCATCCCTAACATGAGAAAAGTAATCACTTAGATATCTGGGCGCAGGACCATAAATACTCCTGTAAACCAAACCTAGTCTAATCCGGTACACCATAGCCTCAACAGGAAGCCAGTTAAGTTCCTGAAAGCAGCTCCTGCCAATGTGAGTATGTGGACTCACCTTCAATACTATCCTGATCAACTTATTCTGGGCTATCTGGAGCTTCCATTTCATAAGTTTAGATAAGCCCCCAAAACAGGAAGTACTAGCATAGTCAAAATGGCATTGAAAGCACTTTCATGGAGTCCTTATCAAGCAGCTTGGACGATCTAGCCAAAAACCTCAAAGATTCATACACTCGCTCACGCCACCACTCCCAAACTAACACCTCTGCCCCTCTCTCTCCTTCCACCCATAGTTCACCTTTCTGTCATGGCTACGTAGGCTACTTGCAGAAGACCTAGAAAACAGATAAGGACTCTTCCTTAGTGGGTGGGTCGCTCAGGTGGGTGTCTAGGATATAGGGTTGGCACCGTTCCATCATGATAGGAAAAAAATGAACAAGCTATATTTTAAAATGTAAATCCCATATCTGCACAAAAGTAAAGACTCACTCTGTCACAAGTCCTACTCGCAGACACACATGGTCTCCGGCATTTGCAGCCATTTTCCTTACTCACTCACTTAACTCAATCACACAAAACACACAGGCACTCCATCTTCCTACACACCCACACTCCCCTCACATATACACCCATACATACCCACATACTGTGCATTTTATGTTGTGTTTTTATTTGCGCTTGTTGATTCCTGCCTAATTTCGAGCTTTGGGTACTTTGTGTTCCAGTCCCTTGTAATTGGGGATTTATTATTTAATGAATTGTCCTATCTTTTGTCTATTTATAAATACTATACATAAAAAATAGAATAGCAATTATTTTATAACATTTCCTAACTTCAATAATATAGTGTATTTATAGATCCTTTATTATTTTTTATTACAGTCATAGGAAATGATGGCGATGACATCATGTACAAAAAAGTTAAGACCGGCGTAAAACAAAAACGCAAAAGAGCAGAAAGTGTCAGGAGCCTGTAAAACAGCTGCGATCCACTGCAGCGCATTTTGTCTAGAATAGCCATGGAGTAGTGGTGGTGTCTCGGAACAGTTGGTTATCAATGTATAGCTTGTCGACTACAAGAGCTACACGTCTCCCTTTTAGTCTATTGTTTTTTAAAGGTAGATACAGTACTTTGCATCTTTCTACGATTTCCTTTGAAAATGGATCGTGACTGTTTTAAAGCAAGCAAGTCTTTTGTCCAGGCTTTGAACCATTATTTTATCTTTAAAGGTTGCAAATTTTGCAACAATTGGGAACTCTTATCGCTGTCCTCTCTGTCCAATAAAATGTAAGCGTTCAAGTTTAATTTGGTCGATGGTGTCGCCTGGGATCTGCAGCACTTTAACCATGAACTCTCTGGATCTTCACCTTCATCCTCTTTAATTCCGGTAAGCACCAGATTTTTGCGCATTGATCTAGTCTGTATATCAGTAGGCATTCTCTTAACAACTTGTTCTCTCTTTTAAGTTCATTAAGCTTCGATGACATTGACTGTACCCTTCAGGTTTTTAGTTTATTTTTCCAGTGTCGCAGCTTTCTCATCACTCATTTCAAGGTTCGCCTTCGTCTCTTGTGTATCTTTACGGACTAACTCAAGGTCGCCTAATTGATCATTTATAGATTTTAGCAGTTTGGTTTCCACGCTTATCATACAGGGTGGTGAAAGTAGGTCCTTCGTGTCAGTAGAAGAGTCTCCACCATGTTTTTATTTTGACTGCATTGGTAGTGTTTGTCTATAAAATGATCTAGCCTTACAAGTTGTTGTGAGTTATTATCCAGTTTGGATGTTGTTGCCCACGAGTGAGCAGATGAGCTTAAAAGTACTATTATTTGGTCTGTTTTAGGGACATATATTTCTAAACTTTTTCAATAGGCATTCTGCACCGCCATCTTCAGTCCGCCATATCAGCCTTTGAAAACTCTCTTGGTAAATACTATAGTGTGGTCTGCAGCTTATCATGAGGTATTCTAACTCACGCCAGCAAAAATGACTTCCTTAACATTAGTGATTGCACACCACACCCCTCCATCCCTCGCCGTACCCGAGGCTGCCGTCCGGTCTAGGCAATGTATTGAAAAACCAGCGAGATGTACTGTACATTACAGTGCATGTTTGATGGCACTCTCAGACCCTCAACGTTCTCCTTGCAGAATCATTCATGTGTTGTTCACTGATGATACAGGAATACTAGATATGGTTTCATGTAATTCTCCATGCCAAGAGCTCAAAGTCATATCAGATGCTGAATGTATATTCAAATTCAATGGTTGCTAATTGGTTTCGTTCTGAGTCTGGGTATAGCTGGACCATATTTTGATCCAAAATGGAGTGGAATGTATCCATAAGGTCTGTAGAAACAGATATGTTTAAGGTGTGATGGTACGATGGCAGTCTAAAGCACCTTTAGATAGAATGTCAGGTTTATTAGAACCAAACATAGCTTCTATACTGTAGTAGTCAGTGGCAACAGTCAATATGAATTTCATGCTGGTCAGACGGCGCTGCAGTGGATCGCAGCCGTTTTACAGGCTCCTGACCCTTTCTGCTCTTTTGCGTTTTTGTTTTACGCCGCTCTTAACTTTTTTGTACATAATGTCTTCGCCATCATTTCCTATGACCGAAAACAGCTTCTGGACATCAGAGCAGCTATCACTAACCTCGATTTGGATCACAATTTCTACTTCAATGAGTCGACAGCTCTGTTCTGCTTACTCCGGACCAGGCCCAAATCCCTGGGAATCGAAGAGGAAGTGACGGCGCAAGAGAGGCAAACGTGCTGGCATCCTGATGAGACTATGTTGGCAAGCAAATATGCCGCCTCTGCACTCCGTTCTATTGGAGTACGTACAATCACTCGATTGTACAATCGCTCGAGACTATCCTATCAATGGGACCAGACTAACTGTAATATTCAATTTTTCTCTGCAACGTGGCTGAACATGGATGTGGATCAGACACACTGTATTTGTCTCAGATGTATGTGTCTCAATTTGCCATCTTTATATAATTTCTCCTTCTCCTAACTTCCCTGACAGAATTGATGAAAGCCAAATGGAGAACATTCTACCTTTCCTCAAGATGCATGTAGTCATCCATCTTGTTCTGTCTGATCACAGAGCATGGGGAGATAGGACACAGGAAATCAAAGACGAAGTTTGATTTATTTATCATTTATCAAGTTAATTGTATATTGTTTTATTTACAAACCTTACTACAGTGTGTCACGCCAAATTTAGCAACAGCTGCACAGCATTCATTAGTTATGTGCCGATTTCAAGTAGAGTTCTCTTTAAAGTTGGATGCAGAGGTCAGGTTTTATAACTTTGCTTTCTTCAGTCCTGCATATGTTTTTTTGACCTTATTGATATAGTGTATCCAGTGTTAATGTAAAAATAAAACCATACACGATAACACAGAATCACATCAGCAACCTTAATAAAGAATTCTGTTTGAATTCCCTCTCCAGCCCAGGACTAAACCTCTGGGCTGTAATGTATTTGGTTAGGGGCACCACAGTTATTCTATCTCCTCTCTCTCTCTCACTGCAGCAGCAGTTTCTATCATATCCCCCTACCCGAGAGAGAGAGAGAGAGACAGAGAGAGAGACCCCATTTACTTTTGGGAATAGAAACTAAAAAAGATTGAATCCTGTAATCTATAATTCATTGAGGTCAGGGACCTCTAGAGACTGCATCGTCCCCTCTATCTGGAAGGTTGATTTGCTTTGTTTTCATCTTACTCTTCACCTTCTGTTGTGGTTGTGTTGTGGTTGGGCTGTGGTTCTGCTAACACATGACACCCTAGAAGCTATCATTTTTTGTTTGAATCTACTTGATTCTAATTTCTATACATATGCATCAATGCAGTATCAGCAATGCCCATCAGGTACTAGACCAGCCAGCCAATCCAACTGCTTTTCAAACTGACTTATGATCAGATCCTCCCCCGATAATATCTTTAACTTTCATTCAGTCCAATTACAGCCCAACATAATGATGACTGAATTGTTAGTGCCTGATTAATAGTACCAGTGAATTGAATGTTGAGATTAGAAGAATCTTTGCTCTTGTCTCAACTCTTTTCTTCACCAGAGAGAGGAGGGAAGTAAGATAATATGACATGCTTCTGCCTGTCACTTTGTGTGTTTATAATCAGTGCTTGACTTGGACTGAAATAGTTGCCGGTACTGTTTGGGTGCCGGTACTGCCACAATACTTTAGAGCTAATATTCTATAAGAGGAACAGGAACTCAAACAGTAGAACATTTTAGGTGCTGGTACTCAGCTCCGGTAAACTCCTGCCCAAGTCAAACACTGTTTATAATTACATCTTGTCAGTTTGAAATAGGTCAGGCTTTCAAGCATTCTCTCTCTGTCTCTATATAACTCGTTGTTCTCACGTTTATTTTGAGCTTGAGTCTCCCTTATCCATTAAGAGAGTGCTGTAGTAGCTTGTCTTGAAGTATCAACATGCATGGGACAATAGGGTAGAGAGGTGTGGAGGATGGGACAATAGGGTAGAGAGGTGTGGAGGATGGGACAATAGGGTAGAGAGGTGTGGAGGATGGGACAATAGGGTAGAGAGGTGTGGAGGATGGGACAATAGGGTAGAGGGGTGTAGGAAGGATAGGAGAGAGAGGTAGAGGGTGTTGGAAGGATGGAAGAGAGGGGTAGAGGTGTGTAGGGAGGATGGAAGACTGTGATTGAGGGGCGTAGGGAGGCTGGAAGAGAGGGGGGTTGGGAGAGTGATGGTGAGGGGTACAGGGAGGTTGGAAGAGTGGAGGTGGGGGGTGTAGGGAGGTTGGGAGTGTGAAGCAGAGATATGTAGGTAGCAAGGGAGAGTGTGGGAGAGAGATATGGTTTGGGCAGCAGCAGGGTCTGGGGTGTGGATGATGAAGATATATATGGTGGAGCAGCAGCACTATGTGGGCCTGGCCCATCCCTGGCTAATAGAGGGAATGTGGTCTTTCGTTAAGCCTGGGAGCCTCCTGCTCTACAGTAAACCTCTCTGGGGGTTTTCTGTGTGGCTCCAGGCGCCTGTCAGCGAGACGAACTCCACAGCCTCCCTCTCTCTCTCCACCCATTTTGTCTTCAGTGATGCTCCAGGAGCGTGTTTGCCGTGCTGCAGACTCGTAGTTAGTTGTCTGAAGTGTGGACAGTTATATCCCAGAAGCAATGTGAATTGAAACAGACTTTCGGAGGAGTTTGGCTATGGACTTTCTTTCTTTTCTTACCGCACTGCAGTGGAGACCTCCTTTCATGCAATCATATATTGTCTCATTACTCTTTTTTGAAGAGGCAGGTTGTCAGTTCAGTGGTTTTACTGAATGCAGTCCTTCTGCATCATTAAATTAAATCAAAAGAGGGCCTCCCGGGTGGCGCAGTGGTTAAGGGCGCTGTACTGCAGCGGGTTAGGGAGGGTTTGGCCAGTAGGGATATCCTTGTCTCATCGCACACCAGTGACTCCTGTGGCGGGCCGGGCGCAGTGCACGCTAACCAAGGTTGCCAGGTGCACTGTGTTTCCTCCGACACATTGGTGCAGCTGGCTTCCGGGTCTGATGAGCGCTGTGTTACGAAGCAGTGCGGTTTGGTTGGGTTGTGTATCGGCGGACTCATGACTTTCAACCTTCGTCTTTCCTGAGCCCATATGGGAGTTGTAGCGATGAGACAAGATAGTAGCTATTGGATACCATAAAATTGGGGAGAAAAATGGTTTTAAAAAAAATATATATATATATATAAAAAGAGCTAGAGCAATGAGAAGCATTTAGACAATTTACAGTATGACTCCTCAGGAACCCTTCCTCTGTAGCAAGGAGTACAGTAGGCACAGGGATACAGCCGTGCTGAATCATGTCTTAATCAAAGTCGATAGAAAAAAGCCCTTGTTGAAAATTATTTATTGTCCAGCCTTCTCCATCGTCCAACCAAAAGCTTTGTCATCATTTCAGAATCGCAGGCCTTCTCCAAATCACCCTTCCTGATTAAAATTGCCTGGAAAATGGCAGTGAGCAGCGATTATAATTAGGCGCTTAGACGGGGCTCATTTGGTGGTATTTGGGGGCATTGTTTTTCGTTACCTTCCTGCTGACATGATGGTGTGGAGAGAGATACACCTAGGGCTGCGGCGGTCTCGAAATTTCGTCAGCCAGTGATTGTCAAACAAATAACTGTCATTCTCACGGTAATTGACCGTTAATTAACATAAACTCATTTAGCCTACAAGCCTCTTTAAAAAGTCTAATAAATGCATGTAATATAGCCTACACCTTCACAATAAATCCATAATTTATTTTAGACAGGTCTAAAGAAGCATGATTTGAAGAAAATGTAGTCTATTTCAGAAGAAAATAATAGCATAATCTGAGTCCTTATGTTAGATCCTGATGTGGATATGCCAAATGGCTGTGGGCGACACTAGTTAATTTAGAAGACAAGATTGGCTTATAATTCCGTGGCATCGCTTGAAAGTTATGAGCTTTGCTTTGTTTTGTGCATAGCCTGTACACACTTCATCAGTCTCTCATTCACAGTTTGACATGCACTTGATAATGACTTGAAGTTCAAGGCGGCATCCCCGTTGTAGCCTTAATGCACCCTGAAAAATTCATGCCTTTTGCGGCCCGGAGTGCTGCGTTGTGCCCTTCTCCCTGAGTGTGCTGTGCAATTCGAAGTGTGTCTCACTCACACATGGCTCTAAGTCATGTGAATAGGTCTTTCTCACAGGCTACAAGTTAAGACAGACAGATCAGGCGTCCTTATCCAATTTCGAGGTGCATATTGAAGATATTGGATGAACTGTCCACATTTACTTTTCATCGGCCAACAAGATGAGTAGGCCTAAAGAACACTAAAAGCACTAGCCTATGTCTACTATCCCCCATAGTACAAAAGTCGACCTACTCTATTCTGTGTGAGAAATAAATATTCCAGTCTGGGACAGATGTGGGATGCGATAGATCCCAAATTAATACAACTTTTTTTATGCAATGTGGCTGACGCAACAGATCAGAACCTTTAGCTTAAAATGTTGATAAATTATTAGGCCATTTCTTCACATTATAAGTGCAGCAATGTGCACATGGTAGTAGGCTATAAGCTCGAATGTTCAATTCACTTTAATTATAAAGGTGCATTTTTATGGTGAAAATTATCATTCACAAATTATCAACTCACACACTGTTTATATATGCCAGTTAGGCTCTACACCCCTTGTAAAGTAGATTCATGTGCTTAATTTTAGGAAGTTATTTGGCCACTTTAGCTGTGATACAAAACTTATTAAAACATATAGGCCTATGGGCTAGGCTACATGAGGTGTGATACAAACCTTATTAAAACATATAGGCCTATGGGCTAGGCTACATGAGGTGTGATACAAACCCTATTAAAACATAGAGGCCTATGGGCTAGGCTGCATGAGGTGTGCGACTATGATTCTAACAAGTCGTAAAAAAAAGGCGTTGTTTCTTATGCTGGGCATCATTCACAAGTGATAATATATACAAATCTAATCAAAGTTTAGTTGTCACGTGCACCGAATACAACAGGTGTAGTAGACCTTACAGTGAAATGCTTACTTACAGGCTCTAACCAATAGTGCAAAAAAGGTATTAGGTGAACAATAGGTAGTTACAGAAATTAAACAACTGTAAAAAGACAGGCTATATACAGTAGCGAGGCTATAAAAGTAGCGAGGCTAGATACAGACACCGGTTAGTCAGGCTGATTGAGGTAGTATGTACATGTATATATGGTTAAAGTGACTATGCATATATGATGAACAGAGAGTAGCAGTAGCGTAAAAGAGGGGTTGGCGGGTGGTGGGTGGGACACAATGCAGATAGCCCGGTTAGCCAATGTGTGGGAGCACTGGTTGGTCGGCCCAATTGAGGAAGTATGTACATGAATGTATAGTTAAAGGGACTATGCCTATATGATAAACAGAGAGTAGCAGCAGTGTAAAAAGAGGGTTTGGGAGGGGGCACATAATGCAAATAGTCCGGGTAGCCATTTGATTACCTGTTCAGGAGTCTAGTAAGTCTAATAAGTGATAGGCTAATATTGTCACCCATCAGACTATTCTTGGTTTAATCTTGTCTTTGCATTTACTAAATAATATATGTGTGAAATTTGTATGGATTTAGAATGGACCATTATCATGCACCTGTATTGAACCAGCGGTAGCGGGAAAAAATACATGCCATCTATGCACTTAAATATCGAAAGGAGGACACTTTTCCCTATGGTTTATTTTCATGCCAGCCAGGTAGGCTATACACCTATTGTAAATATAAGCAATGTTTTTACTATTAGGAAGTGGAGAAACAAATTTAGTAGGCCTAGCCTATAGAAAGCTTATGGGATCCTCCTCTTTTTATTAGCGGCCATCACTCTGTTTTCCCCCACAATTGCACAGCCTATGGAAATGTTGCGCAACATGAGCTCATGGGCTGTCATGAAGTGCTTGATTAGATTTTTGAATACATTTGCATTCATGTCAGAGTGATTAGAGGGACACTAGAGTGCTTAGTACCAGGCAGTAAACAAGTTTGGTAAGCTACTAATGACCAGCAGCAGCATCAGAGCTTGGAGAAGCGTAATAACCGTGACTAAATGGTCATTTGTAATGTGTCTGCCTTCATGACTCGGGACTGCCGGTTTGGCGGTAATACGGTCACCTCAACAGCCCTAGGTACACCCTGCTGGAGATCACTCTGCACCTGCTAAACTATGGCTAGCACTATCTGGGATCCTTGGAACGTCTCTACCCTAAACCCTAACTCTAACATTAACCCCTACCCTAACCATAACTCTTACCTAACCCTAACATTAACCCTTACCTTAACCATTTTAAATGTAAACTTTAATGGGGTGACGTCAGAGGTGGGACATCCCAAGGATCCCGTTAAGACATGTCTGCTAAGCTATCAGTGTCAACTTCACACAGAGATAACTGCACAACTCCCATTTTCTGTCTCCCTTCTGTTTTTACTACTACTTTTACTACTACTGCTTTCACTGTTTTTACTGTGGCTTGACTGACAGGTGGATATTGATGTATTTAAGTCATGCTTGAGCAGTTCTGTACTGGTTGTGTGTATTCATCAGAATCCAGTTACCTCTGTCATGCTTCCACCTGTCACCAGAGGGTGGCAGAGACCGTCCTAGAGACATTAACGACACTCAGGCCTGTCCAATTTAGTCTTTATGATTTCCCTGTTAAAAGATGTGTGTTTTCTGTTGTCCTTTGCAGAAGCTTGAATTGCTTACTGTGTGCGCTTGTTTCCTGAGTGAGTTTTGGATACTTTTTTCAGGTGTACTGTGTAGCTACCGTTTCTAAGTAAAGTATTATGTTCATCCTTAACCACTGATTCCTCGCCTGGTCTCTTCTCTGCACCTGGGTCCAACCTTACCATGTCACAGCAAGCTTCTTCCCAAACATGGACCCAGCAGAGATCACCCAGATCAAGAATGTTGTAACCCACCCACAGAGCCAACTATATGTCAAGATAGAGAAGTGTGAGTTCCAAGTTTTCCAAGTTCCGTCCCTGGGTCACATTATCTCTACCTCAGGTATCCAAGTAGGCCCCGTAAAGGTTGAGGCAGTCACCAACTGGCCCCGTCCCACCTCACTCAAGCAGGTCCAGCAGTTCCTCGGGTTTGCCAATTTTTACAGGCATTTTATACGCAACTTTGGTGAGGTGGCAGCGCCATTTTTTCCCAGACCCATTTTTGCTGGACTCCAGAGGGTGACAGGGCATTCATGGAGCTCAAGGGACGTTTCACCTCGTTGACCCATCCTCGTTTATCCTGATCCTACTCATCCCTTTGTGGTAGAGGTGAACGCCTCGGACACTGGAGCAGGGGCGTGCTTTCACAGCGGAACGAGGAGAACAAGAAACTGCACCCATGCACCTTTCTCTCCAAATGGTTCTCGCCAGCGGAACACAACTATGATGTAGGCAACCGGGAGTGGGCTCTTGAGGGGTGGGACATCTCATCCTTTCGTGCTCTTGACGGACCATAAGAACTTGGTCTCCATTCAAGAAGCCAAGAGGTTGAACACTCGACAAGCTAGGTGAGCTCTATTTTTTAACAGGTTCGATTTCACACTAGCCTATCACCCGGGATCCAAGAATCAGAAAGCAGATGCCCTGTCCCGCCAACACGATGTCTCTAACGAGGAGAGGGAATCCGAGACCATCATCCCCGGCTCCCGCATGCTGGCCCCTCTGATATGGAGTATTGAGTCCACGGTCTAACAAGCTCAGACCTGAGAACCTGACACCGGCAGTGGACTTACTAACAGACTTTACGTTCTACGATCAGCCCGTTCCCGAGTACTACAATGGGGACACCCCTCTAAATTAACTGGGTATCCTGGGGTCTATCGGATACTGGGGTGGAAATTCTGGTGGCCCAACATGATTGAGGATGTGGGATCCTTTGTTGCGGCCTGTTCCCTCTGTGCCCAAAGCAAGTCCTCAAGACAGCGACCGGCTGGGTAGCTCCAACCTCTGGCCATCCCCAGCCGGCCCTGGTCCCACCTGTCCGTAGACTTTATCACAGGGTTACCACCATTCCAAGGGCTTACCACTATCCTGGTGGTCGTTGATCGGTTCTCCAAGGTAGCCCATTTCATTAACTTACCCAAGTTGCCCTCAGCGAAGGAGACTGCTAATCTCATGATTACCCATGTCTTTTAACTACACAGACTTCCCCAGGACATTGTCTTGGATCTTGGGCCCCATTTCGTCACACGGTATTGGAAAGCCTTCAGCTCCCTGTTGGGGGCCTCGGTGAGTCTCTCCTCAGGATTCCACCCACAGCAGAATGGGCAAACATAGCGGGCCAACCAGGAGCTGAAGATGTTCCTCCGCTCTTTCGTCTCCACCCAGGCCAGCAACTGGAGCAAGTTCCTCGTCTGGGCGGAGTATGCTCACAGCACACTGCCGAACTCGTCCACTGGACTATCGCAGTTTGAGTGTCAGTTTGGGTTCTTTATCCTTAACCACTGATTCCTCGTCTGGTCTCTTCTCTGCACCTGGGTCCAAGCTTACCACGTCACAACCTCTCCAGTCTCATGGTATGGATGTGGAGACATTGTCAAGAGAGCCTCTGGTGTACCTAAATGGTTTTTCTAGGCCTGAGTTGTACATCATTGAAATATCTCTCTGGTGAATTGCTGGTCTTCCTTCTTTAATCCACACCTTTACAGTATGTAATTTTCCCATATTGACAGTCAATGGTTGAACCCTTTCTTATTGAAGACTTAATTTGGAAATTTACACTTTGCATTCAATCTATATGACTCACCTAGAGAGACAATCTTGGAATACCAATATCTACATTGCTTAAAATTTGTATATAATTTCTGGCAGATTAATCAGCTAATAGACTTTCAGTTTATTTGTAGAACCATCTTAAATAATTGAATCCGCTAACCATAGAACATGAAGGTGGACCTTAGCAGGTTGTTATCTTCGCTGAAGGGGTGACATTGTAAGAAATGTCCTTTCTGGTAGAACCGCTGCACAGCAGTATCATCCCCTTCTACTGTAGAGTAGAACGGGATGATACAAGCTTCCGTAAGGTTTCTCTCAGCATTTTGAACTATCTGAGGCTCAAGAAACTCACACAGCCATGGAATGTGCACAGAGGACAAAGAAAAGTGGAGACTTCATTTCACAGTGTATGGATTCCCCTGATTTACCTTATACACGCACACACACACACAATGGAAGAGATACAGCTCAATCATTGGCTCCTTTGAGGGGAGGCTCCTTGTCTCCTCCATTAATTTTCTCCAGCAGTAGATCTAATCCCGGTCTTGTAAAGTCTCTGCAACATTGCAGCCACTGAATGGCTGTATCCATGACTGAAAAACTGCCTCATGTTCTGACTGCTTTCAAGCCTCACTAATGCGATTGAGATTCAATATTTTCTTTCATTTTCTCTGACGCTCTGTCTAACGGGGTCTGGAGCAGGACCAAAGGAGTTCTACTGATGCAGGCAGCACAGCGCCTTTACCTGGCTGTCACTGTTCAGACTCCATCATGATGAGTTTAAAAAGAAAATCCCAAACCTTTCTTCAGCCACTCTAATGTGCTAGTGACAGTGTAACACTGTGAACTGTCTCTTATAATACAGTTGAGGTAATACAAGTCAAACTTGCGTGACAAGTCAAACTTCATGTTTGTCTAACTTCCTATATCCCGTACCTCTGTCAATTCCAGGGTATGATAATGATGTATTACAATGATTAAGTACATACACAACAGACGTCAGGTTGTCATGAAATATGATTTGATATTTGTGAACTATGTGAACTGTGGTTTTTATGGAATTGACAGTGTAACATTATCCTTATAGACAGGAAATGGGCAGTATAGCAGGCTCAAGTGGAATTATCTTTAGCAGGGCCTATTCTACAGTTAAGCATTCCTCTGTGTCACTGTCTCTGTTGTCCAGCTGGAATGCAATCCTGCCCACAAAGGTGTGATCTGTTTGAAAACAAATATGCCAAGATAACTCATGTTTTTATCTATTTTAAAATATAAACATTCAAAGCTACACACTCTAAAGTGGCTGTTGGCTGACTTGAACCAATTATTAGTATCCTAGCAACAGCAGTCAATATGTTTCTTAGCAACACCATTTGGATATGCATAAATTATATTTAATTCAAAACAGGTTGATCTAAACAAGCATTTTTTTAATTTTAACTTTTATTTAACCTTTTTAACTAGGCAAGTCAGTTAAGAACAAAGTCTTACCCACTAGGAACAGTGGGTTATCTGCCTTGTGATTGGTTGAGATGTGTTCTAAGCCATACTAAAAAACCTGTTTAGCATGGTTAAGCCTATGACGCAAAAATGGGCATCTTGTTTTCCGTTCCATCTGAGAAATCCCTGCACATCCACTGTCCCATCAGCCCAGCCAGCCAATCCATTAACTTCATCTCCACTGTAAAAAAAGCATTGAGACATTATTTATCCTTGCTTCTAGCCTAACATATGGTATGCAACAACAGGGTTTGTACAAATGTTGCTGTCTGTCTCTTGGCGTTTGCAACATTGTTTCAATATTGACATTTGATCTCCACTGTCCTATTGAGAATTAACGTGTCAGGACCAGGCAGACGTATTTTCTCAGCCAGTCGAAGTCATGAATCAGCATAATTTTTATGGATGTGTACAAAGAAAGAAATGTAAATAAAAAAGCAGGTCAAACCAAATGAAATGCAGCTAGTTTGCTGTCTTACCAGCTACAGTTTTTTTTGTGTTGTTTTTTTAACCTTTATCAGGCAAGTCAGTTAAGAACAAATTCTTATTTACAATGACGGCCTCAGAACAGTGGTTCAGTGTTCAGGGGCAGAATGACAGATTTTTACCTTGTCAGCTCCGGGATTCAATTAAGCAACCTTTCGGTTACTGGCCCAATGCTCTAACCACTAGGCTACCTGCCGCCCCAAGGTGAATGAAGTGATTGTTAGCCTTAGTAGGCTAGCTTGGATGCAAAGGATAAGAGCGTTGCCAGCCAGCATGGCAACCTGACCGATAGAATGATTGGCCAGCCGCTTGGCTAGCAACAATAGATGTGTCGGGACTAGGCCTATATTTTTGTTAAGGGATGATAGCCTATGAATACATTTATCAAAATAAAGTTTTTTATGTAATTGGTAACCCCTTGTAGAAAAGCAATTATACACAAAAGGGCGTGCAAAACAACTTTTTTAGCACAGCTGTGCTGATCTACGGTAGTCCGCTCCTCTTCGTACCTACGACCGCAGCACATCCGTGCTAAAATAGTAGTTTAGCACGCCCTCTTGTGTATGATTGCTTTATAATAAAGTATTTGAGGAAGCAAAGGCTCACACATTATCAATAAGGAATCATCAGGCACCGTCATCTTAGAAGTCATAAAAATATTAGGTTACTGTATGTCTAGATTTTTCATAATCTTAGAGGAGCCTACTCTGAGAGGGATAGAAGTGGCAGATATCACTCAACTCAATTCAGGTATCTCTCTGTCTCACACTGCATTCAACCCTCATTACGTCTCGTTTTCTGACTGCTGAAAGCCTTTATCACAAAATGCCTGTGTCTGAGACCCTTCCTGTGTGTGTCTGTCCCTGAAGGTAGACCCTGTTAATGAAGAGATCATAGTCCTCTTTATCATCAGGCCCTTCAGCTCACACACACAGAGCAGCAATTAGACCTCTATCACTTGTCTTCTGTAATCAGCCCACAGCAGCCAGGCTTGATGTTATCTATTAATGCTTTCTCTCTCCCTGTGTAATGACCAGTGGAGGCTGCTGAGGGGAGGACGGCTCATAATAATGTCTGGAACAGAGCAAATGGAATGGCGTTAAACACAAGGAAACCATGTGTCTGATGTTTTTGATACCATTCCACTTATTCCGCTCCAGCCATTACCACGAGCCCATCCTCCCGAATTATGGTGCCACCAACCTCCTGTGGTAATGACCTACAGTGATATGATCTGTGGCTGAAAGGGCTTTGCATTAGGTGCTACCTGCTGCTCAGGACACTAATATTTGATATTTAACAAGCCCATTAGTTAACGAAACACCTTTTCTGGTTTTCCCACCTCTGAATTGTCACTCATATTACAGGTACATCTGAGACAAGATATACCTTATTCAGTCGCCATTTTATATGGATGGCTCTGAATTGAATGACAGATTTTGGGAAATGACCTCTATTCACATGCATTTCGAGGTTGTGGCTATTTCTCTGGCTCAGCCATTTGATAATCCGTTTTCCAAATTCATGTACTTTTCCTCAACCCCTCTACTAGAGCTGGGAATCCTCTAACTTGTCAATGATGCAGGGCTTTGAACCCACACCCTTTTAACGGGCTGCACTCTGCGCACACACCCTATCCTGGCGACCTCAGCGTAATAGAATATGGACCTGTAAGCCAACACTGTAGTATTCACCCTGCCTGTGTTACTATCACACTACTAATAGGCCTCTCTGTCTGTCTCCCCTGGAGGACCGTTCAGCGGGCGGACCATTAGTGCAGTACACAAGGCCAACCGCAGGCTTCGTGTATCATATGTTGCTCTACTTGTGTGTCATATGCACACAAAACATGACTGACGTAATTTCAAATGATCTGAAGCTAATTTGTATACTAAGATCAATCAAATAGTCTCTGTTTGTGCAAACCATCTTAAAGGGCAATTAAACCACTTTTCAACCTCATTTTCATTATCTCCAGCACTGACCAGTGTCTACATAGCTGTGCTTGCAATATATTTTCAATCCATTGCATAAACCATTACCTCTTGCTGATACTGTCCCTAATGTACACCCTGTATTTGTAAACAACATTGTATCACTGTTTTGATGTTTTTTAATGAAAATACTGCCATGCTTGATTGCTGTATGGTCTACTATATTAATTCTCAAAGTATTACTTTGGTGCAGACTGCAGTATAGTCCTTTATAGAATCCATCATCTCCTCTCTGCAGAGGCAGGGTCAGAGGCAGAGGAAGGGTCAGAGACAGGGTCAGAGTCAGAGCCAGTGTCAGAGACAGGGTCAGAGCCAGAGCCAGTGTCAGAGACAGGGTCAGAGACAGGGTCAGAGCCAGAGCCAGTGTCAGACAGGGTCAGAGCCAGTGTCAGAGACAGGGTCAGAGACAGGGTCAGAGCCAGTGTCAGAGACAGGGTCAGAGCCAGTGTCAGGGACAGGGTCAGAGCCAGTGTAAGAGACAGGGTCAGAGCCAGTGTCAGAGCCAGTGTCAGAGACAGGGTCAGAGGCAGAGACTGGGTCAGAGCCAGTGTCAGAGACAGGGTCAGAGCCAGAGACAGTGTCAGAGACAGTGTCAGAGCCAGTGTCAGAGACAGGGTCAGAGCCAGAGCCAGTGTCAGAGACAGGGTCAGAGCCAGAGCCAGTGTCAGAGCCAGTGTCAGACAGGGTCAGAGCCAGTGTCAGAGACAGGGTCAGAGACAGGGTCAGAGCCAGAGCCAGTGTCAGAGACAGGGTCAGAGACAGGGTCAGAGCCAGAGCCAGTGTCAGACAGGGTCAGAGCCAGTGTCAGAGACAGGGTCAGAGACAGGGTCAGAGCCAGAGCCAGTGTCAGAGCTAGAGCCAGTGTCAGAGACAGGGTCAGAGCCAGAGCCAGTGTCAGAGCCAGTGTCAGACAGGGTCAGAGCCAGTGTCAGAGACAGGGTCAGAGACAGGGTCAGAGCCAGAGCCAGAGCCAGTGTCAGAGCCAGTGTCAGACAGGATCAGAGCCAGTGTCAGAGACAGGGTCAGAGACAGGGTCAGAGCCAGTGTCAGAGACAGGGTCAGAGCCAGTGTCAGGGACAGGGTCAGAGCCAGTGTAAGAGACAGGGTCAGAGCCAGTGTCAGAGCCAGTGTCAGAGACAGGGTCAGAGGCAGAGACTGGGTCAGAGCCAGTGTCAGAGACAGGGTCAGAGCCAGAGACAGTGTCAGAGACCGTGTCAGAGCCAGTGTCAGAGACAGGGTCAGAGCCAGAGCCAGTGTCAGAGACAGGGTCAGAGCCAGAGCCAGTGTCAGAGCCAGTGTCAGACAGGGTCAGAGCCAGTGTCAGAGACAGGGTCAGAGACAGGGTCAGAGCCAGTGTCAGAGACAGGGTCAGAGCCAGAGCCAGTGTCAGAGCCAGTGTCAGAGACAGGGTCAGAGCCAGTGTCAGAGACAGGGTCAGAGCCAGTGTCAGAGACAGGGTCAGAGACAGGGTCAGGGCCAGTGTCAGAGACAGGGTCAATGCCAGTGTCAGAGACAGGGTCAGAGACAGGGTCAGAGCCAGAGCCAGTGTCAGAGCCAGTGTCAGAGACAGTGTCAGAGACAGGGTCAAGGCCAGTGTCAGAGACAGGGTCAGAGCCAGTGTCAGAGCCAGTGTCAGAGACAGGGTCAGAGCCAGTGTCAGAGACAGTGTCAGAGACAGGGTCAGAGACAGTGTCAGAGCCAGTGTCAGACAGGGTCAGAGCCAGTGTCAGAGACAGGGTCAGAGACAGGGTCAGAGCCAGTGTCAGAGACAGGGTCAGAGCCAGAGCCAGTGTCAGAGCCAGTGTCAGAGACAGGGTCAGAGCCAGTGTCAGAGACAGGGTCAGAGACAGGGTCAGAGCCAGTGTCAGAGACAGGGTCAAAGCCAGTGTCAGAGACAGGGTCAGAGACAGGGTCAGAGCCAGTGTCAGAGCCAGTGTCAGAGCCAGTGTCAGAGACAGGGTCAGAGACAGTGTCAGAGACAGGGTCAAAGCCAGTGTCAGAGCCAGGGTCAGAGCCAGTGTCAGAGACAGGGTCAGAGGCAGGGTCAGAGGCTGGGTCAGAGGCAGAGGCAGAGGAAGGGTCAGAGACAGGGTCAAAGCCAGAGCCAAAGCCAGTGTCAGAGCCATTGTCAGAGCCAGTGTCAGAGACAGGGTCAGAGGCAGAGACTGGGTCAGAGACTGGACAGAGGCAGAGACCGGGGCAGAGATAGAGGATGGTGAAGGAATGACCACACTCTTAAACCTCCTCCTTCCTGCTGTCACACTATAACCTGAACTCTACAACCTCGAGAAACAAAATCTGATGCTGATGAAACATGGCCACGGCACCAACCCCAGATTCCATTCTGTCTGCATCTTTACTCTACCAGCTCAGCAATGTCTATAGTGTGCAATTTGAGAACAAAGTTATAACTCTTCTAAAGTATCAGACAGCCTCTTCGTAGATTCTCTAGTCACACAGTAGGTTATATTTCATATTATCAAGCAATGATGAGACTTGGATTAATGTTCATTCTTTGGTATGCAATCACCAGAAATGCCAATACAAAGTCATAGAAAAGTCTCAGCACATTATCTCATTTGTTCTTATCAGACCAGTATGCAAATTGTTTCTGAACCTACAGCTGACATTGGCTGAGATAATGGAATTCGATATTCACTTTCTATTTTCTTGGCCTGTTTACGTTTTTCTGTGATAATTAATTATAAGGCTGATGTAACAAAGTGTTCTAATTATCTTAGAAATCTCATTGTGTGTCTGCTTACAAGAGCTGACAATTAAGTTTATCCAAAAGAACATAAAGCTTGTTTGACAGCACAAACCATTTCCCCACAATGGCAAAGCAGGAAGAATATTGTCTATTTCAACCAGTGAAATTAAACTGACTATAGATGAGTACGGCCAAGGCTGCATCCTAGCTGACTACTGCCTATATTTAATTTTTTCTCTTAAGCTTAGAGAAAGTGCCTGTCTTCAACCTTGGGGGGGAAATGTTGTTCTAAAAGCACTCTGCAGGAAGGAAGCTTTCAGAGGCAGTGAAAGACATGCAGAGAGGGACATATTTGATATGTGTTCAGATGGGCAGAAGGGTGCTAAGGCTTCTCTCCTCCCCCCTACGCCTCTATCTATCTCTCCTCTCGCCAGGTGTATGAACGAGGGACCAATGTGGAGCAATTTGTTACCCGCTTCCTGTTGAAGGAATCAGCCAATCAGATCCATTCTCTGCTGAACTCGGTGGAGAGTGCTGTGGACGCTATTGACGAGCAGCACTGTAGTCAGTCAGGGTGAGTTGTGGAGTGAGGAGGACACCACTGCTGTGTCATGTCATTATGTGTGTGAAATTTAGCCTGGAAGTACCCCAAATGAAAATCACTCAGGTTCCTAGCAATGTGCCTTCTCTGGCTACTGTGATCCACCCTCATCCTCTCTCTCGTTCATCTCTCATCCCTCTCTGGGGCAGCCGGTAGCCTAGTGGTTAGAGCATTGGGCCAGTAATCTAAAGGTTGCAGGATTGAATCCCCGATCTGACAAGGTAAACATTTGTCGTTCTGCCCCTGAGCAAGGCAGTTAACCCACTGTTCCCCAGGTGCCGAAAGACATGGATGTTGATTATGGCAGCCCCCCGCACCTTTCTGATTCAGAGGGTTAAATGTGGAAGATGCATTCAGTTGTACAACTGACTAGGTATCTCCCTTTGTTTGTCTCTTTCACTCCCTCTGTATAGGTACCCTTCTAAGGTCAGTCAACAGGTTCCAGAGAAATGTTATGAGAACCCAGTGCCTGACTACCCTCCTAACAACAGAGTCAGTGCTGCCAAGGATGCTGCCCCAAGGAACATCAACACTGCTACAGGTGAGGCCTCTATGCCTGTGTCACACACAACATACTGTACACTGGCATAGGCCTACAGTATGTAGTCTCTCACTGAAGAAGTTTCGTATGGATTGGAGTCAATTATCCAGCCCCTTCCACAATCTGCTGATTCATTTAAGTGATGTACTTTACCTTCTGTCTCCATCTCTCTCCCCTAAGAACACCAAACACCCTCTCTCTCCCCTTAAAACACATCACGTTTAAGCAGAATGTAGACATGTGTCACCTGAACCAAATGCAATGTAAAAAAAGAAAATACTGAATGAAGTCTGACATACATTTGTCATTTGCATTTGTGATTAGCTTGGAGACAAGCCTGGTAGAATTAATCAAGCAGAATGGAAATCAAAAGCACTGTTCTCTTCAGGCAGAGTGTTTTATTTCCCATTTTCTACATTCTCAATCAATCATCTACAGGAACATGGAGATATGACTAGCAGCTCCAGCTCTCCCACAGAGAGGATGAGGGAGGGAGGGAGGGAGGGAGGGAGGGAGGGAGGGAGGGAGGGAGGGAGGGAGGGAGGGAGGGAGGGAGGGAGGGAGGGAGGGAGGGAGGGGCGGCTATAACAATGACACAGATATGCAGATCAAAAAGTCAAATACATTATACTCTGCATGTAGCCATCACTTCAGTTAGAGTTGGTTCTGCAGTGAGCTGCTGTAAAGCAGCACATGTAGGCCTATGGGTTTGAGTAGCAATATCAGTCTACCAAAACCAGTGTGCATATGCCAGACACCCTCATTTGTAGATTCCTTCATTCATTCAGAACCACAATGACATTTCAGCTGTTTCATGCTTCTGTCTCAAATATAATTCTGGAATATATCAATTTAAAGCAGCTGTACAGCATTCAGAGCAATTACAGAATAAACCACGAGTGCACAATCAGTATGTATCATGGATGCAGTAGATAAGCATTATGTATTGTGGTATACAATGGTTTGGGAGTAGACCAAGTGCTGAAAACTAACTTTTCAATGGGGATAAATAATCCCTTTTCCACTGAATCCATTCCTCATTTCAATTAGAGAGTGGTTCCACTGAAAAGCAGAGTTAGAGCTGCTGGCTATGGCCTCACAAATGACTTCCAGTCCAAACTGCTCTGATTTATTAACAGGCTTTATAGAATTACATTAGAATGACATGGAAACCATAGAAACTGTCTATAGAAAGGGGCCATTTTGAGTCCATTACTTAAAGCCTGACACCAGTTAAACATTTCCCACAGACACTCATAAACCTGACAGTTTGGGCAATAAAAGCCAGTATTACAGCTGTCAGCAGCTGGAAATAGGGCCTTGATTGGGGCCAGCTTTGTCTGGCCTGTCATTTATTTATCAGGAAGAAAACATTGATAAATACCCCCCTGTCCCCCCTCCCCCTCTCTCTGTCTCTCACTCTTAGACTCACTCGTTCTTTCCTGACTTTCCCATCACACTTTTATCAAATATATTTATAAATATGAATATATTTTTTTCCTACAGTTGTTCCTGCTATATTGCAATATCCCTCTTTTTTTATAATGGCAAACTAAACACTCTTGTTGCAAAATCTGTCTGTGCTCTCTCTTCATTGATCAGGGAATACCTTGCCAGTGAATGTTCTAAATTTAAACATTCATGCTGATCAGATTTGTGGAACTGCCTCCTTGCAGGACTATGTGACACTATGGGAGAAATGTTGTTTTTAAATGAGCCATTGTTCATTGTTCAATGTTACCTGAGGCAAGCCACACTCCTCCATGTATTTTGACAAGGGTGTACTTGTGCTTGTGTGTGTGAGTGTGCAGGCACCAGTGTGTGGAACTGTTCCTGCAAAAATGTTCCTGCAAACATCTGCGACTGCCATATGTTGGACAGTATGCTAAGGCAGCTGCACATGGAGATGGCTGTCTGTTGTTAGCATGGCCAGTCAGGAATAATGACTGCTCTCCTGTGTATGACAGAGAGCATGCTCAAACAGCATGGACAGCCATTCAGCCCCAACTGACCAAATGTGCCTGCTATGTGCATGCTTCAAACGTCTCTATGGTTATGACTGGTAGGTTCCAAAATACCACAGCCCCTCTAAGCTCTGTGCTTCTGTTCTCATCAACACAGGGGGAAGTGTCATCCTCTAATTGGCTTGGCACCTTGAGAGGTGATGATTTTAAAGAGCAGAAAGCCCTTTTCCACCATGAATTGGTTATGTTGCATCACATAGAGGGGAGAAGAATGGAAGGATTGATATTATTGGCCTTCCTATTAATTTCTGCCTCTTAACACAGGGCCTCTCAGTGTGTTTCATTCTATTGTCATTATCGTCCTGGCTGGACCTTTACTGCACACACTATTATCCAGGGTGACTCACAAAGGCAAAGCTAATCGCAAGAGCCAAGTACGTTAGGATAGAATGTGTTATTGCTTTCTACACAGAGCTGAAAAGCAATAAAGGCCTCTTCTCTGCTGAGGCACAAGCTATATATTTCAATGTCAAACCTTGAATAGTCATGATTTTTCCTGATTAACACATTTCATTTCCTATTTATCAGACCTGGTTGGAACTCTTTAATTGCCTCAAATATTCTCTGGAGGAAAAGATCTGTACCATAAAATGTGTTGAATGCTGAGAATGTGTTGGCTTCAAGTGTTGAATGCTGGGAGTGTGTTGACTCTGTTCTATCAGGGGTGGTGGAGGTAAGGAAAGAGACGCTGGAGGCACAGATCAACCGACTAGCTGAGCTAATTGGACGCCTTGAGAACAAGGTAAGAACACCCATCCTGCTCAAAAAAAGTATTGTAATAAAATACAAAAATGACACTAAACAAAAATACAAATGCAACATACAAAGTGTTGGTCCTATGTTTCATGAACTGAAATAAAAGATTCCATAAATATTCCATTTGCATAAAAAGCTTATTTCTATCAAATTGTGTGCACAATTTTGTTTACATCCCTGTTAGTGAGCATTTCTCCTTTGCCATGATAATCCATCCACCTGACAGGTGTGGATTATCAAGAAGCTGATTAAACAGCATGGTCATTACACAGGTGCACCTTGTGCTGGGAACAATAACAGGCGACTCTAAAATGTGCAGTTTTGTCACACAACACAATGACAACAATATTGCAAGTTTTGCGGGAGCGTACAATTGGAATGCTGACTGCAGGAATGTCCACCAGAGCTGTTGCCAGATAATTTAATATTCATTTCTCTACCATACATCGTTTGAGAAAATTTGACAGTACGTCCAACAGGCCTCACAGCTACAGACCATGTGTAACCACGCCAGCCCAGGACCTCCACAACCCTGCTTCTTCACCTGCGGGATCGTCTGAGACCAGACAGACAGACAGCTGATGAAACTGTGGGTATGCACAACCAAATAATTTCTGCACAAACTGTCAGAAACCATCTCAGGGAAGCTCATCTGTGTGCTCGTCGTCCGCACAAGGGTCTTGGCCTGACTGCAGTTTGGCATCGTAACCGACAGTGGGCAAATGCTCACCTTCATTGGCCACTGTCACGATGAATCCCGGTTTCAACTGTATCGGGCAGATGGCAGACTGCATGTATGCACAGAGATACTGTGACAAGATCCTGAGGCCCATTGTCGTGCCATTCACCTGCCGCCATCACCTCATGTTTCAGCATGGTAATGCACGGACCCATGTCGCAAGGATCTGTACACAATTCCTGGAAACTGTATATGTCCCAGATCTTCTATGGCCTGCACACTCAACAGACATGTCACCCATTGAGCATGTTTGGGATGCTTTGCATCGACATGTACAACAGCGTGTTCCAGTTCTCACCAATATCCAGCAATTTTGCATAGCCAGTGAAGAAGAGATGGACAACATTCCACAGGCCACAATCAAGAGCCTGATCAACTCTATGTGAAGAAGATGTGTCTCGCTGCATGAGGCAAATGGTGGTCACACCAGATACCGACTGGTTACTTATCCATGTCCCTACCTTTGTTTTTAATCCATAGATTAAGGCCTAATGAATGTATTTACATTGACTGATTTCCTTATATAAACTGTAACTCAGTAAAATCTTTGAAATTTGTGCATGTTGTGTTATCTTAGAAAATGCTATTTGTATTTTCAACTTCGGCATGATCAGCTCAGAAATTGATGACTATAAACTTGAAATCACTGATTATCATGACAATTTAGCCCACCCCAGTCATAGACAGTTCTCTCTATTACAAGCGGTACCGGAGTGCCAAGTCTAGGAGAAAAAGGCTTCTCAACAGTTTTTGCCCCCAAGCCATAAGACTCCTGAACAGGTAATCAAACGGCTACCCGGACTATTTACATTGTGTGCCCCCCCAACCCCTCTTTTACGCTGCTGCTAGTCTCTGTTTATCATATATGCATAGTCACTTTAACTATACATTCATGTACATACTACCTCAATCAGCCTGACTAACCGGTGTCTGTATGTAGCCTGGCTACTTTTAATGCCTCGCTACTGTATATGGCCTGTCTTTTTACTGTTGTTTTATTTCTTTACTTACCTATTGTTCACCTAACACCTTTTTTGCACTATTGGTTAGAGCCTGTAAGTAAGCATTTTCGGCACATGACAAATAAACTTTGATTTGATTTGACTGATTGAAACTCCTGGACAGCTGTCGTGAGTAGCCTAATGTCATTCCATTGGCTATTGTCCATTTTACTTTGACCTGTCCTGTTTATTGGATGTGGTGTGTTTGTCAACATGTTAATTCATAATTCACATTAAAGCACATTTTTATTTGATAGGATGCCATTTAGGCTATTTAATCAGAAACACTCATGATGTAAAAAAGTGTCTCATGACGTTATCATAAATTTGGTCGTCCTGTAGGCTACAGAAAAGGCCACAGAGGCTATATAGTATTTCTACTGTATAGGCTGCTACATGATTTATGTTAGATGACTTTGACTGGGCGTTGGTGGAGCATCGCAGCTCTGCGTCTCTCCAACATTACCATGGAGATGTGCGCTGGGCATGGACAAGATAAATGTTTCGCGCCCCTGCCTTTGGCAAAGTGGACACTGCTTATCATGGGGCAGCATCACCACTCACCTTAATAGCCCATATGCCACTGGGTGAATAATGTTTTCATTGTTTTGGGCAGAATTATGTGAGGTGATATGTGATGTTGGAGGTGCGTCTTGGTCAATTTAGCTTGTTAAATGCTACCCTCGTCAATCTGCTGCCCTAAGAGGCTGCCTAATCATGCCTAATGGGCGGGCCGTCCCTGATAGAACCAATCTCTAGCACATCCCATGGTGGCTCGTTAGCGCATCTCCAACAACACATCCAATCTGTGCTGCACCTCCCAGGCAGGACTCAACATTAAAACATCTCTAGCACTGGTGCTCCCTACTTGACACACTGCACCAATGTTTCAGTGTCCACTGTACAGCTGGCTACCGTGTCAGCGTGCATGTGCCCGGCCCGCCACAAGGAGTCGGTATAGCGCGATGGGACAAGGACATCGTGGCCTGGCCAAACCCTCCTCTAACCCGGACGACGCTGGGACAATTGTGCGCTGCCTCATGGGTCTCCCAGTCGCACCCAGCTGTGACACAGCCCGGGATCGAACCCGGGTCGGTAGTGACGCTTCAAGCACTGCCATGCAGTGCCTTAGAATGCTGTGCGACTCAGGAGGCCCAGTGCTCCCTACTTTAAAAAGCTAGCACAACATCACATTTTGGAGTGCCAGAAAAAATGTTACATTTGGTCCTTACTGAACACTTCTGTTTTTTGATTCTCCCTGTTGTTTTTGCACTCACCCAGGTCCCAGTTTTTCGGCCCTCACGTCAAATCAAATTAAATCCAATTTTATTGGTCACATACACATATTTAGCAGATCAGGGTTGGAGAGTAACAGATTATGTAAGGGATTACAAAAAACTGTAATCCATTACATTACCAGCAAAACCAATTATTGTAATCAGATTACAGATACTTTTGAAAAACTAGATGATTACTTCGACTATTACTTTTAAATTCAGAAAGGATGTTTGTGAAAAAAAATCTTTGACACTTCTCTGTTTTCTCAATGACATTCAAATCAGCATTGAAAAAGGCACAAATTTAAATTTGTTCCACCTGAGCAAGACTGACCAGAAGTCAGAGACCACTATGATGACACACCAAATGTGTTTGATGGATCGCGGGAAAAGAGCAGGAATAGGCTTTTGTAGGCTACAGTCCAAGCTACAGTGCCTTGCGAAAGTATTCGGCCCCCTTGAACTTTGCGACCTTTTGCCACATTTCAGGCTTCAAACATAAAGATATAAAACTGTATTTTTTTGTGAAGAATCAACAACAAGTGGGACACAATTGTGAAGTGGAACGACATTTATTGGATATTTCAAACTTTTTTAACAAATCAAAAACTGAAAAATTGGGCGTGCAAAATTATTCAGCCCCTTTACTTTCAGTGCAGCAAACTCTCCAGAAGTTCAGTGAGGATCTCTGAATGATCCAATGTTGACCTAAATGACTAATGATGATGATTACACTCAGGTGGATTGTATTTAAGTCTCCGTATAAATGCACCTGCACTGTGATAGTCTCAGAGGTCCGTTAAAAGCGCAGAGAGCATCACGAAGAACAAGGAACACACCAGCCAGGTCCGAGATACTGTTGTGAAGAAGTAAAGCCGGATTTGGATACAAAATGATTTCCCAAGCTTTAAACATCCCAAGGAGCACTGTGCAAGCGATAATATTGAAATGGAAGGAGTATCAGACCACTGCAAATCTACCAAGACCTGGCCGTCCCTCTAAACTTTCAGCTCATACAAGGAGAAGACTGATCAGAGATGCAGCCAAGAGGCCCATGATCACTCTGGATGAACTGCAGAGATCTACAGCTGAGGTGGGAGACTCTGTCCATAGGACAACAATCAGTCGTATATTGCACAAATCTGGCCTTTATGGAAGAGTGGCAAGAAGAAAGCCATTTCTTAAAGATATCCATAAAACGTGTCGTTTAAAGTTTGCCACAAGCCACCTGGGAGACACACCAAACATGTGGAAGAAGGTGCTCTGGTCAGATGAAACCAAAATTTAACTTTTTGGCAACAATGCAAAACGTTATGTTTGGCGTAAAAGCAACACAGCTCATCACCCTGAACACACCATGCCCACTGTCAAACATGGTGGTGGCAGCATCATGGTTTGGGTCTGCTTTTCTTCAGCAGGGACAGGGAAGATGGTTAAAATTGATGGGAAGATGGATGGAGCCAAATACAGGACCATTCTGGAAGAAAACCTGATGGAGTCTGCAAAAGACCTGAGACTGGGACGGAGATTTGTCTTCCAACAAGACAATGATCCAAAACATAAAGCAAAATCTACAATGGAATGGTTCAAAAATAAACATATCCAGGTGTTAGAATGGCCAAGTCAAAGTCCAGACCTGAATCCAATCGAGAATCTGTGGAAAGAACTGAAAACTGCTGTTCACAAATGCTCTCCATCCAACCTCACTGAGCTCGAGCTGTTTTGCAAGGAGGAATGGGAAAAAATGTCAGTCTCTCGATGTGGAAAACTGATAGAGACATACCCCATGCGACTTACAGCTGTAATCGCAGCAAAAGGCGGCGCTACAAAGTATTAACTTAAGGGGGCTGAATAATTTTGCACGCCCAATTTTTCAGTTTTTGATTTGTTAAAAAAGTTTGAAATATCCAATAAATGTCGTTCCACTTCATGATTGTGTTCCACTTGTTGTTGATTCTTCACAAAAAATACAGTTTTATATCTTTATGTTTGAAGCCTGAAATGTGGCAAAAGGTTGCAAAGTTCAAGGGGGCCGAATACTTTTGCAAGGCACTGTATGTCTTCCAATGGTGCGACTGCTGTCGGCATCCAAAGATTATCCAATTTGAATAAACGCATGGAGGTAAGGATGACAGCAGTGGTGTAATCTACGGCGATACGGATATCACTTATTATGGATATCTCCATAGCTCATTAATGTGAATCACACTGCTGCTCTCTCATTTAGCTATTTACGCCTTTACGTATTGTGGTTGTTGTTCACAAATCTAAATGTGTATTTGAACACAATAATGGTTGAATTCAAGAAGTTTAAGCTGCCTATCAATCATTGTTTTTGAAACCAGTGGACAGCCAGTGAAAATGCGCTCTTGCAACAGCTGCATAGTGCGGATCCCAGCCTATGGAATAAAAGTGGGGCTTTTATTGCTCAATCTAATTCATGTTGAATTATTTTATTTTTTTAAGTGTGCGAGTTTGAGCATGAGCGTGGCCTATGGACAATTGCTCAAACTCGCAGTTTTGACAGACTTAAAGGGCCAATCTGTAGTTGCTACACCCATTTTTGGACTTCTAAATCATATATATATATATATATATATTCTTCAAGAATCAATGGATATATATATAAATATATATATATATATATATATATATATATTATCAGCATCTTTGAAGAATATAACTTGTAAATGCCTCATGAGCTAAGTTCAACTGTTACACTCCATGAGAACCAAAAATATAAGCTTGTTTCCCCCCAATGTTTGTAAACATTGTACATTGGATAGCCTATAGCATAGTTAAAACAATCATTTTGATATCATGGATGGTCCGTCCTTGCATCCATAGCTCTGTCTATCAATCTGAGCGTGGTTACGTTTCTCCAGGCCTCAGCATTTACCAAAACAGAAGCGGGGCGTCCATTTTGTTATTGCTTCATCTGTGGATTTGCCCTTTAAACAGCTGTATATTACCAAGATATCAAAGTGTCATCAACAAACAGGTGAACAAGAGACCAACAGCAAATGCAGCATATGACGTTCATTTTCACATGGAAATAGCACTTTTCAGTAGCACTCAAAGCATGCCATTCCATGAGCGCAGCATTTATTTTTCATCTCGAATCAATGAGCCCAATCAGTCCTCCAAGACAACAAAATCATAAACAACAGAGTTGTTCCGGCTAATAAGTCCTTAGATTTGGGGTTCTGCTCAGGCAAAACAATATTATTGAAGATCAAGGGGTATAACATTTATTGGAAGGACTGGAATTCTCATAGACTTTGGTTTTTAATGTAAATATAAATGTAATTGTATTATTACAGTACCAGTCAAAAGTTTGGACACACCTACTCATTCCATTACATTGTAGAAAAATAATGAAGACATCAAAACTATGAAATAACACATATGGAATCATTTGTAACCAAAAAAGTGTTAAACAAATCAAAACATATTTTTAATTTGAGATTCTTCAAAGTGGCCACTATTTGCCTTGATGGCAGATTTGCACCCTCTTGGCATTCTCTCAACCAGCTTCATGGAATGCATTTCAATTAACAGTTGTTCCTTGTTAAAAAAAGTTTTGTTTCCTTCTTAATGAGTTTGAGCCAATCAGTTGTGTTGTGACGAGGTAGCGGTGGTATATAGAAGATAGCCCTATTCACCCAACTTATTGTGGGAAGCTTGAGGAAGGCTACCTGAAACGTTTGACCCAAGTTAAACAATTTAAAGGTAATGCTACCAAATAAAAAATCAAATCAAATCAAATGTATTTGTCACGTACACATGGTTAGCAGATGTTAATGTGAGTGTAGCGAAATGCTTGTGCTTCTAGTTCCGACAATGCAGTAATAACCAACGAGTAATCTAACCTAACAATTCCAAAACTACTACCTTAAACACACAAGTGTAAAGGGATAAAGAATATGTACATAAAGATATATGAATGAGTGATGGTACAGAACGGCATAGGCAAGATGCAGCAGATGGTATTGAGTACAGTATATACATATGAGATGAGTAATGTAGGATATGTAAACAAAGTGGCATAGTTTAAAGTGGCTAGTGATACATGTATTACATAAAGATGCAGTAGATGATATAGAGTACAGTATATACATATGAGATGAGTAATGTAGGGTATGTAAACGTTATATTAAGTTGCATTGTTTAAAGTGGCTAGTGATATATTTCACATCAATTTCCATCCATTCCCATTATTAAAGTGGCTGGAGTTGAGTCAGTGTGTTGGCAGCAGCCACTCAATGTTAGTGGTGGCTGTTTAACAGTCTGATGGCCTTGATATAGAAGCTGTTTTTCAGTCTCTCGGTCCCTGCTTTGATGCACCTGTACTGGAGTGGGTCTAGGGTGTCAGGTAGGGTGGAGGTGATATGATCCTTGACTAGTCTCTCTACCTTAGCTTTCTTGGGAACAGGAACAATGGTGGCCCTCTTGAAGCAGGTGGGAACAGCAGACTGGGATAAGGATTGATTGAATATGTCCGTAAACACACCAGCCAGCTGGTCTGCGCATGCTCTGAGGACGCGGCTGGGGATGCCGTCTGGGCCTGCAGCTTTGCGAGGGTTTACATGTTTAAATGTTTTACTCACTTAGGCTGCAGTGAAGGAGAGTCCGCATGTTTTGGTTGCTGGCAAAAAAGTTATTTAGTCTGCCTGGGAACAAGACATCCTGGTCTGTGACGGGGATGGTTTTCTTTTTGTAATCCGTGATTGACTGTAGACCCTGCCACATACCTCTTGTGTCTGAGCCGTTGAATTGCGACTCTACTTTATCTCTATACTGACGCTTAGCTTGTTTGATTGCCTTGCGGAGGGAATAGCTACACTGTTTGTATTCGGTCATGTTTCCGGTCACCTTGCCCTGGTTAAAAGCAGTGGTTCGCGCTTTCAGTTTCACGCGAATGCTGCCATCAATCCACGGAATCAGCGTATTAGTCAATGTTGTTGTTGGACGCAGTGCGGAACATGTCCCAGTCCACGTGATGGAAGCAGTCATGGAGCGTGGAATCAGATTGGTCGGACCAGCGGTGAACAGACCTGAGCGCGGGAGCTTCTTGTTTTAGCTTCTGTCTGGAGGCAGGGAGCAACAAAATGGAGTCCTGGTCAGCTTTTCCGAAAGGAGGGCAGGGGAGGGCTTATATGCGTCGCGGAAGTTAGAATAGCAATGATCCAAGGTTTTACCAGCCCTGGTTGCACAATTGATATGCTGATACAATTTAGGGAGTCTTGTTTTCAGATTAGCCTTGTTAAAATCCCCAGCTACAATGAATGCAGCCTCAGGATATGTGGTTTCCAGTTTACATAAAGTCAAATAAAGTTTGTTCAGAGCCATCGATGTGTCTGCTTGGGGGGGAATATATACGGCTGTGATTTTAATCGAAGAGAATTCCCTTGGTAGATAATGCGGTCGACATTTGATTGTGAGGAATTCTAAATCAGGTGAACAGAAGGACTTGAGTTCCTGTATGTTGTTGTGACCACACCACGTCTCGTTACTCATAGGGCATACACCCCCGCCCCTCTTCTTACCAGAAGGATGTTTGTTTCTGTCCGCGCGATGAGTGAAGAAACCAGCTGGCTGCACCGATTCCGTTAGCGTCTCTCGAGTGAGCCATGTTTCCGAGAAGCAAAGAACGTTACAGTCTCTGATGTCTCTCTGGAATGCTACCCTTGCTCGGATTTCATCAACCTTGTTGTCAAGAGACTGGACATTGGCGAGAAGTATGCTAGGGAGTGGTGCATCATGTGCCCATCTCCGGAGCCTGACCAGAAGACCGCTTAATTTCCCTCTTTTACGACGTCTTTGTTTTGGGTCGCAGGTGAAAGGCAGAACACAGGATCCGCTTCGGGAAAGTCATATTCCTGGTCGTACTGATGGTGAGTTGACGTTGCTCTTATATTCAGTAGTTCTTCCCGACTGTATGTAATGAAACCTAAGATTACCTGGGGTACCAATGTAAGAAATAACACGTAAAAAAACAAAAAACTGCAAAAAACGTTCCTAGTTTCCTAGGAAAGCGAAGCGAGGCGGCCAACTCTGTCGGCGCATACATACACTATTTGAGTGTATGTAAACTTCTGACCCACTGGGAATTTGATGAAAGAAATAAAAGCTGAAATGAATCATTCTCTCTACTATTATTCTGGCATTTCACATTCTTACAATAAAGTGGTGATCCTAACTGACCTAAAACAGGGAATTTTTACTCAGATTAAATCTCAGGAATTGTGAAAAACTGAGTTTAAATGTATTTGGCTAAAGTGTATGTAAACAGCCGACTTTTACTGTAAATATTAGGACGAGCAATGTCGGAGTGTCATTGACTAAAATACAGTTGGAATATAATACAGTACATATCAATGAAATTAGTAAAGCAGTTTGTAAACATTATTAAAGTGACTAGTGTTCCATTATTAAAGTGACCAGTGATTTCATGTCTATGTATATAGGGCAGAAGCCCTAGGGTGATAGACAGCTAGTGATGGCTATTTAACAGTCTGATGGCCTTGAGATAAAATCTGTTTTTCAGTCTCTCGGTCCCAGCTTTGATGCACCTGTACTGACCTCGCCTTCTGGATGATAGCGGAGTGAACAGGCCGTGCCCCGGGAGGTTGATGATCTTTTTGGCCTTCCTGTGACATCGGGGGCCGTAGGTGTCCTGGAGGGCAGGCAGTGTGCCCCCGGTGATGCTTTGGACAGAAAAGACCACCCTCTGGAGAGCCCTGCAGTTGCAGGTGGGGCAGTTGCCATACCAGGCCGACAGGATTTGCTCAACTGTGCATCTGTAAAAGTTTGTGAGGGTCTTAGTGGCCAAGCCAAGTTTCTTCAGCCTCCTAAGGTTGTTACGCCTTCTTCACCACACTGTCTTTGTATGTGGACAATTTCAGATCGTCAGTGATATGTACGCCGAGGAACTTGAAGCTTTTCACCTTCTCCACTATGGTCCCGTCAATGTGGATGGCAGTGTGCTCCCTATGCTGTCTCCTGAAGTCCACGATCAGCTCCTTTGTTTTGTTGACGTTGATGGAGAGGTTATTTTCCTGGCACCACTCTACCAGGGCCTTCACCTCATCCTTGTAAGCCGTCTCTTCATTGTTGGTAATCAGGCCTACTACTGTTGTGTCATCTGCAAACTTGATGATTGAGTTGGATGCGTGCGTGCCAGTCATGGGTGAACAGGGAGTACAACAGGGGGCTGAGCACGCACCCTTGTGGGGCCCCTGTGTTGAGAATCAGTGAAGTGGAGGTGTTGTTTCCTACCTTCACCACCTGGGGGTGGCCCGTCAGGAAGTCCAGGACTCAGTTGTACAGAGCGGGGTTCAGACTCAGGGCCCCGAGCTTGAATGCTGTTGAAGGCTGAGCTATAGTCAATGAACAGCATTCTTACATAAGTATTCCTCCTGTCCAGATGGGATAGGGCAGTGTGCAGTGCAATGGCGATTGCATCGTCTGTGGATCTATTGGGGCGGTAAGCAAATTGAAGTGGGTCTAGGGTGTCAGGTAAGGTAGAGGTGATATGATCCTTAAATAGCCTCTCAAAGCACTTCATGATGGTAGAAGTGAGTGCTAGTCGTTTCGTTCAGTTACCTTTGCTTTCTTGGGTACAGGAACAATGGTGGACATATTGAAGCAAGTGGCGACAGCAGACTGGGATAGATAAAGATTGAATATGTCAGTAAAGACCCCAGCCAGCTGGTCTGCGCATGCTCTGTGAATGCAACAAGGGATTCCATCTTGGCCTGCAGCCTTGCGAGGGTTTAACACGCTTAAAAGTCTTACTCACATCGGCTACGGAGAACGAGAGCCCACAGTCCTTGGGAGCGGGCCGCGTTGAGGGCACTGTGGTATCCTCAATGCGGGCGAAGAAGGTGTTTAGCTTGTCCGGAAGCAAGACGTTGGTGTCCGCGACATGGCTGGTTTTCCCTTTGTAATCCATGATTGTCTGTAGACCCTGTCACATACATCTCGTGTCTGAGTCGTTGAATTGTGACTCCACTTTGTCTCTGTACTGGCATTTTGCCTGTTTGATTGCCTTACGGAGGAAATATCTGTTTGTATTCAACCATATTCTCAGTCACCTTGCCATGGTTAAATGCAGTGGTTTGTGCTTTCAGTTTAACGCGAATGCAGCCATCTATCCACGGGTTTCTGGTTTGGGTAGGTTTTAATAGTCACAGTTGAAACAACATCCCCTATACACTTCCTGATGAACTCAGTCACCGTGTCCATGTATACATCAATGTTATTCTCCGAGGCTACCCAGAACATATCCCAGTCTGCGTGATCAAAACAATCTTGAAGCATGGATTCCGATTAGTCAGACCGGCATTGAATAGACCTTAGCATGGGTACTTCCTTTTTGAGTTTCTGCCTATAGGAATGGAGGAGAAAAATGGAGTCTTGATCTGATTTTCCAAAGGGAGGGCGGGGGAGGGCCTTGTAGGCATCCCGGAAGAGAGAATAGCACTGATCGAGTTTTTCCCCAGCATTAGTACTACAGTCAATGTGTTAACAGAACTTCAGTAGTGTTTTCCTCAAATGTGCTTTGTAAAATCCTCAGCTACAATAAATGTGGCCTTAGGATATGTGGTTTGCATAAACTGCAGTGTAGTTCCTTGAGGGCCGTCATGGTATCGGCTTGAGGGGGAATATACACAGCTGTGACTATAACCAATGAGAATTCTCTTTGGAGGTATTACAGTCGGCATTTGATTGTAAGGTATTCTAGGTCGGGTGAACAAAAGGACTTGAGTTTCTGACCGTTATCAGAATCACACCATGAGTTGTTAATCATGAAACATACACCACCACCCTTCTTTTTCCCCGAGAGTTTTTTATTTATTTATTTATTTTATTCTTGCCTGCACGATGTACTGAGAACCCAGCTAGCTATCTGGACAGGTGACAGTATATCTGGAGAGAGCCATGATTCCGTGAAACAGAGTATGTTAGTCCCTGATCTCTGTCTGGATGTGGACCCTCGCCCTGAGCTTGTCTACTTTATTGTCCAGAGACTGAACATTAGCAAGTAATATACTCTGAAGCGGTGGATGGTGTGCACGCCTCCTGAGTCGGATTAGAAGTCCACTCCGAATACCTCTTCTCCACCGGCGGCGTCTTGGAGCAGATTCTGGGACAAGTTCAATTGTTCTGGGGGGTGTGAACAAAGAATCCAATTTGGGAAAAACTTATTCATGGTCGTAATGCTGGTGAGTTACCACCGCTCTGATATCCAAAAAGTTGTTTCCGGCTGTATGCAATAACACAAAAAACGTTCTGGGCTAATAATGTAAGAAATAACACACACAAAAAAATGAAATACTACATAGTTGCTTAGGAGCTAGAAACAGAGCTGCCATGTCTGTTGGCGCCATCTATTACCCACCAGCACTTGAACAGCCCAGGCCTATATGAATTCTAGCTACTTCTGAAGCACATGTTGTGCCCTCAAAACTCATTTGTAACTCTGTAAATACATTTGTTCATTATAAAAAATGCTAAAATCTTCATAAAAATACCTATCATTGAAATTACAAAGACATTTATGCAATATTAGGTTTCTACATTATGTAAAAGCACAATTTTGAGATGCATTACATTGAAAATTGTACACTGCCTTTTTAAGAGTGTCAAGTTTGTGATATGCAAGTGATCAGTCATTCATTTGTTCATTACTATGACCATTGATCTCCTGAAGAAGCTATCCCTTTTCCATTCTTACTGTGCCCCCAAATGTTTGGATATACTACTGGGAAAGTTATCAGGTTGCTAGCTAGCTAATGAGGTAATTAACTTGACCAAAGAAGATATAAAAAATGTTTGTTTTTTAAAAAGAAGGTCATAAAGTCCAAATTGTCTATATTGTAAAAAATCCATGAAAATGTTTAATTTAAGGTTAGATTTAGGCTTAATGTTTGCAATGTGGTTAAGTGACAACCTTTTAGAACGGCCCTCGACATGGTTTATGAATGTAAAATGCGCCCCCCCCCCCCCCCCCCCCCCCCCGCAATAGGATGATGGTGGGAAGGGAAGGGATGAGAGAAGAGAGCGAGGGAGGGAGAGCGAAAGAAAGAGACAGAGAAAGCAATTATAGAGCCCTGACATCCAAACTATTGCAATATGTCTTGCTATTTCTTTCACTCATCCCTCCCTCTCTCCCTTGCACTCTTCTTCTCCCTCATGCCCTCTCCCCTTCTCCACGCTGTCTTCCCTCACTCATTCCCTGAGGCTTTATCTGTCTCTCTCTCTCTCTCTCTCTCTCTCTCATTCTCTCTCCTCTCTCACTCGCTCCACTCTTTTGTCTCTCTCCGTTGCCCATGTCTTGTATGCAGTGAGCATGGTAGACTAATGGAGTCTCCAGTTAATTATTCTGTTGTATCTGGCAGGCAGGCAAGTTCTTATTGTAGCAGCTAAGAATAGCTGAACAGTTTTATTCCATGCTCGATGAAGCGCCCCTGAGAGAACAAGGAAGGCACTGTCAGATCCCAGTGAAGATTCCTAAAGGGAGGATTTTTAGGTCTTCCTAGGCAGACCTTCTGTGTCACTGGGCAAGGAACGAACCTGGAACAGTCAACTGTACCGCACGTCTGGTGGGATGGATTTGGTGGAATCAGACAAACGTTCCCTCACAGAAAAGATGTATTCGCAGCGGGCTGCGCTGTTTGCCACAAGTGCTTATTATCCATGTTATGGATGTGGAAAAAATGTATCACAAAAGGGTTTCGAACAGAGTGAGAATCTTGTACACTGGAAGCCGTTATGACTAACATGCATTGCACAAATTGAATTGTCTTCTGCGAGATCAAAGTAGTAGTCCCCTCAGCTATGTCCATGCTATCTCTGTCTGTGATTCTAGTCCTGAATGTACTTTTCTGGATTTCTCCTTCAAACCAGGCATATGCTTTAAATTTGTTAGTCCCATACAATGTGACTTATTTGCACACACTGAATGCCCTGATTGCTATAGTTATGTCTGATTTAGTCATTGTATATTTTCAGCAGGATGATTTTATTAACCAGAGGTGACCTCAAGCCCATCCCAGATGTGTGAAGGATCCTTGTCATCAGAGCTCTTGTTGTCTGTAGATTGCTGTGGAATGCTGTAGAGTGCTCGCCTGCTGGTGCAGGAAGCATCATTTCCTTTCCCCGTTGTGTCATTATAAATGCCTCAATCACCGTGGCAACTGGAGCACCAGCATACTTTCTTGCTCCAGCAGCCCTCATATTGCTACAGATGAAGGATCCTAATTTGATCACTATTTTGATGCTGAGAACTCTCCTGCACAGCAGGAAAATACAAACTTGTAGTATATTTTCAATAACCAAAAATATTGTATTTTCACCTTTTTGAAGCTGGTGTATAAAACCGGAAGTAAAAGATACAAAAAAGAAACTTAAGAACGAGAAGCATAGAAATAGAGCACATAGAACAGATCTGCCGCTTCTTAAACTTGCTTTCATCGAGAATGGCAGGTCTATAACTCACATGTCTATGTGAATTTGGTCAGGCCATTACATATTGCAGCCTTAATTATAATCCTTATCATAATTCACACTTCCTGTTGCTGCAGGATTATTTTTCTACTGTAATATAGCAGACTGGTTCAAATTAAGATCCTTCATCTGTACAGTATCTGGTGCTGTATGAAAGATAATCCAGGGTCTCAACCCACATTCAGACACATCTGCGTTGTCTGTTCATCATTATGCACCAATGTACACTCAGTAAGACATTTGTCGGAAGGAAACTGCTATACAATACAGTGTTTCACTCCACTCCCATCGGATAGATGAGAAACACCACAGAATGTGAATTTTACATGAGTTTTCAATAGTTGCAGTCCATAACTTACTCTGTGATTGAGGCATTTATAATGACACAACGGGGAAAGGAAATGATGCTTCCTGCACCAGCAGGCGAGCACTCTACAGCATTCTACAGACAACAAGAGCTCTGATGTCAAGGATCCTTCACACATCTGGGATGGGCTTGAGGTCACCTCTGGTTAAAATCATCCTGCAGATGATATACAATGACTAGATCAGGCATAACTATAGAAATCAGGGCATTCAGTGTGTGCAACTGAACCCAAAAACAATATTTTGGTTTTTGTTTCATTAGTCTGTTGTTGATATAGTCCCAAAATGTTTTGTATGTCATCAAGCTGAAATATATGCTGTCTTTCCGTATTTTGAAAGTTATACATTTTGAAAACTTGATTGCTGACATTCAAAACATTTTGGCACTAGGTTATCAATGGACTAATGAAACAAATACCAAAATATCGTTTTGGGGTGTTATTTTCCTTTAATATGTGATTGTAAATATAGCTCTGTAATACAGTGATGGGTTTTTCTGGGCTTGACATTTTCCTGCAGTCAGAGATGCTCATCTCTGATTAAAATCTCTGTGATTCTATATGAAATGTTATCTAAGGCCGTTCCACATTATACTATGTGATAGCTACCCTCTCTGCAGTGTAACATTTTAATCTACAGATCTGTGAGTATATTAGCTAGCTAAGCGATATAGCGTCTCACTACAGCTCGGCATTTAACACCATAGTGCCCTCCAAGCTCGTCATCAAGCTCGAGACCCTAGGTCTCGACCCCGCCCTGTGCAACTGGGTACTGGACTTCCTGACGGGCCGCCCCCAGGTGGTGAGGGTAGGCAACAACATCTCCACCCCGCTGATCCTCAACACTGGGGCCCCTCAAGGGTGCGTTCTGAGCCCTCTCCTGTACTCCCTGTTCACCCACGACTGCGTGGCCACGCACGCCTCCAACTCAATCATCAAGTTTGCGGACGACACAACAGTGGTAGGCTTGATTACCAACAACGACGAGACGGCCTACAGGGAGGAGGTGAGGGCCCTCGGAGTGTGGTGTCAGGAAAATAACCTCACACTCAACGTCAACAAAACTAAGGAGATGATTGTGGACTTCAGGAAACAGCAGAGGGAACACCCCCCTATCCACATCGATGGAACAGTAGTGGAGAGGGTAGTAAGTTTTAAGTTCCTCGGCGTACACATCACAGACAAACTGAATTGGTCCACCCACACAGACAGCATCGTGAAGAAGGCGCAGCAGCGCCTCTTCAACCTCAGGAGGCTGAAGAAATTCGGCTTATCACCAAAAGCACTCACAAACGTCTACAGATGCACAATCGAGAGCATCCTGTCGGGCTGTATCACCGCCTGGTACGGCAACTGCTCCGCCCACAACCGTAAGGCTCTCCAGAGGGTAGTGAGGTCTGCACAACGCATCACCGGGGGCAAACTACCTGCCCTCCAGGACACCTACACCACCCGATGTCACAGGAAGGCCATAAAGATCATCAAGGACAGCAACCACCCGAGCCACTGCCTGTTCACCCCGCTATCATCCAGAAGGCGAGGTCGGTACAGGTGCATCAAAGCTGGGACCGAGAGACTGAAAAACAGCTTCTATCTCAAGGCCATCAGACTGTTAAACAGCCACCACTAACATTGAGTGGCTGCTGCCAACACACTGACCCATTCCAGGCACTTTAATAATGGGAATTGATGGGAAATGATGTAAAATATATCACTAGCCACTTTAAACAATGCTACCTAATATAATGTTCCCTACATTACTCATCTCATATGTATATGTATATACTGTACTCTATATCATCTACTGCATCCTTATGTAATACATGTATCACTAGCCACTTTAACTATGCCACTTTGTTTACATACTCATCTCATATGTATATACTGCACTCAATACCATCTACTGTATCTTGCCTATGCCGCTCTGTACCATCACTCATTCATATATCTTTATGTACATATTCTTTATCCCCTTACACTTGTGTCTAAAAGGTAGTAGTTTTGGAATTGTTAGCTAGATTACTTGTTGGTTATTACTGCATTGTCGGAACTAGAAGCACAAGCATTTCGCATTTCGCATAGTTTGACAGTTTGAAGGGAACTGCATTGTTAACTGTAATAAATGGGTAATAAAGCAGCAATAAAAGTATAATTCATGACCACCTTAGTTACTTCAGGTTTTATTAACTTCTCAACTAGTAGCTAACTACTGGAACTACACACTACTTTTTTTGAAAAAATAAAATATAGATGAAGTAAAGAAGAATTTCCTTTATTTTTGGGCATTAGACCTGCCTAATTCTTCCTTGAAACACTTTTTGTGTGCCTAATTGTAACTTTTTGTGTTTTATAGGCTAAATTACACCTTCTGTTAACATCTGACTCCAGAGTAATTTGTCCTTGCAACTTGTAGTCAATGACATTTTAGATATAGATATGATAATTTTTCACTAAGTAGTTTGGATGTAGTTAAGTACTTTTTCAAAGTAAGCTTAGTTAAGTAAACTGTATTATTATTAAGGGTAGCTGTAGTGTAGCTTAACTTATTTCAGTGTGAAGTCATTGGTAGCTTGGTAAACTATGTTTTCAGAGTAACTTCCCCAACACTGATATTCATTCAGTTTAGTGATCAATTGTCATCAGAACAGTATCAAGGCAAGTCTTGAGTCGGATTAAAAGAAACATGCATCGTGTCTGTACAGTTGCAAATAAGAAATGTGAGTTGGAAAAAAAACTGCCCACCTGGGTGTGTGCAGTGCAGAGTAGGGTGCCTCTGTTCCACTGTTCCAGTGCAGTTTAGGCTTAACACTAATCCACTTGTGGTTCTTGTGTTTTGGTTCTTGTTGCAGACAGTTTGGTTTGACCTGCATCAGAGGCTAACAGACACTGATGGCACAGCCAGCGCAGTAAGTAGCATATTTATGCCTGAGAGCCTGGTAGGGGGGCACGGTTTGGCTGTGGGGGGTTTGCTGCTCCACCCCTAGCTACCCCTCACGACCCCCAAGCTGGGAGCTCCATTCTGAAGCTCCCAGCTTGCACAGAGAATCATTGGCATCTCATATCCACCTCCTTTCAAGCAGAAAGCAGCCAAGAAGATTACTTATCTCCTGCATGAAAAGCATGATTGCATGTTATCTATCTTTTCTTATCAAAGTGGTCAGACTCAGTGCTTGAGTTCAAATTATGTATTTTAAGTGCCTCCCATGGGTGGTTATTTGACCCTGAAACCTCCGGGGAAGCATACTGTTCATATTGTTGTGGCCTCATGCTTCCATATTTTTTTTATTTTTGTACCTTTATTTAACTAGGCAAGTCAGTTAAGAACAAATTCTTATTTTCAATGACAGCCTAGGAACACTGGGTTAACTGCCTGTTCAGGGGCAGAACGACAGACCTTGTCAGCTCAGGGATTTGAACTTGCAACCTTTCGGTTACTAGTCCAACTCTCTAACCACTAGGCTACCCTGCCGCCCCATATTAACAATTGTTAAACAGTTTGAACAGTTTCCTACAGTATAGTTAAGTTATTTATCTTTCAATCCGAAACATGCTTAACAAAAAAATAAAATACTCATATGTCGCTATACAGTTTGTGTAGTCTGCAACAAGCATACTCTCCAAATGGTATTATGCTCCTATGACCCTTTCATTATTATTTTTTACTGATTAGGCAAAAGTTTCTCCATCTGGTTCTTGAAATATATATCCCTCCGTCAGCATGCCTGTATGAGATGTGGATGCAGTGGCCTGTAGAACTGTCAGTATGAGAAAGATGGAGAGATGGCAGTTCACACAGGGACAATCAGAGGTTTGATGGATCTGAGGAATAATACAGGGACTGGTGTCTTTATCTGCGCATCAGTGCAGTTCCCTTGCTCACTCCTAGGGTCCTACTGCAGCAGTCCACTGGCAGCACCTGCTCTGAATCTGAATCAAGCCACCCGGATTCTGCCTCTGATTGACTTCTGCCTTATTGATGCTTGAGGGATCCAAGCAAATTGAATCATTCCTTTTCTCCCATTAATCATTATCAGTGTCTAGAGCTATCATTTGCTCTCACAAATAGGATTAGAGCAAGCTTCACCTGTCAGCTGGGCCAGTCTGATTGGTGTGGGGCTGCATTTGCGTTTGTGTGCCCAAAGCTCAATAGGGGCACATTAGTAGGCCCGACGGGTATTCTTAAAGTGGGAATGAAGATTGAACCTTTTGACCCACCATACTCTCAGCAGGGTTTTCTTAGTGCTGTGCGCACTACTGCAAGTGATTCACTCAGCATACAATCAAGAATAGAAAGATTGAATCTAAAGTAATGTTTTCTACAACAACATGCACAGTTGACAGAGTTCACCATCCACATTTGAAATGCCTTGAAACAGCTTATCCTTGCTTGTAATTGCTCTTATAAAGCATTTTGTATGGCATTTTGATATTAATGCATTGCTGTATGTGTATTATGCAGTGTTCCTTAATGCAAATGCCTGAATCGTTCCAGTAATTTCCCCCTCCTCTCCAGCACCCAGGTCACACATACACTACCGTTCAAAAGTTTGTGGTCACTTAGACATTTCCTTGTTTTTGAAAGAAAAGCACATTTTTGGCCCATTAAAATAACATCAAATTGATCCGAAATACAGTGTAGACATTGTTAATGTTGTAAATGACTATTTTAGCTGGAAACAGCTGATGTATTATGGAATATCTACATAGGTGTACAGAGGCCCATTATCAGCAACTATCACTCCTGTATTCCAATGGCACGTTGTGTTAGCTCATCCAAGTTTATAATTTTAAAAGGCTAATTGAGCCTTAGAAAACCATTTTGCAATTATGTTAGCACAGCTGAAAACTGTTGTTCTGATTAAAGAAGCAATAAAACTGTCCTTCTTTAGACTAGTTGAGTATCTGGAGCATCAGAATTTGTGGGTTTGATTACAGGCTTAAAATGTCCAGAAACAAATAACTTTCTTCTGAAATTCGTCAGTCTATTCTTGTTCTGAGAAATTAAGGCTATTCCATGTGAGAAATTGCCAAGAACCTGAAGATCTGGTACAACGCTGTGTACTACTCCCTTCACAAAACAGCACAAACTGTCTCTAACCAGAATAGAAAGAGGAGTGGGAGGCCCCAGTGCATAACTGAACAAGAGGACAAGTACATTAGAGGGTCTAGTGGCAGCTGGCAGCTTCATTAAATAGTACCTGCAAAACACCAGTCTCAACATTGACATATGAAGAGGCGATTCCGGGAAGCTGGCCTTCTGATCAATTTGATGTTATTTTAATGGACAAAAAAATAGCTTTTCTTTAAAGAACAAGGACATTTATAAGTGACCCCAAACGTTTGAACAGTAGTGTAGAAATGAGACTAGGGTCTGATTATTAGCTCTTTGATATCCCTTAGTCTCTATTTAATTACATGCTTCCAATGTATTGTGCCACAGCTAATGATGCTCAGGCTTCTGTTGTCTTGCTGTATTGTGATTTTCAATAGTCAAGCATTTCCATTTTACATATTGATTTCCTGCTTAGAAATTGCAACGTTTTCTACATGTTTGCCTAGAGGGGGTGGCAATGTTGGAAAATATTTTTTCATTTTTCTTTTATTTACTTAAAATGGGGGTGTGGTGCATGCCCTCAAGAAGCACTCGGCATGCAGCAACCCCATTATTGAGACTGATTTATCTGGATTGACTGTGACGAAAACAAAAGTCCAGTCTGCCTTACCTGAAAGACCACACTGTATTTCTCCTTCCATTATCCAGTTCAGAGTGATATACTGTACCTGGGACAGAGCAGTGCTGCAGACCTGAGTTATCTGACCTAACTTCAGACAGTACAGTGGATACTGTGTATAGCACTGACCACAGTGGTACTTCTGACTGACCTTTTTCACCCTGGGTGCAGCCTGGGTAGTACATATTTTCATCCACTCTCCAATTGTTTGTTCCATAATGTGAAACTCAACAGCTATGTGGTGAGGAATCGGTGCATTAGAGGGACTGAACAGTAGTTATTGCTCACTGTAGCCTTGTGGGAGTGACCAGTGCTCAAACATGCACTGTCTCCATCGGGAGAGAGTCAGTGTGAACGCATCATTGCTCTTGTACATCATACCACAGTGTATCTATTGTGTCAGCAGTTTCTTTAAGGGTTTTGAATGCATTTTCACAGTTGTTAATAGTCTCCTAGACCACACACAGCTTTATTTTATATTGGCAGACCTGAAATCACTGGCCCTTGTCGATACAACCACTGTGCCATGAGGGATGGGGAGAAAGGCACAAGGAGAGAGAATCATTGGAGAAAGACATGCAGCATTGCTCATTTGGAGGGTGTTATGATGCGAAGGGATGCACCTCTACAGAAAGAGAATTGTCTCTCTAGAACAGGGATCCCCAACTGGCAGCATATGGGCCGAATTTGGCCCGCGGGTGGTTTTATTTGGCCCTCCAAAATGTTTTTATTTTTATATTTATTTTTCTTTCATTAATGGACATAAAAGACTGTAAAAACACCAGGAAATCAGCTCCAAGTGATTTTAATTTTGGAAATCTGTTCCCATTTATTCCCATGCATAATATAGAGACGTACAGTGCATTCAGAAAGTATTCACACCCCTTGACTTTTTCCACATTTAGTTGAGTTACATTCTGAATTTAAAATGGATTACATTTTGTTTTGTTTTTTGTCACTGGCCTACACACAATACCCCATAATGTAAAACTGCAATAATTGTGTATTACATGATTTTTGAATGACTGCCTCATCTCTGTACTCCTCAGTCGAGCAGTGAATTTCAAACACAGATTAAACCACAAAGACCAGGGAGGTTTTCCAACATCTCGCAAAGAAGAGCAGCTATTGGTAGATGGGTAAAAAAAAAGTTCAGTTATTGATTATACTTTGGATGGTTTATCAATTCACCCCTTTCCAATACAAAGATACAGGTGTCCTTCCTAACTCAGTTGCCGGAGAGGAAGGAAACCGCTCTGGGATTTTACCATGAGGCCAATGGTGACTTTAGAAAAAACAGTTACAGAGTTTAATAGCTATGATAGGAGAAAACTGAGGATGGATTAATAACATTGTAGTTACTCCACAATACTACCCTAATTGACAGAGTGAAAAGAAGAAAAATCAGCCAACGGCTGAATCCCAAGTGGCGCAGCGGTCTAAGGCACAGCATCTCAGTGCAAGAGCCGTCACTACAGTCTCTGATTCGAATCCAGGCTGTATCACATCCGGCCGTGATTGGGATACCCATAGGGCTGCGCACAATTGGCCCAGCGTCGTCCGGGTTTGGCCGGGGTAGGCCGTTATTGTAAATAAGAATTTGTTCTTAACTGACTTGCCTAGTTAAATAAAGGGTGGGGTATTCTCCAGTTTCCATGTCAACGGTGCAATTCTGGGATTCCCCTCTGAGTTCTTCCCCAACTTCTTCCATACCCTATGGGGGACACATTCCTGTACATACATTCAAACTCTCTCTCTTTCACACACACCCTCATATACACAGCCATGCACTATTATCTCATGATATATTCAATGGATTCATTACTGCCTTCATTATACCATGTATGCCTGCATATGTTCGTGTGCACATATATGCCTACATATAGATATTGCCCTGAGCCATACACACACACAAACCCTTGTACAATCCCACACAAACCCACAGACAGACAGAGAGAGAGAGAGAGTGAGAGAGACAGAGAGAGAGACACAGAGAGAGAGAGAGAGGGGCACACAATAAATAATGTAGGTAATAAAGAGAGAGAAGGGGGATGAATGGATGGATTTTAATACTGCCATTGATAAGGACTCTTGTATCTTTATTGCAGTGGTGGTCAAAATATTTCCTATCAAACTAGCTTATAGAGTCCATAACCATTTGTGAAATGTCCCCATTTTCACATCCAGTAATGATGACACTTTATAGATCTCCCCAACAGACAATTACTATTTTATAGAAACTCATGCTGAGATACACAGTTACAAGGATTTCTAGTTTTGTTTGTGTTTTTGTCTGTGCCACACGCTGTCTTGTTAAAACCAGCCTAGATGACAAATGAAAGGCACAAAATTGAATCAACTTTAATTTAGCATGATGGGCCTAGCCCTTATTTTAGGCAGCCTGGTAAATGCTGCATGTGTCTTGGTAATAGTTGATTTATTCTCCATCTGGAATGGAAGAGGAAATGTAATAATATTGCTCTGGTTTGAGGTAAGATGGGTAATTTACTGTTTCTGATTGAGTTTTGAATTTATTATCAGTTTTTGACCCATTTATTGCTCTGGTCCAGAGGGGATGATAACTGTAGTTTGGAATGGTCCTGTCAGACAGGAGTTTCTAATGGCTTCAATTAGTTTTTATCTTTCCCACCTGCTGAATCACCACATGTTGGACTCAGCTGCTTGCTAAATACAGTGCCTTGCGAAAGTATTCGGCCCCCTTGAACTTTGCGACCTTTAGCCACATTTCAGGCTTCAAACATAAAGATATAAAACTGTATTTCTTTGTGAAGAATCAACAACAAGTGGGACACAATCATGAAGTGGAGCGACATTTATTGGATATTTCAAACTTTTTTAACAAATCAAAAACTGAAAGATTGGGCATGCAAAATTATTCAGCCCCTTTACTTTCAGTGCAGCAAACTCTCTCCAGAAGTTCAGTGAGGATCTCTGAATGATCCAATGTTGACCTAAATGACTAATGATGATAAATACAATCCACCTGTGTGTAATCAAGTCTCCGTATAAATGCACCTGCACTGTGATAGTCTCAGAGGTCCGTTAAAAGCGCAGAGAGCATCATGAAGAACAAGGAACACACCAGGCAGGTCCGAGATACTGTTGTGAAGAAGTTAAGCCGGATTTGGATACAAAAATATTTCCTAAGCTTTAAACATCCCAAGGAGCACTGTGCAAGCGATAATATTGAAATGGAAGGAGTATCAGACCACTGCAAATCTACCAAGACCTGGCCGTCCCTCTAAACTTTCAGCTCATGCAAGGAGAAGACTGATCAGAGATGCAGCCAAGAGGCCCATGATCACTCTGGATGAACTGCAGAGATCTACAGCTGAGGTGGGAGACTCTGTCCATAGGACAACAATCAGTCGTATATTGCACAAATCTGGCCTTTATGGAAGAGTGGCACGAAGAAAGCCATTTCTTAAAGATATCCATAAAAAGTATTGTTTAAAGTTTGCCACAAGCCACCTGGGAGACACACCAAACATGTGGAAGAAGGTGCTCTGGTCAGATGAAACCAAAATTGAACTTTTTGGCAACAATGCAAAACGTTATGTTTGGCGTAAAAGCAACACAGCTGAACACACCATCCCCACTGTCAAACATGGTGGTGGCAGCATCATGGTTTGGGCCTGCTTTTCTTCAGCAGTGACAGGGAAGATGGTTAAAATTGATGGGAAGATGGATGGAGCCAAATACAGGACCATTCTGGAAGAAAACCTGATGGAGTCTGCAAAAGACCTGAGACTGGGACGGAGATTTGTCTTCCAACAAGACAATGATCCAAAACATAAAGCAAAATCTACAATGGAATGGTTCAAAAATAAACATATCCAGGTGTTAGAATGGCCAAGTCAAAGTCCAGACCTGAATCCAATCGAGAATCTGTGGAAAGAACTGAAAACTGCTGTTCACAAATGCTCTCCATCCAACCTCACTGAGCTCGAGCTGTTTTGCAAGGAGGAATGGGTAAAAATTTCAGTCTCTCGATGTGCAAAACTGATAGAGACATACCCCAAGCGACTTACAGCTGTAATCGCAGCAAAAGGTGGCGCTACAAAGTATTAACTTAAGGGGGCTGAATAATTTTGCACGCCCAATTTTTACGTTTTTGATTTGTTAAAAAAGTTTGAAATATCCAATAAATGTCGTTCCACTTCATGATTGTGTCCCACTTGTTGTTGATTCTTCACAAAAAAATACAGTTTTATATCTTTATGTTTGAAGCCTGAAATGTGGCAAAAGGTCGCAAAGTTCAAGGGGGCCGAATACTTTCGCAAGGCACTGTAATGAAGAAAAACAACCAACTGTAGATTTAAACAGTTTGATTGCGTTGTCACAGTCCCAATGTCACATATCAGAATAATGTTAGGCATAATTTAAATGAATGTATTGTATAGCAATCACCGAATCAGTGACAAATACATACAGCATATTATATGAATTATACTTTTTTAAACAGAAAGAACATGATTTAATGACAGGAGTTGGCGAAGGAGTTAGGGTTGTGGTTGAGGCTAGGATTAGGGTTGAACGGGGATGTTGACATGAAGTTAAGGTTAGGGTTGTGGTTGAGGGTTAGGGTTGAACAGGGAAGTGGACATGAAGCTAGAGTTATGGTTATGCCAAGATTAGGATTAGGGTTATGCAAAATTAGGATATAGGGTTAAGGCTTGGTTCTAACTAACAACTGCTGCATCCAAAACAGTTATTTTGCAAAGATCACAACCAAATGTTATCTTAGCGACTGTTCAAGCAAGAATCAAAACATCATTTTATGCATAGGAATACCCCAAAAAGTGGTTCTCGCAGATGGCGATGGCTTTCTTACTGCCGCCAAGAGTCGCACGCATCCGTGCGTGACGGCAGCGTGTCGTGTACTGAAAAAGGGTCTACACCATGGATATACAGAACACTACAAGCACTCCATAGAGCAGGGTTCCCCAACTTGTGGCTCGTGGGATGAGTTTGGGTCACTGTTTTCTTTTTTTGGCTGAGCGAAAAAGAAAAAAAAAAATATATAATTTATTTTCATTGTTAGATGGGAAATACTGTAAAAACACCAGAAAATCAGTTCCAAATGATTTACATTTAGGAAATCTGTTCCCAAGTATTCCCACTCATAATAGAGAGATGTGATTGTATAAACATGGAAGCAAGGTTTGAAATTACTATGTTTTAGTCAAATATATGTTTGGGCTTCTTGCTGTCAAATTGCAGTCTACTACTAATTAGAAATTATGTTCCGGCCCCCCGACCATCCGCTCAAGAAAGAATCGGCCCCACAACTGAATCTAGTTGATGATCCCTGCCATAGACCATTCCCATCACATTGTATTTTTTATATATATTTTTTTTAATTCAAATTTTACAAAATGTACATCAAAGATTTTACCATATTCCAACAACCCTCTCTTCCTCCCTCCACGCAACACATCCAGCCCCAAAAACCCAAGTCCCTTCCCTACCTCTCCGCCCTACCTCAGTCCACCCACCTCGATTCCCTGTGACAGATGTCATGGTGAGACATGACATCTATCACACTCATCATTTACATTTGGATATATTTCAAACAATCTGGATTTGGAAAAATACACTTTATGTAAAACCTTAAATTGTTTGAGACCAAGACGAGCACGAGATGTAGTGGAGCGTACTCTATCAATCGTCTCATCCCACCACTCTTGTGTAAATTCAACACCTATTTCCCATTCCCAAGCAGATTTAGTTTTGTTGGTGAAGTGTTTATCCAATGACATAATACACAGATAGATCTGAGAAATTACTGCTTTCTGTCGCGGTAATCGAGTCAATATACCATCACAGGGTTGGCAAGGGGGTGGAGCAGGGAAGCCAGAAAATTGGGAGGAGACACAATGCCTAATTTGAAGGTAACGGAAAAAGTGAGATGGAGACAAAGAGTATTTAGAGACCAGTTTGGGATAACTGTAAAAAATCTATTTACGAAAAGTCTTGGAAGGACTTAATGCTTTCTCTCACTGGACAAGGAAATATATGATCTATTAGGGAAGCGGGGAACAAGTGATTCTTATCAATAGGATCCATAGTAGACGCAGAGGAGAATTTAAAATGCCGTCGAAACTGGTACCAAATCTTAAGTGTGGAAAGTACTGCAGGATTGCCAGTATAGCGAGAGGGGGATGCTGGGAGAGAAGAGCAGAGTAAAAAGCATGAAGAGAAGCAGAAATACAAGAATGTGCCTCTAGGTGGCAGCATGGGGTATCTGGAGCATGTAACCAGAATAGCAATTTCTGAAAGTAGGCTGCCCAGTAAGAGTGTAAAAAGTTGGGTAGTGCAAGCCCTCCACTAAACTTGCATCTCTGAAGTAAAGACCTCCTGACTCTGGGTACCTTTCCTCCCCAGATAAATGTGGTAACTAAATGTGTTAAACTTTTAAAAAAAAACTTTGATAAAAACCATGGAATCATTTGAAATAGATAACGGAATTTGGGTAAATCCTTTTTACAGCATTAATCCTTCCTATAAGTGATAGTGGTAAGCTACCCCATCTCTGAAAATCAGATTTCATTTGCGTAAGGAAGGGAGCAAAGTTTGCAGAAAAAAGAGCATGTAATGAACGAGTTACGTTCACTCCAAGGTATTTGAAACCAGAGTAGCTAAGCTGAAAAGCTGTAGCGCTGCTGGATTGATTTGAAAGCACTCACTGTTCTGGAGATTCAGCTTGTAACCGGAGAAAGAGCCAAAGTTCTCCAGAATAGAAAGGATAGAAGCTAAACAGGTTACAGGGTTATTTACAAAGAGAAACAAATCATCTGCATAACCTATGTTCAACTGCTTCCTGTATTACATATTGGAAAGAGGAGGATGCCCGTGAAGCTACTGAAAGGGGCTCAATGGCGACAGCAAATAACTAAGAGGAAGATGGGCAGCCTTGGCGTGTCCCACGTTCCAGGGCAAAATAATCTGTACGGGTGTCATTGGTACCGACGAGATGGATTCATGAGCTAAATTTGTCCCCAAATCCATTTTTTTTAAGAAAGCAAATAGGTACTATCATTCAATTCTGTCGAATGCCTTCTCTGCATCTAGGGAGATTGCCACCTCAGGGGTGTTGAACATTTGTTTTGAATAAATTATGTAAAACAGTGTCCGAATATTTAAAAAATTAATATCTGTCCTTTATAAAAAACGGTTTGTTCCTGTGATATGAGTCCTGGTAAGACTACTTCCAGACGCCTCGCTTTCACCTTCTCAAGCACCTTTACATCCACATTAAGGAGGCTGTCACGGTCGTCCTCCTCTTCATCTGAAGAGGAGAGTCGAGATGGATCGGAGGACCAAAATGCGGCATGGTATGTGCTCATCATGAATTTTAATTTAAAAAACACTGAACACTGAAACACTATACAAAACAATAAACAAAATAACAACCGTGAAGCTAATGCGAACTGTGCTGAAACAAGCCATCAACATAGACAATCACCCACAAACAAACAGTGCAACCCAGGCTACCTAAGTATGATTCTCAATCAGAGACAACTAATGACACCTGCCTCTGATTGAGAACCATACTAGGCCGAAACATAGAAATCCCCAAATCATAGAAAATCAAACATAGACAGCACACCCCAACTCACGCCCTGACCATACTAAATAATGAATACAAAACAAAGGAAATAAAGGTCAGAACGTGACAGAGACTTAGGAGCCTAAATGAAGAACAGGAAGAACAGGGTCTTTCCCCTTCTTAAGGAGAAGCGCTATTGAAGCCTGTGTTAGGGTAGGTGGCAGTGAGCCACGTTCAAGTGACTCGTTATACATAGATAAAAGTAAAGGGGCTAACTTGGTATGGAATTTCTTAAAGAACTCAGTTGGAAACCCATCCGTTCCTGAAGCTTTGCTGCTCTGCATTGGCTTGATAGACTGAATAACTTTTCTTCAAGGCTGAGAGGAGAATATTGGTCATCTGCAGTTTCAGCCTCAACTGTGGGAGTCTCCAGTTCACCCAAAAATGTAGTCATATTGGCAGTATCTGATGGAAATTTAGACGTATACAGGGAGGTGTAGAAAGATTTGAAGGTGTAATTTAGGTCAGAAATCAAGTTATGAGAGGAATCTTTAATTTGGTGAATCAGACGGGTAGTAAGTAGCGCAGCGTTTTAATTGGTGTGCAAGCAGACAACTTGCTCTGTTGCCATGTCCATAGAAGATATCACGTGAATGCAATAGTAATCGTTCTGCATCTGCGGTGAACAAGAGATTGAATTCCTGATTGTAAGTTCAAGCGTTGCTTATATAGCTCTGGGGATAGCGTCAGGGCATATCGATGGTCTAAGTCAAGGATGACTTTAATGAGATGTTCTAGTTTAACTTTCCGAGTTTTGTTTAAATGAGAAGAATAAGAAATGTTTTCTCCTCTTTTATTTTTATTTTTTTATTTTACCTTTATTTAACCAGGTAGGCAAGTTGAGAACAAGTTCTCATTTACAATTGCGACCTGGCCAAGATAAAGCAAAGCAGTTCGACAGATACAACAACACAGAGTTACACATGGAGTAAAACAAACATACAGTCAATAATAAAGTATAAACAAGTCTATATACAATGTGAGCAAATGAGGTGAGAAGGGAGGTAAAGGCAAAAAAAGGCCTTGGTGGCAAGGTAAATACAATATAGCAATTAAAACACTGGAATGGTAGTTTTGCAATGGAAGAATGTGCAAAGTAGAAATAAAAATAATGGGGTGCAAAGGAGCAAAATAAATAAATAAATTAAATACAGTTGGGAAAGAGGTAGTTGATAGGGCTAAATTATATGTGGGATCTAAGATAGAGAAGAATGAGAGGTTGAGCTTGTCTGATTGGAAAAGAGAAAATGATCAATAGAAGTGGAGATAACGTTACAGAAGTCTGCATCAGACAGGAGAAGAGAACCGAAGTTTGTCCTGACAGGACTATGTCGAGGGCTAAAGGTCTATGGTCAGAAATTACAATGGATAAATATTCAGAAGAGGTGACATTTGGGTGTAACTTATGATCAATAAAGAAATAGTCAATATGAGAAAAAAATTGGCGTACATGTGAAAAGAAAGAATAATCTCTTGCCTGGGGATTCTGAAACCTACAGGGATCTGTACACCCATTCTGGACCATAAAATCTGAGAAGGACTTTGACATAGCAGAAGGAGACATAGTTTTGGGGTTGGAGCGGTCTAAAGCCACTCTAATAACACAATTCAGATCCACGCCAAATATCAAAAGATGGGTGGTCAGAGAAGAGATTTTCCCAAGCAACCCATTGCAAATTCAACATCATCAAAATTTGGAGCATATACATTGACCACTACTACAGGTGTTTGCCAAATGGTGCCAGTTATGATTAAATATCTCCCAATACTGCCTGAAATAACATTAGTAGTAGAGAAATATATTATTTTACTAACCAAAATTGCAACACCTCTGGCTTTGGAGTTAAAGTCTGAGTGGAAAACCTGACTGAACCTGGAGTTTTGTAGCCTTGAATGATCTTTAATGCATAAATGGGACACTTGTAAAAAAATACCTTTTAGCTTTTTCAAATGGGAGAAAACTCTTGACAGGATTATTCATTGTCTTGGTATTCAAGGATAAAAACGTTCTTGGATTAGGCCTACCTATTTCAATATTACTATTATTAGCGTTGTTAGCCATCTAAAATATTGAAAGGAAAAAGTTGTGAAAACAAACCAAGTATTTGAAAAAATAACAGAGAAAACTGATGAAAAAAGCTAATCTTTTTTTTTTTAATTGAAAGGACCAAAAAAGGTCACTCCCCCTCCCACCCAAATCCGAAGTCTCCTTCCCCAGCGAATAGAGACAGCAGATTGACGTTTGCGCAGCTTCGGTACATATAAACAGAAACCCTTCCTTTCCTAACGCGGAGAGGCTCCATAGCACGAGTAGTGAAACACATTTGAAAAGAAATTCACAAAATGGTAAAGTAGGTCAACAGATAACCAAAACAAGGTCAGAAAACCCCATAACAGTAAAACAAAACCGTCCTGACTCGGGGAGTCTTCAATCAGTGCAACATGTGCAATGTCTCGTAAGGATGGCCAAATAAGTGTCCCGCAGTATGTTGCCCTTTTACAAAAAAGAAAAGGGGCAGAGTGTCTGTACATGTACAAATGATCAATGGGGTGTAATAAAGTGGTGAAAAGACCTTCAGTAAGTATCTATATTAAAAATCTAGGAAAGCTCTGCAAAAGCCTGGAATTGTAGCTATGCATTGCTACGCTAGCCATCTAGACAAATAAAAAGGACCTCCCAAACGTGTTGCATAAATAACAACCACACATGACAGTATTAGTCATTTTTATTAGGGTTCAATAGTGTTTCTGCAGAGTAGAAAAGGAATGGCAACAGGGGAAAATGTCCCTGCCATAAAAATCAAAACATACCTTCGACTTGGAGGGTAGGCTAGGTTATGCATGCTAACTGGCAAAAGAGTAGGTCATAGATCCAAGGAACGGCTCAGAAGTGACAGTCGAACCGACGCTGGGCATCCTCGTGGGAGTCAAACTGTAGCTTGTTGTCTCCGCCCACTGGGGAGGGGCCAATGGGCTCTGTTCAGCTTTGGGGGTGATGGAACTATGGCAGGACCAGCACCTCCACAAAGAAGTCTGACATGAACTTAACTGAGTCCCCTCCTTCAAGTTTCTCTGGTATACCAAAAACCCAAAGATTGCAATGGCGAGAAAGGGATTCCAGGTCATCAGTCTTGTCAATCAGCTTTTCGTTTTCGGAGCTCAGACGGCTGACCATTTTCTCGAGGGCTACTATGCGGTCACTGTAGTCACACAGGTCATGTTCAAAGCCGCCAAGTCGTTCATCTGCAGTGGCTCGGACACCATCCAGGACGGTGGAAAAGCGGGGCCCAGAGCAGCATCAATGTCAGTTTTGAGCTGGGTGGCAATGGTAGCTGTAATTTCTGAGACCAGAACCGTATGGAGGTTCTGACGATCTGTGTGGAGTGTGACCACATGAGAATCCGTAACTGTTGGACTGGAGTCGGCGCCATTACCATTCACGTTTGCCATCACGGTTGAAACGTTAGTTACAGGTCTTCTGCGCCTCAGATCGTGTGACATTTGAATCAAAAAGGTAACTTACGAACTCATCAATCAAATCTGATATGTAAGAAAGTTGAATGCAAAGTAAAAATGTGGCAAATTTAACTAATGCGCACAAGCCTCGTCCACAAACCTCTTCTCCACTCACATGCTAAACCAGGAGCCCCCATCACATGATCAAATGGATTTCCTTACCTATTTTTCTGCTTTTATCTCCCTCTTTTTCTCAACCCCTCACTTTTTACTTCTGTCTATCTTTCTTTCTTTCTGTCCAGTCTCTGTACCTGATTCGTCAGGAAATGACGGTATCCCAGAAGCAGCTGGGAGAATTCTGTGAGGCCCTGAAGCAGTACCTGAAGAATGTCTCTGCTGAAAGAGACTGCTTCCAGTGAGTCCACCTATTTAACTTTATCTGTGTATCTTTCATTGTCCATCTCACACAATACCTTTCATGACCATTTGTCCACTGTGCGTGTTTTTCTACCTGGCTGATGTATTCACAACCTAACTGGTTATCTACCAGTGGAGGCTCTTCAGAGGAGGAAGGGGAGGACCAACCTCCTCAGTGAATTTCATTTTTTTTTAAGTACAACATTGAAAAAGTTATCCTTTTTAGATTAAACTATACTAAATATATTCACGTCACCAAATAATTGACTAAAACACTGTTTTGCAATGAAGGTCTTCAGTAGTCTCAACAGCACTCTGTCGGGTAGCACCATGGTTTAGCCGGAGGACAGCAAGCTTCCTTCCTCCTCTTGGTACATTGAATTCAATACCAAACCTAGGAGGCTCTTGGTTCTCACCCCCTTCCATAGACTTACACAGTAATTATGACAACTTCCGGAGGACGTCCTCCAACCTTTCAGAGCTCTTGCAGCATGAACTGACATGTAGTCCACTCAATCAAAGGATCAGAGAATGAATCTAGTACGGAAAGAATAAGCACAGCTAGCTAGCACAGCAGTGCATACAATGTGGTGAGTAGTTGACTCAAAGACAATAGTTGAATAAATGAGTTTATTCAAAAATGAAGGAGAAGCAAGAGAGAGAGAGAGTGTAATTTTTTTTTCACTTTCAGTTTCACTTACTTAGATAGCAAATGCAGCTGGCTAGTATAGTTACTCAAATACCCAGCTTAAACAGAGGGATGCTATGTTAGCTAGATGGCTGTGACTATCCAACACAACACTGGAACTCTTCCAAGTCAAGGTAAGCTTTTGGATTTATTAATTTATTGCCGGTGCAGCAGCTTACTGCCTATACACTGTAACGTTACTGCATGATTGTAGCGGGTTTACTAACACATTAGTTCTATTAGCTATGTTGACTAGGAAGTTACTTTAGATAATATGTAGGCTGTGTGTAGCGGTTATGACATGGTTTGGCTAGAGTTTTTTTTTTGCCTGGTCACAAACAGATGATGATGTGTTGTTCATTGAAGTCCACAAACGAAGGGAAAAGGTGCATTTGTCCAATATAAACTCTTGTTTGCAACTGATGAATGATTACACCCTAGATAAGCTAGATGCAGGCAAGAGTGTGCAAGGCAATATTGAATGTGTCACTGTCCATCATCAAATTTTTCTCTCGACCTGTGTGCACTTACGTTGTAAACTTCATTCTTAGGCTAGGTTGTAGCAACCTCGTGATGGGTATAGGGAAAATTGTAGTGTCATGACGTAGCCTAAACCTATCGATGTTACATTGAACTGGGTGAATGGAATATGCATGACAGTCATCCAACATGCTGTAATAGAAATAAGGTCATGCTCATGAAAAACAAATGGTCCTCCCTCATCATAAACAGCACTGATTGCCACTGTTATCTACTGACCATGCTCAAGTACTTTACCAATCTTCAATATACAGCTTAATATTGTGAGACAGATGCCCTGACAGAAGCCTTTTCAAAACTCAAATACACTACAAGTTCTAAAAGTAAAGTACTCCTGCAACAGGGTGATCAAATGAAGATCCTACATCTGTAATGCTTATTTTGTCACAATGCTCCGCAAGGTACTAATCTCATCTCAAAGTATAATGGCAGGAAGGCTCGGGGAGGAAACTCAGAGGGAGCATGATTAGATATTAGAAAATAATGGACAAATAAGTCAACATTGCTGATAGGGAGAGACAGAGCGCCTCTGAGTGCTGGTGTGTACAGGTTATGGATGGTTGAGGGAGCCTCTGGCAGAGAAAGGATGTGCTGGGGACTGAAGAGGCAATCAGACTGGATAAACCTGTTTAACACGCTGTTGTCCTCTGCCTCTCCGCAACCATCATCAACCAGGAGGAATCTCCATGTGACAAGGGACAATGAAATGGAAAATAGGGCTGAGCAGATTAGAGAAACCTGGACAGAGCCTCTCAGTTGGTCTTGCTCTGAGCTGAGGTAATGTACGGCAGCCTACTGCACAACCTCCAGTATGCTTTAGAGCACTGCTGCTGCCTGTAGCACAAATGTATCTTCTTTCCTATCAATGTAGCAGCAGATTCTCATGCCCAGGGTGTGTAAGACTCAGTTCAAAAGGACAAGTTCCTCTACAGTCGGTTTCAGAGCGACTCCCTGGAGCCAAGTTCAGAAAATAGGCTGGCTACTGTCATCAGCATTTTGTAGTCTCATCATAATACACTTAGGGATGGTGAATAATTGATCACTGAGGAATTGGGCTCTGACTCTGTACTGTGAATAGACTGTTTTCTTTCTCTCTCTCATTCTCACATTACCACTATTTAAGTCTGAAACTGTATTTTCCTCCCTCATGTCTCTACTATTGGTTCCTATAAGTGCTTCTACATGGTACGAATACATCCTGCAAATGATGCCATAAGAATATGTCCTCCTTTTTAAGTCCTTGAATTTACACATACACACAAACAACCCACAGACAAACACACAAACATTGACAAAGTTATGGGAAGGAAGCACACGTGTGGATGCACAGACACACACTCAAACACCCTCCCCTGGTGCGCATCTTTCTTTTAGATGGACACACATTGACTTGGACATGGGTTTTTTTTTTGGTTGAAGAATGTGAATGTGGAGCCTCGCACAGCAGCGGCCCGTCAAATAAAACAACGCAGTGGTCTGATCTAGATGTAACCTCAGACAGAGAGCTGTCAGCTGTAATAGAAGCATTCAGCAGGTCAATAAGATGTGTCAGGAGTCTCTCCAGTTGCGAGCTCCACTGTGATGGAAGGAAACAGAAAACCCAGCTCATACAGTAGAACTCTTCTACTCTACTAAACCCCTGAGACACAGGTCAGCCGTCTGAACCACTACTGCCCTCCAGTGGAGGATTTATGCGTGGGAGTGAGTGGAGCTGAAGTCAAGTAACTTTGGGCTTCTACTATAATGGTTGACTATGGGTGTCTATTATTATGGTTTATGTGGCGGGAAAGTGTTTCTGTGCTCAACTACCACACATCCCTCTCTGACATCTGTCTGCGTAAGCTTATTGGCAATTCACTGTTTTTATTAAAATATTTTATAGTTCTCCAATGTCATCTGCCCATTATTGACTTGCCAGTGTCTTACTCGCTCTCTCTTTTTGTATTCCTTTCTTCCTCAGTGTGACTGCAGTGCGGCTGCCAGATGGGCTCTCCTTCGTGGTGTATGAGTTCTGGGATGGAGAGGAGGAGTGGAAAAAGTAAGTTCTAGAATTGTGTCTCATTTGACATCTCACCCATCCCTCCCTCCCCCACATCTCCTGACCCTTCTTCTTATAATCCCCATAGGTACAATTTCCAGAAAATATGGAATCAATAATGCACAAAAAAAATTGTTTTTTGTTGTTTTTTTGGGGTTGTTGAATTTTACCCCTTTTTCGTGGTATCCAATTGTTTAGTAGCTACTATCTTGTCTCATCGCTACAACTCCCGCACAGGCTCAGGAGAGACGAAGGTTGAAAGTTATGCATCCTCCGATACACAACCCAACCAAGCCGTACTGCTTCTTAACACAGCGCACATCCAACCCGGAAGCCAGCCGCACCAATGTGTCGGAGGAAACACCGTGCACCTAGCAACCTTGGTTAGCACACACTGCGCCCGGCCCGCCACAGGAGTCGCTGGTGCGTGATGAGTCAAGGATATCCGGCCAAGCCCTCCCTAACCCGGATGACGCTGGGCCATTTGTGCGTCGCCCCACAGACCTCCCGGTTGCAGCCGGTTACGACAGAGCCTGGGCTCGAACCCAGAGTCTCTGGTGGCACAGCTGGCGCTGCAATACAGCGCCCTTAACCACTGCGCCACCCGGGGGAACTATGCACAATCATTTGACATGTTGGTGTCTACTATTTTGTAAGCACAGTTCTCATATGAGATATGTGTATTTTTTTTTACACAATTGGGTAGATGATTACAGAAGAGCCGTCATTGCTTAGTGTTTTTGTTTAAATGTTCATACAAAGCTAACATCTGGAATCAGACTTTGGTTAAGCAGACTCCAGAGGTACAGAGCTCGCGGCAGGAACCTATCTACAGCTATAGCCACTGAATAAAGCTGACATACTACTGTATAATTACTTATTGATGTTTTGGGGGATGTGCCGAGGCTGTAACGAGTCTCTATCTTTCAAGTTCTCTATCATCTATGGGGCGTAGGAGAACTGAAGGAGTGAGCGTGTGTGTATCTGCATGCATGGGTGTGTGAGTCTGTGTTTATATGTGATCTTATGCCCTCCACCTCTGTCCTCAGGCACCTCCAGGCTGCATCCTTCAAGGCCTTTCAACATGTTAAAGTTGACACTCTGTGCCAGCCTGAGGCTGTGTCCACTGTTGCTGTGCCAGGTTAGTCTCCTGAGAGAGAGCTGGCATAGAGCACAATCCCCTGCGTAATGCTGGCATAGTGCCGTATATCTGGGATGGGGAGCCCTGATAGCGATGGAACCTACTGGTGGAGAGAACTGTTTGAAGTAGAGCAGTCTGGGAAAACACATACCCTGATATTTATTATATTTACTTATTGTTATTGGTATGTCATAGACTTACCTCAGACAAACCTGAAAATATATGACATTCAATTTGAATTATATTATGCAGTGTATCATCATTGTTTTATCACATTGAGCAGAGAAACACTAGACCTGAGTGTGAAAGTGTTGTAAATGATGTATCTATTCCTGAGCTGCTTGTCTAACTGAACTCCCTCGCTCTCTCTCCCTGCAGCGGCCTGGTGCAGCCTGAGCAGAGACTGATGGGGGTGGGGACGCATCGCCTAAGTCCACAACACCCCCATCCTTAGCTCCCACATACCCCCTTTACCTCACTCTCACCCCCACAATCCCTCTTTCTCTCTTTTGTAAGTACATGTTTACACAGTGTCTGTTTGATATTGAGACTAAATGGAAGGCATCAATTGCAGTGAATATTAAACAGTGCATTAAAGCGAGATTACCGCCATCCAATGCATTTGTTCATTGTATCGTTCACCCTCAAGTCATTGTAGAAATGAGGTGAACAGTTAACCTGCTTTTGAGGCTCTAGTGCATGTCATCAATTTTGACTAAAAGACATGAACCTGCTGCTGCTGCTAATGACAGAGTAATAGAGCCCTCAACATTCATCTCTATCAAGCTGTGAAGGTTCGTTTTTTTCCGTTGTGTTAAAGAGTACTTGTATGAATCAGCAATGGATATATTAGCTGTTAAAGTCTAGTAAAATTATATGAAAACATGTTCTATTATAATTATATTTGTATTGACGTCTTTAGTGGTAAAGTGCAAAATTCTTCAGAAGAAGCGGTTACAACAAAAGCAGCGAAACTTGTGGTTTTGCTGCAGACAGTTTCCCTTTTGAACAACTAATCTCAAGCCTTAAACATCAGCATGGGGTTGAGGTTATAGGATTTCCAATAATGGAGTTGCTGCAGATCCAACTTCACAGGATCTTTTTTCTCTCAGGACCTTTAGTTCTGAAGCTTCTGGGCATGTTTCTTGACCTCTACTTCACACACTCATTTTTGTGGTCTCCTTACCTTCACATTTCTCACTGATGATAATTTGTCAAGTCCATGCAGCATCTGCATACCAACCATTTGATCGCAATCAGTTTCATGGGGATGTGCATTTAGATCTTGAGTTATAGTGTTGTTTTGAACGATGTACAGTGAGCAAATTTTAGAGCAGATGGTGTTACCTATACCATAGCCTACAGAGACTGTGCATAAAGTAGAGAATAAACACATGAGCAGGACATGATCCACACATGCACAGAATCTTTAGGACCTTTAGTCGAGGGAATAAAGATCTGGGAAAAGTCAGATCCGCAGCCATGGCCTTCCCATAAACGCAGAGTAATTTGATTTTAAGCCTCTAACGCACAGCCATAAATTACAATCACAATGTTCATTGCAATTGAGCAAAAAGGAGATGTTTCACATATCAAGCAAATGATAGTAACAGAAAATATATCAGAAAGAATGTTCACCCACCAACCCAGTTGAAGAACCTCTTGTGCACATCTAGGAGCATGACCAGTTTGTCCAACTCCAACAACCTGAAATCAACATGATCCAACAGACCCAGTCGAAAAGCACAATGTAAATCAATGAGATATAGCGATTACATATATTTAAAGTATGAGTGTATTACAAATTCTCAATAAAAGTGTTTTATCTATAAACAATAATGTATGAATCACTCATCTTGATCTACCTTTAGAGGGTGGAATCTTTCACCCACTTCTCCATTTAATTTCTTAGTTTGTCCTGTAAGCACATGCTGGTGGCAAGCTTGTCCTTAACCAATTGGGGGATATCAAACCCTCACTCCCCAGGATAAGATTATCATCTTAGATAATTACATGTAAGTAATAACTAAGACTGTCCTTGTTCACTGTAAAAATACAACTTTATTTACTTGGCTTTGATCATAACTAGGACCACCACTGAAATGAAAATCGCACATGTTCAGTTCCATCTCTGGTGCTAAGCCACATTGCGCTTTTCTTTGAGAGAACCCTGGACTTCTCCATGTTAATACACCCGTGATATTAATAAATAGCACGCCTTGGGCTTCATATTAGCCTCAGCATCAGTATTACAGAGCAAGAGCATGGCTCCCTTGTTGACATAGACTTATGTGGGGAAATTCTACTGGAAAGGTTTTCTATCCGTAGCTTCCGTTGGGTTCTGTATGAACAGGTCAGAGCCAGTCAGAAAATGCCAATTCTATTTCTGTAACATTCCTGGCTGTTCCCTAAACTGTGCAACCAAATATTTTCCCCATCTCTTGAGTGCATGTTAAAATGAATGTCCAGTAACTTATTTAATGTAGAATTTAGCCATGCTACTTTCACTGGGTTTTGTGGATTTCTTATTTGTCTTTTATAGTATTCCTATAAAAAAGGACAGACAAAACAAATATATATATATATATATATGAATAGAAAATGGCATACAGAATGAATATTCACTTTTATGGCAGTGTTTGGAGAAATGCTAATTCTTATACTTATGTATGTTTCAGTAAAATGGCTTTCTCTCTGAGTGTAGAGACTTATTGCAGGGATGCAAGTACCATATTTAGTCTTAAAACTGTTGAAATTCTAGATAATGTAGAATGATAAAACTCAATAAAATGGAAATAAACCATGAATCTGTTGCTTCATTGCTTTACATTTCTGGGAAAGCATGCACACAACATGTAGTATGAAGACTAATGAAAAACAAATGCCAGTGCATATTTCCTATAAAACATTTTACTTCTGATAAACATGTCAATACAATGAAAATCATCAACATATTGTACACAAAAGTCAGAATCGTAACTTGAGACAGCAACCTATGTGAGAATACACCATTTATGTTCATTCAAGATATCAAAGCAAACACCACACACACATTAACAAAAAGTCAAAATAACTCACTTTCTCCCCCAGCCCCATATGTCATGTTCACTCTATGGCCACCCTTTCATTATGGCTGAAAATACTTTTTTTTAACCTACTATGTAAACTTCTGATTTCCTTCAGTGTATCAGACAGTGAGCAGAACACATTGTGCAAATGAAATAACACAAAAGTAAGAAGAATAAGAATAGAAAACTCCCCTATTCCTACCCAGTCAACAACTCTCACACAATGAAGACATATACCAGTTAGGGTTAGATCTTATTGAGGAGTTGTATGATGGCGATGGTGGTGCTCTGTCCAAAGATGAAGGCCCCACAGATCAGAGTGATCATCCCCCATGTTGTTAGGACCACTCTGAGAGGGAATGGGGGAGGGGGAGTGAGAAAATAAAGGAGAACATGGTGTCAATGAAAAGAAGGATTTGGATGGATGAATGGTTTGAATGAGTGACCATGATTGGTTTAAACTCACCGTGTTTTGAAAGATACTTGCTCTGACTGCATGGCAAATACTAGACATAGCCCTGCACACAAGCAGATAAAGCAAACATACATTATCTCTGCTGGTTCGATTCACATACAACTGTGTGGGAGAGAGTGAAGGAGTGAAAGGGGGATAATTTTCCCACCTGGGAAGATGAAAATGAAAAATGCGCTGATTCCCCCAATGATACTGATAACCTTGCTGATGTCTGGGATGAACATGGCAATGAGCAGGGTGACGGTGATCCAGGCTATAGTCAGCCCCACGCGGCTACAGTTCTCATACGACTCGGTCACAACGTGGAAGCGCCGACGGAAACTCAGCAGTGGGTCCTGAATCACGGACCTGATTGCAGAACATTAGAGACACTGCAATGAGACTCACTGGGTCTAACAAGTTCTTTATTTCGACTTAAAATGTTCTGATTTAAATGGCCAATGAATGATATTTCTATGTAATGCCCATTATTGTTACCTTCCTAGCAGGAGGATGATGGGGAAGATGGTGATGATAGAGATACCAAAGAGCAGTCTTGCAATGATCATGAGGACATCGTCCCCTGTGTATGACATCAGAATATCTGCTGCAACATCCTTGCCAAATGTCAGGTATCCGTAAACACCTGAACCAGAAAGAGAGGGGAAACATTCAAACACCAACTTTACCTTAAAGGTTCTTCAGCTGTCCCCATAGGAGAACCCTTTGAAGAACCCTTTTAGGTTTCAGGTAGAACCCTTTATGGTTCCATGTAGAACCCTTTCCACAGAGGAAATCTTAAAGGGTTCTACCTGAAACCTAAAAGGGTTCTCCTGTGGGGACAGCCAAAGAACCACTTTGGAACTTTTTTTTCCTAAGAGTCTACAATAGTATAGTCACTGTGTTCACTACAATCACTTGGTGCTATGAGCCGGAGTATTGAAGGGATGAGTCTCACCAGTTAGGGAGTAAATGACCAGGCAGAAGAACATGGACACCACAGATATGAACACCCAATGGGACAGGCTTTTGTTCTCCATGCTGCTGTAGATGGCTATGCAGGCCTCGTGACACTGGAGCACAGAATGATACAGAACAGAACATGGCAGGCTCAGAACGCAAAGCTCAGAGAAACATGACTACATAGACCTGTGACGGGCTTGAGTCCTCTGAATCATTCTGGTGGCCAGTTAGCTCTGGCCCTTACATTGAGACTATGTATAGCATGGGGCTCCACAGCTCTTAATGCTCCCAATCATAGAACGTCAGATCCTTTGTCACAAGCTGACAATTCAACTATATACATTACACTAGCAAGGTTCCTCCAGGTTTTCTCGATCAAATTTTACTCAACATTCCTCCATCCACATTCCTTCAGGATTCCCATCCTTCCTCTTTTATTCACCAGCTCAGTAATCAATCAGCCCGGGGTGCAGGGGCTCAGGGAGCTGGGCTTTGTCTGCCTCTCTCCCCACTTCCCTTTTATTACATTTCTGACAATCCCCCTGTGTTTCCTTGGTTACTCAGAAGATTAAACAATATCTCTGAAAATGAGTAATATTTTCCAATTTTCCTCCAATCTTACCCAAGTTAAAATATTGAACAGAGAAACAGCTCTCCTCTGCCAGATAGCCTGAGGCTCTGTTGGACTGTGATGACTGACCACTCCTCAATAGACAGCTCCTCAATTGACCAGAATTTGGGGTAAATGCCAGACTTTTAACCATTGGCTTCATAAAGAAAACAAATCTAACCTCACAAGTGACCACTTTGAAAACCAAACATGTTTGAAGCCGTACTCACCTGAAAGCCAAAGCAGATGGTCGGGATAACGCTGAACATCGAAGCCCAAGAGCTTATTCTACAGAGAGACGACAAGAAAACTTCAGAGTGGCTCTTAAAAGGGCCTTTTCAACAAGACCTAATCTGACCTGAGGCAATTTCAGTCTTTTAAAGTTTCTGTCAATCACACCAACACATTACAATGTGTGGGCTGAGGGTTCGGACTCCACTCCCAGACAGTCAAAATGTAGCTCAAAATGAAAATACCTTTAACAACGGAACAAGAACTAAAAGCTCCTAATATTAAAAGGGCATCTTAGATCCTGATCTCACAGACTTCTTCACAGGTTACATTTAACTTGACAGCATTTTCAGACTATATCGATATGATTTTATGATAGGCCTATGCTGAAGGCCATCACATAGGCCTATGCTGAAGGCCATCACATAGGCCTATGCTAAAGGCCATCACATAGGCCTATGCTAAAGGCCATCACATAGGCCTATGCTAAAGGCCATCACATAGGCCTATGCTAAAGGCCATCACATAGGCCTATGCTAAAGGCCATCACATAGGCCTATGCTAAAGGCCATCACATAGGCCTATGCTAAAGGCCATCATAAAATCATATCAATATTGTTCACGTCACTCAGACTATGTAACAAGGACAGAAATGGCTCAAAGGTCAAACTAATATGAATTGGGATTACAAGCACTCACCCACTTGTGTACAAGGGGGATATATGCACATCACTGCTCTCTCTTGTGTGATATTTCACAATGATGGCCACTGTTAGGTATGTAGCCGCCAGAGTACCTAAAACACTTCAAAAAGAGGGAAAGGGTTGAGCAAAACATGAGATTGAATATGGCAGTAACAGCCACACAAATGTTGCAATGTTCTGCACCAAGTAGCCTGGGCTCAAATCTTTGCAATGCTGTAGTACACTGCCCATAAATGACTCACCCACCTGATGTACTTCTGAATACTGATCTCTTTAGGGATGGAGAGAGGGAGGATGAGGAAGACACACAGGAGGATGAGGGCGAAATGTGGGTGTGTGTACCAGTGGTATGGCATATCTGTCTCGGGCAATCCAGTGATCAACTCATAAAGGGAGATGCATACTGCAAGACAAACACATGAATTACATAAAGAAACATGTATCAGATACTGTATATGAAGTTGAAAATCTATATCATTAACCTATTTCCAATGATCATCATTACATGAGAAGTGGGGACAGGAAAATATGATGATTTCAAAGGCTCCAGAAGAAATAGTTCAGGAAGGAATGACTTTATTATGAAAACGGTAACATAACCCAGTAAGAGTTAGTTAGGGAGTCATGCAGTCGGGGAGAAGCATGAAGATACTCACGTTTCTCCAGCTGGTCCGACACTATGACCAGGAAGGCCACAGAGATCATGAAGAGGTTGAAGACGAACACGACCTCACAGAGCTGCCCGATGGCAGGCCCACACACATCCTTCACCACGGCCTGGTACGTGTTCTGACCACTGATGGAGGAGGAGTAGCCCAGGATTACCAGGCCACTGATGAGGAACACCAGGGACACCTGGGGCGGAGGAGAGATGAAGATACAATCAAGAGGTTGCTGAGTAGGAGAAGAGAGATGAGATTGAGAAAATAATAAGAGAGTAGGTCTATAACAGATTGGTCTAGCTGACACCAAACTCGAAGTCTTCGTGATTCATGTCAGCCAGGCTAATAAAGGATAACATGGATGAGGGGAAGGGATAACCAGAGGGAATTTCATAGAAAGCTGAATTTAGTGTGTACAACTGCTGAGAATGATGTGCTTGACTGCGGTGCTTTATATTGATTATATACAAAATGAAAAAAATTGAAATTGTCAACATTGATGCTATTATTTGATTAAGAATATGTAGGCTACCCAAAATTAATCAATTACGCAAGCTATCCGGCTCTTGGCATGTTAACACCTCCTCGAGGACACTACGGTGGCAGGCCTGATCCCCGACAATGATGAGACAGCCTATAGGGAGGAGGGCAGGGAACTGGCAGTGTGGTGCCAGGACAACAACCTCAACATCAGCAAGACAAAGGAGCTGATCGTGGACCACAGGAAACGAAGGGCCGAGCACGCCCTTAATTCACATTGACGAGGAAGGCCCTAAAAATTGTCAAAGACTCCAGCTACCCAAGTTGTAGACTACTCTCTCTGCTTCTGCACGGCAAGTGGTACCAATGCACCAAGTCTGGAACCAACAGGACCCTGAACAGCTTCTACCCCCAAGCCAAAAGATTGCTAAAAAAGTTAGTTAAATAGTTAAGCAAAAGCCTCCCGAGTGGTCTAAGGCACTGCTTCGTAGTGCTAGCTTTGCCACCAGAGAATCTGGCGACGAGCCCAGGCTCTGTCGCAGCCGGCCGCAACTGGGAGGCCCATGGGGCGATGCATAATTGGCCATCGTCCGGGTTAGGGAGGGTTTGGCCGGTAGGGATATCCTTGTCTCATCGTGCACTAGCGACTCCTGTGGCGGGCCGGGCGCAGTGCGCGCTGACCAGGTCGCTAGGTGTACGGTGTTTCCTCTGACACATTGGTGCGGCTGGCTTCCGGGTTGGATGCGCCGCTGTGTTAAGAAGCAGTGCGGCTTGGTTGGGGTGTGTTTCGGAGGACGCATGGCTCTCTACCTTAGTCTCTCCCGAGCCCGTACGGGAGTTGTAGCGATGAGACAAGACAGTAACTACTAACAATTGGATACCTCGAAATTGGGTAGAAAAAGGGGTTAAAAAATAAATAATAATAGTTAAGCAAATAGCTCTCCGGACTGCGTTGACCCTTTTTTCACTAACTTTTTTGACTCATCACATACACTGCTGCTACGGTTAACTATCGATCTGTCAATGTATTCCTAGTTATATGTACATATCTTCCTCAATTATCTTGTACTTGCACATCGACTAGGTTGTGGTCCCCAATATTCCCTCTAAGCTATGCATGTGTCTGGGAGCGTAGCCCGTGCAGAGAATCACAAGACTGAACTTCACTCAACTTTCTAGAGTTTTCCCCGTTAGTTAACACTATCAACGTTTCCCTTTACTGTTGAAATTGTGATCAAATCAATGCAATATTAGCCACTTTCAATGCAACATACTGAAACAAAACAAACTATGCAAGACTTAGTATGCAAAACTATGCAAGAGATTTTGTTGTAGGCAGAGCCCATCGGAATAGGATTATTTTGCATTGACAGGCATGACTCAGGCCCATACTCTACACAAGACTGGTGCGGCATAACCTGCAGTAGGCCTATATGCAAATAGACCATTGCCATATATGGATATGTACCATTCACTTTGAACTGGACTGTTTTACAGCATGAGCGGTCGCGATTATTATGCACCTGTTTTGAGATCAAAGCGAGAGCTGCATGTAGCCACGTGTGCACATTTGTTCATATTCTTTGCTAGTTAGTGAGCCATTAGCCCAATTATAGCTTATGTATAATCAGCAATGAGGGAGTGATTTCTTCCTACAAGAGCACAAACCTGTACATGTCTATACATCCTTAAAAAGCAGTGTTGTATTTTAAAACATGCTTGAATAAGCTAAGTAGCCAATAGGCAGAGGGTAGCATATTTTGTCTGATTCTCTGTAATAATGGTATGGGAATAATAATAAATGGTATCTTGTAAAGTGGTTTCTTGCATCAAACAACACAACAAAATGTTCAGTCACCTTCTTATCTGAAGGACAAGTTGATAAACAGGATAATGTCAAGCCCAGCATGTTTTTTTTTCAAAAGTCTTGTGGAATGTAGGCCTACATTGAACACCACATATTGGCTGCTACTGTAGGCTGAATGATATAACCTATTTCCATGTTAAAATGTTGTGATGCATTTTCTCCACCGTTTTTTATGGTAGGCCTACATTATAAATCAAATACTCACAGTAGCCTAATTGGACACTGTTAAAACAGTAAATTAATGGGGGTATATCCACAGTATTCACAGTAAACGTGTGCTGGAAGTTGCACCTAATCTTCAAAACCTGAAGTTTGCTCAATGCCCCCAAAAAACAAGGGAACATTGCTGGTACCCCTTGCATATAGCCACGTTATCATTACTCCTTGTTATCAGGTGTTTTACTTTTCTATGGTTTCTATATTTTATTTCTCTCTGCATTGTTGGGAAAGCTAAGAAGTAGACTAGGCATTTCACTGTTCGTCCACACCATTTGTTCAAAGCACGTGACGAATACAACTTGACTTGATTTGATTCCCAAAACGAATCACCAACCAATTCTAGATGGTTCGTTCTACACAGTAAATGACAAGACTAAATCAATAGGTTTGGAGTAGGTCTATATATATATCGTTTAAATTACGTGTTAAATTAGGAGGTGGTTAAAATGACGTTTAATAACAGGAATGCATCAAATAATGTAAATTGTGTTACTGGGGTCAGTAAAGTTACTTACCATCTCCACTGCGACCGCGGAGCGAATTCCACCGGCTTTCTCGAAAGCCCATGGGAAGTTGAGAAGTCCCGCACCAAGCGCAGATTTGAGCATGATGAAAATTGCTCCCAAAGATCCGAGTCTTGGGCCATCTGTATCGAGTGTGGGCTTGGCCAGCAAGCTGATGCTTTCCCTCGCCAACTCTTCCATGCTTTGTCAGACTTGCTCCAAACTCCCGAAAAACCTCTGCGACTCGTGCCAGGCGATGTGTTCACAGGAATCTGCTCAATAAATAAAGGTGAACTAAAAAGGAGGCTGGGGCAAGGATTGGGTTGGGAAGGTCCGTGTACTTTTCTTGTTTTGATATCCTAGTCAAAAAGTAGAGTGGAAAACAGAAAACGGCTAGTTTTTAGTTTCTGAAGTTGAGAAACGAAAATTGTAACTCAACTTGTTCTCTAATTTCTCTCACTGATTGTTTCAAAGTTGGACATGGAATAACTTAAAACAAATAACATTTGACATTTGGGGATTTTAGTTTTTCATTTTGTCCATACCTGGAAGTACACTCCCCCTCAGAATATTCATGAGCCTTATGGGGTGTGGTTAGAGCCAAGGTTGGTAGCACAAAGAAAGTCTTAGCCTGTGTGTGCCAGGAAGATAAAAAATCATATTAGCTAAGATGCAGAACTTATTATGAAGTTAGCATGCCAATAGAACAAACTCAACAAATTTCAGCTGACTAGACATGGAAACCATGCGTTTGATTACAATTCCAAATAGTCGGTTCCAGCCATTACTATAAGCCAATCCTTCCCAGTTAAGGTTCCTCAAACTCCTGTGCTGAAACCCCCATTGAATGAAAACTCCATGAGAAAATCTGTTGGCCAGCAAGTGGGAGGGTTTTCAGCAGTTGAATTAAATGTATTCAGTGCATGCAAGGGAGCCACGCAAAAGATAAGTCTGAATACCAACTATTGAGAAGTGTGTAGGAAAGGCATACATTTCCTAATTAGGAATTAGCCCATAAGTGAATACAGACTTAGATCTTCCTTGAATGTGTGTAAGTAGGTGGGGTCGGGGAGGGGAGTGTACTGCAGGTGTGTGTGGTGGCCTGGCTGGTCATTTGTTAGTGGGCTGTAGCCTCAGGCCTTTGCCTCTTAATTCTCTGACCCCTCACCTCCAGGGCTGGTCATTAAAAAAAAGCTAGCTAGCTCATGGATGCAAACAATGTTCTTCCCCAGAAACATAGCAAAACGACATCTGTTTCAGTAGATATAGTTAGCTAGCTATATAGCGAGGTGTCATCATCTAAAATCACCCTCATTTGGTCAGACCCATCTATGTGAAGCTAGCCACAATAAGGATTAGCCACAATAGTGGACTTTGCGGTTAGCCTTCAAAATAAAAGTATGTAATTGACAGTGAGGAAAATGAATACAAATAGTAGAATTATGCCATAATTGAATAGATTACGCTAAACAAGGTTGGAATGTTATATAAAATCAACAAAGGACAATTTGTTAATTTGACAAATTTGAAAACACACTGGATGTACACTGCTCAAAAAGATAAAGGGAACACTTAAACAACACAATGTAACTCCAAGTCAATCACACTTCTGTGAAATCAAACTGTCCACTTAAGAAGCAGCACTGATTGACAATAAATTTCACATGCTGTTGTGCAAATGGAATAGACAACAGGTGGAAATGATAGGCAATTAGCAAGACACCACCAATAAAGGAGTGGTTCTGCAGGTGGTGACCACAGACCACTTCTCAGTTCCTATGCTTCCTGGCTGATGTTTTGGTCACTTTTGAATGCTGGCGGTGCTTTCACTCTAGTGGTAGCATGAGACGGAGTCTACAACCCACACAAGTGGCTCAGGTAGTGCAGCTCATCCAGGATGACACATGGCGAGCTGTGGCGAGAAGGTTTGCTGTGTCTGTCAGCATAGTGTCCAGAGCATGGAGGCGCTACCAGGAGACAGGCCAGTACATCAGGAGACGTGGAGGAGGCAGTAGGAGGGCAACAACCCAGCAGCAGGACCGCTACCTCCGCCGTTGTGCAAGGAGGAGCAGGAGGAGCACTGCTAGAGCCCTGCAAAATGACCTCCAGCAGGCCACAAATGTGCATGTGTCTGCTCAAACAGTCAGAAACAGACTCCATGAGGGTGGTATGAGGGCCCGACGTCCACAGGTGGGGGTTGTGCTTACAGCCCAACACCGTGCAGGATGTTTGGCATTTGCCAGAGAACACCAAGATTGGCAAATTTGCCACTGGCGCCCTGTGCTCTTCACAGATGAAAGCAGGTTCACACTGAACACATGTGACAGACGTGACAGAGTCTGGAGACGCCGTGGAGAACATTCTGCTGCCTGCAACACCCTCCAGCATGACTGGTTTGGCGGTGGGGTGGCATTTCTTTGGGGGGCCGCACAGCCCTCCATGTGCTCGTTGGGTAGCCTGACTGCAATTAGGTACCGAGATGAGATCCTCAGACCCCTTGTGAGACCATATGCTGGTGCGGTTGGCCCTGGGTTCCTCCTATTGCAAGACAATGCTAGACCTAATGTGGCTGGAGTGTGTCAGCAGTTCCTGCAAGAGGAAGGCATTGATGCTATGGACTGGCCCGCCCGTTCCCCAGACCGGAATCCAATTGAGCACATCTGGGACATCATGTCTCGCTCCATCCACCAACGCCACGTTGCACCACAGACTGTCCAGGAGTTGGCGGATGCTTTAGTCCAGGTCTGGGAGGATATACATCAGGAGACCATCCGCCACCTCATCAGGAGCATGCCCAGGCATTGTAGGGAGGTCATACAGGCACATGGAGGCCACACACACTACTGAGCCTCATTTTGACTTGTTTTAAGAACATTACATCAAAGTTGGATCAGCCTGTAGTGTGGTTTTCCACTTTAATCTTGAGTGTGACTCCAAATCCAGACCTCCATGGGTTGATAAATTTGATTTCCATTGATCATTTTTGTGTGATTTTGTTGTCAGCACATTCAACTATGTAAATAATAAAGTATTTAATAAGAATATTTCATTCATTCAGATCTAGGATATGTTATTTTAGTGTTCCCTTTATTTTTTTGAGCAGTGTATTATACTTTAGAATTGCATTGGTGGCATACTCATTTCCCTGTACAGCCTTACCTGTGGATTGTGGATCCATGACATGGGGTATCAGTCTACTCAGCGACACCCAGAAAACATTAGCATCATAGCTCTTATTGCGGGACTCTGAAACAACTGTGAAATGGGACGCATTTATTGTCAACCTATGTGTGTTGAACACTATTCCTGAGGAAAAACAATACTGCTTAGATGTTTTGTAGTCTGATAATTCTGAGGAGGACGTTGGGAAAAAATATTGGGTATTGAGTGGACTGATACCCCCATTTCATTGATCCCCAATCCTTAGGTAAAGCTGTACAGTGCAATAAGAATGTCAATACACATAATTGGCTGACTGGGGAGGGGATTTCACACAGTCAAAGTCCCGTGATAAGAGCTACAACACTAATATTTGCATAAACACTTCACAGTGTGTTCTGTGGGTGTCACTGAGTAGACTGATTCCCCATTTCATTGCTTCACATTCTAACCTTGTTTAACATGATCTAGTCTAAATATGGCACGATTCCACCAATTGTAACCTTCTGCATCACTTTCAAAAGATACCTTTATTTTGAAGGCAAACTGCAAATTCCACTATTGTGCCCAATCCTTATTATTGCTAGCTTCACAACACATTACCTGTTCCGGTCGAGCGTCACTAGACTAAGATTAGATTAAGTTAGCTATGGGCAACAGGGTTAAGAAGCTGGCTTTCTATTTATTTTCATGAACTGAAGTTCAATTTCAATAGGCAAACAACAAGTGGCTACCAAGCTAATACTTACTCACAAGGATTCCTAAATCATTGCTAAGATTAATGAAAATGACTGCAGTTTCTCCTGGTCATTGTTTTCAGGCTGGTGGGATTGGTGCTAGCTAGGTCCCAAGCTAAAGCTAGCTACCCCAGAAGTTGCGATCATCCAAATAATGCTTTATTACCAATGCAGTATTGTAAACACATTGTTTGTGGCCGGTGTTTGCTTGTTTGCATTCATTTTATTTTTTTGTGCAGCTTTGACAGTGCTACTGAGAGTAGTGGTGGCGTTTGGCTTGCACATGCAAATTCAGAACACACAACATTCTGTAATAGAAAGAACTGTGTTGTTTGACATCTTTTTTGACATGCAAAAACCCAAATGGCATTCCATAGTATTTCGTGAAGCTAATAGCAGTGACGCTATTACTGTGTAACTCCAGTAGGGCTACATCTGAAAAATAGTGCACTTGGTAGTGTGCACCGGTGCTTGACCAGTCGCGAATGCCAACATCATCACAACAGAGAACGGTTGATTGTCAAGAGCAATGAATTCCATTATTTTGGCGTTAATGGACTTCGCCTTTGAGTTGAACATTTCTTACTCTTTCAAATGACTGCTCGACTTGTTGACTGCTCAATCCACACAGCAGACATTGTGGGCAATATTTTGCGTGGCGTCATTACGTTACGTAGGTATGCACGTCAGCTTTGACAACGGTTTTGCACATCGGCATTAAACTAGACATCAGGCTAATGTTGGCATTTTTAGCTAATATCGGCCTATTCCGATATGTTCACCGATAGATTGTGCATCCCTATTTGCAATGTTTTTAAAATTGTATAAACTGCCTTATTTTTCCTGGACCCCAGGAAGAGTAGCTGGGGTCCATCAACATAAATACAAATTATATCTCATTTAGTCTTAGCTTGTAATTTATAAAATTATTTGATTTTGGATCACAGGTAAAATGCAGCAATTACATTCAACTGTATTACTTATCAAGAGAAGGAGGGGAGGTAGAGGGATAGGTTTCTTCAACCAAAACCATCGACACCCATCTATCCACTCTCTTCCCCCACAACCACATCCCCCATACAAGTGCCATCTGTCAACTTTCAGTAAAAACCACACATGAAGCAAATTTAAACATTGAATTAAACCGATTTAATCAAAGGGCAGTTGAACAAGAGTGAGCACAGTTTATGATGAGGAGGATTAAGTAGTTGATTTGGCAACCTGACAGCATGGCATTGGTGCCAACAGTAAAACAACTTGCCCCAATGTATCCTGGAGAGAAAGCAAGGGCAGTAGAGGAATCATTTGAATTCTGTGAGATGGATGCAATATTTAAACACACAGGTAACAAGTAATTAGTCTGATGTGGACAACCAATTTGAAAGTGTCTAGGGGTGTTCTCTCGGTAATACCACACAATATGCGAGAAATTGAGAAACATCTTGAGAGCATCATGCCTAACAGGAAGTGTAAATAAGGGACTTTCCTTGAAGGATGGGGAAAGAGAAAAGGGTCTCAGCTGAAGTCCAAGAATTCTGATATGTTCTGTCCAATTGTATGAATGAACTGTGTGTGTGTTTGATCGAGAGATACTCTGGCCAGTTTATTCCGTTCACGAAAATGGTTTGCCGCTACGGATAGCGAGTCACGTGGACGCGGCTTGCTATATAAAGCAGGCTAACTGTCATCGAGGCATTCAGTTACTGTTCAACTGAACGTTAGAATGGGCAAAACGAGTGACCTGAGCGACTTTGAGTGTGGTATGATCAGCGGTTCCAGTTTCTCAGAAACATCCGGCCTCTTCACGCACCACAGTGTCTAGGGTTTACTGAGAATGGTGCGACAAACATCCAGTCAGCGGCAGTCCTGTGGGTGAAAACTGCTTGTTGATGAGAGAGGTCTAAGGAGAATGGCCAGAACCGTGCAAGCTAACAGGCAGGTCACAAATGGGCAAATAACGGTTCAGTACAACAGTGGTGTGCAGAATGACATCTCGGATCGCACAACTCATCGGCCCTTGTCACGGATGGGCTATTTCAGCAGACAACCACACCGGGTCCACTCTCAGCTGGTTGGTGTGTTTATGGACATATTCAATCACTCCCTATCCCAGTCTGCTATCCCCACATGCTTCAAGATGGCCAACATTGTTCCTGTACCCAAGAAGGCAAAGATAACTGAACAAAATGGCCCCATAGCACTCACTTCTGTCATGATGAAGTGCTTTGACAGACTCGTCAAAGATCATATCACCTTACCTGCCACCCTAGACCTACTTCAGTTTGCATACAGGTCCACAGATGATGCAATCGCCATCACACTGCCCTATCCCATCTGGACAAGAGGAATACCTATGTAAGAATGCTGTTCATTGACTACAGCTCAGCATTAAACACCATAATACCCTCCAAGCTCATCATTAAGCTTGAGGCCCTGGGTCTCAACCCCACCCTGTGCAATTGGGTCTTGAACTTTGACAGGCCGCCCCCAGGTGGTGAAGGTAAGAAACAACATCTCCACTTCGCTGATCCTCAACACTGGGGCCCCACAAGGGTGCGTGCTCAGCCCCCTCATGTACTCCCTCTTCAACCATGACTGCGTGGACATGCACGCCTCCAACTCAGTCATCAAGTTTGCAGACGACACAACATTAGTGGGCATGATTACCAACAACGAGACAGCCTAAAGGGAGGAGGTGAGGGCACTCAGAGTGTGGTGTCAGGAGAACAACCTCACTCAATGTCAAAACAAAGGTGATGATCTTGGACTTCAGGAAACAGCAGAGGGAGCACCCCCCTATCCACATCGACAGGACAGCAGTGTAGGTTGAAAATTAAGAGCCTTTGCGTACCTATCACGGACCAACTGAAAAGGCCCACTCGCACAGACAGTGTGGTGAAGAAGGCGCAACAGTGCACAAACCTTTACAGATGCAATTTCCAGTTTTCATAACACCTTTATTTAACTATGTAACCAGTCTCAAATTCACAGAGCTATGGATGCAAGCACTGACCATCCATGATATCAAATGTATAATTTTAACCATGTCTTCAGGCTATACAGTATACATTTAGGTTGTTTAAAAACATTGACGTAACACGTGAGGCATTTATAAGTGGGTATATATATCACAAGGACTTAATTAACATGGTCATCACTAAGGACTTAACATGATCCACACACCCTTGAAGAGTGCACGACCGTGTCTCTTCCCCCTCAGGAGGCTAAAAATATTTGGGATGGGCCCTCAAATCCTCAAAGTTCTACAGCTGCATCATTGAGAGCATCTTGACCGGCTGCATCACCGCTTGGTATGGCAACTGCACTGCTCATGACTGCAAAGCGATACTGAGGGTGGTAAGGAGAGCGGATGGCCTAGTACATCAAAAGGGCCAAGGTCCCTGCCAACCAGAGGGGTATGTTACGATTGAAGCTAGATCTACTCAAGCTTTTATACATTTTGCAAGCTTCAGTTAACTTCACGTTCAAGCTTCATCAATACTACGAAGGTGGATATTGATAATGCGGCTGCCGCTAACTCAAGCAAGGTTAAACTGCAGCACTTCTAATAGCCTTTTTCACACCATAGTCTGCTGAATTTGAAAGATAATTTTGGCAATAATGAAAATGTGGCACTGCCTTGCCCCTGTGTTGGTGTCAGCATTGTCTCAATGAAGAGTTTGTCGTTCAACATGCACGCACAGTTACAAGCTTGCTGGAGTTAGCGGCAATCGTACTAGCAATACCCTCGTCATAGAACAGCTGAAGCCTGAGCTGGAATGGGTAGATACTTGATGCCGACTAGCTTTAGAAAACCCGGAGTATATCTAGCTTCAATCATAGAATACCCTTCAGGTCTGTGGTGGTGAAGCCTGTAGGTATGAATTTGCTGACTGTCATATTCGGAGATGTCAGCAGGGGAAATCGTTGGCTACTTTTCCTGGCTGCTGGGAACTTTCCAAGGGAAAAGAGGGCATGTGATTTCACGCCACAAGATTTTTTTAAATCCATTCAACCACAGATCACAGGGTCAGTTCCCATGTTCTCCAGGTAATTAGCATCCATTGTGGGCTGTCATCCGAGAGGGACCAGTGACATTTTCACAGGCTATTCTCCCCCATTAAAAGTGGATCAAGCTGGGGATTTAGCAGAACCGCCTGGCCCCCATCACCTTTAATGGAATTAGTCTACTTCACAACCAAGGACGCGACTGAATGGGCGACAAGGCAACTGATCCTCAGACAGCTCTGATGGAATTTGAGACAGAATAGTGGGATGGGGAGTTTTAGCATCTCTGGTATGGGATTACACTACCGAGGTTATTCTGATATGTGAACCACTTATAAAAATGCAGTTCTGTAGAAAATCCCAACAGGTGCATTCACTCTTTTCATATATATGACACTGTGTGGGACACAGAGTTTTAAACACCAAAGTACATGAATGCAAGAGATGTCCTTAGAAAACTGTTTGACCATGACTTACTTTGAGGTAAAATATTTGATCATTGATCAAGAATGTAGCCACTTAGGATGACAGCTATTTTACCAAGAGGTATTATAAACCACTCACTCATGCTGACAGAACATGACAAGGCCATTCATCTCGTTTTAGCTGAAGATTACATTTCAGATGCTGTTAAAACTGATCTTCAGTTGCCACAAATATGTTGATAGCACACTTAAACCACTTTCAGGCCTCAAGTGGTTTATTGTGAAGATGGGTCCATGTCCATAGTCATCTCTTGTGTAGATCCATCGAGGCACCCAGCTACATGGCTCAATGCCAAATGAATGGGAAAGATAAACAATATAATTTCATCAATTCAGATGCTGCCTATCATTCACATGCCATTTGGGATGGGGCAGTATATAGATGAGGCGTGAGTCATCTTCGACATTCGAACACTTAAACTTCGGGTAAATTTAGATTGTCTTGCATGTCGTAGCTTTCCTCAACATACTTTAACACAGATTTCCCAACTGTTAATTTTCTGAATGCCAAACATTACAAAGATAAACAAGGGAACCAAGGCTTACACTTCATAATGAATTTGAAAAGTTTGCCAATGCTACTCCATTAACAGTTAAATCATGATGGGTATTAGAATGCCTCACCAGAGCTCATTATACAAAATATAAAAACAAACAAGACAACCAATTAAGCAACACGTAATCGCCGTAACATGAAGTACTAAATAAGGATATCAGTACATCAATTGTCCAATTAATCTGACTTTAAAAGAACACAGGGAAGATGAGGCCAATCGGGGGACGATGCAGATTCAATAAATACAAAAAGTGGACAGACATTTCAAACAAACTCCATTTGATCAGTGGAAAGAAAAGCCCCTTTGAAGAGTGGAGGCAAGATCCTGTGGAAAACATTGACTGGGTTTGTAGGCTGCATATTTCAAAGTCAAACAACCTGCCTATGAATCTTCTCCAACAGCCCCAACTCAAAGGCAGAAGCACACACGGTCTCAACATCTCAGCATAGTCTTACAGAGTTCAGGGCCTTGTGTACTTTGGCTTAATAGTCTGTGGTGGTTGGGAAGGCAGCCCCACACTGTGGGGTTCTTGCCTGTTGGTGCCAGTTGTTGTTGCTGCTGCTGAAAGTAAGTTGGACGTTTGACTCTGGGTTTCCGTCATTTGGGCTTGCTTTTGGATTTGGTGAGCTGCACCACAAAGAAGGACAGCACAACCATGGCTCCCAGGAAGGCAAACATGGGGATGGTCTGGCCCACTTCCTGGTTGTAACGTCCTGGCATTATACCTGGGGAGATGACATGGGTCACTTAGTAACTCTGGAGGCAGGAAGCAGCACATTAGCATTGTCAAAATGGACAACAACTAGACAAAAAAACAGATCTCTTAGATATTCAAACAGTTTGTGTGCATTTTACAAACAGACTCAGAACACAGTACCTCTGAAACATGTGCTGTTGAGCAGGTGATAATGCTACTCGGTATGTATTCTCACCTCCAGGGATGTCCCAGGCTCCACTCTCCCCAGGAGACAGAGGCCGGACCTGAGGTCTGTAGTTTCTGAGGTCTGTTGGGCAGCACCACTTTGTCCATGTCAATAGATAGCAGCTTCTGGTGCTTCCATAGGTTACTGTGTAAGAAAGGCATGGATGCACATTACGATACTGTTACTTATCAATATGGAGGAGATTAACAGTTGAGTGTATTCAAAATAATCTCCCCATGTGTTTGATAGAAAATGAAAGGAAATGCAGGAGATGGAAATGAACAATGGAATAACACTTCAGGGGGTAGGGGGCATTGTTACATGGTTTAGAGAATCGGCACAGACCTGGGTGCCGTTTCGTTAAGAGGCTGTGGCTTGGACCATGACAGGTGAGGGCAGGCAGGGAGTGGGTGTGGCTTTGGGTCTCCCAGGTGAGCCTCCAATACCCTTGAATACCGATATAGATGATTACCCTGGAGGAGGATAGCTACTAGGTGTGTAAAGCTGAAACAAGTGCTGAGCTGGATATGTTTGAAGGCTTTGTCTTACCCTCCAGTCTCTCTGGCAGGGGGCGGTCAGAGCCTGTGGGAGGAGCCACCCTGCTCTTGGAGTTGGTGAGACTGGGAGGTGTCATGCTGTAGGAGGTGTACTGCAGGAGAGCATCCAGTAGCCAGAAACAATCTATTTGGGGGGGACAACAGTCAAAACCATACCAACTGATAATTTCAGATACGTTTAAATCATTACATTTTCAATAACTGACAGTTTCTCAGATATGGTTTTAGATATCTGAAAATGCAGGTAGGGTCTCTACCTTTCTGTCTGTGACTGTCATCTATACAGTTTGAGTCTCCGTAAAGGGCTATCCGACAGTGTTTGGTACATTCCCAGTATGGGAACACCCTCCACAATCGCAGTCTCCTGCTTCAAGACCTCCAGCCCTTAGGAAGAAAAAGAAGAGGGGGGGTGAATATGTGAGAAAGACAAGAGAAAGGAGAGAAACACAAGAATATACAGCACATCTCCATGGTAACAGCTGTCAGGTGGAAGTGGGTGTTTGCCAAGACCCTAAAGGATCAAGGTATTGCAAACACAATCCCATGTCCTGGAAACGTTGCAATACTGCAGCCTGATTCATAGTACACTGAGGAGACAGATGAGTTTAAACATTACACTAAATAATATAACATTTATTAATCCATCTCACCTTGATTCATTTTCTAGATTTACACACAAATGAGTGACACAGCGAGTAAATGAGGTTGTGTGAGCGCGTGTGTTCTTACTGTCGTGGTCTGCCATGGTGAAGTCTCCCTCATAGTGCCCATCACTGAAGGCCATCCTCCATACAGAGATCAGATCATTCAGAGCTGGCACGTTGGCGCCCCCTGTGTCTGGCATCCACCATTGCCTGAGGAGAACATATTAAACCAATGAGAGGGGATACAAATGAAAGGCCAATTCTAAAACAGATGGGTTAGCTGACGTCACGAAAACGATGTGCACGCATTGATGGGGCAGTGTGTTGCTATGATTCTGGATGGTCAGATAGCTAGCAACAATGACATGGGAGGAATCTTCAATGGCTCATTTCAGCTCGTCTCGTTATTGATACCATGTCTTGTTTTGACTGATGTCATGTCTATGCTAATATGCTGGGCATTGGCACACATTTCAGCAAATAAACACCTGTATCAAACAAACGCTGCGTCTAAATTAATTGTTTATGAGGTTACCATAGACCGCTCTGAAGCGAGAAATCTGGGGTATATGATAATGCAGCCTAGTCTTTGCAAGTCAGATCTGCGATGGATTTCTTATTATGTTCATACTGGTCCTACTAAATCAAAGTGTGGTAGTCTAACATTTTTATTAATTCTCGCGCCTGATTTTACACCCCATCAGCACTGGCATTCGAACCGGCAACCCTCTGGTTGATGTCCCACTCCTCTAACCTCGAAGCTACCGCCATCCCCTATTGACACAGGCTATGCGGAGGCTTGACGCCCTGTCTGTCCATTGATGTTTTAATGAGGACTTTAAGACGAGAGATTCAGAGAAGATACAAAGTGGGGTTATAATACCTACCTGGTGTTTTCATCGTAGAACTTGACTTTCCTCGTGACAGAAATGTTGTACCAGTCACTGAAGACAATGAGAGACAGTCCCTTGATGAGAGACAATCAATGTCTCGCTGCAGCTTGGTTATCTCCTCTGGAAAGTACTCCTCTTCACTGTCCACCATCATCAATGTCCCTAAACACACACAGGAAATGTCAGGCCGAGACCAGATACAGAAAAACAAGCTCTGCTGTGCATGGGAGGCACTGGAACTTTTGCTGTAAGCAATGACAACATGATAAGCCATTCATTCATGTGCTGCTCCCCCATATCCCGCTCTAAAATATGTTAGATGACAATCAACTGACAAAGACAGCCACCATATTGACTAGCATCAAAGCAGGTGATGGGTGCACCCAGAACCTCCACAAAATAACCCATGCTCCTCAGGTGCTGGTACATGTCCCTGAAGTTGGTGTGAATGTATTCTCCATTCCTACAAATTATTCAGACAAAGCCAATATCAAGACACCAATCACAAAAAAAAGCAATGATTGTAAAGGGGAAAAAGGTCTGGCTTGCTCTTATATGGCACCCTCTATAGGCACGTTTTAAGAGTTGCACTGCAATGACCCCAAACAGCCTAATCTTCTCTCTTAAAACTAAACAGTGATACAGAGCTAAATAGTTGCCCAAAGAACTCACCAGTACAGTGGGTCATTCTTCATGCGCAGGTTATCTCGTGGGAAGTAGCCAGGCGGATAGCGCAGGTTGTGGTACTGGTCCCACAGAACCCTCTTACTACGAGGAGGAGTGGGCACTATCTTCACCTTGACTGGCAATTTAACCATAGAGGTCATCTCCCCATCCACCTCAGACTGAGGAATTAGATAACATTGAGGGTCAGGACATTGAACCATTGACCCAGGATACAGCAAGTTACTTTGCTAGTAGGTAGCTTGCTAACTCTAACAGTAGTATCTAAATATTGTGCTCTCTGGTTATAAATCTACATTAGAGGATGGCAGTGTGAGATTACAGAAATAACAAAAATAAATAAAAGTCAATGGTGAGATACGGTAACTACGCAAAACATATCCTGGTTATTACTTACATTATTCCCAACAGGCGAAGACACGGTCACCATCACATGACCCTGGGCAATCCCCTCCTATGATGCAGATTTCTTGGCGACAGAGATGGAGTCTGCCAGGTCTCCAGCCCAGGGCCAGAGGACTGGCGAATAGGAGACTGCCACATCAATGTGGTCACCATTCTGTGGTAGGTAAGGCTGCCAGATGGGCTGGAGAGCACAAGAAAGGAAAATGTCAACAAACGGGAGGATGACACAAAAAGAAAACACAGCATGTCAGATCAATTTATATTATTTATGTTTGACATGAGACCTAAAGCCTTCAATACAAAAGTAACTTGTCCAAAATCCTCCCCGTCACACCCATGCCAATGAGGATGGTGACGTTGACGATGGTGGGCATGCCACCGTAGTAGATGGGCTGGGAGCAGTAAGGCCACATGTAGGGACATTGAGACTAAAGACAAACAGGATCAGGTCAGAGTTTTGAAAGAGGACTGCTGGACACTGCTAGTACCTTTCAAGAATTGAAAAGAGTGAACATATAACAAAGTGAATACTATGTAAAACAAAGTGTATGATGAGCGTGCGGAGTGTGTGCAGTACCTGGCCTGGGGTTTGTAGCGGTTGAGGATCTGGTAGGCTCTGATAAGGTCCAGTTTTCCGTGGCCCTATTCAAACATGTTGAGTCCAGAGAGCCTCCGTGCTGAGGTGATCAGAGCCTGCTTCATACTGGCTGGGTTCACCAGCTCTCTGTTCAACACCGTGCTGTAGGAGGACACAGCTTGGTTAACAACTATTACATTAACTTTGCATTATGTTTCAATGATCAATAAAGATGAGGAATAAAAAGCAGAGCTTCCATTGGACTCAACAGCTTGCTATGAGAAAGAGAGGGATGAGGTTTTAGAAACAGACAGACGGAGATTTAGGTACAATAAACCCATTTGAGACGTGAGAATTAAACTCAGTCTGGATCTTAAGAGACAAACATAAGTGGAGATAAGTGAAAGTGTGCCAGCTCCTTCCCTGGATGGAAAGTAGATTGATTCTGTTAAATGTCTGTGTCCTTGTTGTTTTGAAGTGAAGGATATCTATCGATTTCATTTATCCCAAAGACCACTTGCATACAAACAGTCTTTCTGTTAAATTGTAACTGCATCTTGAACCTGAAAACAATTGTTTCAATTCAGCCGATAACTCTTAGTTTGTCACTAACCCTGCGAATGAGGTGTTAGGGAAGATTTAGAATTTGTTGGTAACATATGTAAGATGTTTTATATTCATCAAATATGTGTAAGTTAATTCTCATCAGAATGGTATTTTTGTGTAATTCTGTGGTGAGGTTGCAGTTATCTGTTCTATGTCAAAACTAAGTTGCCTGGGCCGCTGAGAGGGGAGAGGTCAAAGTGTCATCATGTGTAAACATATCTTTCACTCTCTACCTTTCCCATAGTGGGGAAAGGAAGGTTGCAGTGTCTGGAATCATTCTATGCTCCCTCTTATGTTGTTTCTATCTTAACCTATAGCCTCACCCTCCTCTCCGTGAGTTTGTCCAGGAGTTTGTATTTAGAGTGGGTTGTATCTAAATGACAATTTGATATATGCCTGTTGTAATGGAGGATTGGTTTATGGTTCTGGGTTTGGGAAAGGAGACAAAGCTGAACGATGAGTTATGTCTATGCTGTCTGACTATGTGTGTCTTTGCTATTAAAGGAACTCAGTTGCATTGTAAGGGGGCTCTCAGAGGATTCACTGGGAGACACTGAATCAATCTGAGAGTCACAGGGTTGTGATAGAGCTCATATAATTAAAGATGGACTTTGATAACTAACTCTAACTTGTGTGTGTGGTTTGCTCCCATGATTTGGTAAATAGAGGAAATTTCCACGACAGAGGTGTTCATGGTCTCTTAAAGAAATGCTGCTGGGTAAGCTGTCTCCTTCAGAAACTGCAGGACAAGTAGACTAACTTATCAATCAAATGCTTTAATGCTACTAGGCCTATACACCAGACTGTAGCATAATGTTTACAGACAAGATGTATGACAACCCATTGAGATGTGTTGTAATGGTAATTATTGAACCAAATAAATTGAGTGAACTGCTGGCAGAGTATAGAAGAATGTTCACCATTAGCCATATTTCAGCATTTCAGTAGAAACTAACGTCACGGCCCCTCCTCTGCATTGCAGGGGCAGTTCCTCCTGAAGGCAGAGGAGGCTCGTTAGTAATTGGAGCCACCTGGGCTCAGGGTATTTAAACTGCTTCACTAACCACTCTTGTCTCTCTCTCTGCTCCTCCAGGTATGATCCTGTTTTGTTTGTTCCTTCGTAGTTTTCACTCAGTCATTCACACACACAGATTCACGCATCCCTGCACTTTACATACACCCTACATTATGATACTTTCACACCTCATTCCTTTTTCTTTGTTTAAAGTTAATCGTTTTTGGTTTAAAATAAAGAACCTTTTTGATTGGCCTATATCTGTTGTTCGTGTCCCTTCATTTTTGCCACAGGCTATGAGCTGGCCTGGGACACTAATAATGCCTCTGGTAGGTAATGCAGCAGCCACTTCTTGTTAGAGTATGTTCTGAAGTTATTCTGCTCACAGATAAAAAGCAGCAACGTCTCTCTCATAAAGCAAAGTTTGACCATGAATAATATATTGTGTATGAGTGGGGGAGAGTGAAGAGCATGCGGGAGGGAGGGGCCAGGTGTAGACAGCCAGGCAAGGAACAAGAGACTTTTTCTCACACATGAACATAAATTCACCTGTTAAGGTAGAGATTGTGACGACCCTCCCACCCTGTCTGCCGTATTCTCTTTGTTCTTGTTTCCTTATTAGGATGCCGGTGGGCGGAGTTGGGAGGGTCGTCAGCTACATGGGAAACACCTGGGCCCGGTGTGTCCCAGGATAAATACGCCACTTCCCCATTCATGGAGAAGACTCTCTCCATACAGACACCTTTACAGATTTTGTTGTGTATCTTGGTGGCCTTTTGGTTGTTTGCTTTGGCACCTTTATGCATGCAAAACACTCGATTACACACACCATCCTAAAACAGCAGGCAGAGAGAATCATGTTGAATAAAGAGTATAGGGGAAAGAGAACATGGGAGAAAAAGACACTTGCAGCGAAGCCGCTCAACATTTACATTCAGTCATCTAACAGATTCCCATTCAGAGCGACCCACAGAAGCAACGCCCTGCTTATGGGCACGTCAACAAATCTCCCACAAGGTCAAAAACCTTCCTCAAGATCCCAACCGCCAGCCCTCCAAGATCCCCCCCCCACAACCATTGAGACCCCCCTGAAAAAAAAAAAATCCATTCTCCATATGTGTACACGCGTACAAACACTTGCGTGGCATCAGCCTCAGGCAAACAAACTTTTTTTTCACTTATCTTTGACCGTCATTCTAACTCCACTCCCACTTGTCTCCAAATCCACAGCTTCCCTCAGCCCATCCCACCGATCTCTGCTGGCCACCCTCTTCAGATTTTCATACATCTTTCAACTATGCTGTGATATTTTAATCTATCGAATAGTATCCACAAATACGAGTTGAAGAAAAATACTTTTACTTAGACTGCAGACCCGGGTTCGATCCCAGGCTGTGTCACAGCTAGCCGTGACCAGGAGACCCATGAGGCGGTGCACAATTGGCCCAGCGTCGTCCGGGTTAGGGGAGGGTTTGGCCGACCGGGGTGTCCTTGTTCCATCACACTCTAGCGACTCCTTTTAGCGGGCCAGGCGCATGTACGGTGTTTCCTCCGACACATTGGTGTGGCTGGCTTAAGTGAGCAGTGTGTCAAGAAGCAGTGCAGCTTGGTAGGGTTGTATCCTTTAATAATCAATTAATCGAAAATGAGACATGGCAATCTGCACAAAGGCATAAAGGCAATTTTTAAACAATGGATGAGCTTTTCTTAGTAATCTACTTGAGAACCATTTAGGCTTCATTTGAAATGTTTTGATTAAGGTTTAGTGCTTTTTATATTTAATAATCTCAACCCACCCAGTTCATATTCATTAAATAGATGGGCACGCTTTATCTTGTCTGGTTTAGAGTCCCAGACAAAGCAAAATATTTTTTGCTCATATTATTTGAAAAACTAATGATCAGGAGTAGGCAGCACTGTAAGTAAACTGAGATATGACCATGTTTGCATTCCTCATTTATATGTCCCACAGAAGAAAAAAAAGGTTTTGGAGTGCCATATGCTGCCATACGGTCTGAACACATCCAATTCCTCTATCTCAGTGTCAGAGACGGGGGCTGCAGATCACAGGGTTAGATGTCTAGTGTGGAACTGATAACAGGTAGGCTGAGAAACAGAGTTCAGTTTACTATTACTGTGAAAGGTAAGAGTACACCGAGATAGACATTTGAGAGGTTATTCAGGGTTATGCTGGGATTGAGACGTACCCATGTAGTCATCCCCCGTGAGGAGAACCTGGCAACGTTGTCCTCAAAATCTATCCCACCGACCCCAATCACATCCATCTGATCTGCTGGATTGTTCAGGGTACTAGGATACATATGGAATTGTAATTATTATTTTACATACATTTTCATCTTGGCTTTCCTTTAAACAAATCTGTATCTTGTAATAATCAATGCTACGCCCTTTTGACCACCACACCTCCTCTCGGTGTCAGAACACACCCATATATTGGTCCAGCATTCCCAATGGCAGAGACCATGATCACTCTGTTAGCAGTCAGCTCCCAAACCTGGCACACACAAACACACATTTTCAGCAAAAGAAACTAAATGCTTTTGGGATTCTTAATTATTCACATTATCAACAACGCTGAGGTTTAAGACATCAATCTTCTTCAGAATGGCATAGTTAAAGGCATCCAGGAACCAAGAGGTGTAGGAGACCTGATTGTTGGGTGAACACTCTGAAGCTCAGAGTCAGGGGCAAAGCCCTGGCACTCTCGCATGCTGGTAATGACCCCTGCCACAAAAGTACCATGTCCCAGCCCTGGAGAGAGAAGGACGAGGCCAAACTTAGTGTCAATGGCCACAGCACAGAAACAGATCACATTACTAAAGCACAAGGAGAGGACAGGGTTCACTTAGTACCCATGATCCTACATTTTTAAAATGTGGATGATTTTCGATGAGTCCTGTGTCAAAAACAGCCACCTTCACTCCGGAACCTACACAGAGAATACGGACAGCTAGAATCAACCAGCAAATAAATGTACACAAACTACAACATGTACATAAGACACGTTAATGTAAACAACTACAAATACACCCATTCAACTGTTTACACACAACCTGTTATTAACCAGACAGACACAGTGCTGTCTGTCCTCACCGGTGTGTCCCAATTGCCAGAGGACATCAGCCTGCAGTATCTGGGCCACGTGTCGGGGGATGGCTCTCATTAGCCTTCGGCTGGAGTGGCGGCCCGTGGCGTGCCAGAAGCCCAAGGCCAGAGACAGGCTAGTCCGGTGCAGCGGCCGGGACGACTGACACTTCTGGGTCCAGCGGGTGTCATTGTTGCAGGGTTCCCCAGGGTCCGGCGCTGACAGGCAGGGATGACAAGAGAGGAAAACGTCAAGAACAATCGTTGCTGAAAAAGCAATGCGCAATATTGAGAGAAATTCATAGCTCCCCAAAGTGATGTGAAATCTCTCTATTCTGCATTCAGTGAAGTAACCTCTTTTGTTCTCATTTAAAATAATCTGCATGTTAACGAGCTACTGAATTTAGTTTATCATGAAGAATACATGAGTTCATTGAACTTGATTGGGTTCCAAATGAAACAGCACTCCGTGACCAGACCATTACAATATTCAGAGACAAGATATAGGAGATGGTGGTGGGTGACTAACAAGCACCACTGATCTCTAGATTATGATACCGCCACTGTCTACTCATAATTATTACCACCTCTAAATGGATCCAGGAGGTCAACCTGTGGAGATAACTTTAGTCTGATTAATGTCAATTGAATAAAACATCACTGAAAACTATGAAATGGTTCATCAACTCGCATCACACGGAGAGTACTGTGATTTTAAGTGCACTCCCCTTCCATCAAGTTCATTTTAAAATGTTCCCTTTCAATTACATCATGTTTAAATTGATGGCAGTTAGTGGTACTGGTCTTGGTTTGTAGTGCAGCATGGTCATTGTGGTGGTGAGTGATTCCTGCACTACAGATGCAGACTAGGTGGTGGGAGGAGGACGACTATTTAGGGCTCTGGGGTGGAGGGGGCTCCAATGTGCCATGACACAGCACTCTCATTCCAACCCAGTTCCTGAGAGGAGTTTCTACCAACCCCCGGGCACAAACAGTGCTCTGGAGCTGCCCCACTTCTGGTTAGGAGGTAGGTGCTGCATGATATATGATCCCTGCTAAACATCAAAACACATTGAAGGAACAGAGCACTGAAACAAAAGCACACTGACCAAACTAAAGCTACTGTGTAGCAGAGATAAAATAAGCATCAATTTACCTCTGATTGAAAGGAGTCTGTGTGTATGGGAGCAGATTGGTGAGTGGACATGTGATATCGAACAGTTTCAAGTAAGGGACAAGAACATGGTGAGTTTACCAGGGGGGTGATCAAACACAGAAAAACATGACCGGGGGGCAGCTATACGACTTGACACACACGTGGGATATGGGGACAGTCCATATGACAAAGCGTAAAGTATGTGGATCAGTTAAAACAAGAAAAGCCGGGCTCCTGCCCAGTCATGTGATATCCATAGATTAGGGCTTTATTTATTTCAATTGACTGATTTCCTTATATGAACTGTAACTCAGTAAAATCTTTGAAATTGTTGCATGTTGCATTTTTTTTCAGTATACTTAGATTCTATTTAGCCTAGTTTTGGAAGGGTAAACTATTGTACAATGTAATTTCAGTAGTTACAAGCACCATAAAATCGGAATGGGGTGGTTAAAGGGACCTCTAAGCATGGGTAACGCTCTTTTGACGTATTGGACTTCTACTCTTGCAAGGAAACCAGAAATCTGGGGTAATGCCCCAAGGGAAAAAAATCCCTCATCATTGGGATAGGTCAGGAGCCTTAAAACCCCACCCTCTAAATCCCAGACCCTGGACAGGTGGGGTTTAATTTCCCTTCGGTGTCCTGAGGTATAGACCCTTCAGCCACGACCCCTCCAAAGACAGAGACATTATACCACTAAGGCAGCCTTTTCTTGGAATATATGGACAGCTCTCTCCCTCCCATTGTGCACATCAGATGGGCCTTTCTGAGACCCAAACAACTAGTTCAGGCTCCGGCTGGGAACAGTCTGCTGGGTTAAAAATAGGGCTGTAAAGGCTTGGACACACTGGTAGCATTAGCCGTCCCGAGAGTACTTAGCACATCTGAACTGAGTGCCAAATGTAATTAGTCAGACGTCCACCAGCGAGTGGTTCCGAAAATACACCGTGCCGAACAAACGGCAGATCAACAGTCGGTGTGGTGTGTGTGGTCCATTAAATCAGATTAGACTAGAGCCACTTGTGTTAACATGAGCTGACATGAGAAATCAACATCAAACCTCTGGGCACGTCATCCCCCTATTAGAACAATTGTCCGCAAAAATAAAGATGAATCATTACCATGTGGGTCAAAACTCTATTTTGCAAATGAACTGGGACAAGAGTCATGTTTTCAAGTTGTTAGAAGTTACATCCCAAAACATATACAACACAAATGTCTCCTAGCCTCCCACGCATAGGCTACTTTCTGTTCCTAACACGAAAACTGAAACTAAATAATATAAAAACGAAATAGAAATGTTTTTCTAAAACGTTTAATGAATACAAGTAAAATGGATCTGAAAACTCAAAATGAAACTAATATAAATAAAAACAAATATATAAACAAAACTATAAATGGATTGGCTGCGGTTCTGTATTTTCTGGAAACTCAATTTGCCTGGCTAAAGATAAAGATTTCTGTGCATGTGCAGGATATTTTTGCCGTAGCTGCTGCTCAGTACTCAGCTGCTGCTCAGTACTCAGCTGCTGCTCAGTACTCAGCTGCTGCTCAGTACTCAGCTGCTGCTTTGCACTCCTTGATCGGTGATGAATGCCGTTGTCTGGTGTAGCCTACAAATGTCATGTTATACACAAAAGGACATGGTCGACATGTTCGAACTATTGCAGTCCATGCCTCAGTAGGCTATTAAGCAGAAGCGTGATTTCATGTTCTTTTATCAGGTGAGGAGTTAGCATGCGTCCTAGCCGAAAAAGTCTGGTAGAGTTTGTGCATATATTATGACGATATTTTGTGGTGTTTTTGGACTTCATTGTTTTTTCTGGTTGTTCAGGCACACATTATCCCTAGAAACCTGCTGTTTTTCTGCAAACTCACAGGTCCTGTGATTAGTGGTGGGGAGTCTACTCCAAACGAATAGATTCCTCTATTCCTTGCACGTCGACTCCCGGTATCGACTCCCATTTCTGGATGTCAAGATAGCGGATATCTTGCGTCTTTCACAGCAAAGAAAGAGCAAGCTAGCGAGTGAGATACACAAAACAAACTGAGCAAACTAGAATGCTATTTGGCCCTAAACAGAGAGTACACTGTGACAACCAGAATTACGTTAATAACTATTTGCACATCGTTACAACACTGTATACAGACATAATGTAACATTTGAAATGTCTCTATTCCTTTGAAACATTTGTGAGTGTAATGTTTAATGTTCATTTATATTGTTTATTTCACATTTGTTTATTATCCATTAAACTTGTTTTGGCAACATAAACATATGTTTCCCATGCCAATAAAGCTCCTTAAATTGAAATGGGAAGGCACAGCCAAGCATACTGTAGGTGGGCATGTCGGCAGACAGAACTGTGCATCGGTTATCAAAAGATGTAGGCTACCGCAATGTTGTATTTCGCAATTTCTTGGCTTGCAATGTCACTAAAGTAGGGGCCATCAATTAGTAGGCTGAGCTATTCTAAACAACAGACCAAAGACCAAAACACACACTAGCGTTTTTTTCACAGCGAAGAGAGAGAGGAGCCTGCGAGGGAGAAAATCGGGGCAGGCAGAGACAGAACCGGTGCGCATAGGCTTTATTTTTGCAATCTGTATCTAGCAATGCCTCGTAAATTCACCAAAAGTATATATTAGTCTAACAATGAGTATGGCTGCTATTATTCATAGTGCCAGTAAATTGAAGTTGAACATAGCCAAATAAATTTTTATTAAGCCTAAATGTGCAATAAATAGTATTGCCTTTAGCTTATTTAATGAAACCCTGGCTGGCTGTTGACGAGCGGATAAGAGGAAATCCGTAATTTAAATTAAGACAATAAGCGAGCTAGGTTGTTCAGCACATTTGAAATGTACAGCAACAGAATTCAGAACATGGGCAGTTCTTACAGTATTCTCCCTGTACACCAACTCAGAACCTAGGATAAATAAAGGGGCATATAAGCAGACAATGAAAGCTCTTACACTATTCAATTATTAAATTTCTCTAAAACAGGCTATATGTGACCAAATTATTAGGGTGATGCACGAGCTACTAACAGCTTACTACACAACATACACTTAGTATTGCTTTCTTAGCTACAGACAGTATATATATCTCCTGGGCATATTACATAATTTATGCAGCAGCATACAAGGCATTTTTGGACTCACCTTGTTGTGATGTGCTCACTTGAACAGGAAGGTGGCATGGCGGTCCGCCGTGGGCAAATTCTGTCATCAGACTTGGTCAAAGTTGGCATTCTCTAGACTTACGGTGCTTTCAAAACAACTGGGAACTGAAAAAAACAAGGTTGAATCATGATGACGTCAGTGATCTTCAGGTCGGAGCTCTAGAAAGAGGCCAGAGTTCCTGACTTGCAATTCCTAGTTGGATGACCGTTCAAAACGTATTTTCCCAGTCGGAGCTCTTTTTTTTCTCTCGAGTTCCCAGTTGTTTTGAACTCACTAAAATCAGATTTCCCAGTTCGTGGTTTCCAGTTGTTTTGAGCACGGCATGCTGGATTGACAGCATAGCCAATGTTGAATGTTTATCCTTTTAAGCTTGGAAACGAGACCCTTAAACTGAGACTTGGGACCACACCCACTCCACTGAATAGCAGGCTAGTGATTGCTTTGCAACGCTTGCAGTTAGCCACTGATTCCTTCCAAACTACCCATTGTTGAATTTGCAATTTCCAACTTGTGTAATGTTTATGTCCAATGGCCGATGAGCACCGATACGTTTAATCTATAATTCCTCTTAATTATTTTTCATATGACAATGATTGTAATGGATGTCAGTAGATTGTCGACTTGATTCATGATAATGACTGCTAGATTGCTAGCTAATATTTTGAAAGCATGATGTTGACAATCAAAGCTAATGTAGATATGATTTGACTTAATTTTATCTTTGGCCAATTACCTTGAGCCTTCTTGGATGGGCACTTCTAATGTAACTATTTGGCAGCATCCAAGGGGCTTGAATTTTTTAGCTCTCCCCATAGATTTTGCACTGACAGTGTCCCCATGAGTGGGAACACTGAGCCAATCACGGCGCAACTAGAGAACATTACCACCCTTACGCTCCGTATTTTCCGCTGGCTGCCCCACCACTACAGAAAGTACTGAGCTAGGCTGAAACACCTGTATTTTAGAGTTGCATTACTCAAGAAAGCAACAAATAGACCATGTTTGTATGCAGCTTTATTACCTCAATGAATTTTTTTATTCGGTCTTGTGTGTAGAATAACTCAGCATACTCATTGATAGCCCCTACTTTACTGAATTTGCGCGAGTCATTAAAACACCAGAAATTGCGAAATACAGCATTGCGATAGACTAAATATTTTTGATTACCGATGCACGGTTCTGACTGTACCTGGTGGCCGATATGCCTGGCTGTGACCTTCCCATCTCTCTCCCTCCTAGCCCGGTCTTTCTTTGCTGTGAAAGACGCAAGAGTTTGTGTTCTTGAAGTAGGCTACAGAAAATAGATCCCTCCGTTGCAAAAAAAATACTGAATCTTAGGAGTCGACACCGTGATTCGACGGATAAGGAGTCGAGGAATCGATTTGAGTCGACTCCCCATTACTAATTATACGTTACTTCACTCCAGCTGCAATCTTTTTTCGTAAGGGGACAGGGTAGTGGGCTTGATTCCCGGGACCATCCATAAAATGTATGCACGTATGACTAAGTCGTTTTTAATAAAAGTGTCTGCTAAATGAGATGGTGTGATTATATTTTCTACATAGCTTACCGCTACCACACCAGAGCTAAGTTTGCTAAAACGCACTGAAGTTCCCAACAATACGCTGTTTGCGGAGCGACGCTGTAAAGCTCACTGTTGCCAGTCAACTAACTAACTAACCAATTAAGCATTTTGATAAAATACATTCCACTGGCTGTCTAGCCCGCTATTAGATAGCTAGATAACTAGTTATCTAGCCGACAGTGTCAACATATGAGTTTCTCTCGTCGCGTGAAACGCAGTTAGCTTAGCTAACGTTATCATTTACCTGGTTGACAGATATACTCACTTTTAATTTGCCAGCCTGAATCATTTGATATAATATTGTATGAGATTGGTAGCTGGCTTGGTCTCAAACAAAAGCAATAACTTCACAGCCGCAGAACACTGACGTTCAGATAGCTAACCATCATCATTCAGCAGCAACAGAGACGCCTCTACGCCAGGCTGAGACATGAGCTATCTAGCCCTGCCTGCTGGATGGGATGCAGATTGCACTTCTTCTCATGAGGTTTAACGGCGGTTGGCATCCAATTTGTTGCATTCCCAAACCCCCTTATACTTTACTTGAAATATAATAATTTACTAAATAAATACCCTACCATCTAATACTATACTCACTAATTTCAAAACTACATCAAATAAATGAACACCCCCCTACTCCACTAATTAAATGTATTTATTCCTACCTCATGCCATCACCCTAAAGGGATTGGACATCACCACTCAACACATCCTGTAACTCTCCTGCTGTCAAGTCCTGCACACCCAAATACATCTCTGCATCTGCCACCACAACCTCAATTTCCTAAGACTTCCGATCCATCCCTGCAGTACCATTAATAACCATTGCTATAAATGCAAAAATTCCAATCTTACTGAAACTTATTTCACTTTTTGGCCTATCCCTCTGTACTGGTATACCTCTACTACTCTCAGCACTCCTCCCCTTTAACCCATCTTCCTCTACTTTCTTCATTGCCTCTGCATATGACAACTTCTGCTCTACTCTAACCTTGGAAACCTCAACCTGCCTCTCTCGCACGGGACATTTCTGATCCCCAGCTCTATGGGCACCCCTACAATTAACACATTCCACTACTTTCCCCAATTCTACACATTCCTTTGTCTCATGCCCTTTTGCACATTTCTCACACCTTGGACCCTCCCTCCTACACACTGCTGCCACATGCCCATAAGCTTGACACCTGTAACATCTTAACGTATTCGGCACATACGCTCGTACAGGATAAATTATATATCCTAAATTCACTTTATCAGGCAAAGACTCAGCTTCAAAACTCAAAAGAACAGACAATGACTCTTCTGTTCCCCTACTCTAGCCACCCTGTCTGCGTTGCATCAAATGCCAAGCATCACATTCACTGGGAATCTTTGCCTTCAGCATTTATTTAACTAGGTATGTCAGTTAAGAACAAATTCTTATTTTCAATGACAGCCTAGCAACAGTGAGTTAACTGCCTTGTTCAGGAGCAGAATGACAGATTTTTACCTTGTCAACTCGGGGATTCGATGTAGCAACCTTTATGGTTACTGGCCCACCGCTCTAACCACTAGGCTACCTGCCACCCGGGACCACTAAATTACTTATTGGCTACATTTAAACTAGTCATCAACACTAGTCTATCAAGTAAACACATTGCACACATCAACTGGTAAACGAGATAAAAGCACAATTTCAGAGGCTTGGATTTTTAAATGCATTGATCGTTCGAGCCATAGTGTTGACATGATGGAGTGGAGGATTTCTTAGGGTTACCCAATCTGAAATCAGCCAGTAATAGCAATGCTGCTCCTTGTTGTAAAGTCTTTAAACTTCTTAGCTAATTTAATTAACCACATAATACCTACCTATGATGAAACATGATAGATCACCATCAATCTTACATTGCAGCAAACCCCTTTTAGTCATATTTGTGGAATGTTTTACTAGGACTGCCAAACAAAAAATCTATAGGGCTCACACATGGGAGACCACAATGAGACCGAATCGATGAAAACACAGGGAAATCTGACAAAGCATGAGACACACTGTGTGAATAAGGGTGTGTTTCTTCACTTTGGTATGAACATATGGCTGATACTTGCTTAGATTGTTGCAAGAAACTATCACGAAGACTGATCATTGCTGAAAACTGATTTAAATTACTATTCAAAAAGGTAGTCAGGTTCGAGTTTATTTGGCACATTTGCGTAAAACATGACTCATTGAACCAGTTAGTTAATGTAGAATAATCAATATGTTGTTATCACTCATTTAAACACACACATGAACAAGAATATTCAAAATCATAAAAACAATTGTACTCAGAAGACAGTGTTGAATTGGCTACTTCAGAAAACGGTCAACAACATTTATACATGTATAGTACATATAGAAAATGTGAAAGGAAACGCTTTAGGAAAATTTTCACATTCTGCAAAATCGCTTGCAAATACTATTTACTTACTCATTGACCTGGCACACATTGCACACTTTACAATTATGTGTTTTATTTTTAAACCTTTGCTTCATTTCCCCAAAAAATGTCTTCTCTCTTTTGGTCCAGCAATTGTGTTTTTGTGATGTACAGGGAATTTAGAATCTCAAATGTGCATTAAAACCAAACCTTTTTTTAAATTAACTGTAAGACAGTGGTGTTCCAAAAACCAAATCAACAAGTGACTGAAACCATGGCATTATTAGTTCTGTGGGGTGGAAATGCATGTTACAGATGCAGTGCATTCAGAAAGTATTCAGACCCCTAGACTTTTTTCACATGTTCTTACATTACAGCCTTATTCTAAAATGGATTAAATCGTTTTTTCTTCATCTACATACAGCACCCCATAATGACAAAGCCAAACTTAAAAAAAAACAGGTATTACATTTACATAACTATTCAGACCCGTTATTTTGTTGAAGCACCTTTGGCAGCAATTACAGCCTTGAGTATGACGCTACACGCTTGGCACACTTGTATTTGGGGAGTTTCTCGAATTCTTATCTGCAGAGCCTTGTTAGGTTGGATGGGGAACATTGCTGCACAGCTATTTTCAGGTCTCTACAAAGATGTTCAATCGGGTTCAAGTCCAGGCTCTGGCTGGGCCACTCAAGGACATTCAGAGACTTGTTCCGAATCTTGCATTGTCTTGGCTGTATGCTTAGGGTCGTTGTCCTGTTGGAAGGTTAACCTTAGCCCCAGTATGATATCCTGATCACTCTGGAGCAGGTTTTCATCAAGGCTCGCTCTGTCCTTTGCTCCGTTCATCTTTCCCTCGATCCTGACTAGTCTGCCGCTGAAAAACATCTCCACAGCATGATGCTGCCACCATGCTTCACTGTAGGGATGGTGCCAGGTTTCCTCCAGACTTGACGCTTGGTATTCAGGCCAAAGAGTTCCATCTTGGTTTCATCAGACCAGAGAATCTTGTTTCTCATGGTCTGCGAGTCCTTTAGGTGCCTTTTGGCAAACTCCAAGCAGGCTGTCATGTGCCTTTTACTGAGGAGTGGCTTCCGTCTGGCCACTCTACCATAAAGGCCTGATTGGTGGAGTGCTGCAGAGATGGTTTGTCCTTCTGGAAGGTTTTCCCATCACCACAGAGGAACTCTGGAGCTCTGTCAGTGACCATCAGGTTCTTGGTCACCTCCCTGACCAAGGCCCTTCTCTCCATATTGCTCCGTTTGGCCAGGTGGCCAGCTCTAGGAAGAGTCTTGGTGGTTCCAAACGTCTTCCATTTAAGAATGATGGAGGCCACTGTGTTCTTGGGGACCTTCAATGCTGCAGAAATGTTTTGGTACTCTTCCCCAGATCTACGCCTCGACACAATCCTGTTTACGGACAATTCCTTCCATCTCAGGGCTTGGTTTTTACTCTGACATGCACTGTTAATTGTGGGACCTTATGTAGACAGGTGTGTGCCTTTGCAAATCATGTCTAATCAATCGAATTTACCACAGATGGACTCTAATCAAGTTGTAGAAACATCAAGGATGATGAATGAAAAAAGAATGCTCCTGAGCTCAACTTCATGTCTCATAGCAAAGGTTCTGAAATCTTTTCATACATTTGCAAACATAAAAAATAAAAACGTTTCACTTTGTCATTATGGGGTATTGTGTGTAGAGTGATGAGGGAAGAAATGTATTTAATCCATTTTAGAAAAAGGCTGTAACATAAAAAGTCAAGGGGTCTGAACTTTCCAAATGCACTGTATGCTGCATGACACACACGGAGTTGAACAAAAAAAAGTGTCTACTTACAGAAACATGCACATAAATGACAACAATACAAATGTCAGGCACTTCATGTGACGAAGAGATGCTATTAAAATTGAGTTACCATTACGTCAACAGGTGACCACGTGAACTATGTGGAGAGGGGGGACGGGGGACACCACTGCACTTGACTGCGTGCAACGATTTACAAAACAAATAACAGCAGTAGGACCGACAGTGTAGATAGAGCATATTGTAACATTATAGAAATTCCAAAAGAGAGACTGAGGTCAGCTGATACGGCTCTGTTGAATTTCCAGTATCTTAAAAAAATATATGTACCTCAAAATACCAGCGCTTCTCACCACAAATTACTTAAACGTACATATGACCACATCATACCAATTGCTTATAATGGTTGTTCTGGTTGGGGAGTACAAAAAGGTAAACAAGAGCAGTTTTAATGAAGACATAAAACCTACATCCTGTCAACACAATAACTAAGAGGTATAATTTTATTATATATATATATATTTTTTTTTAACACACAATTGCTTTTGAAGCCCTTCAAAACACTTGAATGACCCCTAAAAATGAAGTGCTAGAAACTGAAACAATCAGTTAAATGTGATCAGGTTCTTGATCCATCCCTTGAATTTAATTAAAATAAGTGCATTCACAGGCTATAACAAAGTACGCTAAAAATAAAACGTGGAAGTATTGAAGATAATTATTTGAAAGAACAATGTAAAATACTTCATCACAACACTCCAGATTTGTTTTCAAGCATATTTTAAGGCAATTATTCTTGATTTTTAAAAGACTTGACAATAGAGAACAAATGCCAGATTTAAATTGGTCTCTCCCAATAGTGTGAGCTCTGACTGGCAAAGCATCCACAATATTACAAATGTTGTCAACCTACTAACTATACGGTTTGGTCAATGACAATTATGGGAAAAAATACAATAAAAACATGACATGTCTAAACTAATCAGAACAAATTGGAAAGACATTTGATATAACAAAAACTAAATTAATACTGAGCCATCAACCAGTTTTCTCCATCAGTTAGCGATCTATTCTCCATCAATTTGTTAAATTACACATCCCTTGACGTGTATCCTTCATTACAATAGGGCTGTCCATCTCAGACTGTGTAGCAGGACCAGGAAAGTGCAGAGACAGGACAGGCCTCGATCCGAATAAGTCCCCAGTCCCCACAATGACAACTATGCAAAAGCGCTGGCTCATCTTTCCTTATTTAGAGTTTCCAGTCAACCTCCCATAGTCTTTCAAGATCACAGTTAAAAAATAATCCCAAAATGAATAGAAACAACTCCTACATTAACAGGTTATAAAAACTGAATCCTGGTTAGAAAAATACTTAATTTTCAAATCATTGAAAGCAACTGGTCAGAATACAATAATATTGGATATACTAGACTTCTAAACGAAAATTAAATAAATAAATGTTTATTTTGGCCTTCATTAACCAGGTTTCCATCCAACCAGCTTTTTTTTTTTTTAAGTCACGACTGGCCTGATGGAAACAGCACATTTTTCAGTAAACTTTCCAAATGTCGACAAAGCAATATGTGCTACACAAGGTGGGATATTTTTGTGTCAGTAAAATTAATTATCAGAGAAATGTAGGTGGAAATGCTTTTATGCGCAAATAGTGATAGAATAACCATCATATCGAAGTAAACTTGGAGTCAAGTGATGACATGTATGGTCCTCCCACTACAACTCGGGAAAGCATGCAGTTTATTATGCTACAGATGAAATAAATTATGATGAACTTCACAGGGTGGTGAAAGTGCAAGGTGATGAGCTTGAATCTCCTTTCCAATAAATATTGAGGGTCTTATTCTGGTGACATGATGGCCATAATAATCTCATCATGTAGGCTTTACCTGCACTGTATCTGAGAGCTGTTGGCTAGAGTGCCAGGGTCAGTACCAGAGTGGGCATATCTGCTATATAACGCATTTTTTTTTGTGGCAAAACAATCAGAGCTGAAAATGCGATGGAAACCCATTTAACTGATATTTTTTTATTTGGGAATTTAACCGCACAAGTTATTTTTATAAACACTACATCATCAAGCAAAGCCTTTCATCCGCAACAAGTTAATTTCCCGGAAACACATCTCTGGTGGGTTTTAATTCTGATTGTTTTTAATTCTTCTTCTTTTTTTAATATTCACAAGAAAATCTGTAGTCAATTGGATGGAAACCTTGCTTCTGACATACTTGTGTTTTAGCACAAAGTATAAAAAAAAATATTTAGTATCTCAGGATATATTCACTACATGACCAGAAGTATGTGGACATCCCTTCAAAATTAGTCGATTCGGCCATTTCAGCCACACCCATTGCGGACAGGTGTATAAAATCAAGCACACAGACATAATCTCCATACACAAACATTGGGAGTAGAATGGCCCGTACTGAAGCGCTAAATTACTTTCAATGTGGCACTGTCATAAGATGCCACCTTTCCAACAAGTCAGTACATCAAATTTCTGCTCTGCTAGAGCTGCCCCGGTCAACTGTAAGTGCTGCTATTGTGAAGTGAAAACTTCTAGAAGCAACAACGGCTCAGCTGCGAAGTGGTAGGCCACACAAGCTTACAGAACGGGACCGCATAGTGCGTAAAAATCATCCGTCCTCAGTTGCAACACTCACTAGAGTTCCAAACTACCTCTGGAAGCAACGTCAGCACAATAACTGTTAGTCAGGAGCTTCATGAAATGGGTTTCCATGGCCGAGCAGCCCAACAAGCCTAAGATCATCATGCGCAATGCCAAGCGTTGGCTGGAGTGGTATAAAGCTCGCCGCAATTGGACCCTGGAGTAGTGGAACCACATTCTCTGGAGTGATGAATCACGCTTCACCATCTCGCAGTCTAACGGACAAATCTGGGTTTGTTGGATGCCAGAACACTAGCTGCCCCAATGCATAGTGCCAACTGTAAAGTTTGGTGGATGAGAAATAATGGTCTGGGATGTTTTTCATGGTTCGGGCTAGGCCTCTTAGTTCCAGTGAAGGGAAATCTTAACGCTACAGCATACAATGCCATTCCAGACGATTCGGTGCCTCCAACTTTGTGACAACAGTTTGGGGAAGGACCTTTCCTATTTCAGCATGACAATGCCCCCGTGCACAAAGCGAGGTCCATACAGAAATGGTTTGTCGAGATCGGTGTGGAAGAATTTGACTGGCCTGCACAAAGTCCTGACCTCAACCCCATCGAACACCTTTCAGATTAATTGGAACGCCGACAGTACCCGACCTCACTAATGCCCTTGTAGCTGAATGGATCTAGTGGAAAGCCTACCCAGAAGAGGGTTTATAGACAAAAAGGGGGACCAACTCCATATTAATGCCCATGATTTTGGAATGAGATGTTCGACAAGCAGGTGTCCACATACTTTTGGTCATGTAGTGTATCTCCACCAAAGCAAGTGACCCACTGTTCTTGTACCATGAATTCACATCAAATAATCAAGAACGAGTGCAGGAACAGCATTTTAACACCCCTTCCTAAAACTTAATTCCTAGAATGTTGTTCAACAGATCCGTTTAGATGGGCAGCTTCAAGTGACCATTTCCACAGAAACAATATAATCAACAATAAATAAATGTGAGACACACAAGGACAGGAAAGAAACATTAGGGAATAGGAATCTAGGAAAAAGGGTGAAATATGAGGATGTTTTTCTTGCTGCCTCAGTGGCACTATGGCCTAGGAGCTGAATTGCTGTTCCAGGCAGCTGCTGGTAAGTCCCTGCTTGTGGTCTCACTGAGACACACAACATTATGAGTTTCAACATTGCAACCCACATAACTATTACTCAGCCATTGTATTGTTGTTGGTAGCGGCGGTTGAGCTCACGCAGTTCTTTTTCCCGAGCACGACGAGCCTTGTTGGACTTGGTGGAGCGGCTGGAGCGTGTGGACTGGGCAGACTTGGTGCTGTGACAGCGTGATGAGGCCCTCTTCAGGAGGTTTTGGGAGATAGAGCGCTGCAAGTTCTTCATGGAGGATGACGCGGCCATGCTGACGATCCAGGGGTGCTTCAGAGCCTGTCCTGCTGTTAACCTCTCACTGGGGTCAACAGTCAGCACACGGTCGATGAAGTCCTTTGCCAGGTTGGACACACTGGGCCATGGCTGAGCAGGGAGAAAGAAAAAGGTTTAAATGTTGAGAAACTGCACATTTCTGTGCACGGGGGGGGGAAGGGTCGAATCAAAGTAATTCATTAGCAGAGAGGGTCAATTTCTCTAGCACACTGGTTGATAACAGGTCAATTTGGGGGCATGGCCATAATGAACAATGCACACAAGGGGGCAGCAGAGTGTAAAGCAGCTACAGTTTAATATTGCTGTACTGTAAAGCTCTGTAAACCTACAGGCTACATGTTAATAGCACAGTAGTAACTTCACAATGTGAACTTAAAGGCAGATTCTTTTTTTGTAGTGTAACATACGGCAACGAGATATTGAGTACAATTTCTGAACCCTAGGATCCAAGGAAAAAGACATGGCCAGGCATGTCTTTCGCTCGTTCAAAGTGCTGTCCAATGATAAAGGACAGGGGATGATTTGCCCTCAGACTACAGCATAAACATTAGGCCTTTATAAAGGAAGAATAGCCTACAACCATGTGTGTTACCCACACTGAGAAGCTGAGCCTGTCTGATTTAGAGTATAAGAAAGGCCCCAATGCACGCACACATCAAGCATACTGTGGTTGCTTCCAGGAACTCCAGCCTTAAGCTACGTCACAAAGTCACGTAGGGGGGGTCGTGTTGTAAGTTCAGAGATGACATGAGCATTACGCCCAGTTGAGAAACACAGACATGTTTTTTATTAAAATGAAACCTAACACATAAGCAACTGTCTGCAAAGCATCCAGAACTAAATTAATATATTTTCTTAAACTAAAAGAAGTGTAACTTTGGTTTTGATTCTCTGCTGGGATTTCCAACTGTGAGGAATCTTTCTTTACTACAGCAGAGTCACTAAGTGCCCTCAAGTGCCCTACTGTACACTTGTTTCTACCCCAGTCAGATGTTAATAGGGCTGTCGCAGTGACCATATTACTGCTACACAAGTCACGACCGCAGTAATATTCCAAGTGACAGTTGAGTCACGGTAATCTCCCTCTATGCACTCTGGACATGCGTTGGTAGTACTCAACTCAGTAACAATCATCAGGAAGCTAATGGCCTGGTACTCGGGACTCTATTGTCCCTCTAACCAGTATGATGTCAATGCAAATTCAATAAAAAAATCACATCAAACACTTATCATCAAAACAGTATGTGGTTTTAAAACTTACCTAACTGTGACTGATCAATTTGAAGAAAGTTCAACAATTGGTTGAAACAGTAGAAAACATGATCTTTGTGGATGTTTCAAAGCCCAACACAACACTTTAAGGTGAGGATTAATTAAAAAACACCCATTTGCATATTACAGCATATGAATATGCATATTAGAGCTTACGCATGTCTATATATGAGCCCAAACACCCCCCCAAAAAACTGAATTTAAAAGAATGATTGTGTCTATACAATGCATAGCCTATTATACATTGCAGAAAAAACACCAAAAAATAACGAATTTAAGATGTCTTTGGTACATAATTACAATTAGTGTATTTGTATTTGATTTTGAATAGCCTAGTAATAGGGATTGCTTTTACATTTTTATAATTAATAGGCTGACATTACCTTTAGCTACAGAATCTCTCACCACGGTACGTTTCCATCTCCTCCCCTCTCTCCTTCATTCCTTTCTCGAGCATGCAGTGAGAGGGGCTGTCAACAGTTAATTAAATGTTTCGTTGTGAAAACATGTTACTATTGATGTGCCCGAACAGACTTCACTTGGTTTCTCAAATGAAGCATCAGGTAGTTGCATGAACAGGGTTGTAGAGCTCATGGTATAGAGAGTTTGGGAAGAATGTCACCTTTCACGTAGTGAGAGGCTGCATGCTCCTCAAATAGTGGTTAATGTGTGGAGTGAAATAATCCAGTAGCCTACCCCGGCATCAGTGAAAAACTAACCTGTGGGTAAGTGGCCTCCATTCGCTATTCGAGTGCATACAGACATCTTTTTTCCCCTGCCCATTTGATAATGGACCATTATAAATTGAAATAAATTTTACATATTAGTAAAGACAGATTAAATTGAGAATAGTCTGATGGGTGAAAATATGATCGATCATTTGATGAGATTAGCGTGTGCAGCCTGAAGCAAGGAACAGAGTAAGTTTTTTTTTTTTTTACTTTCTCAAATCAATAGCCTATAGTCGCATCATGCAGCCCATATATTTTGATTTATAAGACATTGTTAGTTTTGTACCATTCACAACCAAAGTTGCCAAACAGATTTAGAGTTAACATATAGGACCCGTTTCAAATTATCACTTTTACGCTCAACATAGTCACTTCATAAGCGCACTCGCTCCGGAATTGGGAAAAATATCCCATCCATTTTATTTAGCTAAGTTATATACTTCTTACTATAATGGTGTGGGACTTAAAGCATATATTGTCTGCAAAATGAAGTAGCCTACAGCATGGCGCATAGCCAGATAACATACATTAGGGCAAATGTTCTTCTGAAATACATTTTTGTCATATCATGTTTCTTTAGACCACACTAAAATAAATGGATTTATTGTGATGGTGTATATTCAATTGATTTATTCTACTTTTTTAAAATGTAGATGTTCTAAAGGCTCACATCAGCAGCTTGTATGCGTGGGGGCCTGGAGATGCTAAACGTGTTTGTTAATTACCAGAAGACCGGCAGTCTTTTGCATGACAACCAGCTAAGAAAATGTCATTACCCCCACAGCCCTAGATGTTACACCTCCTGAACTGTAAACTGCTGCATTTCCAATCACCCAGCAGACATCCAATATACATATTTTTAGACCCACAGATAAATCTCATATGAGCCAAATATTCATGACACATATACAGCTCAAAGATGTTACATCCCCAAACCGACATGATGCTGAAGGCATTTCTGATAATTACCATAATGTCCCCTACTCCAAAACAATCTACTCAACTATTTGTTTTAAAATCTAGTGCCTTCAGAAAGTATTCATACTCCTTGACTTATTCCAAATTTTGTTGCGTTACAGCCTGAATTCAAATGGTTTAAATATATTTTATTCTTGCCAATCTACAAACAGTACTCATAATGGCAAATTGAAAACATGTTTTTAGAAATGTTTGTAAATCTACTGAAAATTAAATAGAGATCTCATTTACATACAGTACCAGCCAAAAGTTGACACGCCTACTCATTATCAGTGATTTAATAATGAAGACATCAAAACTGTGAAATAACACATTTGGAATCATTTAGTAACCAAAAAAGTGTTAAACGAAAATATATTTTATATTTGAGATTCTTCAAAGTAGCCACTCTTTGCCTTGATGACAGCTTTGCACACTCATGACATTCTCTCGACCAGCTTCATAAGGTAGTCAGTCACCTGGAATGCATTTCAAGGTGTACCTTGTTAAAAGTTCATTTATGGAATTTCTTTCATTCTTAACCTTTCTTGCGCAGATGTTCCACTTCCTGATTGGATTTTCCTCAGGTTTTCGCCTGCCATGAGTTATGTTATACTTACAGACATCATTCAAACAGTTTTAGAAACTTCAGAGTGTTTTCTATCAAATACTACGAATAACAATATGCATATATTAGCATCTGGGACAGAGTAAGAGGCAGATCACTCTATTCATCCAAAGTTTAAAATTCTGCCCCCTATCCCAAATTAATGCGTTTGAGTCAATCAGTTGTGTTGTGACAAGGTAGGGGTGGTATACAGAAGATGTTCTTAGCAAATAGGGCTAAGTCCATATTATGGCAAGAACAGCTTAAATAAGCAAACAGAAACGACAGTCCATCATTTCTTTAAAACATGAAGGCCATACAATGCGGAAAATCAAGAACTTCGAAAGTTTCTTCAAGTGCAGTCGCAAAAACCATCAAGGGCTATGATGAAACTGGCTCTCATGAGGACCGTGACACGAAAGGAAGACCCAGAGTTACCTCTGCTGCAGAAGATAAGTTCATTAGAGTTAACTTCTTGGTGACAGGGGGGCAGTATTGAGTAGCTTGGATGAATAAGGTGCCCAGAGTAAACTGCCTGCTACTCTGTCCTAGATGCTAATATATGCATATTATTAGTGGTATTGGATAGAAACACACTGAAGTTTCTAAAAACTGTTTGAATGATGTCTGTGAGTATAATATAACTCATATGGCAGGCAAAAACCTGAGACAAATCCAACCAGGAAGTGGGAAATCTGAGGTTTGTAGTTTCATTTAAGTGATTGCCAGATTGCACTTGCCAAGGCTTCCAGCAGATGTCAACAGTCGTTACAAAGTTGTTTGAGGCTTCTATTGTGGAAGGTGGTCGAATAAGAGCTGTTTCAACAAGTGGACTAGGCTGAGGCCAATCAGAAGTTTACTGCGCGGTCACGCCGTGCCTTCTTTTTCCTCTGTAATGAATACGCTATTGTCCGGTTGGAATATTATTGAAGATTTATTATAAAAAGACCCTAAGGATTGATTGTAAACATCGTTTGACATGTTTCTACAAACTGTAATGGAACTCTTGACTTTGTCTGGATTTTGCACTTGCGCATTTGGAATAGTGAACTAAACGCACAAACAAAACAGGTATTTGGTCATAAAAATGGATGTAATCGAACAAAACAAACAGTTCTTGTGGAAGTGGGAGTCCTGGGAGTGCATTCCGACAAAGATCAGCAAAGGTAAGTGAAGATTTATAATGCTATTTATGACTTTTGTTAACTCCACAATTTGGCGGGTAACTGTATGGCTTGCATATGTGGCTGAACTCTGTCCTCAGATTATTGAATATTGTACTTTTGCTGTTAAGCTTTTTTGAAATCTGACACAGCGGTTGCATTAATTCTATGTAAAACATGTATCTTTCATCAAAGTTTATGATGAGTATTTCTGTTATTTGATGTGGCTCTCTGCAATTTCTCCAGATGTTTTGGAGGCATTTCTGAACATGGCACCAATGTAAACTGAGGTTTTTGGATATAAATATTAACTTGATCAAACAAAACATACATGTATTGTGTAACATTGAGTCCTGGGAGTGTCATCTGATGAAGATCGTCAAAGGTTAGTGATTAATTGTACCACTCTTTGGTTGGAAAATGGCTGAATGCTTTCTGTGACTAGTTGCTGACCTGATATGTTCTGCTTTCGCCGAAAAGCCTTTTTGAAATCGGACACTGTGGTTGGATTAACGAGAAGTGTATCTTTAAAATGGTGTAAAATACTTGTATGGTTGAGGAATTTTAATCATGAGATTTGTTGTTTTGAATTTGGCGCCCTGCAATTTCACTGGCTGTTGGCGAGGTGGGACGCTAGCGTCCCGAACGATCCCAACTGCACCTCAGATTGCAGCCCAAATAAATGCTTCACAGAGTTCAAGTCACAAACACATCTCAACATGAACTGTTCAGAGGAGGGTGCGTGAATCAGGCCTTCATGGTCGAATTTCTGCAAAGAAACCACAACTAAAAGGACACCAAGAAGAAGAAGAGACCTGCTTGGGCCAAGAAACACAAGCAATTGACATTAGACCGGAGTTCAAATTTGAGATTTTTGGTTCCAACCTCCGTGTCTTTGAGACGCAGAGTAGGTGAACGGATGATCTCTGTATGTGTGGTTCCCACCATGAAGCACGGAGGAGGTGTGATGGCGTGTAAGGGCTATTTGACCAATAAGGAGAGGGATGGAGTGCTGCATTAGATGACCTGGCCTCCACAATCACCTGACCTCAACACAATTGAGATGGTTTGGGATGAGTTGAACCGCAGTGAAGGAAAAGCAGCCAACAAGTGCTCAGCATTGTGGGAACTACTTCAAGACTGTTGGAAAAGCAATCATCATGAAACTGGTTGAGAGAATGCCAAGAGTGTGCAAAGCCATCATCAAGGCAAAGGGTGGCTACTTCGAAGAATTTCAAATATATTTTCATTTGTTTAACACTTTTTTGGTTACTACATGATTCCAAATGTGTTATTTCATAGTTTTGATGTCTGCACTATTATTCTACAATGCAGAAAATAGTAAAACATAAAGAAAAACCCTTGAATGAGTAGGCGTGTCCAAACTTTTGACTTGTACTGTAAGTATTCACACCCCTGAGTCAATACAGTGATTATAGCTGTGAGTCTTTGAGTAATGTGTCTCTAAGAGCTTTGCTCACCTGGATTGTACATTTCCATTTGCACAATTTTTTTTTAAATGATTCAAGCTCTGTCAAGTTGGATGTTGATCATTGCTAGACAGCCAGTTTCAAGTTTTGCCATAGATAGTTTTGCCAAAACTTTAACTAGGCCCCCAGGAACAATCAATGTTGTCTTGGTAAGCAACTCCAGCCTTGTGTTTTAGGTTATTGTCCTGCTGAAAGGTGAATTTGTCTCCCAGTGTCTGTTGGAAAGCAGACTAAACCAGGTTTTCCTCTAGGATTTTGCCTGTGCTTAACTCTATTCTGTTTCTTCTTATCCTACAAAAAACTCCCTAGTCCTTGCAGATGACAAGCATACCCATAACATGATGCAGCCACCACCATGCTTGAAAATATGAAGAGTGGTACTCAGTGATGTGTTGTGTTTGTCCTGAATACAAAGCGTTATGTTGGGGGCAAAGTTAATTTCTTTGCCACATTTTTTTGCAGTTTCACTTTAGTGCCTTATTGTAAACAGGATGCATGTTTTGAAATATGTTTTATTTTGTACAGGCTTCCTTTTCACTCAGTCAATTAAGTATGTATTGGGAAGTAACTACAATGTTGATCCATCCTCAATTTTCTCCTATCACAGCCAGGGTGTGAATACCTTCTAATGGCCATGTATGTACCAGTACATCAACTGGTATTGGTACCCTCTTCACCACTCACTAATATGTGGTGTGTGTCAGTGTATGTACTGTCTGGTATATCATATAACATTATCAACACGTCAAAGGAGGAATGCTCGATAGGGGATTGTAGAAGTATTGAGAAGTAGAGACGACAACAAATTAGTAAGAAACAGAAAAGCAATGGACGAAGAGGGTGTAACGTCATAGGTGCTTACCTCCCCAGAAAAGCTGTACTTCCCCTTGAGGATCTGACGGTAGAGGCGCATGCGGTTGTCATCCTCAAAAGGCATGGTTCCACTCAGCAGAATGTAGGAGATGACCCCTAGAGCCCACATATCCACAGCATTGGTGTATGGCTTTCGTACCAGGATCTCTGGGGCAATGTACTCTGGTGTCCCACAAGTGGTCTTCATCAAGCACTCATCACCCTTCTTACGAGTGCTGGCCAGCCCAAAGTCAGTGACCATAATCTTAGAGTCTGCACCGGGGTGATAGTAGAGCAGGTTCTCAGGCTTGAGGTCACGGTGGGTGATGCCAAGTGTATGTAGATACTTGACCCCGTCCAGTACCATCTGTAGGACACGTGTAGCATCACGCTCTGTGAAAGAGCCACGGGCGATGATACGGTCAAAAAGCTCTCCCCCTGTAGCCAGCTCCATCACCATGTATACTCGCTCAGCTGTCTCAAACACCTCCATCAGCTGGATAATGTTGGTGTGGCGTACACGCCGCAGGACACACAGCTCTGACTCACATACCTCACGTCCCTCTCTGTAGCGTGTCTCTATCATCTTGATGGCGTAGGGCTGCCGCGTGCTCTTATGCTCCACTCGCACCACCCGGCTGAAGCTACCTCGGCCTATCAGCGCCTTAATGTCATATTTGGCTGTGACCCGTGGGTCAAACTTTGCTCTGTACTTGGCTACCTTGTTTCTGCGTGGGTCAGAGGCCTCTGGTTGGCCTGTATTTGTGGGTGCCTGGGCGGCTGAGAATGCTGCCTGGGGCGGAGGAGAGCCTGTTTTCTCCCCTCTCATTTTACTCCCACTGCCGTCGCCTCGGATAAAATGTTTGTAGATGTCGGTCTGGAGGGGATCCACCTTTTTGACCAAGTCTAGCTGGACATCTCCAGGTGGCTCAGGGAGGACCTTGCTCGTCCTGCACCCCATCACATCACAATCCTGTCCCACTGGGACCAGCAGGACATCCTCATCGCCCACGCAACATCCAAGCACTGAAAAGCATCAAGCCACAGGAGGCAGCCAATGTTCTTGAGGAAATGCTGCAGTGGCCCACTGAACCAATCACTGTGGCAGACCACTCAGAAAACAGACCTCACCACACTGTAGTAGACTGATGAAATGGGGCAATTCTGAAAGAAAGAATACAGAGTAAACAATTATACATTTGAAATAAATCATTGTCCAATACCAAGTTCAACAGCAAAAAAATAAATGTGCATCCTGAAAGATTAGAGCCATTGACTGATTTGACTAAACATTGCATTTAGGCCTATTTAATGTGGCAATGTATCACGTTCTACCTAAACTGACAACCGTTGACTACACAAAATAAAATCAAGAATTATGTCTGGTAAACGTTCTAGAATCGGGCCTACCAAGATCATCTATAAAAATAAATTAAAAAATCGGCATGTGTTGACATACCGCTAAATAACGGTTCACCCATCCCACCAACCACCCCCCCAGATCCATATCCATTTACGCTTTAGGCCTGGATACATCGTATACTGACTGACCTTGTAAACGAGGAAAATAGCGGTATTGGCAACAGCCGCCATGTATCAAATATATAATGTATCCACAAATTACAAAATTATACAATGTTGTCATAAACTGCACAGTGTATCATTTGGTGGATGTAACCAGCAAAATGACTTTTGTCGGCCATGACGATTGTAACAAACCTAAATGCCGATAGTAGCCTAGCATTCCTCTATATCATGAACTAAAAGTATAGGCCTAAAAGTTGTTTGAATGTTTATGGTTGGGATTTGAAACAATTTGGCAGATAAAGATAGTGAAGTTCCAAGCCATTTATCTTGATCGAATGTTACAAAAAATATATATGTATATGTAAAAATATATGAAACGTTATACCTTGTTTGAGTAGATTTAATCGTATTATATACTCTGAAGCATCAAAACAACGTAAAATCTTACCTTATATCAAAGTTAGCTAATTAGCAAGTTAGCTAGCAACATACGACAGCGGGAGTTACAAGGCAGAAGTCCACAACTTGCCAAAGCCAACCTCCTCCTCACCCCACTCTCAGCTGTTGTCTCAGTTTTTTTTTGGTTCGGATTTTTCAAAGTTGAATCCAGATGATAAAACGGCATACTGCTCCCTTATGGCCCTGATAACGTTTCAAGTAAATTGCAACAAGTTGATGGCTTCATTTTGCGCGTAAAGCAACAACACCGTGGCAAAAAAAAGCAGATAGAAGCGCTCGGTCGTTCGCTTCATAAAACGGTGTTCTTGAGTGGGACCACCTTTTTCCTGCAAACTTCTTTGTTGGAACGACCTCCTCGTCGGCTTGTTTCTACCCCAGAAAATCATCGAGGACGTCGTGAGGTCACTTCCTGGATCCGAAGAAAAGTACCGTACCAACGCATATATTTTGTTCATCTAAAATATTACAAGAACAGCTGTCAAAAGTGGAAAATACATGACACGTTGAAATCGCTCTTGAATTACAGTGTAGGGCAGACCTACCTGAAGTTATTGTCCTGCTAACAAACTCTGTCATAATTATTTTTAATTATTAGGCTAATCAATTAAGTGTTGATGTTGGTAATTCTATGTATTTCAGAATTTTGTTTTCTCTTGATGCTGCAAGGTCTATATCAAATGTAGGCTACTTGAAATGTGATCTGGTGTAAAGACCTAAAGCCTAAGCCTCAGAATGTTGCTCTATAAAACCAGCACAGGTTAGCTACAATTTTGATTTGGCATATAAATGGCAATTGTAAACTAATAAACGTTACTCTGCTTTTTAATTTTCCCGTACAGATCCACAGGATGGCGCTATATGCGTGTGATATAGATTAGACCAGTGGTTGCCAAACTGTGGGGCGTGCATTTTTTGTTTGTTGAAGGAACAGTCCGGCTTGAAACATACTTTTGAAAAGTGGTGTAAAATGTGTAGAAGTCCAGGAAATAAGCTTTAAACCTGCAAAACAAGAAGGGTGTGAACAGTAGGTGTTACGAACAGCGCTTGTGCCCATAGAAATAGAGCGTACCCACGATGTTCCCTAATGCTGGAAGGGGGCCCCGAGTTAAAATGTTTGGTAACTCCTGGATTAGATTTAAGAGAATCATTTCTTGTTCTCATGAATATGTTTGCGTATGATTAATGGTTTTCAGAGTCTTTCCAGATGTACTGTATTCATTAGAGATTGTTTTTCTTCTTATGGTTTTGGTAACTACCCCTTTATCTGTTGTATTCCTATGACATTTTGGGGTGGAAATTCAAATTTTTCATACTTCACGCTTCTTGCTGAGCTTGTGCTCAGCTGGCTACATGGGTGACTTTTGAATTAGAATGTTCAGATAAACAATTCCAACAAACAGGGCAAGGCAATGAAAAGCCTATGGTTTTTAATAGGGTCAATGAATGTTATGAATTGTGTTGGATTAGTTGTAAATGATTGCCACTGACATGCCTCCCGCCCCTGCAGCGGGGACCTCAACATGACAGCTGCACATATACACAGGCAATGAGCAGAGCAACAGCTCCAACCCCCATTAATACACCCACCCAAGTCCCATCCTGCGACCTAGGAGGTCTGTATCAGATGCTCAACATGCTCTGCTCACACCTACTGTAATGGTCTGAGCCTAAACCACGCAAAAACACTATTGAACACAAATCTTTTCCTATCTCACCCTGGAAAATACAAAGTCTGAGGTCATCTGCCTTTGAACTAAAGAGCAGGAACCTAGACTTCATCAAATAAATTGGAAATACAGACATTGTCAACCTACAAAAGATATGGTTTGGAGGAGACGGATCCACTGGTTGCCCTCTAGGTTACAGAGTGCTGGTAGTCCCATCCACCAAACTACCAGGTGTGAAACAGGGAAGAGACTCAGGGGTATGCTAATTTGATATAGAGCAGACCCGACAGGAAAACGACCCTAAGCACAGAGCCAAGACAATGCAGGAGTGGCTTCAGAACAAGTCTCTGAATGTCCTTGAGTGGCCCAGCCAGAGCCCGGACTTGAACCTGATCGAACATCTCTGGAACAACCTGAAAATAGCTGTGCAGTGACGCTCCCCATCCAACCTGACAGAGCTTGAAAGGATCTGCAGAGAATAATGGGAGAAACTCCCCGAATACAGGAGCACCAAGCTTGTAGCGTCAACCTAAGGAGACTCGAGGCTGTAATCGCTGCCAAAGGTTCTTCAACAAAGTACTGAGTGAAGGGTCTGAATTCTTATGGAAACGTAATACTTGTTATTTGTAATAATTTTGCAACAATTTCTAAAAACTTGTTTTTGCTTTGTCATTATTGGGTATTGTGTGTAGTTTGGTGAGGGGGAAAAAACGATCTAAAATTGATAAAAAATAAATGCTGTAACTCAACAAAATGTGAAAAAGTCAAGGGGTCTGAATACTTTCCAAATGCATTGTATATCACCCCAAATATAATCCTTTAACGATGACCGCTTCTCCCTCCTAGAGGGAGGGATCAACCATTTCCAGGCCCAGGGACATGTACTTGTCTGAGGCGACATAAATGCCAGAACTGGACAAGAACCTGACACTCTCAGCACACAGGGGGACAAACTCCTGGAGGTGACAGCATTCTATCCCAAATATGCCACACAACTATGACAAAACAACCAACAAAAGTGGGTTACAACTCCTGCAGCACTGTACACAGTCAATGGTAGGTTTCAAGTGGGCTCTTACGGTAGGTACACCTACAGCTCATCCCTTGGCAGTAGTACCATAGATTACTTTAGTCTCTCTGAGCGTTCAGTCAGCCCACTGACACCCCTACCAGATCACAGACTGCTTGAACGGAGCAATACTCAATCAGGCATCAAAACCAAAGGAAATGCATAATATTATGCAATGTAATAGATGGAAGGAAAATAGTGTAGAAAACTACCAAAAAAACAATTAGGCAACAAATTCAATCCCCTTTTGACAACATCCTGGACAAAACATTTCACTGTAATAGTGAAGGTTTTGTAATAGTGAAACTTGTCAGTAGGAAAGCATTTGACCTCTCAGCTTCCCTATCAAATCTAAACATTTTAAGCAAACAACCTAAGAAAATGAACAGCATTGAAAAATGGTTTAAAGAATGTAAAATCCTAAGAAAGAAAATTGAGAAACCCACCCATGTAACGTAGACGCTGGGAGTTGAGAAGCAGGTGGTAAGTTTAATATAACAGCGAACATGGAATGATACAACGTAGGAGTAGCGTCTAGACATGAACAAACAGAAACAATACTGCCTGGGGAAGGAACCTAAGGAAGTGCCAGAAAAAGGGGAAGTAATGGAGAACAGATGTGCTTGATGAAGTGCAGGTGTGCATAATGATGAATGCCAGGTGCGCGTAATGTCAATTCCCAGGACGAGGAGCGGGAGTAGACATGACAGTACGCAAGACGACGCTGGCCAGAGGGACGGCCCCGAGAACGAGGAGTAGGTCAGTCTGGGCGGCAAAGATGGAAATCACTGATGATGTTGGGAGCCAGAATGTTGTCCACCGCAACACAACTCCTCTGGGCCGTACCCTCCCAGTCCACCAGGTCCACCACGACGTCGGGAGTCCAGTAGGGCTCTGACGGCATATGCGGGGGTCCCATCTACGTCAAGGGGGGGGGGGCAGATGGGTGTCATGGGGGACTGCATCAGCCAGGGGAACAGCAACCGCCGGCCTGAGAAGGGAGCCATGAAAAGAAGGTGACATACGGTAATCACTGGGAAGCTGTAACCTATAAGTCACCTCATTGACCCACCGGAGAACCTCAAATGGCCCCACAAACGGAGTGAGAGGTTCCCATTAGAGAGCCAGATGCAATCCTCGGGATAGAACACTGGAGTCTCACTGTTCTGACCGTGGACAATGCGCTGGAGTCTGACCTGAGCCCCGCTCCACACTTCTGCGCGCTTGAACCACTCATAAACCGCAGGAGCATCGGTCTGGCCCGGGGACCACGGAGCCAGAGCTGGCTGAAAACCCAGGACACACTGGAAGGGAGTCAGCCCGGTGGAGGAGTGACATAATGAATTCTGGGCGTACTCTGCCCATGGAAGGAATCGGGCCCACTCTCCCTGCCAGTCCTAGCAGTGACTCCTCAGGAACCTCTCCAGCTCCTGGTTCACCCTCCCCACCTGCCCGTTGGACTGAGGCCTATACCCGGCAGTGAGGCTGACGTGACCCCAAGCTTTTCCATAAAGGCTCTCCATACCCGTGATGTGAATTGGGGCACACGGTCGGAGACGATGTTCTCCGTAAGACCATAATGCCAGAAGACCTGCTGGAATAGTGCCATCGCGACCTGGAAAGCTGTAGGGAGACGAGAGAGGAATAAAATGACATGGATTTAGAAAATCTATCCACAACCACCAAAATGGTGGTGAACCGTCAGAGGGGATATCAGTGACAAAGTCAATGGATAGATGCGACCAGGGACACTGAGGCATGGGAAGGGGAAGGAGTTTCCCTGCTGGAGCGTGTATGGGGAGACTTAGTTTGGACTTAGCTACAGATTGTTCACTGAGGGAGGGAGAGAAGTGATGTAGGTACCGATGCTCCCGAAGTAGATTGGAGAGGTTTATTTCATCCGCTGGATGCTGCTACTGTCCAGAAGGTGAGCAGTACTCGGCAGCGGTCTGGTCATCCTGCCGTAGTTGGAGTAGGCGCTCACCCTGCCCTCCGGTGGATGATCAAAAATTATTCTGAACAGAGCTATGAACCCCTCATAGGAAACCAGCTACTCCTCTCCTCTCTCCCAGACAGCCGTAGCCCACACCAACCCGTCCAGTCAGCAGAGAAATATCCGTGGCAACCTTGGACCTATCAGTGGTGGGAGCTCCCATCTGGTGTGCAAAATAGAGGGAGCACTGGAGTGGGAAGCCATGGCATTTAGATGCGGATCCATCATATTTATGCGGGAGGGACAAACGGGCATCTCTGACCTGGGTGGACTGCTAAATGGACTAATGTGCTGGCTCACTGGGTCAACTGGTGGAAGAGTATCCTCCACTAGTGGAAGGCAACGACTCTCGGGCATGTTTGAGACGTTGAAGACTGTGAATAACCTCTTCCATGGCCGTCCCTAGTTGAGCCAGCTGGTCGTGGTGTTTACAAAGTAGTTATCCCTGTTTGTCAACCATCTGGGCGAAGTCTTGATTTCCTGCTGCTTCCATTTGTTGAGGCAGTATTCTGTAACGTAGACGCTGGGAGTCGAGAAGCAGGTGGTAAGTTTAATATAGCAACAGGAGTAGTGTAGTGTCTAGACATGAACAAACAGAAATAATACTGCCTGGGGAACGAATCTAAGGGAGTGCCAGATAAAGGGGAGGTAATGAGTGAGGTAATGGAGAACAGGTGTGCTTGATGATGAAGTGCAGGTATGCGTAATGATGAAAGCCAGGTGCGCGTAATGATTATCAAACCACTTCTGGGGAAATCGGAACGCACTAAACAAACAACAACACGAATAGTTATCTATCCAAAACAGATATGTATGGATAAACCACTTCTCCAATATGTTTGGCTCTTTAACAAAGAATTAACAGCAAACAACATATACATGATGAAATACACATTTTAGAATCAACTACTAAAGACTACCAGAACCCACAGGATTCTTTAATTACATTGAATGAACTACAGGACAAAATACAAACCCTCCAATACAAAAGGGCCTGTGGTGTCGATGGTATCTGAAATTAAATTATAAAATATACAGATAACAAATTCCAATTTGCTATACTTAAACTCTTTAACATCATCCTCAGCTCTGGCATCTTCCCAAACATTTGGAACCATGGACTGACCACCCAATCCACGAAAGTGGAGACAAATTTGACCCCAATAACTACAGTGGGATATGTGAAAATCCTCTGCATTATCATTAACATCAGACTCATACATTTCCTCAGTGAAAACAATGTACAGAGCAAATGTCAAATTGGCTTTTTACCAAATTACAGACGACAAATCACGTATTTACCCTGAATACCCTTACTGACAAACAAACAAAACAAAACAAAGGCAAAGTCTTTTCATGCTTTGTTGATTTCAAAAAAGCTTTTGACTCAATTTGGCATGAGGTTTTGGTATACAAATTGATGGAAAGAGGTGTTGGGGGGAAAACATACGACATTATAAAATCCATGTACACAAACAAGTGTGCGGTTAACATTGGCAACAGAAAGTACACACATTTCTTTCCACAGGGCCGTGGGGTAAGACAGGGATGCAGCTTGAGCCCCACCCTCTTCAACATATATATCAACAAATTGGTGATGGCACTAGAACAGTCTGCAGCACCTGTCCTCAACACTACAAGAATCTGAAATCCAATGTCTACTGTTTGCTGATGATCTGGTGCTTCTGTCCCCAACCAAGGAGGGCCTACAGCAGCACCTACTGTGCCTTGCATTCCTCCTATTTCATTGCATTAAAACCTGTAATTAAAATAGATTTTTATTTGGATTTCATGTAATGGATATACACAAAATAGTCCAAATTGGTGAAGTGAAATTAAAAATAACTTGTTTAAACATTTTAAAAAAAATTACAAACGGAAAAGTGGTGCGTGCATATGAATTCACCCCCTTTGCCATGAAGCTCCTAAATAAGGTCTGGTGCAACCAATTACCTTCAGAAGTCACATACAGTGCCTTGCGAAAGTATTCGGCCCCCTTGAACTTTGCGACCTTTTGCCACATTTCAGGCTTCAAACATAAAGATATAAAACTGTATTTTTTTGTTAAGAATCAACAACAAGTGAGACACAATCATGAAGTGGAACGACATTTATTGGATATTTCAAACTTTTTTAACAAATCAAAAACTGAAAAATTGGGCGTGCAAAATTATTCAGCCCCTTTACTTTCAGTGCAGCAAACTCTCTCCAGAAGTTCAGTGAGGATCTCTGAATGATCCAATGTTGACCTAAATGACTAATGATGATAAATACAATCCACCTGTGTGTAATCAAGTCTCCGTATAAATGCACCTGCACTGTGATAGTCTCAGAGGTCCGTTAAAAGCGCAGAGAGCATCATGAAGAAAAAGGAACACACCAGGCAGGTCCAAGATACTGTTGTGAAGACGTTTAAAGCCGGATTTGGATACAAAAATATTTCCCAAGCTTTAAACATCCCAAGGAGCACTGTGCAAGCGATAATATTGAAATGGAAACTTTCAGCTCATACAAGGAGAAGACTGATCAGAGATGCAGCCAAGAGGCCCATGATCACTCTGGATGAACTGCAGAGATCTACAGCTGAGGTGGGAGACTCTGTCCATAGGACAACAATCAGTCGTATATTGCACAAATCTGGCCTTTATGGAAGAGTGGCAAGAAGAAAGCCATTTCGTAAAGATATCCAAAAAAGTGTCATTTAAAGTTTGCCACAAGCCACCTGGGAGACACACCAAACATGTGGAAGAAGGTGCTCTGGTCAGATGAAACCAAAATTGAACTTTTTGGCAACAATGCAAAACGTTATGTTTGGCGTAAAAGCAACACAGCTGAACACACCATCCCCACTGTCAAACATGGTGGTGGCAGCATCATGGTTTGGGCCTGCTTTTCTTCAGCAGGGACAGGGAAGATGGTTAAAATTGATGGGAAGATGGATGGAGCCAAATACAGGACCATTCTGGAAGAAAACATGATGGAGTCTGCAAAAGACCTGAGACTGGGACGGAGATTTGTCTTCCAACAAGACCCAAAACATAAAGCAAAATCTACAATGGAATGGTTCAAAAATAAACATATCCAGGTGTTAGACTGGCCAAGTCAAAGTCCAGACCTGAATCCAATCGAGAATCTGTGGAAAGAACTGAAAACTGCTGTTCACAAATGCTCTCCATCCAACCTCACTGAGCTCGAGCTGTTTTGCAAGGAGGAATGGGAAAAAAAATCTCTCGATGTGCAACACTGATAGAGACATACCCCAAGCGACTTACAGCTGTAATCGCAGCAAAAGGTGGCGCTACAAAGTATTAACTTAAGGGGGCTGAATAATTTTGCACGCCCAATTTTTCAGTTTTTGATTTGTTAAAAAAGTTTGAAATATCCAATAAATGTCGTTCCACTTCATGATTTTGTCCCACTTGTTGTTGATTCTTCACAAAAAAATACAGTTTTATATCTTTATGTTTGAAGCCTGAAATGTGGCAAAAGGTCGCAAAGTTCAAGGGGGCCGAATACTTTCGCAAGGCACTGTAATTAGTTAAATAAAGTCCTACCAGGTGTGAAATAGGGAAGAGACTCAGGGGGTATGCTAATTTGATATAGAGCAGACCAAACACACTCTATTAAATTATTCAAAAAAGGAACATTTTACATCTGTTTAGAAATTAATAAGGGCATTATCTCTACAGAGAAAAATTTACCAGACCACACATGTGCCCAATAGTTTACCCTGTTTTTACCTTGCTGTTCCTCAGGTTAACAGCTGTCTTTTTGGCCTGGTCCTGCAGTGCAGATGTGGTCAGAGACCTGCATAATAGATGGGAGGTTAACAGTTAAACATTTATGATTGAGTGTTCTTCTGTCCCCCTGATAAAGATTATTTGCTCAATCCCTTCAAAAGTATTGACACTCATGTTCTCTCTCCTGCATAGCAATGTCCACCACATTCTCCCCTGTCTAAGTCTGTCTATATCCTCCCTCTTCAAACTCCAAAAAGGTAAATATCATCTGTTAAATCCGAATTTGCTGACTGCTGTGAATTATTTATCAACATGGAGAGAGAAGCAGCTCTATTAAAAGCTCTACTGACTGCTTCTCTCTCGCTGAATTATTCTCATGATGATCATTCTTACTCGGTGTATCTATCTGTCTCTTGGCAGATGGACAGCACTACAAACATAATAAATCAGAGTTGGTAGATTTGGTACACTGACTTTTGTCAGATCCCCTAAACTCATTGTGGTTTCTGTGGTTTTATTTCTGCTCGACAATCTCATTTCCTGTCCCGTCCAATGGCACTGGGGACTTCCCTAGCAAAGCAGGCTGAAGAACAGAGGAACATTATTTGGCTGATTGCTCTTCCATAACAATCAATGACACAGAACTGAGATTGAATGGAAACCATTCTCTGTGAATGTTTTAGTTAATTCCTGTCATTTCCCTCTCTCAGCAATTGTGAGGGATCCAAGGCAGAACACAAAAAAAACAGTAGTATATTTGAACATAATTTCAATAAATAATGTTAAAAATTGAATGCCTGTTATGCATTTTATTGATTACCACTTCAGGAGCTTATTTTCCACTACCCACTGCTCATTTTGTATTCCAGCATAAACACTTACAGATTGTTCTTAGCTTGCAAAGTGCTACTTGAACCGTTATGTAATATTGTGAACAATCCTTTTCTAAGCCATTCTCTGTAAGTACCTTATCTTTTGAGAAGTTCTCTTCATACAAATATTAAACCTATTAAAGCAGAACGAATTTCCCTGAAGACAGACTGTTAAACATAAAAAATCTATCATCCAAATTTCCCCAAGTACATGCATTCAACGTTGTATATCTCGTGGAAGGATGAATTAGTATGAATAAATGTAAAATATATCAATCATCATTTGAATATGTTGGTAACCCGTTATATAAAAGTGATAATGCCTTCGAAGGCGGTGTTTGGAGGATATATTTGCATGGTTTCGTCTCAGGCCTAACAACACTCATGACAATATATCCTCCTAACACTAGCTTATCAGGCATTATCACTTATGTGACCATGTTAAAAATGTATACTAGATATAAGTATGGTATAATGCTCTCTAACTGTTATTTTGTGTCCCACTGAGTGTATACTCAGACATTTTCTCTGTAGAATTGTCAATATTAAAGTTTTCAGATGAACAACTTTGTAATCGTTGCTAAAGAGCTGACCAATTTTGTTTATGTAGAGATCATAATACAGTGAGCCAAATAAACAAACACAATAACAGTAACACAATATTCGTCAGGTACAGATTTGAAGAAAAAAATTGCCACATAGAAAGAAATCTAATCAAATCAAATTGTATTGGTCGTATACACATATTTAGCTGATGTTATTGCGGGTGTAGCGAAATGAGTGTGTACAGGCAATGGATTTTCCATGTCATAGACATTGTGTATATGACTCTGTGCATTCCTATCATCCCTCCTCAGCACCCTCCTCCACATACACCTCTCTCCCTCTGTTCGATCGATTATTAATCACTGTTTCTCCGAGTGCAGAGCAATTGCAAGCGCACTGCTGCCTAGCATGATTTCCACTGGGACTCTTTCAGGGACCATTCCCATCTCAGTTGGAAATTAGAATATGATTACAGAGAGAAATTAATCACAGCTTTATACTTGCTACACACACACGCACACACAAACACAAGCACGCATGCACAAGCACCCACACACATAGCCTCCTATAGGGCAGGCAGTGTAACCCCTCATGGGCTCTTGTGATTGGTGTTTTATGGCGATCATAAAAACACTGCTATAAATCCCTATGGACAAATCTCTGGACATTATGCAGTGGGATAAGTTACATACATTGACTCATGCTAATCTATACTAAGATATCAAGAGCAATTCAGAATCATTAAATAATAACTAAGACTCAAATGCTCTTTTACTGTCATGTGGTTTTTTATATTTCAACTTCCATTAAAGATAGATATATGGAGAGAACGTAAGATGGGAAAAACAAGAAAAGTCAAACTGCTCATCCAGTCACTGGATCCTCCAGGGAACCAATCTCATGTTGAAATGTCATGTTTCAAGTGCACCATGCCATACAATGGTCTTATGACATTTTGAAAAGAGACAATATCATAACATGCAGAAACAGGGGGCGGGTGAGCAGAAAATGGGATGAACGGGACTTCCAGCCCCTACATAACCCTGTTTTTTGTGTGTCTGGATCCAACAGAGAAAGAAGTCCCTAGGGAGGAAATGGGGCCATAGGGTTAGAGAATATTGATTTGAATAGAGTGGCACCCTACATGCTGACCAGAGGGAAGGAGAACGTAACAAACAACTCTTCTGCTTCAATTCAATGTAAGGGCAGTCAGTGTTTTGTTGGGGGAAAGATGTGGGCAGGGTCAAAACTCTCAATAACCAACTACATTATGTTTTCTGTGGCTGACAAAACAAGAATTTATGATGCATATTGCCCTTTGCAGGTACAAACAGACAAGATAATTGTGTAGATTGCCTCTTGTAGACTGGAAATCTTTAGTACCATTATTGGAGATTTTGAGAGTATGATTGATTTGAAACAATTAGTTAAAGGTCAAACAATCACTCGACCAGTACCCTTTCTATCAAATTTATATTCAACACAATTACTGACAGAACAAAAACAAAAATCTCTTGACTTGTTCATTGGATCAATTCACCACGGGTGACTGGGACATGTGAAAGCATAGCATCCAGACTGTTTACCAGCCCATCCAACCCTGTGTTTTAGTGTCGGATCAGGATGCATTCTAATATGGGAGAGAGGACAAAGACTGAATAGTGTTTGTGTGTTATGTATCATTGTGCGCAGTACTGTACAATGGCCCAGTAATCATCTCAAATACATCCCTATTGAGCACACAATATGAATAATTTCATCTCAATACTCCAAGGCTATGCCACTTGTATCAGCAATGCTTTTCCTGTCTTTTCAAGTTCAGTCCACACACTGAGCAGCACACTGAGCAGCACACTGAGCAGCACACTGAGCAGCCCATCTCATTCTCCTCCTCTTTTATTAAATCAAATCAAATCAAATCAAATCAAATTTTATTTGTCACATACACATGGTTAGCAGATGTTAATGCGAGTGTAGCGAAATGCTTGTGCTTCTAGTTCCGACAATGCAGTAATAACCAACAAGTAATCTAACTAACAATTCCAAAACTACTGTCTTGTACACAGTGTGAGGGGATAAAGAATATGTACATAAGGATATATGAATGAGTGATGGTACAGAGCAGCATAGGCAAGATACAGTAGATGGTATTGAGTACAGTATATACATATGAGATGAGTATGTAAACAAAGTGGCATAGTTAAAGTGGCTAGTGATACATGTATTACATAAGGATACAGTTGATGATATAGAGTACAGTATATACGTATGCATATGAGATGAATAATGTAGGGTAAGTAACATTATATAAGGTAGCATTGTTTAAAGTGGCTAGTGATATATTTACATAATTTCCCATCAATTCCCATTATTAAAGTGGCTGGAGTTGAGTCAGTGTCAGTGTGTTGGCAGCAGCCACTCAATGTTAGTGGTGGCTGTTTAACAGTCTGATGGCCTTGAGATAGAAGCTGTTTTTCAGTCTCTCGGTCCCAGCTTTGATGCACCTGTACTGACCTCGCCTTCTGGATGATAGCGGGGTGAACAGGCAGTGGCTCGGGTGGTTGATGTCCTTGATGATCTTTATGGCCTTCCTGTGACATCGGGTGGTGTAGGTGTCCTGGAGGGCAGGTAGTTTGCCCCCGGTGATGCGTTGTGCAGACCTCACTACCCTCTGGAGAGCCTTACGGTTGAGGGCGGAGCAGTTGCCGTACCAGGCGGTGATACAGCCCGCCAGGATGCTCTCGATTGTGCATCTGTAGAAGTTTGTGAGTGCTTTTGGTGACAAGCCGAATTTCTTCAGCCTCCTGAGGTTGAAGAGGCGCTGCTGCGCCTTCTTCACAATGCTGTCTGTGTGAGTGGACCAATTCAGTTTGTCTGTGATGTGTATGCCGAGGAACTTAAAACTTGCTACCCTCTCCACTACTGTTCCATCGATGTGGATAGGGGGGTGTTCCCTCTGCTGTTTCCTGAAGTCCACAATCATCTCCTTAGTTTTGTTGACGTTGAGTGTGAGGTTATTTTCCTGACATCACACTCCGAGGGCCCTCACCTCCTCCCTGTAGGCTGTCTCGTCGTTGTTGGTAATCAAGCCTACCACTGTTGTGTCGTCCGCAAACTTGATGATTGAGTTGGAGGCGTGCGTGGCCACGCAGTCGTGGGTGAACAGGGAGTACAGGAGAGGGCTCAGAACGCACCCTTGTGGGGCCCCAGTGTTGAGGATCAGCGGGGAGGAGATGTTGTTGCCTACCCTCACCACCTGGGGGCGGCCCGTCAGGAAGTCCAGTACCCAGTTGCACAGGGCGGGGTCGAGACCCAGGGTCTCGAGCTTGATGACGAGCTTGGAGGGTACTATGGTGTTGAATGCCGAGCTGTAGTCAATGAACAGCATTCGCACATAGGTATTCCTCTTGTCCAGATGGGTTAGGGCAGTGTGCAGTGTGGTTGAGATTGCATCGTCTGTGGACCTATTTGGGCGGTAAGCAAATTGGAGTGGGTCTAGGGTGTCAGGTAGGGTGGAGGTGATATGGTCCTTGACTAGTCTCTCAAAGCACTTCATGATGACGGAAGTGAGTGCTACGGGGCGGTAGTCGTTTAGCTCAGTTACCTTAGCTTTCTTGGGAACAGGAACAATGGTGGCCCTCTTGAAGCATGTGGGAACAGCAGACTGGTATAGGGATTGATTGAATATGTCCGTAAACACACCGGCCAGCTGGTCTGCGCATGCTCTGAGGGCGCGGCTGGGGATGCCGTCTGGGCCTGCAGCCTTGCGAGGGTTAACACGTTTAAATGTCTTACTCACCTCGGCTGCAGTGAAGGAGAGACCGCAAGTTTTCGTTGCAGGCCGTGTCAGTGGCACTGTATTGTCCTCAAAGCGGGCAAAAAAGTTATTTAGTCTGCCTGGGAGCAGGACATCCTGGTCCGTGACTGGGCTGGATTTCTTCCTGTAGTCCGTGATTGACTGTAGACCCTGCCACATGCCTCTTGTGTCTGAGCCGTTGAATTGAGATTCTACTTTGTCTCTGTACTGACGCTTAGCTTGTTTGATAGCCTTGCAGAGGGAATAGCTGCACTGTTTGTATTCGGTCATGTTACCAGACACCTTGCCCTGATTAAAAGCAGTGGTTCGCGCTTTCAGTTTCACGCGAATGCTGCCATCAATCCACGGTTTCTGGTTAGGGAATGTTTTAATCGTTGCTATGGGAACGACATCTTCAACGCACGTTCTAATGAACTCGCACACCGAATCAGCGTATTCGTCAATGTTGTTGTCTGACGCAATACGAAACATCCCAGTCCCAGTCCACGTGATGGAAGCAGTCTTGGAGTGTGGAGTCAGTTTGGTCGGACCAGCGTTGGACAGACCTCAGCGTGGGAGCCTCTTGTTTTAGTTTCTGTCTGTAGGCAGGGATCAACAAAATGGAGTCGTGGTCAGCTTTTCCGAAAGGGGGGCGGGGCAGGGCCTTATATGCGTCGCGGAAGTTAGAGTAACAATGATCCAAGGTCTTTCCACCCCTGGTTGCGCAATCGATATGCTGATAAAATTTGGGGAGTCTTGTTTTCAGATTAGCCTTGTTAAAATCCCCAGCTACAATGAATGCAGCCTCCGGATAAATGGTTTCCAGTTTGCAAAGAGTCAAATAAAGTTCATTCAGAGCCAACGATGTGTCTGCTTGGGGGGGGATATATACGGCAGTGATTATAATCGAAGAGAATTCTCTTGGTAGATAATGCGGTCTACATTTGATTGTGAGGAATTCTAAATCAGGTGAACAGAAGGATTTGAGTTCCTGTATGTTTCTTTCATCACACCATGTCACGTTAGTCATAAGGCATACGCCCCCGCCCCTCTTCTTACCAGAAAGATGTTTGTTTCTGTCTGCGCGATGCGTGGAGAAACCTGTTGGCTGCACCGCCTCGGATAGCGTCTCTCCAGTAAGCCACGTTTCCGTGAAGCAAAGAACGTTACAGTCTCTGATGTCCCTCTGGAATGCTACCCTTGCTCGGATTTCATCAACCTTGTTGTCAAGAGACTGGACATTGGCAAGAAGAATGCTAGGGAATGGTGCACGGTGTGCCCGTCTCCGGAGTCTGACCAGAAGACCGCCTCGTTTCCCTCTTTTTCGGAGTCGTTTTTTTGGGTCGCTGCATGGGATCCACTCCGTTGTCCTGTTTGTAAGGCAGAACACAGGATCCGCGTCGCGAAAAACATATTCTTGGTCGTACTGATGGTGAGTTGACGCTGATCTTATATTCAGTAGTTCTTCTCGACTGTATGTAATGAAACCTAAGATGACCTGGGGTACTAATGTAAGAAATAACACGTAAAAAAACAAAAAACAGCATAGTTTCCTATTACTTAGCCATCTGTCCTCTTGACACGTACACAATATATACAAAACTATGTGGACACCCCATTCAAATGAGTGGATTCGGCTATTTCAGCCACACCAGTTACTGACAGGTGTATAAAATCGAGCACACAGCCATGCAATCTCCATAGACAATCTTTGGCAGTAGAATGGCCTTACTGAAGAGCTCAGTGACTTTCAACATGGCACTGTCATAGGAAGTGTAAGTGTTGTTATTGTGAAGTGGAAAAGTCTAGGAGCAACAACAGCTCAGACATGAAGTGTTAGCCCACACAAGCTCACAGAAAGGGACCGCCGAGTGCTGAAGCGCGTAGTGCATAAAAATTGTCTGTCCTTGGTTGCAACACTCACTACCGAGTTCCAAACTGCCTCAGGAAACAAAGTTTGCCAAGAGCTTCATGAAATGGGTGAGCAGCCGCACACAAGCTTAAGATCACCATGCGCAATGCCAAGCGTCAGCTAGAGTGGGGTAAAGCTCACCGCCATTGGACTCTGGAGCAGTGGAAACGCAATCTCTGGAGTGATGAATCACGCTTCACCATCTGGCAGTCCGACGGATGAATATGAGTTTGGCGTATGCCGGGAGAACACAACCTGCCCCAATGCATAGTGCCAAGTGTAACGTTTGGTGGAGGATAAATCATGGTCTGGGGCTGTTTTTCATGGGTTGGGCTAGGCCTCTTAGTTCCAGTGAAGGGAAATCTTAATGCTACAGCATACAATGACACTCTAGACGATTCTGTGCTTCCAACTTTGTGGCAACAGTTTGGGGAAGGACCTTTCCTGTTTCAGCATGACAATGCCCCCGTGCACAAAGCCAGGTCCATACAGAAATGGTTTGTTGAGATCAGTGTGAAAGAACTTGACTGGCCTGCACAGAGCTGTCATGACTGTCCATGAGAATCCAAATAGGTCAGATCAGGTTTGCAATGAATAACTTCAATCAAACCCCCTCTCACCACAGAGGGGTTGAGGAAAGAACTAGTGGATAAACAACTCACGGCCTGTTGTAAATGAAAGTAAAAGGGGATTCAGGCCTCCGTCTCTAAGATTCACCAAAGGAATGTTCTTTGTTGCAATATACTTTCCCCGACAAAACTCTAACACGTTCAAAAGCGAATACTGCAAAAATATTGATATCATAGAACGTGGGGAATGGTTAGAGGCAATCTATAGAACACTAATGTCCTTTTGTTTGTTATTTTGTGAAGTCATTAAAAATATTACAAAGGAAATATTGTAACTTGAAAAGTATGCCCACTATGCGTTGTGCATGTAATATGACAAATTATAAACGTTTTTTTGTTAAGAGAGGGATGTGATTTGAGAAGCAAAAAGAGATAGTTGTTTTACATAGCTTTGCACAGTGACAAGTCACGCCCCCCAGTGAGGTCAGAGAGTGGGTCAGCCTGACGGAACCGCCCCTTTCTAACAAACGGTATAAATGATGGGTTAAGAAATTAACAGGCCAGAAAGACGTGAAGCTGCAGCTGCACGTTTAAAGTGGCTTGAACTTTGAATATCAACACGAGGTAGAGACGATAAACTCACCTCCCGGACAATCACTGGTACTGCTGATTAGCTTTCCAAAGTAAAGTATCTTCGAAGGCTAATTTAGATAGGACCATTATATTACTCTGCTCAAACCATTGTATTACTTTACTCTCATCCCCCCACTGGGGAACCATCCGCACAGCTGGCTAGCCTATCTTCAAAGAAGCATCTTCAAGAGTGAATAGAAGGAAAGTCAACTCTGTAGTTCGGTTCAGGACTACACGACAAGTCACCGGATACCGGACAACTACAGAGAAGGACAACAGTAGAAGACTCGTCGGAACCATTTCGGACAATCAGAGCCTTACAAGCGTGCCGCGAAAAGGCCCAACTCCCTTTCCTAGTTTGCCCTGTCCACCGAGAGAGATCCCCGGTGAACCCAGGCATTTCACATAAAATACATTCATGATTTCTTACTCAAAACGGGCAGCGGTTCGTGTGCAAAGTATATGGTTACTGTAAGTAAGAGTAGTTTCTGAATGTACCAATGTTAAGTGTGTCCGTCCCTTTCTCCCCCCTCTCCATCTCTTTTGTAACAAGCAGCCATGTTGTTGTCATTTCGCTAGGGACTGTTTTTAACATATTAAGTCTCCAGTCAATAACTAGTTCAGACTGTGTATGTTTATCCTGTGTCTCCATTTAATTAGCTAGTAAATAAATAATTAAACCAATATGTGAAGTACTGATTAAAAGTAAGGCTCAGGTTTTTGCAGATGCAAGGTTACGACTGTTCAGAATGATGATATGATACGAGGTTATGATTGATAAGTTGACTGCTTATAGATGTGATAGGTAAAGACCTTTTAGAGTTTTATTCGGGAGATGGTAACTCTTTAAAGAACCGCTCTCATGGTGCCCTAGATCCTAATGAGCAAATTGTTACATGATTAATGTAGCTAATTAGATAAATAACCGTCTTCAGATTAATGTTAAAGACAAGTCATGACAGAGCCCTGACCTCAACCCCATTGAACACCTTTTGGATGAATTGGAACGCCGACTGCGAGCCAAGCCTAATTGCCTAACATCAGTGCCCAACTTCACTAATGCTATTGTTGTTGAATGGAAGCAAGTCCCCTCAGCAATATTCCAACATCTAGTGGAAAGCATTCCCAGAAGAGTGGAGGCTGTTATAGTAGCAAAGGGGGGACTTAATGTTAGATGAGCAGGTGTCCACACACTTTTGGTCATGTAGTGTACCTTCTGTTCTCTCTCTTTCTGCCCCCCAACCTCTCTCTGCTTTGCATTCTCCATTCCTCTTTTCAATCTCCATCTGCATGATCTCTCCTTTCCTATCCCCTCTCCTTTCAGACAATGACTTGAGACCTTGTATACAAAGGGGAGAGGAAAGGAAAAATTAATCAAAATTCTCTCTGTGTTACTCTCAGACTTATAGACTGCTGAAATGAGGGAAATGCTGAAAGTAAACTCCAGTCAGCCCCTTGGGCACAGTTTTAATAAGCAAGTGTGTGCTTGTTTTCTTTGGAGCTGGTAGGGGCAATATCAGGATTTCCTGAGTGATAAATCACCTATTGTCTTCCTGAATTTATTAAATGAACATTGAGAGGGATTTTCCAGCAGCAGTAATCCATCATGGGGGATTACCTCTTGGAGAATGCAATAGACCTGCTTTACATGGTGTGAAAACTACAGTTACTGTATGGCAAATCCTTGACAATGTGCGCAAAAGTGAGCTTTGTCGAGAGAACATACATCTCTCCTGTTTGGGCGGGTCCGTGTTACTCTGTCTGAGTTGATTTGAAAAACAAAGACATCTTTAACAACTGTTATTTCAATGCCATTTTCATAGAATGGATATATTTCAGGCAGACACAGCTATACTGAGCTATACTGTACACCACATGAAATTAATATTGGTGGCACCACAGCTAGTTAATTTAGACAGGGTTGCTACTTCTCCAGTTAAGCTTTATACATTTGTAATGACGTGGTGGGTCTAATCAGTTGCTATGAATTCAAATGCAATTTTAACATAAGTGACAAACAGTAAGAGAACGTATTCAAGCCCCTTTACTTTTTCCACATTTTGTTATGTTACATCCTTAATGTAAAATGGATTAAATTGAGATTTTGTGTCACTGATCTACACACAATACCACATAATGTCAAAGTGGAATTTTGTTTGTAGAAAATGTTTGAAAATAGTAACAAATACAAGTTGAAATGTCTTGAGTCAATGAGTATCCAACCTCTTTGCTATGGCAAGCCTAAATAAGTTAATGAATAAAAATGTGCTTATCAAATCTCATAATAAGTTGCATGGACTCATTCCTTGTTCAATAATAGTGGTTAGCATGATTTCTGAATGACTACCCCATCTCTGTACCCCACACATACAATTATCTGTCAGGTCCCACAAACGAGCACTGAATTTCAAGCACAGATTCAACCACAAGGACCAGGGAGGCATTTCAATGCCTCGCAAAGAAGGGCACCTATTGGTAGATGTGTAAACAAAATAATAATAATAAAAAGTAGACACTGAATATCCCTTCACCCTTTCAGGTGAAGTTATAAATTACACTTTGGATGATGTATCAAATGTTTATATATATATATATTTGTTTACCTTTATGTAACTAGGCAAATCAGTTAAGAACAAATTCTATTTACACAGACGGCTTATACCGACCAAACTCGGACGATGCTGGGCCAGTTGTGCGCCGCCCCGTGGGACTTCCAATCATGGCCGGTTGTGATACAGCCTGGATACAAACCAGGGTGTCTCTAGTGACGCCTCTTGCACTGAGATGCAGTGCCTTAGAACCGCTGCACCACTCGGGAGCCCCAAAACAAATGAATACACCCAGTCACTACAAATACAGAGTAGTCCTTCCAAACTCAGTTGCCGGAAAGGAAGGAAACATGAGGCCAATTGGGATTTTAAAACAATTACAGAGTGGAATGGTTGTGATATGAGAAAACTGAAGATGGATCAACAATATTGTAGTTACTCCACAATACAAACCTAAATGACAAAGTGAAAAGAAGGAAGCCTGTAAAGAATGAAACATATTCCAAAACATGCATCCTGTTTACAAGGCCTCTTTTAATTTTTTTTATTTTTTTTACTTTATTTAACTAGGCAAGACAGTTAAGAACAAATTCTTAATTACAATAACGGCCTAACCCGGCCAAACCCTAAACTGGACGACACTGAGCCAATTGTTCCGCCGCCCTATGGGACTCCCAATCACGGCCGGTTGTGATACAGCCTGGAATCGAACCACGGTCTGTAGTGACGCCTCTAGCACTAAGATGCAGTGCCTCAGACCGCTGCGCCACTCAAAAAAACTGCAAAAAATGTGGCAAAGAAATTATATTTTTGTCCAGAATACAAAGCGTTATTTTTGGGGCAAATCCAACACAACACATCACTGAGTACCACTCTTCACATTTTCAAGCATGGTTGTGGCTGCATCATGCTATGGGTATGTTTGACATCGGCAAGGACTAGGGAGTTTTTGAGAATAAAAATAAATGTAATACAGCTATAAGCACAGGCAAAATCCTAGAGGAAACCTGGTTCAGTCTGTCTTCCAACAGACACTGAGAGACAAATTCCTTTCAGCAGGATAAGAACAAAAAACACAAGACCAAATCTACACTGGAGTTGCTTACCAAGATGACATTGAATGTTCCTGAGTTGCCTAGTTACAGTTTGACTTAAATCCACTTGAAAATATATGGCAAGACTTGAAAATGGCTGTCTAGCAATGATCAGCATAAACTTGACAGAACTTGGAGAATTTAACAAATTATTGGCAAATACTTTACATTCCAGGTGTGCAAAGCCCTTAGAAACGTACCCCAAAAATTCACAGCTGTAATTGTCGGCAATGGTGCTTTCACAAAGTTTTGCCTCGGTGTGAAAACTTACAGTTGAAGTCACAAGTTTACGTACACCTTAGCCAAATACATTTCAACTCAGTTTTTCATAATTCCTGACATTTAAACCTAGTAAAAATTCCCTGTCTTAGGTCAGTTAGGATCACCACTTTATTGTAAGAATGTGAAATGTCAGAATAATAGTAGAGATAATTATTTCTTTCAGCTTTTATTTCTTTCATCACATTCCCAGTGGGTCAGAAGTTTACATACACTCAATTAGTATTTGGTAGCATTGCCTTTAAATTGTTAACTTGGGTCAAACTTTTCGGGTAGCCTTCCACAAGCTTCCCAAATTAAGTTCTCCTCCTGATAGAGCTGCTGTAACTGAGTCAGGTTTGTAGGCCTCCTTGCTCGTACACGCTTTTTCAGTTCTGCCCACACATTTTGTATAGGATTGAGGTCAGGACTTTGTGATGGCCACTCCAATAGCTTGATTTTGTTGTCCTTAAGCCATTTTGCCACAACTTTGGATGTATGCTTGATGTCACTGTCCATTTGGAAGACCCATTTGCGACCAAGCTTTAACTTCCTGACTGATGTCTTGAGATGTTGCTTCAATATATCCACATAATTGTCCTGCCTCATGATGCCATCTATTTTGTGAAGTGCACCAGTCCCTCCTGCAGCAAGCACCCCCACAACATGATTCTGCCACCTCGTGCTTCATGAATGGGATGGTGTTCTTTGGCTTGCAAGCCTACCCCCTTTTTCCTCCAAACATAACAATGGTCATTACGGCCAAACAGCTCTATTTTGGTTTCGTCAGACCAGAGGACATTTCTCCAAAAAGTACGATCTTTGTCCCCATGTGCAGTTGCAAACCGTAGTCGGGCTTTTTTATGGTGGTTTTGGAACAGTGGCTTCTTCCTTGCTGAGCGGCCTTTCAGGTTATGTCGATATAGGACTCATTTTACCCGTTTCCTCCAGCATCTCACAAGTTCCTTAGCTGTTGTTCTGGGATGATTTGCACTTTTCGCACTAAAGTACGTTCATCTCTAGGAGACAGAACGCGTCTCCTTCCCGAGCGGTAGGACGGCTGCGTGGTCCCATGATGTTTATACTTGCGTACTATTGTTTGTACAGATGAACGAGGTACCTTCAGGCGTTTGTAAATTGCTCCCAAGGATGAACCAGACTTGTGGAGGTCTACATAGCTGATTTCTATTTGATTTTCCCATGATGTTAAGCAAAGAGGCACTAAGTTTGAAGGTAGGTCTTGAAATACATCCACAGGTACACCGCCAATTGACAATTGACAAATGATGTCAATTAGCCTATCAGAAGCTTCTAAAATCATGACATAATTTTCTGGAATTTTCCAAGCTGTTTAAAGGCACAGTCAACTTAATGTATGTAAACTTGTGACCCACTAATCTGTCTGTAAACAATTGTTTTAAAAATTCCTTGTGTCATGCACAAAGTAGATGTCCTAACCGACTTGTCAAAACTATAGTTTGTTAACAAGAAATGTGTGGAGTGGTTGGAAAACTAGTTTTAATGACTCCAACCTTAGTGTATGTAAACTTCTGACTTCAACTGTATGTAAATTAGATATATCTGTATTTCATTTTCAATGAATTTGCACAAAAAACTCACTTTGTAATTATGGGGTATTGTGTGTAAATGGGTGGCAAAAAAAATATTTGTAATCCATTTTGAATTCAGGATGTAAAATAACACTTTCTGAAAGCACTTTAATTGTAAAATACCACTTGTTATGTAAAAGAGTAGAAATTACCAATAATTTGTTTTAGGGTATGGTTATCACGACTCAGGATATGACCCAGATGGCAGACACTGGAGGAGGATAGTACAGTTCTCAATAATTAATTAATAATTTAGAGGTGAGTGCTGAGGGGGGAAGCCAGGATGCTGTAACCCCGGAAATGAGCAACACCCAGGAAACGTTGCAGCTGCACTCTGGATGTGGGTTCAGGCCAATCCACAACTGCTCTCACCTTGTCTGGATCTATCTGTATATGTCCTGCAGCGATGACGTATCCTAGGAAGGAGTTGGTGGAGCAATGGAATTCACACTTCTCAGCTTTAACGAAAAACTGGTCTCGGATGTGGAGGATGTGTTCTTGAGCTGAACGGGAAAAGACAAGGATGTTGTCAGGGTAGACAAACACGAACCGGTTCAGCATGTCCCGGAGCACACCGTTGACCAGGGCCTGGAGCACCGCGGGAGTGTTGGTCATTCCGTATGGTATAACTAAGTACTCATAGTGCCCGCTAGCCATGTTATAGGATGTTTTCCACTCATCTCCCTCCCGTATACGAACCAGAGGGTAGGCGTTCCGAAGGTCCAACTCAGAGAAGATGGTCGGTCCCTGAAGAGGTTAGAAAGCCGAGGAGATGAGTGGTAGAGGGTAAGGGTTTTTAACCGTGATGTCATTAAGGCCCCTGTAGTCGATACACGGGTGCAGGGTTTTGTCCTTCTTCTCCACAAAGAATAACCCTGCGCCAGCAAGAGAGGCCAATGAACGAATACTCCCTGCAGCGAGCGAGTTCTCAATGTACTCCTCCATAGTCTTGGTCTCCGGACCCGACAGGGAGTAAAGCAGCCCCCGAGGGCGTGTAGTGTCCGGGAGAAGGTCAATGGCGCAGTCTTAGGGTCGATGCGGAGGGAGAGACATAGCGTGGGCCTTGTTGAAGACTTCCCAGAGGTACAGGTACTCTGCGGGAATGGCGGAGAGAGCCGAGGCTTCTCTCAAGCCTACAGGAATATGTCCCGGGGCAGGCTGGGCCGACTTAAGACAATGAGGATGGCAGAACGGGCTCCAACCCACGATAGAACCAGTAGCCCAGTTGATCAGGGGATTGTGCTTCTGGAGCCATGAATATCCCAAAACCACGGGTACATGGGAGATTCTATGAGCAGGAACTGCATACACTCACTGTGATTTCCTGATACTCGTAGGTTGATTGGAATTGTAGTGAGTGTGACTCTGCCAATAGAGCACCCATCCAGTGCTCTGACGTCCATGTGAATGGAGAAGAGTTGAGTGGAGATACCCAGCTCCGACACCAAGGTAGTATCAATGAGCACCCGGAGTGATTAGGCCTTCTCACCCCACAACAGGGTGGCATGGAGAGGGGTGCAAGTAATGGGAGAATGGGAAATCCCTGTACGGTTCACCAGAGTACTGTAGTCCCACAATGCAGACAGTTTCTGGTGTTCAGTCTGCGTAAACGTTCATCCGGAGACAATCAAGCCCTTCCCAGTAGCTTGTGCTCTAAAGGAGGCGATTCGACCACCCTCGTGATTCCCGTAAGCACTTGGGTGACATTGGATTCTCTCTGAAATTACTTTGGGGTTTTCCAAGAATCCTCAGAGATGAGGTGGGAACAGATTTCCTCTCTATCTTACGTTCTCGTAGCCGCCCATCGATCCAGATGGTCAAGGCTATGATGGAGTCGAGGTCCATGGGCAGCTCCCGGGCTGCAAGCTCATCTTTGATCACCTTCGATAATCCATGAAGGAACATGTCAAACAACGCTTCATGGTTCCAGGCACTCTCAGCCACCAACGTGCGAAAATCCACAGCGTAGTCTGCCACACTATGGGAGTCTTGATGTAGCTGGAGCAGTTTACGAGTAGCCTCTCACCCAGACAATGGAGAATCAAACACCTTCCATTCTTCCACCACAAACTCCTCCAGACTGAGGCAGACGGAGGACTGTTGCTCCCTCAACGCCGTAGCCAAGGCAAGTGCCCTCCCGGACTTCAGCGTTATGAGGTACGCTCTCCTCGAGTGGTCCAAGGGGAACGACAAAGGCTGCAGCTCGAAGATGAGGGTGTGACGTCTGCTCCCGCTCTTCCCCCCCTGGGGCTTGAGGGTGCCAGGCTGCCCTGCATCACGCACTCATTCCATCCATTATGCACACCTGCTTTCCGTCGTCCTGCGCATCAGCGATACTGGACTCACCTGGACTCACTCATCACCTGTTTATTACCTCCCCTATATTTGTCAGTTCACCTGCTCTGTTCCTTGCTGATGAATTAATTGTTTTTTGTCTTTGTTACCCTTGTGCTGACGCTGTTCCTGTCTCGCTCCATGTCCGTTCTTTATTAAATGTTTGACTCCCTGTACCTGCTTTGCCTCTCCAGCGTCAATTCATGTGACAGAGGGAGCACTGGGAGAGAAATGGTCCGGCAAGTTCCAGAATCTCCAGCGTAGCTCTCCGGAGGTAAGCCGGGTTCTCTGGCGTAGGCTGGGAAGAAGCGGGACTCTGGCGTAGGCTGGGAAGAAGCGCCGCTGGTGGCGGGATTGCTGAGAGTCCGGGGAATTACTGGTGTGGCTTGCTGCCTTGTAGGGAATCCGTGGAATTGCTCCAGCAATGTATCAAACGCATGGTCGTGGCGTTCTTCCAGGGCATGGAGTCCCTCCATAAGGCATTGCAGTAACTCCTTGTGTCTTCCAATGGTGGTTCCTTACTGGGAGACAGCATTGTGGAGCTAGTCTGAGTCTGCTGGGTCAGTCATGGCCAGTTCGTACTATCAATACTCAGGATATGACCCAGATGCAGACATAGGAGGCAGATAGTACAGTTCTCAATAATTTATTATAACACGGGGCAAAGAGCAGGTCATGGACAGGCATAAGTTCATAATCAGGTCAGAGTCAGGTAGGTACAGGACGGCAGGCAGGTACAGGACGGCAGGCAGGCTCGGGGTCAGGGCAGGCATAAATGGTCAGAACCGGGAGAACTAGGAAACAAATACTTGAGAAACAGGAAAACGGGAAAGCACGCTGGTAAGACCTGACAAGACAAGACTAACTGGCAACAGACAAACAGAGAACACAGGTATGAATGCTCAGGGGATAATGGGAAAGATGGGCGACACCTGGAGAGGGGTGGAGACAAGCACAAAGACAGGTGAAACCGATCAGGGTATGACAATGATTTCATTTTGTGGACGGAGTTGGCCATTCTACTTCAAACTTCAGGCTTAAAGAGAATAAAACTCTCATTATTCAGTAGGTCAGCTTGCTCCCAAAGCCCAAATCCCAAGTTACACACTTGATGTTGTTCACTGGGGCTGAAGCCAAGGTTTCCAAAATACCCCTAGCTGAAAACGGAATCACTCTCATCTTCAGCCAGTGGCTTCATAAAACATAACCTTAATTGAACCTCTTGTCAACGGGTGGGGTTTTCTGATAGATCAGAACAGCAAAGCCACAGAGAGGAGGGTAGCAAGAGCCAGAGTTATGATCAAACACCCTTGGTTGTCCACAATCAGTCAGTCTGTGTTAGGATTACTGCATGCAGTGTTTTTTTCAGGGGAGCACTGGCCGTGGGTGGGCAGGGTGTGTAAAGAACTACTGATCTACAGGGTTGATCTCTTACATTTCTTAACAGCATAATTTGATCCATAACTGCAATAAAAAGATCAGAGAGATAGAGGTTCCAGATTTGAAGCCTGATATACATTTGAACCTTGAGGGAGGGAAGTGTGGATGTTGCATTTTTTATGTGTCAAACATAACATCTCCTTTTCTAATATGATCTGCGCATGAACTACAATGCTCTATGTTTGCATTCTGTACATGTCAGCATTTGTCACGTCATGAATGAATAATCTTTCTGTACTTACAGTCTATGGTATAGGAATATGGTGTGTGCTGGGACAAAGTCTCCTCTACTCATTTAACTGGATATGTTTTTCTGTTTACTGAGGCAGCTGGGAGGAATGAAATATTAATATATAAAGTCTTCCAAATAACCAGGAGCAAGTTTTGGATACCTCCCATCTTCACACCAAATCTCAATCTGAAGTCCTGTAGTTGTGCAGGAAGGTACCGTATCTGTCCAAATCTCAGTCACTGAACACAAGACAACACTCAGTGCACTAAAGCCCTCAACTAACTCGCAACACCAACATTTACGTTTGATATTTCATCAAAACTAAAGAACATCTTTGAAGCCGTCATTAGTTGGCTGGTTTAAGTACACTGAGTAGAACATGTAAAACCCACTGAAAGTAAATACAGATTCAGCATCAGTCATCACCATTTTATTGATTATTTATAAATGTAGCAAAACATACTTCATACAGACAGACACATAGTGAAAGTGAAAAGAATTTGAACCAATGTTGAAAACTCAGTCCAATAAGACCGGAACACGGCCTTATGGCTTTCTGTACAAAAGATACGCTTCTACTGAAGATTGTCAGTACACACTATTCAATTGAATGACATATATCGGGATGTTGTTCTCCCAAGCCCAGTGTCTCTGAACTTGGTCCAGTGTGTGGTCTGTCCACAGTGGAAAAACCCCATAGATGAATGTCCCTCAGAGGCTTATTCATCCCCGGGGCTCTAAATAAGCATTCTGTTTGATGGGCCGCCTTTAGGATGACAGTATCCCATATTCAAAGGGAGGAATATATAATCTGTTGAATTTGTACCCTTCGTCTCATCTGCTTCTTTCTTTGAGAGATGTATGGTCAATGTAGTACAATGAGATTACAGACAGAATGCTTTCTTCCTTTTCAACATATCATAAAAAGAAAGAGTGCACAGTTGTACATGCCAATCATACAGAGTCCCAAGCATATAACACAACACTTTTGTTCTATAAAACTGCTAGTTCAGAACTATACAATTCAGGTACATTAACATCATATCTATGCAAAGAATAATGATACGTATGAGCTGATGTATACAGGAATGAAAAAGTATTTTGTAAAGCAAGATAACAGAGAGGCAGGCAAAAAAAGTAATAGCTTTTACTCACCAAGTGTTATTACACTGGCACAATGCACACAAGCAGATACATACACGCACACACACAAACATACGAGCACACACACACACACACACATACGCACAGACACACGCTCGCACGCAAACACACACAATTTAGAAATAGAGAGTTTGCCAACAGCCTAAAATGTGTTATCCACTAACCTAAAATGTTGCAGTGTTAGCTGATGTTATAGCCAGACAATATTCTTTAAATATTTAAATTTGGTTAATAATCAGCTAAATCCACTTGATATATTTTACAATGCAGATGAAAATAGATTTCCTTCAGGTTTTCACTCCAGTTTACTACCGCTTCCCTGACCATCCCACATAACTTTGCTGCATTAGCAAACAAGATTAATTGCCAATAAAAAATGCAAATCCACTGCAAATCCAAATTGACCGCTAAAGCTGTTGAGTAGGGCAAAGCAAGTAGAAAACATGAACTTTTTAAAAGGTACAGTAACATTTCCAACATGGTAGTTTATCTCAGACGTACATTCAATTAGTACTAGGTTTTAAACGCAGTTAACTTTTCATGTCATGGAGTCAAACAGGAGTTATCCTCATGGTGTTGAGTATTACAAAACAAAAGTCCTTCAGAGTAAAACCTAACTTATTTCTATACCGTTCCTATTCCCCCAGGGTCTCTGCTTGATATGTACATACAGTGCCTTGCGAAAGTATTCGGCCCCCTTGAACTTTGCGACCTTTTGCCACATTTCAGGCTTCAAACATAAAGATATAAAACTGTATTTTTTTGTGAAGAATCAACAACAAGTGGGACACAATCATGAAGTGAAACGACATTTATTGGATATTTCAAACTTTTTTAACAAATCAAAAACTGAAAAATTGGGCGTGCAAAATTATTCAGCCCCCTTAAGTTAATACTTTGTAGCGCCACCTTTTGCTGCGATTACAGCTGTAAGTCGCTTGGGGTATGTCTCTATCAGTTTTGCACATCGAGAGACTGACATTTTTTCCCATTCCTCCTTGCAAAACAGCTCGAGCTTAGTGAGGTTGGATGGAGAGCATTTGTGAACAGCAGTTTTCAGTTCTTTCCACAGATTCTCGATTGGATTCAGGTCTGGACTTTGACTTGGCCATTCTAACACCTGGATATGTTTATTTTTGAACCATTCCATTGTAGATTTTTCTTTGTGTTTTGGATCATTGTCTTGTTGGAAGACAAATCTCCATCCCAGTCTCAGGTCTTTTGCAGACTCCATCAGGTTTTCTTCCAGAATGGTCCTGTATTTGGCTCCATCCATCTTCCCATCAATTTTAACCATCTTCCCTGTCCCTGCTGAAGAAAAGCAGGCCCAAACCATGATGCTGCCACCACCATGTTTGACAGTGGGGATGGTGTGTTCAGCTGTGTTGCTTTTACGCCAAACATAACGTTTTGCATTGTTGCCAAAAAGTTCAATTTTGGTTTCATCTGACCAGAGCACCTTCTTCCACATGTTTGGTGTGTCTCCCAGGTGGCTTGTGGCAAACTTTAAACAACACTTTTTATGGATATCTTTAAGAAATGGCTTTCTTCTTGCCACTCATCCATAAAGGCCAGATTTGTGCAATATACGACTGATTGTTGTCCTATGGACAGAGTCTCCCACCTCAGCTGTAGATCTCTGCAGTTCATCCAGAGTGATCATGGGCCTCTTGGCTGCATCTCTGATCAGTCTTCTCCTTGTATGAGCTGAAAGTTTAGAGGGACGGCCAGGTCTTGGTAGATTTGCAGTGGTCTGATACTCCTTCCATTTCAATATTATCGCTTGCACAGTGCTCCTTGGGATGTTTAAAGCTTGGGAAATATTTTTGTATCCAAATCCGGCTTTAAACTTCTTCACAACAGTATCTCGGATCTGCCTGGTGTGTTCCTTGTTCTTCATGATGCTCTCTGCGCTTTTAACGGACCTCTGAGACTATCACAGTGCAGGTGCATTTATACGGAGACTTGATTGCACACAGGTGGATTGTATTTATCATCATTAGTCATTTAGGTCAACATTGGATAATTCAGAGATCCTCACTGAACTTCTGGAGAGAGTTTGCTGCACTGAAAGTAAAGGGGCTGAATAATTTTGCACGCCCAATTTTTCAGTTTTTGATTTGTTAAAAAAGTTTGAAATATCCAATAAATGTCGTTCCACTTCATGATTGTGTCCCACTTGTTGTTGATTCTTCACAAAAAAATACAGTTTTATATCTTTATGTTTGAAGCCTGAAATGTGGCAAAAGGTCGCAAAGTTCAAGGGGGCCGAATACTTTCGCAAGGCACTGTATATATTAATATTAATAAAATACATTATGTACACGTTCATCCATATTTCTTCAACACAAATAACTAAATATAATTCTAGGTTAGTCTAGACTTGAGCTAGACAACAGACAATAAGAAGTGATGTTGAATGTAAGTTAAGTGGTTTATCTGTTCATAAACTCTGTATTAAACACACGGGATGACTGCACCGTTGAGCAGTGGCAGGGAACTGCCTCGACCTGGGTATACTTCATTATGCTTGCTTGCAGGTGAGTTCTATTGTTTTAGAGGTTTTACTCTAAGTAATCCTCTCAGTAATCCTCAGTGAGTCTCAAACTACATTTAAAAAAATTGCCTTCAATGCTACAAAACATCCCACAGTGCTCTCTGATTGAATAGCAACCTGACAAACGTAGGATACAGTGTTTGAGACGTTGCTGTTAAGCCTTGCCTGGTAAGGCTTGAAGACTCTTTCTTGGGTTCCAGATGTTTGAGGTTTATGTGCTCATTTACATTCTAACCTCAGCTCTCCCAGATAGCATCCCCTGGAACCATACTATTCAACTGAACAGTTTCATTCCAAAACACTGTATATCCATTTTCAGAAATGTTTGTAAATTAGCTTTTTTCTTTTCAAGAACTTATGAAAGAGTTGTGTGTTTCTACCTCATATTATCATGACATGGGGTTGTTAAATTACAGCAATGTGTTTGTTTGAAACCTATCACTAGATGGTTTTATTTCAGAGAGACAAATAATACATTTTGGTTGCAAAACGAGATATACACTGGGGTCCGAAATAATTAACACCCTTGATGAAGATGAGCAATGAGACATGCTAACCTCCTCTGTTATTGCTAATGGTGAGAGGTTAGCATGTCTTGGAGGTTTGATCTTTGACTCTCTGTAACTTTCTCTTTTTTTTCTTCTTTTTAAATTTTTTTTACCCCTTTTTCTCCCCAATTTCGTGGTATCCAATTGTTGTAGTATCTTGTCTCATCGCTACAACTCCCGTACGGGCTCGGGAGAGACGAAGGTTGAATGTCATGCATCCTCCGATACACAACCCAACCAGCCGCACTGCTTCTTAACACAGTGCACAGTGCGCTACACCGTGCACCCGGCAACCTTGGTTAGCGTGCACTGCTCCCGGCCCGCCACAGGAGTCGCTGGTGCGCGATGAGACAAGGACATCCCTACTGACCAAGCCCTAACCCGGACGACGCTAGGCCAATTGTGCGTCGCCCCACGGACCTCCTGGTCGCGGCCGGTTACGACAGAGCCTGGGCGCAAACCCAGGGATGTCAATCATTTTGACTCCCACCTTTTTGAGAAAAAAAGGATTACTTATTAAACTAAATCTCTTTCTCTGAGAAATTGTGTTAGTATAAAATATAATTTTAATTTTTTTTGAAGCATACATACAATACATACATACAATATAGTTCATTACTTGAATTATTTATTTTATACATTCATTATTTACTTTATCAAGGCTCTCAATAATTTCAGACCCCATTGTATCCGCCTCCCTCTCAGAGAAAAGAGTAGTACTGCAAGGTTTTACACAGTCAAATGTGACATATAATTACATTTTTATTAAAGAACTGTAGAAATGATACATTTGGGACATTAATATTTAAAATATATATATCTTAAAACATTTATCAATACCGTAATATGAGATCTAGGCTCTGGTTAAAATTAGTGCATTACATAAGGAATAGGGTGCCAAGTACTATAGCATGAGGTTATTTATTATGTGTTGAATTTATATGTTAAATATACAGGATACGAACATTCCATTCCAGCTAATCAATGGATGCAGTGGCTTTTGAAACTATTCAACCCCCTTGGCATTTTTTCCTGTTTTGTTGCCTTACAACCTGGAATTAAAATTGATTTTTGGGGGGGTTTGATTTACACAACATGCCTACCACTTTGAAGATGCAAGATATTTTTTCTTGTGAAACAAACAAGAAATAAGACAAAAAAAACAGAAAACTTGAGTGTGCATAACTATTCACCCCACCAAAGTCAATACTTTGTAGAGACACCTTTTGCAGAAATTACAGCTGCAAGTCTCTTGGTGTATGCTTGGCACATCTAGTCCCCGGGATTTTTGCCCATTCTTCAAGGCTAAACTGCTCCAGCTCCTTCAAGTCGGATGGGTTCCGCTGGTGTACAGCAATCTTTAAGTCATACCACAGATTCTCAATTGGATTGAGGTCTGGGCTTTGACTAGGCCATTCCAAGACATTCATGTTTCCCCTTAAACCACTCGAGTGTTGCTTTAGCAGTATGCTTAGGGTCATTGTCCTGCTGGAAGGTGAACCTCCGTCCCAGTCTGAAATCGCTTGAAGACTGAAACAGGTTTCCCTCAAGAATTTCCCTGTATTTAGCGCCATCCATCATTCCTTCAATTCAGACCAGTTTCACAGTCCCTGCCAATGAAAAACACACCCACAGCATGATGCTGCCACCACCATGCTTCACTGTGGGGATAGTGTTCTCTGGGTGAAGATAGTTTGCGCAAGACATAGTGTTTTCCTTGATGGCCAGAAAGCTCAATTTTAGTCTCATCTAACCAGAGTACCTTCTTCCATAAGTTCGGGGAGTCTCGTACATGGTATTTGGGGAACAACAAACATGTTTGTTTATTTATTTTTTAAGCAATGGCTTTTTTCTGGCCACTCTTCCGTAAAGCCCAGCGCTGTGGAGTGTATGGCTTAAAGTGGTCCTATGGACAGATACTCCAATCTCCTCTGTGGAGCTTTGCAACTCCTTCAGTATTATCTTTGGTCTCTTTGTTGCCTCTCTGATTAATGCCCTCCTTGCCTGGTCCATGAGTTTTGTTGGGCAGCCCTCTCCTGGCAGGTTTGTTGTGGTGCCATATTATTTTCTATTTTCTTATAATGGATTTAATGGTGCTCCATGGGATGTTCAAAGTTTAAGATATTTTTTTTATAACCCAACCATGATCTGTACTTCTCCACAACTTTGTCCCTGACCTGTATGGAGAGCTCCTTGGTCTTCATGGTGCTGCTTTCTTGGTGGTGCCCCTTGCTTAGTGGTGTTGCAGACTCTGGTGCCTTTCAGAACATGTGACAGATCATGTGACACTTAGATTGCACACAGGTGCACTTTATTTAACAAATTATGTAACTTATGTAACTTCTGAAGGTAATTGGTTGCACCAGATCTTATTTAAGAGCTTCATAGCAAAGGGGGTGAATACACATGCAAGCACCACTTTTCCATTGTCATTTTTTGGAATATTTTGAAACAAGTTATGTTTTCATTTCACTTCACCAATTTGGACTATTTTGTGTGTGTCCATTACATGAAATCCAAATAAAAATCTATTTAAATTACAGGTTGTAATGCAACAAAATGCCAAGGGGGTGAATACTTTTGCAAGGCACTGTATGTAGCGTTTTGCAACAAAACCAATTGTAATACACATCTAAAATCTATGAATAAAAAATCTGAGGACAGTAGTATTGTACAAACATATAAAGTTATCCATAGAGATGATATGTGTGTACGAAATGAATACACTACACAGATGAGGAGCTGCCAATCTGAACGTGCAGCTAGAAATATATGCAACTCCTTTTTAGTACAGAAAAAAAATATGAGTGACTTATTGATACAGTCTGTTTGTACATGTCGTCTATGAGTTCCTCCCTGCCCTTCACTCTGGTCATGTCTATAGGCTAGGCAACAGCAGCAGAAAAGACAGACATGAGGGGAGCAATAAGAAGGAGGCAGGACCTGGACAGTGGGCGTTTGCTTTAAGAGACTCCTGGCTAATCTCTTCCTGGTTGGACGGGCTCAGGGCATCAGCGTTGGCAGCTGGTTGGTCACGACTGGAGCACATGTAATACAGGTTTCCAGAAAACTGCATCTTCTTGGACTCCTGTCGCAAAGACTCCCAAACAGCAGAAGCCTCATCTGGACACCAGGCCATCGCCACATTTGCACAGTCATGAAACTCATCCCAGGACCTGTAGGGGGTGGAACAGAGATGGTCACATACAGTGCCTTTGGAAATTATCCAGACCCATTGACTTTTTTTACAGCCTTATTCTAAAATGTATTAAATAAACAATTTTCCTCATCAAAAAAACTAAACAAACATCAATACCTTATTTACATAAGTATTCAGACCCTTTGCTATGAGACTCGAAATTGAGCTCAGGTGCATCCTGTTTCCATTGATCATCCTTGAGATGTTTCTACAACTTGATTAGGGAAAGAGAAAGGGGTATACCTAGTCAGTTGTACAACTGAATGCCTTCAACTGAAATGCGTCTTCTGCATTTAACCCAATCCCTCTGAATCAGAGAGGTGCGGGGGGCTGCCTTAATCGACATCCACATCTTTGGCGCCCGGATTGAGTCCACCTGTGGTAAATTCAATTGATTGGACATGATTTGGAAGGTGCACACCTGTCTATACAAGGTCCCATAGTTTACAGTGCATGTCAGAGCAAAAACCAAGCCCTGAGATCGATGGAATTGTCTGTAGAGCTCTGAGAGTATTGTGTCGAGGCACAGTTCCTCTGTGGAGATGGGAGAACCTTCCAGAAGGACAACCATCTCTACAGCGCTCCACCAATCAGGCCTTTATGGTAGAGTGGCCAGATGGAAGCCACTCCTCAGTAAAAGGCACATGACAGCCCTCTTGGAGATTGCCAAAAGGCACCTAAAGACTTGCAGACTGTGAGGAACAAGATTCTCTGGTCTAGTGAAAACAAGATTGAACTCTTTGGCCTGAATGCCAAGTGTCACTTCTAGAGGAAACCTGGCACCATCCCTATGGTGAAACATGGTGGTGGCAGCATCATTCTGTGGGGATGTTTTTAATCGGCAGGGACTGAGAGACTAGTCAGGATCGAGGGAAAGATGAACGGAGCAAAGTACAGAAAGATCCTTGATGAAAACCTGCTCCAGTGCGCTCAGGATCTCAGACAGGGGTGAAGGTTCACCTTCCAAATGGACAACGACCCTAAGCACACAGCCAAGACAACACAGGAGTGGCTTCGGGACAAGTCTCTGAATGTCCTTGAGTGCCCAGCCAGAGCCTGGACTTGAACCTGATCGAACATCTGTGAAGAAACCTGAAAATAGCTGTGCAGCATTGCTCCCCATCCAACCTGACAGAACATGAGAGGATATGCAGAGAAGAATGGGAGAAACTACCCAAATACAGGTGTACCAAGCTTGTACACCCTAGGGCCTCGAGGCTGTAATCGCTGCCAAAGGTGCTTCAACAAGGTAAAGGGTGTGAATACTTATGTAAATGTGATATTTCTGTTTTTTTCTCATTTCTAAAAACCTGCTTTTTCTTTGTCATTATGGGGTATTGTGTGTGGACGGGAAGAGTTGGAACAACACCACTCATAAACATCTTATATTCACATTCCTTGTGTACAAGTGCAGAAAGGCTAAACTTGCACTGTATTTGGATATGGGCCCATGGTCTTAAATCAACCCTTAAATAGCACATCTGTTGGGGGCTTAGGGCATCTGTTTATCGTACACACAGGAGACCTTGAGGGGAATGGGTGAAACAAAGAGGAAGCAAAATGCAGCCTTGCAAAGTCCCAGAGTCACATGTGCAGTAGAAAACAGCAGAGTAACAGCAGGTGAAGGGCAGCTTGTTAGCAATATCTGCCTGCAGTCTATTTTCTGATTAAAATAATAAAGGATTGCTGAGGTGTTAGATTAAACACTTGATCTGAAACATACACTGCATGCTAATGCATAAACAAACCAAGCTCACGGCCCAGGAAACAAGGACATTACCTGTACCTAGTAACATCAGATTTTCCTTAATTTTTATTCTATACTCAAGGTAAACTCTCCTAGCATTCCATAGAGAATACTGACAGTGGTGCAGCCTTGGCCTAGATGCAAATCTGAGACTTTTATCCAGTAGGGAAAATATTGCCTTTCTACTAACTGCCTTTCCCTAACAGATTTGACCACATTCCTAGGAAGAGTGTGTGTGTGTGTGTGTGTGTGTGTGTGTGTGTGTGTGTGTGTGTGTGTGTGTGTGTGTGTGTGTGTGTGTGTGTGTGTGTGTGTGTGTGTGTGTGTGTGTGTGTGTGTGTGTGTGTGTGTGTGGATGCGTGCAATTATGCGTGTGTGTGTGTGTGTGTGTGTGTGTGCGTGCGTGCGTGCGTGCGCGTGCGTGTGTGCAGAGGTATGTAAGTTTACTGAATGGCAGGATTAGTGACTTAATTGGTACCTTAAGGAATGTGACCAAAATAATAACATAATTGTAATGACCACTATATATACCTGAAGACAGCATGTGTGTCTCCAGCTCCTCAATAGTGAACAACAACTCCCGACAGGACCTTCCTACATTGATGCAATGTTTTCTGGGAATGGGTTGATCTTGATGGGGTGATGCATCTTTCAGGGGGGTCATACCCTAGCTCAACAACAACCATTTAAAATGGCTACTACAATTATTCAAATCCAGATTAAATAGCAAATGCAGTTGAGAACCCTTAGGACTTTAGGACTATGCGGACGCCTGGGAGCTGGAGGGAAGGCTGTTTATGGCTGGCTGGCTTTATGGAGCGCTTGTTGATGCAACTGTAGGGAACAGCGCGACATTTTCTCGAAACAGTGCTGAGGTAAAGATGGCTGTACTTTGGCTAGGTAATTGCGGTTTGACTTGATATGAAACTGAACTAGAGTGTAACCCTGGTGCTGAATTAGTGCGTAGCAGCTAATGTGTTTGTAGAATGTTAAGTCCCTAATTGACTGAGGTGAATGAAGCTACAGCATCAAGTTGATCATGTCTGGAGTCAAATTTAGCTTGTTTTTGATGTTCCCCAAATTGCATTTTAGAGTGTTTTAATATGTAGAAATTAAGTAAATGAGTTTCGATTTTAGAAAAATTCCTTGACATAATGTTAAGATGGATTACAGACGCATGTATAAATAGAATGGAAGACAGAGATGGATAAAGAGAGACCCTCAATATTTAATTAGGCACTCCAATATGCCTCAAGCAAATGGGAAGTGCTGTCAGGATGTTAGAGAGAGCTGGGGTATAACCATGGAGAAGAAAGAGAGAGCTGGGGTATAACCATGGAGAAGAAAGAGAGAGCTGGGGTATAACCATGGAGAAGAAAGAGAGAGCTGGGGTATAACCATGGAGAAGAGAGAGAGAGCTGGGGTATAACCATGGAGAAGAGAGAGAGAGATGGGGTATAACCATGGAGAAGAGAGAGAGAGAGCTGGGGTATAACCATGGAGAAGAAAGAGAGAGCTGGGGTATAACCATGGAGAAGAGAGAGAGAGCTGGGGTATAACCATGGAGAAGAAAGAGAGAGCTGGGGTATAACCATGGAGAAGAGAGAGAGAGCTGGGGTATAACCATGGAGAAGAGAGAGAGAGCTGGGGTATAACCACGGAGAAGAAAGAGAGAGCTGGGGTATAACCATGGAGAAGAGAGAGAGAGCTGGGGTATAACCATGGAGAAGAGAGAGAGAGAGCTGGGGTATAACCATGGAGAAGAGAGAGAGAGAGCTGGGGTATAACCATGGATAAGAAAGAGAGAGCTGGGGTATAACCATGGAGAAGAAAGAGAGAGCTGGGGTATAACCATGGAGAAGAGAGAGAGAGCTGGGGTATAACCATGGAGAAGAAAGAGAGAGCTGGGGTATAACCATGGAGAAGAGAGAGAGAGCTGGGGTATAACCATGGAGAAGAAAGAGAGAGCTGGGGTATAACCGTGGAGAATAAAGAGAGAGCTGGGGTATAACCATGGAGAAGAGAGAGAGAGCTGGGGTATAACCATGGAGAAGAAAGAGAGAGCTGGGGTATAACCATGGAGAAGAGAGAGAGAGCTGGGGTATAACCATGGAGAAGAAAGAGAGAGCTGGGGTATAACCATGGAGAAGAAAGAGAGAGCTGGGGTATAACCATGGAGAAGAAAGAGAGAGCTGGGGTATAACCATGGAGAAGAAAGAGAGAGCTGGGGTATAACCATGGAGAAGAAAGAGAGAGCTGGGGTATAACCATGGAGAAGAAAGAGAGAGCTGGGGTATAACCATGGAGAAGAAAGAGAGAGCTGGGGTATAACCATGGAGAAGAAAGAGAGAGCTGGGGTATAACCATGGAGAAGAAAGAGAGAGCTGGGGTATAACCATGGAGAATAAAGAGAGAGCTGGGGTATAACCATGGAGAAGAGAGAGAGAGCTGGGGTATAACCATGGAGAAGAGAGAGAGAGAGCTGGGGTATAACCATGGAGAAGAGAGAGAGAGAGCTGGGGTATAACCATGGAGAAGAAAGAGAGAGCTGGGGTATAACCATGGAGAAGAAAGAGAGAGCTGGGGTATAACCATGGAGAAGAAAGAGAGAGCTGGGGTATAACCATGGAGAAGAAAGAGAGAGCTGGGGTATAACCATGGAGAAGAAAGAGAGAGCTGGGGTATAACCATGGAGAATAAAGAGAGAGCTGGGGTATAACCATGGAGAAGAGAGAGAGAGCTGGGGTATAACCATGGAGAAGAGAGAGAGAGAGCTGGGGTATAACCATGGAGAAGAAAGAGAGAGCTGGGGTATAACCATGGAGAAGAAAGAGAGAGCTGGGGTATAACCATGGAGAAGAGAGAGAGAGCTGGGGTATAACCATGGAGAAGAAAGAGAGAGCTGGGGTATAACCATGGAGAAGAAAGAGAGAGCTGGGGTATAACCATGGAGAAGAAAGAGAGAGCTGGGGTATAACCATGGAGAAGAAAGAGAGAGCTGGGGTATAACCATGGAGAAGAAAGAGAGAGCTGGGGTATAACCATGGAGAAGAGAGAGAGAGCTGGGGTATAACCATGGAGAAGAAAGAGAGAGCTGGGGTATAACCATGGAGAAGAAAGAGAGAGCTGGGGTATAACCATGGAGAAGAGAGAGAGAGCTGGGGTATAACCATGGAGAAGAGAGAGAGAGCTGGGGTATAACCATGGAGAAGAGAGAGCTGGGGTATAACCATGGAGAAGAAAGAGAAAGCGATGGAGATATGGAAATAGAGGTAAAGATCTGGTGAAGCCCATTGTTCAATGGTAATTCAATTATAGGTCACAGTGTTATGTCAATTTCTCATTTCAGAGTGTGTGTGTGTCTATAAATAACATATAGATGAGGGGATTTGTATCTACTGTAAGTTCATAACCATTGGTCTTGGTTCATCTGTCAGTGACTGTAGGGCTATAATGTGTGTGTGTGTGTGTGTGGGGGGGGGGTGCTTACTTGCAGATGGTGTGTATCTCCTGTGTGTCCTCATCTTTCTGGGCACTGTCGGTCAGGCTGTCTCCCAGAGCCATCAGACACTGAGCGAAGCCCTTATAGATGGAGTGACACCTCCTGGTGGAGGCAGCAGAGCTGGGACAGGGGCCGACGACTGGACGGAGACACAGAAACATACAGTATACCATCAGCACTCACATTGGGGAGAAATGAGCATCCGGAGAGTTCAATATTGCCAAGCACAGGACTTCTGAGTGTTTTTTGTAAACGTGTTTGGTTACTTTAAACAAGTGGCAACAAAGCTCTGTCTTGTACAAGGCTTGACAAACCTTGGATCCTCTATAGCTGGATCCTCCATATGTATACTACATGACCAAAAGTATGTGGACACCTGCTCGTCGAACATCTCATTACAAAATCATGGGCATTAATATGGAGTTGGTCCACCCTTTTCTGTTATAAGTCTCCACTCTTCTGGGAAGGCTTTCCACTAGATGTTGGAACATTGCGGGGACTTGCTTCCATTCAACCACAAGAGTATTAGTGAGGGCAGGAACGTTGGGCGATGAGGCCTGACTCGCAGTTCATCCCAAAGGTGTTCGATGGGGTTAAGGTCAGGGCTCTGTGCAGGCCAGTCAAATTGTCCACACCGATCTCGCAAACCATTTCTGGATGGACCTCGCTTTGTTCACATGGGCATTGATATGCTGAAACAGGGAAGGGCCTTCCCAAAAACTGTTGCTACAAAGTTGGAAGCACAGAACTGTCTAAAATGTAATTTTATGTTGTAGCGTTAAGATTTCCCTTCAGTGGAACTAAGGGGCCTACCCCGAACCATGAAAAATAGCCCCAGACCATTATTCCTCCTTCACCAAACTTTACAGTTGGCACTATGCATTGGGGCAGGTAGCGTTCTCCTGCCAAACTCAGATTCCTCCGTCGGATTGACAGATGGTAAAGCATGATTCATCACTCCAGAGAAGACGTTTCCACTGCTCCAGAGTCCAGTCTTGCTTTAACCCACTCTAGCTGACGCTTGGCATGGCGCATGGTGATCTTAGGCTTGTGTGTTGCTGCTAGGCCATGGAAACCACTTTCATTAAGCTCCCGACGAACAGTTATTGTGCTGACGTTGCTTCCAGTGGCAGTTTGGAACTCGGCAGTGTGTTGCAAACGAAGACAGATGATTTTTACACGCTACGCACGTCCGCACTCGGTTGTCCCGTTCTGTGAGCTTGTGGCCTACCACTTCACGGCTGAGCCGTTGTTGCTCCAAGACGTTTCCACTTCACAATTTTAGCACTTACAGTTGACCGGGGCAGCTAAAGCAGGGCAGAAATTTGACAAACTGACTAGTTGCCACATTGGAAGGCACTGAGCTCTTCAGTGAGGCCATTCTATCACCAATGTTTGTCTATGGAAATTGCATGGCTGTGTGCTCGATTTATACATCTGTCAGCAACAGGTGTGGCTGAAATAGCCGAATCCACTAATTTGAAGGGGTGTCCACATACTTTTGAATATATAGTGTATCTATAGCTGTACATCTTCAGCTCTCCTGGCATTGAGAGACATGGTTATGTTCCTTTGTCAGCCTGTTTCAGATAGAGTACTTAAGTCCTTGAAATCAGCATGGTTTTACACAATCCAAACTAATTGAATCTGAACAGCATGCTGCACTGTGCCAACAACCAACCTTGAAGGTGCACACTCCAGAAAGTCCATGTGTGAAAAATAAGTTTGGAAGGAAAGTGGCCCTGAAGCATGTCAGAGGGGTACAGGCTGTAGTGTGAGTGACCCAGATACAACTTAATTTCAAGATTGCATTTAGGCTACATATGAATCATTTTAATGTGAAGCAACTAGTGCCTGTAAGCCGTGTGAATATATATATTTTTTTAAGTGAGTCATGAACCCACTCAATAACCCCAAACTGCTCCTTTTCAGACCTCCATCTCTCCATCCCCTCTCTCCTCCCATGCTACTCCCTCCCACTGTAATCCAACCATTTAAAGGCGAACCCTCAAAGAAGCTAACGGGACAAAGTGAGGTAAAACTGAGGATGGTAATTGGGTTAGACAGCAGATCACCGGGGCCTGTATCCACAAAGCGACTCAGAGTAGGAGTGCTGATCTAGGACCAAGTCCCAACCTGTCTATATAATCTTATTCATTATGATCTAAAAGGTTAAACTGATCTTAGATCAGCACTCCTACTCTGAGAGGCTTTGTGGACACAGGCCCAGAATTCTCTTCTGGTCCCCTGGGAAGAACATGATTAATATTTAATAATTATGACTTTTCCGGCCTCCTTCTTTTCCTGTTGATTTCGGGCCATGTTTGGCAGTGGGGGTCTAAAGATTATTGGTTTCACTCATCCTCATCAGAATTTTATGAAGACTGAGAGAGAGCAGAGAGATAGACAAATGATTGCATCCCACTGCTGGCTTGCTTCTGAAGCTAAGCAGAGTTGGTCCTGGTCAGTCCCTGAATGGGAGACCAGATGCTGTTGGAGGGCCAGTAGGAGGCAGTCTTTCCTCTGGTCTAAAAAATATCCCAATGCCCCAGGGCAGTGATTGGGGACACTGCCCTGTGTAGGGTGCTGTCTTTCGGATGGGACATTAAATGGGTGTCCTGTATCTCTGAGGTCTTTAAAGATCCCATGGCACTTATCGTAAGAGTAACCCTGGTGTCCTGGCTAAATTCCCAAGCTGTCCCTCATACCATCATGGTCACCTAATCATCCCCCGCTTACAATTGGCTCATTCATCCCCCTCCTCTCCCCTGTAACTATTCCCCAGGTTGTTTCTGTAAATGAGAACATGTTCTCAGTCAACTAACCTGGTAAAATAATGGTTAAAATTAAATTGAGCGAAGAGAGATAGGGACAGTATAAAGAACTAGAGGGAAGAGGAAATTAACTAATGCACTGTCTATTGAGCAAGTTAAAACAAAGTCTATGTTTTTCGGAAAAACACCACAGTTGTCCAGCCCAGTGGTTCCTCATATAAGCACGTTGCTACTTTCCCCAATAGAAATGTGTCTTAATTGAACTCCAGCATCATGCTATATCCCAGCACCATCCCGTGTCCCAGCCAGGTCTGGTTCAATATGCATCCTATACAGGGCAGCAGATACTGTAGGTTGCTTTTGAGCCTAAATGTAAATATTTGATAGCATGACAGAGCCTGGGGGAATGCACAGAGCATTCCTATAAAAAAGCAGGAAGTCTCAAGTCAGACAGACATGACTGATGAAGAAACCACAGACTTAACTGATGTAGTTGTTTCAGCCTAAAAGAACATTACATTACTTTTCTATCCATTCTGGTGTATTTTCATCACACTGGTTTTGCATTGATCATTTACCAAACTCCCCCCTCTCCATCAATAAAGATTGATGAAGATATGCACATCTAGCTACACGTTCGTTGAAGGTTAGGAATCTAAGTTAAAGTGCAGATATCGATATTAAAAGGATAGAGGGAAAAGTTCCTATCAGTTCTATATGTCAGGCATCACAGCCATACTATCTCTAGCACTACGTACAGTATAGACAACTGGATGCCAAAGGCACTGTATCATTTGTTTTCCTGTCATTACAGCAATGTTCCAGCAGGCTTGTTACTGGAGTTTCTTTGACTCACAGTGCTACTGCACATCAGAACTACCACAGTGGAGCCTTTGCTTCATTGTATTGACCTCCCTCTTCCACTTGAAGCCTCAGTAATGAACTGGCCTGTAAACCAGGGTAAATCGCTTATTTTTGTTTTTACCGTTATTTAACTAGGCAAGTCAGTTAAGAACAAATTGTTATTTACAATGACGGCCTTCCCCAGTCGTTGTAGCTGCATGCTATGAGAGTGGAGCATAGAGATCAAGGGGAGCTGTTGGAAGGATTCAGCAAAAGACTCACCAGTCAGAGCTGCTTAAAACACTGCTGCTTATTCGTATTACTGCTCCTGATAATCCTCACATAATTGCTGGTCACTACCCAAATGAGAGAGTTAATGGTCCCGGGGGAGTTTGTAAGACTTTCGGGAAACACAATATCTATAATCTGTCCTGCTTTATAATACAGAGTAAAAATGAAACAGAGCAGCATAATGAGTTGAACTATACTGTACCAACATAATGTTTTGCATATGTTGTCTAACATGTGCTCCCTTAAAACATCAATGTAGCAGGAGATGTTTTGAAGTTTGGAGGAAATACACACATGAAAAACAGAACAAAGTTGTATTTATAAAGGTCCATTCTGCATCCCTCCATATATTATTAACCTCTGGAAGCATAAAAACAGAATAGGCAAGAGAAAAATAAACAGTGCCCTGTAATAAGTGGGTCTAGACTAGGTACCCCAGCCGTCGGTACCCCAACAGTGGGTCTGTTGGGTCTAGACTAGGTACCCCAGCCGTCGGTACCCCAACAGTGGGTCTGTTGGGTCTAGACTAGGTACCCCAGCCGTCGGGCGTACGCCAAATAAAAATGTGCTAGATTTTTATTTCACATTTTCAAACAGTCCATTTATATTTTCCAACGCGGCTTACATTTGGGTGAGGTTTCTTTCTCTCCTGAGTAGCCTCGTTTCACTGCCAAAAATAAAGTTAAACCATCTAGTGTTCAGCGAAACAACAACACAATGTCAAATACAGGTAGCCTAGTCAAATAATTAACATCCAATCACATTAGATGGTTTAATTAAGACGACTTAAGAGTAGTAACATGTATAAACGCAACAGATACCATTAATAAGAAGGGGCTAGAAGCGTCTTATATGGTGAGCTACCGAATGGCTTGGACAGGCAATCCCCATTCTATTGTGGAGGACTTAATTCTTCCTGCTGCTGCAGATATGGCTGTGACAATGCTGGGGGAAAAGGCAAAAAAAATTATACAGACAATGTCTCAATCAAACAACACCGTTTCACGATGCATCAGTGACATAGCAGGAGATGTTTTGAAACAATTACTGCTTTGCATAGAAGCCAGTAAATTCTGTGCGTTACAGCTGGAGTCAACAGACAGACTGGCACAGCTCCTGGTATATGTCCGTTATGTTTATGGGTGGTCAATTAAGGAAGACATCCTCTTCTGCAAACCACTGGAAGTTTTGTGTGCAAATGAACGCAAGCTTACGGACAATGTCAAATGTGATATAGCGAAGCATCTGAGTGAGTTGTGTGCAAAATTACGCAGATACTTTCCCGAAACGGACGACACAAACAACTGGAATTGTTATCCCTTTCATGCCCTGCCTCCAGTCCACTTACTGATATCTGAACAAGAGAGCCTCATCAAAATTGCAATAAGTGGTTCTGTGAAAATTCTATTTAATCAGAAGCTACTGCCAGATTTCTGGATTGGGCTGCGCTCAGAGTTTCCTCCCTTGGCAAGTTGTGCTGTTAAGACACTGATGCCCTTTGCAACCACGTACCTATGTGAGAGTGGATTCTTGGACCTCACTAGCATGAAAACTAAATACAAGCATAGGCTGTGTGTTGAAAATGATTTAAGAATGAGACTCTCTCCAATACAACCCAACATTGCAGAGTTGTGTGCATCATTTAATAAAGCACACCCTTCTCATTAACCTGTTATTCACAATTTTCGATGAACAAATAAGGTTTTATATGTAAGATGACGAAATAAAGAGCAAAATGATTGATTATGATTATATTATTACTTGTGCCCTGGTCCTATTAGAGCTCTTTGTCATTTCCCATGAGCCGGGTCGTGACAAAAACTCACACTCATTCTTATGTTTAATACATGTATCGTATAGTGTGTGTGTGTGGCAGGCTTACAGTGATGGCAAAAACAATATTTGAGAGTACTAGAGGGGATACGCAGCTGGTGGTTGAATGTTTGAAGGGGTACGGGACTATAAAAAGTTTGCGAACCACTGGTCTAGGCGACCCACCCGGCAGACTGACGGGCTGAGTCTTTCTCGGTACATGTACATCTCTATTCGTGAATATGCAGCTGTTGCCAGGCGCAGTGCTGAACTAGCTGAATTGGTGCTGATGTCTGCTGCACAAGTGCTGCAGGCCATTCTTTCTCATGTCAATTTCTGAATGATGCCCTTCTGATGATCCCATACACAAAATGTTTTGACACCTTTCTAAATAAAACAAAACTTAGAGTTCAGAACCATTTAGGTGTACATTATGATCTCATTTAATTTTACTTCCTACCGCTGGTTGTTTACTGTGTTTATGTAGAAAGTGAGGAAATGCCTGAAGAAAACACTACGAATCTCAGTGGCCTCTTCGCCGATGCAGGTTATCTGTTGTTTATTTTAGCTTCCCCAAAAAAGGTGTTTAATCAAACTGCCTTGTGTATCCTCCTTGCTCGCACACACTTTATCAGTTCTGCCCACAAATGTTCTATAGGATTGAGGTCAGGGCTTTGGGATGGCCACTCCAATACCTTGACTTTGTTGTCCTTAAGCTATTTTGCCACAACTTTGGAAGTTTGCTTGGGGTCATTATCCATTTGGAAGACGCATTTGCGACCAAGCTTTAACTTGAGATGTCTTGAGATGTTGTTCAATATATCCACATCATTTTCCATCCTCATGGTGCCATCTATTTTGTGAAGTGCACCAGTCCCTCCTGCAGCAGGCACCCCCACAACATGATGCTGCCACCCCCGTGCTTCACGGTTGGGATGGTGATCTTCGGCTTGCAAGCATCCCCCTTTTTCCTCCAAACATAACGATGTTCATTATGGCCAAACAGTTCTGTTTTTGTTTCATCAGACCAGAGGACATTTTTTCAAAAAGTACAATCTTTGTCCCCATGTGCAGTTGCAAACCGTAGTCTGGCTTTTTGTTGGCGGTTTTGGAACAGTGGCTTCTTCCTTGCTGAGCGGCCATTCAGGTTATGTCGATATTGGACTCGTTTTACTGTTGATATAGATACTTTTGTACCCGTTTCCTCTAGCATCTTCACAAGGTCCTTAGCTGTTGTTCTGGGATTGATTTGCACTTTTCGCAAATCAATCGCAGTACGTTCATCTCTAGGAGACAGAATGCGTCTCCTTCCTGAGCGGTATGACAGCTGCGTGGTCCCTTGGTGTTTATACTTGCGTACTATTGTTTGTATAGATGAACAGGGTACCTTCAGGTGTTTGAAAATTGCTCCCAAGGATGAACCAGACTTGTGGAGGTCTACAAAAAATATTCTGAGGTCTTGGCTGATTTCTATTTGATTTTCCCATGATGTCAAGCAAAGAGGCACTGAGTTTGAAGGTAGGCCTTGAAATACATCCACAGGTACACCTCCAATTAACTCAAATGATGTCAATTAGCCTATCAGAAGCTTCTAAAGCCATGACATAATTTTCTGAAATTTTACAAGCTGTTTAAAGGCAGTCAACTTAGTGTATGTAAACTTCTGACCTACTGGAATTTAGATACAGTGAAATAATCTGTCTGTAAATAATTATTGGAAAAATTACTTGTGTCATGCACAAAGTAGATGTCCTAACCGACTTGCCAAAACTATAGTTTGTTATCAAGAAATGTATTTGTGGAGTGGTTGAGAAATGAGTTTTAATGACTCCAACCTAAGTGTATGCAAACTTCCAACTTCAACTGTAGTTAAAAAAAAATAGTCTCCACACACTTTTTTGTTAATCTGTTAGGGCTCTTGCTCTGCCAGTGACATTGTATACAGGAGAATCAGTGTAGTAAACAACAGCCCTCGAAAACAATGATTTGTGTTGAAGTAGCCTCTGCCAAGTCCCCAACAACTGGATGTTCCGGTATTCAGGGGAAATGGAAAGAGCCTGTGAAGCGACTTCCGCTTTTGGACGTTAACAAGGCGACGCTCCATATTGCTAACTCCTCCTCCACATTTACTGGATTGGTTGAACAGAAGGGTTGTTTTCTTATCGCCAAGATCAGTATGTAGGGGATCTAGTTTCAGGCGTTTCTTTTACACCTGCTACGTTAGTGTTGCAGTGATGTACTCGATGCTGTATTCGAGGGAAGCGTTCAAGGCTGTTGCGAGAAGCGGCTTTGAGGCCATGTTTGTTGTAGTGTGGGCAAGGGATAGGGTATGGCCTACCAAATTTAAAGGTATGTGCTTTTAACCTTTTTCTAAAATGTTTTATGAGATTGGAGAACATATTAGGAGGGATCTTAGACCATTCATATTGGGCTATTTTGCTTCCACTGGTCCTGTGGCCTTTGTTAAGGTCAACGGCATCCTGAACTTTATCAAGTACCAGGATATTTTAGACAAAAACCTGGTTGCCTCTGCCAGGAAACTGACACTTGGCCACAAGTGGATCTTCCAGCAAGACAATAAGCCCAAGCACACATCAAAATCCACAAAGAAATGGTTAATTGACCACAAAATGAACCCCATTGAAAACCTGTGGTTTGAATTAAACTGGGCAGTCCAAAAGAGCAGACGAAGGACATCAAGGATCTGGAAACATTCTGAATGGAGGAATAGTGTAAGAACCCTCGCAAAGTGTTCTCCAATCTCAATTTTTGGAGCATATAAAATAGCTCAGTATTTGTATCATTTATTTTATACATTATTTTTTACTAATCTTTATTGAGGGTGCCAATAATTACGGACCTGACTATTTAATTCAGAGTGAGATGTACATTACACTGGCCCGGGTGTTTTCTAACGTCGGCTCCACACACATCCACTGGGAAGACAACTCCATCCAATACAAGGTGCTCTAGAGACAGGAACCATTAGCCAAGTTATTAGACTGATATATCCACCACATCATTAGTACCACCCTCACAGGGACAGGAATTTGAACAGAAGTCCTCCTTCTTCATCTGTGGGTTGCGCTCAGAGGTATGTGGCGCACTGTCTAAATAGACTCCATTGTGTCTCTGATTAGTAGTAGCTCAGTGTTTTGTTGTCTGAGCAAATATTCAGCATGTCACTGTCTGAGCAGCAAAGCCAAAGATTTTTGTCTGACCAGGTAACTGCTGTCGCACTCTCTGACACTGAGTAGGTGGAAGGCTGGGGAGGTTTACTATGGCACTATGGTAACTCCATCATTAAGGGCAACAGCCAGGCTAATGAACCTGCTAGTGACAGCATTGCGTGCGAGAGGTATAGAGGGACTGAATTCCCACTGCAACCTCCATGCTGGGCACAATAAGAAAGAGTGTGAGAAAGACGAAGAGAGCGAGAGAGGGAGAGTAGGCTATGCATTGGATCGGCATTAAAAATAACCCCTGATAATTAGCTCAACCGGACTAACTCCAGTTTCCAAATGAATGATTAACCTCTCAAATTTTTCCATTTGGACCTCAGTTCCCATCACAGGGGAGAGGAGGGAAAATAATACAATCCTACATCCACAGAAAATACATTTTCCCATAGAGGACAATAGTGATGCAGAAAGGAGCGAGACGGAAATGTGGAGAGAGAGATTACATAAATACCACTGCGCTCCAGAAAGACAAAGGTTTGGTAACATAATTTGTCTATTCTGAAGCATTTTGAGAAAGGAGAGGTGGAGCAACTTGGTGTAGTCTTGGTTCAACTGTAATCTGTTCTAATGAGGGTTGAAGCCAAGCAGGTCACACTGAAATGAGTGGATTACTGCTGCTACTGCCGACAATCATGTTCATTAGGACCACCAGCGCTACTGCTGTGCAAGTTGTCCTGTAGGTGTATGAAAATAATTGGACAAAATGCAGACCTAGGAAGACTGCATGAGGCAAATTATCTGCCTGTTGGTTAGTACAGATAGAGAGTGAAAGGGAGAGAGAGAGAGGGAGGGGGGAAGAGAGAGTATAAGAAATAGGCTTTACTCAGAGAGCATCCTTTCACATCAATGTAAGGAAAAAGCCTTCTCAGACGTTAAATCCAGTCCAGCTCCTTAAGCCTTTCTGTCTCTTGAACGCTCTTCCTGCCTTTCCCTCTCTCTCTAAAGATCTGATAAATCTGTAGGAAAAAAACACTTGCCAAGTAACTATTTCTTTGGCTCAGAAGAGCTAAAAGGATACACAAATTGCTTGAAGGGCACTGACGAAGAGAGATCTTTAATGTGCAAGCTTCTTTCATATTCCTTCTTTAGCACGCTGTTTAATAAACACAGACACACACACACACACATTAAGAAAATGAACACAACACATGGACACACAGAAACACCACACACACTCACTCTATATCTCATCCAAGTCCATGCCCCATGGGAGTGTTGTTGCCTGTGGAGGGTGGAGGGAGCTGTGGCTCGCTGTATCCCCCTCTTCTCCCGTCCCTTCCCCTCAGCAGAGTCTGAGCGCTGAGCTGAGCGCTACCTTTGATAACAGGCAGATGTGACATAGCTGCTCTAATAACCCTCACTAAAACAGACAAGAAGAAGACATAGAAGCCAATGAGATGGGACTGCCTTTTGAATACGATCAGTGTGGTGTCTAACGTGAGACGGTTAAGATATAAGGGCTCGATAATTCAGTCTGACAAAAATAAAATCTACTCAGCTACACACAAAAAGGTCCGAAAATAGGCTGTGAAAGAGGCACGAGAATCCCATCTGTCATACAATGTGTCATAATTGAAGTTGATAGACCACAGAGCTGTATCAAACTAACAGATGTCATACAGTACATGGTCAGATTCATAACAGTAAAATAGAGAGTACGTGAAGCCCTATGTAAGAGCAAAACTAGACTCAAAATAACTGTTGAAGTTAAAAGATGATTTCTATCTGTGATAGAAAAGGTGTTAATAATGGAAACTTGTGTAGCAACCGCCTTCTGGCTTGACACAAATTGATAACATTGGACTTTGGTGAGTATGCATCTCTTGCACTTCATTTCAACTTGATCCATTAGGTTACATAAGGGCATGTGCCCTCAAAGAAAACAGTTTGAAGGATAAAGCTAACTCATGATTCGCTCTCCTTTGCTCCAAGCCCTCCCTTTTCCTTTCCCTGTTACACTTTCTGCTCTACAAACACCAATATCTACTTTTTCTGAAAGTTAGTCAAATAATTGTAACATTAATGTAGCATCACACGGCTGAGCCCTGACCCTGCAACCTGAGAACATTCCTATAACATCATTGGGACATTACTAAAAAGCCCTTAGGCACTCAACCATCAGAGGTAAAGTTATATCTGTCTACTTTGACCATGATGTAGTGTTGTTGAGTGCAGAAACAGTGCAGAAACTGTCAGGCTACCTCAATTCAGCATCATTCCTTCCACAGCCCCATAATTTGCATCAGGAAGAAATGTTGGTTGGTCCTCTGCATAACGATAAGTATGTTGCAATAGAAGAGTTTCATCCCTACGGAGAAATCATGAGTAATTAAAAGCTATCTCTGTTTATTTCTGGATCTTGTGTGTGGTTGAAGGGGTGGGATGCAAGTAGGCTAAATGGGACACATTCTACACTCAGTATGGGACTTTAAAAGTGTGATATGTCCCCTACTATCCTCCTTAAAACTGAGCAATGGAATGAAATTCAGGATGATTCATCAGGCCAACTGCTTCATGCTTTAACATCAGATCTAATGGGCCATTATTTATATTAAATACATTTAATCAATGTTAGATACATTTAAGGAATTTAAAGACATCATGATGAGATATAACCAGGAATTCTGCGTGTGACTAACAAAAAAAAGCCAGATGGAAAAGTGGTGAAACTGCTTAAATCCTTCAGGACTGCCGCATGTAGCTGCATTTTTCCTTGGGATGCAGCATTAAAAAACATGAAGAACCCAATATTTTTCCAATTATCTCTGAAAGATCATGCTAATTTAGTATTTTTGATCTGTTCTTTCAAATCTAGAAATAATTGGCTAGATTTTACATTTTTACAACTGCAGAATACGCAAATATCCTCCTCCAAAAATAATAATTGTAATTTATATGAAAACATTATGTAAGATAATAATCATACAGAGTTAAGCAGATACTGTACGCAGATGCTTTAACATTGTGTGATTTTACACAAAATATATTACATAATAACTGACAAGGGATTTCCAAAGTGCTTTCGATGTCAATGCACTTATACTGAATGGTTTCCTAGTCTCTCATTACAATCACCTACCATCCTTACCATGGATCACTTAAACTGCATAATACATGTGTGTGTAATGTACAGTGCCTTGCGAAAGTATTCGGCCCCCTTGAACTTTGCGACCTTTTGCCACATTTCAGGCTTCAAACATAAAGATATAAAACTGTATTTTTTTGTGGAGAATCAACAACAAGTGGGACACAATCATGAAGTGGAACGACATTTATTTGATATTTCAAACTTTTTTAACAAATCAAAAACTGAAAAATTGGGCGTGCAAAATTATTCAGCCCCCTTAAGTTAATACTTTGTAGCGCCACCTTTTGCTGCGATTACAGCCGTAAGTCGCTTGGGGTATGTCTCTATCAGTTTTGCACATCGAGAGACTGAAATTTTTTCCCATTCCTCCTTGCAAAACAGCTCGAGCTCAGTGAGGTTGGATGGAGAGCATTTGTGAACAGCAGTTTTCAGTTCTTTCCACAGATTCTCGATTGGATTCAGGTCTGAACTTTGACTTGGCCATTCTAACACCTGGATATGTTTATTTTTGAACCATTCCATTGTAGATTGTGCTTTATATTTTGGATCATTGTCTTGTTGGAAGACAAATCTCCGTCCCAGTCTCAAGTCTTTTGCAGACTCCATCAGGTTTTCTTCCAGAATGGTCCTGTATTTGGCTCCATCCATCTTCCCATCAATTTTAACCATCTTCCCTGTCCCTGCTGAAGAAAAGCAGGCCCAAACCATGATGCTGCCACCACCATGTTTGACAGTGGGGATGGTGTGTTCAGGGTGATGAGCTGTGTTGCTTTTACGCCAAACATAACGTTTTGCATTGTTGCCAAAAAGTTCCATTTTGGTTTCATCTGACCAGAGCACCTTCTTCCACATGTTTGGTGTGTCTCCCAGGTGGCTTGTGGCAAACTTTAAACAACACTTTTTATGGATATCTTTAAGAAATGGCTTTCTTCTTGCCACTCTTCCATAAAGGCCAGATTTGTGCAATATACGACTGATTGTTGTCCTATGGACAGAGTCTCCCACCTCAGCTGTAGATCTCTGCAGTTCATCCAGAGTGATCATGGGCCTCTTGGCTGCATCTCTGATCAGTCTTCTCCTTGTATGAGCTGAAATTTTAGAGGGACGGCCAGGTCTTGGTAGATTTGCAGTGGTCTGATACTCCTTCCATTTCAATATTATCGCTTGCACAGTGCTCCTTGGGATGTTTAAAGCTTGGGACATCTTTTTGTATCCAAATCCGGCTTTAAACTTCTTCACAACAGTATCTCGGACCTGCCTGGTGTGTTCCTTGTTCTTCATGATGCTCTCTGCGCTTTTAAAGGACCTCTGAGACTATCACAGTGCAGGTGCATTTATACGGAGACTTGATTACACACAGGTGGATTGTATTTATCATCATTAGTCATTTAGGTCAACATTGGATCATTCAGAGATCCTCACTGAAGTTATGGAGAGAGTTTGCTGCACTGAAAGTAAAGGGGCTGAATAATTTTGCACGCCCAATTTTTCAGTTTTTGATTTGTTAAAAAAGTTTAAAACATCCAATAAATGTCGTTCCACTTCATGATTGTGTCCCACTTGTTGTTGATTCTTCACAAAAAAATACAGTTTTATATCTTTATGTTTGAAGCCTGAAATGTGGCAAAAGGTCGCAAAGTTCAAGGGGGCCGAATACTTTCGCAAGGCACTGTATGTGTTCACCTAGGTCATATCTTATGGTTGGGGCACAACGGAATAATCAAGATTACTTATGGGACAGGTGCACTAATTAAAACTGTATGAAGAAGACATAAGTTGCTCTTATACCTACACTACCGTTCAAAAGTTTGGGGTCACTTCAGAATGTCCTTGTTTTCCATGAAAACATACATGAAATGAGCTGCAAAATGAATAAGAAAAATTGTCAAGACGTTGACAAGGTTATGAATAATGATGTTTTATTTAAATAATAATTTTGTCCTTTAAACTCCATTTGCAGCAATTTCAGCCTTGCAGACCTTTGGCATTCTAGTTGTCAATTCCTGAAGCACCTCCCACAAGTTGGATTGGCTTGATGGGCACTTCTTACGTACCATACGGTAAAGCTGCTCCCACAACAGCTCAATAGGGTTGAGATCCGGTGACTGTGCTGGCCACTCCATTATATACAGAATACCAGCTGATTGCTTCTTCCCTAAATAGTTCTTGCATAGTTTGGAGCTGTGCTTTCGGTCATTGTCCGGTCGTAGGAGTGAATTGGCTCCTATTAAGTGCCGTCCACTGGGTATGGCATGGCGTTTCAAAATGGAGTGATAGCCTTCCTTCTTCAAGAACCCTTTTACCCTGTATAGATCTCCCACTTTACCACCACCAAAGCACCCCCAGACCATCACATTGCCTCCACCATGTTTGACAGATGGCATCAAGCACCCCTCCAGCATCTTTTCATTTTTCTGCATTTCACGAATGTTCTTCTTTTTGATCCGAACACCTCAAACTTAGATTCATCTGTCCATAACACTTTTTTCTAATCTTCCTCTGTCTAGTGTCTGTTTTGCCCATCTTAATCTTTTATATTTTATTGGCCAGTCTGAGATATGGCTTTTTCTTTGCAACTCTGCATAGAAGGCCAGCATCCCGGAGTTGCCTCTTCACTGTTGACATTGAGACTGGTGTTTTACGGGAACTATTTATTGAAGCTGCCAGTTGGGAACTTGTGAGGCATCTGTTTCTCAAACTAGACACTAATGTACTTGTCCTCTTGCTCAGTTGTGCACCGGAGCCTCCCATTCCTCTTTCTATTCTGGTTAGAGACAGTTTGCGCTGTTCTGTGAAGGGAATAGTACACAGTGTTGTACGAGATCTTCAGTTTCTTAGCAATTTCTCACATGGAATAGCCTTCATTTCTCAGAACAAGAATAGACTGACGAGTTTCTGAAGAAAGGTCTTTGTTTCTGGCCATTTTGAGCCTGTAATCAAACCCACAAATGCTGATGCTCCAGATACTCAACTAGTCTAAAAAAGGCCAGTTTTATTGCTTCTTTAATCAGAACAACAGTTTTCAGCTGTGCTAACCTTTTAAAATGATAAACTTGGATTAGCTAACACAATATGCATTGGAACACAGGAGTGATGGTTGCTGATAATGGGCCTCTGTACGCGTATGTAGATATTCCATAAAAAAATCTGTAGTTTCATTTACAACATTAACAATGCCTACACTGTATTTCTGATCAATTTGATGTCATTTTAATAGACAAAAAAAAATTGCTTTTCTTTCAAAAACATGGACATTTCTAAGTGACCCCAAACTTTTGAACGGTAGTGTGGGCATATTAAAAGTACCTATTCTACTTATGTAATTACAAATCTGCTCTCAAATATATTGTTTTGCAATTGCTAAAGTACTGTAACAACATTTTAATATTAGTGTTGTTACATGCAGTGTTACTACACAGATAAGAGAGTTCCATGGTGGACTCCCTATTCACCCAAGGGGGCCAAGAGGTAAGTACACAGGTAAGAGCAACTTACTGTAAAAGATTACCTAAGATAAATATTGGAAACAAGAACATGAGTGGATGGATCCACAAAAAGAAAAAACCATGAAGCTTCAACTAGCTCTCACAGTCTCACGTCAGAATTAGACGTTCATCCATGTTTCTCACAGTGGCGGAAAAAGTACCCAATTGTTATACATGAGTAAAAGTAAAGATACCTTAATAGAAAATGACTCAAGCAAAAGTGAAAGTCACCCAGTAAAATACTACTTGAGTAAAAGTATTTGAGTAAAAGTATTTGGTTTAAAATTTACTTAAGTATCAAAAGTAAATGTAATCGCTAAAATATACTTAAGTATCAAAAGTATAAATAATTTCAAATTCCTTATATTAAGCAAACCAGACGGCATGATTTTCTTTTCTTTTTTATTTACGTATAGCCAGGGGCACACTTCAACACTCAGACATCATTTACAAACTAAGCATTTGTGTTTAGTGAGTCTGCCAAATCAGAGGCATTAGGGATGACCAGGAATTATCTCTTGATAAGTGTGTGAATTAGACAATTTTCCTGTCCTGCTATGCATTCAAAATGTAACTAGTACTTTTGGGTGTCAGGGAAAATTTAAGGAGAAAAAGGTACATTCATTTCTTTAGGAATGTGGTGAAGTAAAAGTTGCCAATAATATAAGTAGTAAAGTAAAGTACAGATACCCAAAAAACGACTTAAGAGGTACTTTAAAGTATTTTTACTTAAGTACTTTCCACCACTGGTTTCTCAAACATTAAATTTCGAAGTTGTTGCAAACGTCAAATTTTGAAGTGTTTAAGGTTACGTTTAGGCATTAAGAGTTAAGGTTTGGGATAGGCTTAAAACAAAAATCTAAAAAATAATATTGCTGGATTCAAACTTGCAACCAATGGAATCAGAGGCAAATTCCTACTCGAAGGTAACAGCGCTCACTGTTGCCCCTAGTGGATGGTTACCACATCGTCTTCCAACATCCTCAGACATGGGTGAATGTCGAATAATGACTTGTATCAAGGGTGACCTGGCTGGAATCAAAGGCTGCAGGCACATTGCTTTGATCCACACGGCTAAAGAAATGGTTACATATCCTCTGTGAGTACACTGCCAGCATTCCTTGTTTCCTGTATCCCATACTGTTGAAACTGAGACAACTGAAGGGGCCAGAGAGATTATCTCTGAACAAGAGTGATGAGTTGATTCTACATGGCGTTAGCCAGCTGACCTCATCTTTACATTATTTAACTTAAAAGCTTGTTAAGAGAACTCACAACGGAGCTTGAATTAAAGATGAATATCGAAAAACTGTTTACTTAGCGACTGTTATGTAAAGCGATAAAGAAAGTGAGGGAGAACACTCAGATCTATGCATTTAATGAACTTCACCTGAGCAACTAACATGTCTAGTGCCCCTAAGACTGAAAGTTCTGGCTGGGTTTGCCAAGGCCTCCCAACCACCGTGTACCAGGCTAGCCAGCCCAGCTCAGAGGCACTATGACAAGTGGAGGCTCCAAGGCACACAGAGGTGCCAACAACCTGGCTGATTATGCCAGCCCAGTTCTATGGGGCAGGGAATACCTGCAACAGTTTCCATCTCCTTTCTCCCTGTGCTGTGTTCATGAAGCACAGGGTTCTGTTGTGTTCACGCATCTAACTCTCGCTGTTTAGAGTAGTCTTGAACTGCAGAAGATTGTATAGGGAAATCTAATACATTTCAATAAAAATGCTATTTGCAGATGGAGTATTCATGCAGATATTTAGAGTAAAAATGAACTGACTTCCTGGAAGTTGTTAAGCACATGTTGACAGAATGGAAGTTTTGACACAAAGCAAAGCACTCAGTGAGACAGTGACAGAACAATCTGACACTCCGATAAGAGCCTTTCCCCATGCTGTTCATTCTATGACTACTCTTTCTCTCTGTGTTCTTAGTACTGGTCCAGGACCATGGTAGGCCATTCTCCATCTGACTAATAAATGAGCTTCCTGTGCACATTGATCCCTCTCCCCCTCATATGGAGAGTAAGTGAGAGGCTCATTGTAATGGACACAAGCGCACTGACCCTCTCTGGGAGTTAATTTGTTTTTATTGACTAGAACACCTGAGTTTCCAGTTGTAACTTATCAGGGTTAGCACAGGCTTCAACAGAGCTGAAGCTCCATGCTCACTCCACTCAACAACAGATGGGAACAGGGGGACGATTACATCACTGTTCAGCCCTAGTGTCCACTGCACACACTCTATCTGACCTTTGCTCGGCCTTTACTCCTTGTTCTCTTCTCTATGACCTGACCTCTGAAGCTACCCTATAACTGTTCATCTCAGCCAAAAGTATAGCATTGTTATGAAAACAGATGGGAAGAGATACCTGACTATCTATGCCCATACCTCAGAGTTACAGTACGCAACCCCCCCCCCCCCCCCCCCCCCCCCCCCCCCTCCCCTCCTATGAGAGCATCTGCTGCCTACACAGAACAAAGCACCAGGGACATAAGTTGCAGCAAGCTTGGGCACATTGGGAGCCAATGGAGTTCTCTTCTTCCTCAATAGCCATCCAAGCGCACAACACATCAAGTCACTGACACAAAGTCACAGCTGAATCACACACGACTCATTAGTGCTAGAGGAAACAAGATCCTGTAACTCCTTAAAACAGAAGTATAAAAGTTGGTCTACCTATGAATATTAATTCTCAGCCTTGGCTGAGGGTGGAGTGTCATGGGGTGTCATGCATGGCTGCGGTTTCATTTCACAGCGTTTGTTTAGGGACTCCACGCCACTCCTAAGTCTGTGCTGAAGAGAGGAGACAGGGAGAGGGTGAGGGGAGGAGGTAATTATTGGGACAAGGCTGATGTGAAGTTGAAAGCTTAGAGGGGCTGTGTCTGATTAATCATATGCACAATTCAGGTGGAGAAATTAAATTCCTCTCCATGCCTCCCTGTATGCTCCTTAATTACTAAACTCTTCAGCAACCGAATCAGAAGCTTCATTTACAAACAAAGGATTCAGGAGAGGCACTTTATATTGCCTTAATTGTGAGGTGTGTTGATGAGATGACTACAAAGTTGCAGATTATCCATTGAAGTACAGCGAGGATGGGGGATGGTAGATGTACCAGACTGGTGATCTGATGGATATTATATGCAAAGGCTGAATAAAAATGAAGAGGACATGGTTGGTGTGAGAATGTGTGATATGGGTGTGAACCATGAATTATCATGGGGAAATGAAGATCAGTAATGAATAGTCACGAAGAGAGAGGAAAGTGGATGCAATTCTACTAGAGAGCATGAACCTGATTTAATGAGGAAGTAATGTCTGCTTCATATGCTTGTGTACTGCAGTAAAATGCCTTTAGAACACTCTCAAACCACAGAGGCGTAAATTGAGAGAGAATCCTGTTAAATCAAACATTTTTCTCTCAATGGCTGGTCTAACATAGCCTATAGCAGGGTTCCCCAAATCTGTTCAAAAGTATTCCCATGCATAATAGAGACATCATTACAAATCATTTGTAGACTGGAAAAGTGACCATAAAAAGCCCCAACAGATGTATTATTTGACAAAAAATGATTTCAAACGTTGCTTACGTTTGTATATGATCACATCTGTTTAGGCTTCTGTGTTCTGGACCCCTGACCATCCACTCAACTAAAATGTGTCCTGCGCCTGAATCTAGTCATACCTGGCCTATAGTATGCAGGGCGATACACATTCGACGCTATAAAGGTCGACTACTCACGGGACAGATCATATTTTCTCTCTAATATTATGTAGAATGAAGGCTGCCAATACTGAGCGCCAGGGAAAAGTAACATAACATGATAACCTCTTGGGATAATCCTTCCAAAGGTTGTGTGGTGTGTGTGCTTTGTTTTTTTTTTACCAATAGGTTTCACACGAAAATAAGTTAAGGTTGAGGGATGGTTATGATCCGCACTGTCCCGAAAGGAGGACTATTCTGCTTGTGAGCCACACGGGTTCAGATGAGATACCTGTGCTACTTTATGCAGTCTATCAGGGGAAGGCAAATGCGATTCATTCATTTTTCTTTTCGCATTCAATTCCCCAATGGATAGTAGGCTATTACATCAGCCCCTCCTTTGTGAGGAATAAACTGAGGGAATCGAGGTGACTGACGGGTTCAGTTGTCCCGAGAGAGCATACAACTATTTCAGAATGCAGACAATATAATGCGTAGGCTATTATAATAACTAGACAGTGCAAATTTGTTCTTCTAGATTTTGTATTCACTGACGCCACACACGCTGACGCTTCGACTGCGCTTGGGAATGTAGTGTAATAGGCTACCCAAGAACAAAGCGCATGTGAATTCAAATCTATAACAATGGTCGACGACTATTATAATACTATATAAAAAGGACCTTCTATATACAAACTATACAATACGACCAAATGTGGTAAAACGACTAAAAAAGATTGTCAATTGTTTACTTGCCTCATCTCTTTGCAATCATTTAACTCATTCTAAGCTGTAACCTAGTTTTACGTCAGCAACTCTTAATTAGCCATTAAAACATTTATATAATAAAACATTTTGAACTCACGAATTTTGTACCTGGGCACCGAAAAAATATTTTCTGGTGTCCACTTTAGCGCGACTCGTTCCCCTATAATATAGAGGTGCATTTAATAAATCTCACCCAAGAACCCCCACATAGTACGAACAAATTAAATTACTGTTATTTCTATAGGAAAAAAATGATTTCTAAGTGAACACTTACTCAGATGGAGAGCAAGAGGCAAGAAAATACACGCGTAATTCACGAGGGATACCATTCTGCTCAGGCCACTCAATTCAGAAAAAAAGACGCGTCTGAAACAAGTAAAAATCCGCGTCAGAGTGTTACAATCCGTTTGCTGAGCACAGCTACTTTGCTACATAGGTGAGAGCGTTGCTCAGTATCATGTTCATGAGAAGAGCGCCTACTCTTATGTATGCATCTCTATGGTGTATCTAGTGTGCGTGAGGGAGGGCGCATTTGCGCGGAGTAGGGCAGACTCAAAATCTCGTCTCCACCTATCATGACCCATTCGATGGATACCGATATGTAAGGGAGAAAAGTGCTATTTTAACCTCAATGTGGCAATTAACCCATGTTCATCCTCATGGAAAAAACATGCTTGTGTCAAAAAGTTACCATCTTTAGTTTTATGCACCCGCGTCAAACAACTCCTATGTGGAAAGGGGATTCGGCTATTATCTTTACCACAAAATGTAAAAACGTAAATGTGGTGTCGAATAGGCTACATGTGAAATAAAGGGCACTATGCAATGCATTAATCATTTTCTTTTTTTATTCCAAAACGTTTAGGGTAAAAGAAACGAGTAAAATATACAACAATCCAAGCACAGGGAACAAAGCACGATGGAAATGACAAACAATCAAAATGAGTAATACACAAAACATGATTTCAATGTTTTTGAAAACGAGGAAAAAATATTTAGATTGTATAGCGTTTATGTACAAGCTTACTGTTATCAACATTCATGTCTGATTCTTGTTGCTTAACCCTGATCAATATGAAACATAAGTACAACTAAGAGCATGGAAACCATCCTGCTTTTACACTTCAGGTCAAACAACTACTATTCCAGTTACCAGACATGTAACTTAATACAATAAAAGATGGATCATCAACCTCCTCCACCACGGACAGAATCGTCCTCACTCTCAACGTTGTGGAGAAAAAGACATTACTGTCTGCTTTACACAGCTTTGTGGCTTGATAATACAGATAGATGGCTTATAACCTTGAATATAGCAGTTTGCGTTTTTATGCACGGTTCTCCTGAGCATACAGGCATACCAAGCGTTTTGTCAATCAATCAGCAGCTGAAGATGACCTAGCAACTATATAGTGTTCACTGATGAAACTCAAATAATTGAAGCAAAGAAAAACTGGGTGTTGAGAATCAACTTTCAACAAGTCATGTTAAATAAATTGGAACACCAAAAGGTGCTTATCAAACAAACCACTACTATGGTCAAACATAATTCTGACCTGGTAAAATAAGCATGCCTCAGGACTAGTGTGCAGGACTGGCAAGAAACACCTCCAAGCTTAGTTCACACTGCCCTATGTCCCCCTCATTCTACTTTAGGTCTAAGAAAGGAATGTTACGTTCATAACAAATAACTGTCCTTGAAATTAGATGACAAGACATCAATAGCAGAGATTGACATTTTGGAATTGGTAAGACAAGATGATCATGGGTTTAAATATTTCCCATCACTCCTACAGTAAAGTGGAATTACATAATCAATAATTTATGAGAACTTTTCTAGCCAGCCTCTATTGTCAAATTATGTTTGTATTCCTAATGCAAAGATGCTGTTTCCTGTGCCATTTGAACCCTTGTTTGCAAAATAAGTCATTGATAAGTGTGCGTAAAAACCCTGTAACACACTCTTTTACAGTCAGGCAAATACGGTTCATTTACACAATTGTTTCAAATGGCATAACAGCATCTAAAGGTAGTGGAGGCCAAATCCCCATCAGTGAAGTACAATAAGGCACTTACTATAAATGTTTTGTTCCTGCACATTAAAGGTTTGAGAGGGAAAACAAACACATCTTATTTGCATGACAATCAACTGACCAGTGGCATAGTAGGCATTGGGCAGTTGACATTCATAATGCAACCCAACATTGTGGAGTTTTACAGGTCTGTTCCTAGATAATTAGACCATTTTAACTTGTTTAGAAGACAAACACTTATTAATACATTAAGCCATGCTCCCAGTTTCGTTGAACTTTCCAACTAGACTTTGCAAGTTGCCTAAAAGAAACCATGCTAAAAAATATTAATGTGACTGCATTCAAGGGCTGCCCTCTAAAGAACAGGAGATGTACATCAGGTTTACGAACATAACTTGGATATCCTGATGCAAAAACGAGGCCAGTATAAGTAACAACTTGTTAGAAGCATTTTCTATGGATTATAACAACTTCAATAAGTCTTCAAGCAAGTTCATGAAATCATACAAGTCTTACAAATGTTAAGGATTGTTGGTATAAAAAAACCCAGAGCAAAAAAAAAAAAAATATTCAGGGACATGGGTGAATTTCATTGAGGTGCCATCAAAAGAGTTGACCTTATAAAGCTATACATGTGGACGGCCCTTTTAGTTTCTAAGACTCCACAAGCATTCTCCTGTCCTATGTACATAGTAACACGGAAATATCATTGAAAGGAAAAAACTAACCGTGTAGATTGAAAGCCTACTGTAGAAGTCCCTCAATGCAAAATACACTGGATTTAACAGAATGGTTGAATATACAGAAAACATGACGGGCTCATCCATCTGTAACGACGGTCTACATTTAGGATAGGTATTTCTGAAACAGCCTCTTGTGGATATGACAAGGAAAAGACAAATAGATGGTAATGGCAAGGTTCGTAGTACTCATGAACAGCGGGTGTCCACTGAAAATAATCCTTCAATCTACAAAAAGGGCAAACCCAGTCTGTTCTTGTCATTTCTACACAGAAAAATTAAAGATAAAACAAAACGTTCCATTTCGATGTACAATGCATCAAAAAGTGACGAGGGTACAGAAAGTGCAGAGCCATCGGAAAGTATTCAGGCCCCTTGACTTTTCCCACATTGTATTACGTTACAGTCTTATTCTAAAGTGGATTAAATAAATGTCCTCAGCAATCCACACACAATAACCAATAATGACAAGGCAAAACCGGTTTTTAGACATTTTTCAAATGTATTAAAAATAAAAAACAGAAATACCTTATTTACATAAGTATAAGCAAAAACCAAGCCATAAGGTCTTAGTAATTGTCCATAGAGCTCAGAGACAGGATTGTGTCGAGGCAAAGATCTGGGGAAGGGTAGCAAAAAAATGTCTGCAGCATTGAAGGGTCCCAAGAACACCTTAAATGGAAGAAATTTGGAATCACTCTTCTTAGAGCTGGCCACCCGACCAAACTGAGCAATCAGGGGAGAGGGCCTTCATCAGGGAGGTGACCAAGAACCCGATGGTCACTGACAGAGACCCAGAGTTCCTCTGTGGAGATGGGAGAAACTCCCCAAATATAAGTATGCCAAGCTTGTAGTGTCATACCCAAGAAGAGGGTCTGAATACTTTGTAAATGTAATATTTACATTTTTCATAAATTAGCAAACATTTTTGCTTTGTCATAATGGGGTAATCTGTGTAGATTGATGAGGGGGAAAACGATGTAATCAGTTTTAGAATAAGGCCGTAAACTAACAAAATGTGGAAAAGATCAAGGGGTCTGAATACTTTCCGATCGCTCTGTACATCATGCTCACATCTCTTTAACAACAACTCTGCTCCCCTCAGCACATCAACGAAACTCACTGCACTTTGTTCTAACTGTGTGGGAGCAGAACAGGGAAGTGAAGGGGCTCCATCGCTGGGTGCCAAGCACAGAACTAGTGATTGACCAGGCCCTGAAGCATCATCACCAGGCGCCGGGCTCTCTTGCTGAGAGGACTGTGTGGGTCTGACTGCAGGAACTGGAACAGCTTCTGTCGGACCTGGGACAGCACCGCACTCATGTGGTCCCTCGTCACCGGATCACCATGGTCCAGGTTCATCACAGCATCCTCCAAGTAACTGATACAGACAGAGAGAAGGTTACCACGGGCTTTTAGAAGACTCGGATTGTACCATTTAAGCCAATAGTATTGCATGTCCTGACAAAGTTGCCCTAATGACCTTGCAGCCGATGGCAAAAATTTGAATGGCTTGATTAAAACAGTAAACGCAGTGGAGTGACCCTGATCACTCAGCAGCACTGTCCTGTTACCCAATCCAGTGGCTCAACCCAAATGCATCGCATCAGATTGTTCCAATTTTACATCTGCAGACCCAATCCAAAGCATTTAAAACCTCTAAGCACAGTTCTCTCAATGGTAATCTTGGGGCTTAAGAGCCATTAACCTCCCAATGCTCAAAGGGACCAATTTCCCTCTAATTTCAGCAAAGCCCTACATTTATATATATCACATACCTTGGACAACAGCCCAATCAGGACTCTTCTCTACTGAGACTGATATGCCCTTAAAAGCCCTTGCAAAGTTACACAGACAGTCCTTACATTTTGAGGTCAAAATAAGTTAAAACAGATATCTCGTACCATGCATTAAAAAGGCATGGAGTGTTTGAAAAAGGCCCTTCATATGTACAGCCTCAGCTACAGATTCAGTCCCACAGATGTAGAACTCTCAACAGCTGGCCAGTATCAGGCTGATAGTTTAGGGTGCCATTCAAACTGGATTAAGACTGATAATTTGAGCTCTTAAAGAGCCGTAAAAGGGACTTGGCAGTGCATTGTCTGGACATGTTTTCATATTCATAGGCCTGTCATGTTCCTATTACACACTTGTTACATGGTGTAAACTCGTAAAAAGCAGTAGAGCTGCAGTTTGACACAGCTCAACATGGAGGAAATGTGACTAAGGTTTGTCAGTCAGTATGTTCCTTGAGGGAGGCTTGTAAAAGAGAGCACAAACCTGATTAAGAGCAAACACATTCTTAAACACATCAAAGGTGTGTTTAAGAATTAAAATGGATGTGTTTTGATATTAAGAACGAACACCTGCTCTTTCCATGACATAGACTGACCAGGTGAAAGCTATGATCCCTTATTGATGTAATTTGTTAAATCCACTTCAAATCAGTGTATATGTAGGGGAGGAGACCGGTTAAATGATATTTAAGCCTTGAGAGAATTGAGACATGGATTGTGTATGTGTGTCATTCAGAGGGTAAATGGGCAAGACAAAAGATTTAAGTGCCTTTGAACAGGGTATGGTAGTAGGTGACAGGTGCACCAGTTTGTGTCTAGAACACTGATGGGTTTTTCACAATCAACAGATTCCTATGTTTCCAGACAACTTATGACATGCTCCTGTGGGTGCGCATGCATACCTGATCTTGAGCTCAGAGCGTGTGGCCAGGTTAGTGGACAGCTGCTGTATTAGGGACAGCAGCACTGGCTGGATGAGGGGGCAGGGATGCTGGCCAAACACTTGCTGGGAGTCGATGGTCTCGCACACATACAGAACCAGGTTCAGGTCAGAGGCTGACAGGGCCTATAGAGGGGGGTTGGAGGAGAAGAGACCGATCAGATGCCACAGGTATCTTTAAATGATGCCCTCTGACATCCACCACGCATTGGACAGGAGATGCTGTGAGCCTGTGATGGGTGGAGGTGTATCAGGGAGGCAGAGGGGAGCAGGACTGTCACCTGTTGGAAGGCCTGGTTGAGCTGTCCCTGCTGCAGCAGCTGCAGGATGCTGGCTTGCTGGGCCTGGTAGTCCAGGTGTGCGGTGGGGACAGGCGTGCCTGCAGCAGAGCGCATGGCCTGCATGATGCTGGAGTTCACAGCTGCCTGCTGCTCCTTCATGGCCATACTCACCTCACCCTTCACAATGCGCTGCACCTGGGTCAGGATTGAGTCCTGCAAACTGGACACAGGACCGAACCGGCACCGTTATATACACACGGTACACTATCAAAACATTGAAATAGTAAAAAATGTGTAAATTCCTACAGACATTTTAGAAACACTTAAAAAAAGGTATTCAGTCCAACCTAAAAATCTATAAACTCAAGTGCCATGAAATTAATTGCATCGCAAACTGTGGTTCAATTGAATTTATGTACTGAAATTAAGCCAGGATTAAGGTGTTTGTTTCTGCTCAACCAATCCATTACACAGCCACTCAATATGGCAACCCAAACTGCTTGCTAAGGCATCTGTTTGTGATGCCTGATCAATCTCTAGTTGCTTTACCAATCACTAATACAAAAAAAGAAAAAGAAATTGAGCTTTCTGTTGGGCGTTGGTTGGACTTACTTTCCCACCGTCATGTGGAGCTGATGCTGGACCTCAGAGCGGACACTTGCTGTGATGGTGGTGGCCAGCTGATCCGTTGAGTTCTGGAACGTGTCAATCATCTGTTGCAGCTGGCCAATCATAGGATCCCGTGCTTCCTGCTCATGCTGCTTCTTGTTCTTCACATGGGTCTCCAGTTGCTGGATATCTACAGAGGAAAACAAACATCCTCAGTACGACACAAAGATCTGTCAGGCATATTCAGATGTGCTGTTAGCATAATACAAAATCAGCTGAATAAACAAATATAGCAAATATTTACAATGCATACAAAGCCCACTGCTCTTCTTGAATTAAACATGATAAATGTGAAAAGCTAAAAATGAAGTTCTTGACCTTGCTCTAGTGGTACTGCATAAAGCTAAGAAACAGCCTGGAGTAGAAATTCTGAGGGTTAACAGTTGGTAATGGGATTGTCTTACACTCATGGGTGCCCTGCTTGAAGCTCTCATTGATCTGCTGGAACATAGACTGGCAGCCTCTCTCAAACACAGGCAGCACAATGCCCTGGAAAGCATCCTTGTAGGCAGCCTGGATAGGCCCCTGCATTGCCTCCGCAGCTGCCCGGCCAATAGCATCTGTGGTGTTCTGCACAGGAAGGGATAGAGAGATAAAGATGAATGCTTCAGGTCATTTTTGTGTGTGCATTTTGACTGAAGACTGAATAAGAGAGTACTGAATAAGTGAGCTATGACAATTTTACATTCCTTGATCCAATGACCAACCTAGGATTTAGAGCAGAGGTGACCAAACTTTTTGTCCCACGACCCCATTTTAATATGCGAGAGCAGTGGAAGGAAAGACATGGGTTCCCGAGAGTCGTAGCTTTCAGAAAATTGGGTCATTACAGCTTATAGCCTCAACCATTCAAAAGTTAACCAAATTGATAGGGAAAAAAACAGAACCCCTAATAGCAGATATGGAAGGTTACTATATGAACTAAGCGGCGTATTATACTTTATTTTCAACCCCAAGCTTGGGAAATGCTGCTCTAGAAACCATGATGATCTGAAGGTTGCCACTAACCTTTGACTTCACGACTTTGCTAACGTTCTCCTTCAGTGCTGCCTCCACAGCCGTCAGCTTAGCAGCAATGGTGTTACTCATTTGGGCAGTGACAGGCTCCAGGCTCTTGGTGATAGCTGTGAAGTAAGCTCAAACAGTTACCTCAGAGATTTTACACAGTGAAACACTTATTTGATAAAAAAACAGAATATGTTATTGGAAAAATTAAGGAAGTGTACTAACTGGGAGGAACAGTCTTCTTCATTTCCTCTCGGAGAGTCTTGTCCAGCCGATTACAAAGGGTGTTACTGAGAGTTTGACCCAGCTGCTGCGAGAGATGCTCCTGGAGCTGCTGGTTACGGGTGTGTCCCTCTGCTAGGATTCTCTCCATTCTCCTCTCTGAGAATCAATGCCGGGTCAAGGATCAGACACAGGAACTTGTGTGGTGGGTTGATGCAACAAAATAATGGTCTTAATTAAGCACCTTTCTAGAAGACAAAAGGTTCTAGGTTCATTTTAATTTAAATCCATTTAAACTACAATATTTGCATTCATAACACTGCCCTATATATTGCAGTGATCATGGTTGGATGGTGTCCCAATTTTAATACCTTCCTACCGTTCCTGTACCATACCGGGGTGGGTATATGGTATTTCCGGCAATTTTATTTATATAGTGATCACAAATAAAACCGATTGCAAGAACAGACCCTCCAGCTCAAAGTCGCACAACTATCTCAAAAGGTTTGCTGCAAAGCAAAAAACAAATATTAGACAGCAAGGATCTTGATCCAGGAGGGGATTGAGTGTCTCTGCTGTAAGCAAGAAGCTTGACCTTACAAGCTAGCAAGTTAGCCAACCAAATGCATAGCTGGAGCCTTGAGCTGGAAAGAATGTTTTAGATAGTTACACTTAGTTATAAAATATTTAGCTGGCAGTAATGAATTTCAAGTGTGACTTGATCACCCCTCTTGAGCTGCACAACAGTAAATCGTCACGAAAGCTTCCGTTTCCTCCTTGTCGTGTGCTCTTCGTAAACAAAGCAGCTGCTTTGGGGAACGGCTTATCTCATTTATAATTCTCTATGGTACCAGAAAAAAGGGAGATCTAGGAGTTGTAATTTGTAACATATCCCAGTTGTAAGGATACGTTCGTGCTCCTGCTGGCTGACCATGACGTGCTCTACGTGGGCTATGACAGAGCTCTGCACGGCGTCCATGTGGCCCGTCACTCTCTGAAGCAGCTCCAGCTGACTCTGATGGAGCTCCGCTATCTCCCTCTGCTGGTTACGGAGCAAAATCAGGAGTTCTTCCAGCACCTCTGGGTTCATCTGCTACAGGTCACATCAGATGACAGAGAGGAAAGTTGATTTATTTCACCTTTATTTAACCAGGTGGGCCAGTTGAGAACAAGTTCTCATTTACAACTGGCCAAGATAAAGCAAAGCAGTGCGACACAAACAACACAGAGTTATACATGGGATAAACAAACGTACAGTCAATAACACAATAGAAAAGTCTATATACAGTGTGTGCAAATGAGGTAAGATTAAGGAGGTAAGGCAATAAATAGGCCATAGTGGCGAAATAATTACAATCTAACAATTAAACACTGGAGTGATAGATGTGTGGAAGATGAATGTGCAAGTAGAGATACTGGGGTGCAAAGTAGCAAAAAAAAATAATAATATGGGGATGAGGTAGTTGGGTGGGCTATTTACAGATGGGCTATGTACAGGTGCAATGATTGGTAAGCTGCTCTGACAGCTGATGCTTAAAGTTTGTGAGGGAAATATAAGTCTCCAGCTTCAGTGATTTTTGCCGTTTGTTCCAGTCATTGGCAGCAGAGAACTTGAAAGGTTCAGAAGACCATAACGTCTAAGCAAACCAGGTATACTGAATAATCTACTTATCCCATGTGGATCAGTTGGTAGAGCATAGCGCTTGCAATGCCAGAGTTATGGGTTCGATTCCCACGGGGGAACAGTGTGATTTAAAATAATTTAAAAAATGTATGTATGTAAGTCGCTCTGGATAAGCGAGTCTGCTAAATGACAAATGTAAACAAATGGTATTGCTGAAAATACACATAATGGGTGTACATCCTGGTGCCAGCGTCATAATCACAACAAACAACCATGATCACTTACCTGATGATGCTGCTCAGGCTGCCTGGACTGAGAAGCATGAGATGCATCCCTGAAAAGAGAAGGCAGAGAGGTCATTAGACATTGAAGTAAAATAACAGAAAAGGTTTACCATGACTGCTATCACCCACCCGTCATCTTTTTTACTCTTCCTCTTAAGTTTAGGGGAGCCTCTGGGAGAACTCTTCCACTCCTTCACTGGCAGTCTTTGAGACGACCTGGCTCCACAGTTCCCTGAAGACGACTCTAGACTGGCCACCTCATCGTCATGGTCACTGTTACAGGAAAGCAAAACAAGAGGTACAGGATAAGTACTCACAGTTGGTGATAAGCAAGACTAAGGCATGGGTACAAAAAGCCCTACAGGTTTAGGATGAACATTGAAGGTGCTACACATAGGATTTTTTTGTTGTAGAAATTTTGCATTGTAATTGCATTCAAAAACCATAATATATCTGGCACTAATAGTGGAATGATTGTGCTTCACAGTATTACTTACTCGCCAGTGTTGTGATTAGATGTGATATTCGCCTATTGATTTCTCCTGCCGGAGTGGCATCTGTTGTCAAACTGGGAAAGCTGTTCTGACTTTGTTGCTGTGTTATCTAGTGGTAATGGCTAATTTCCTGGTTGCAAAAGTTCTACACTATTCGCTCAATTTCAGTTTGTGAGAAAACAAGCAGTTTAGTCAATCATTGTACCAACAAAATCACTGTGAAATATAGTTTCAATAAGAAAAAATATTGTTTTTACAACTTCTTGAAGCTGATCAAAACTTCAAACAGTGGTTTTGGTCCACCAGCTTCAAATTAGGGCTGACCCCATTTAGTCGACTGGTCGATTGTTTGGTCGAAAGGCTGTTGGTCGATCGAGATTTAGTTGAGCAGTAGCAAATAAAAAAATTATGGTGTACAAGACACCTGTCTGACTCGTGCATATCTGAGTGGAATGATCCATTGTCGAGGCCATGGGCCTGGCACAGACTGATGGACTAAGACATTTGCTACAGAAATTGTATATAGTTATATTATGTAAGAACAATGGTGCAGAACAAAAATAATATTATTTTATAACAAATGTGCTTTCTCCCACATTGGATAGTGCTCGTTGTCCACGGTTTTGAAACTTATCAGCGCGCTGTTGAATGGGCACCTTTTCCAAGACCATGTTGCTATGGGCATAATAGCAACGTTGACCAGCATATTGGTGTTGAGGACAATTCGGCGGAATTAGGAGATGAGAAAGCAACACTTACTATAATTGTCTAAGAAAAGTGAGGGGGGAGGAAACCCAACTTAATTAGGTCTATAATCAATAGCCTATTAAACATGCCTGGCTATATAAATCATCCATATAGATAGATATATCTATGTGTTCTCATTATTTGTTATTTTTATTTATTTATATATAAACATTCAACAGAAGCAGGATCTGTCTTATTTCTGTAGATATCAAATTGTATTTGTCACATGTGCCGAATACAACAGGTGTAGACTTTACAATGAAATGTTTCCTTGCAAGCCCTAACCAACAATGCAGTTAAAAAAATGTAAATACCTAAAATTATATATATATATATAAACAAAGCGATGGTACATTATCTCTGGGACCCCCAGGATGACAAATCAGAGCAAGATTACTGAATGTAAGTGTACTTTTTACCGTCAGATGTGAATTTATCAAACCAGTTGCCTTGATAAGTGTTCTGTTGTGCACTCAAACAATAGCATGATATTTTTTGGGGCTGGAATAGCTACTGTAAATTGGATACTGCAGTTAGATTAACAATCATTTAAGCTTTCTGACGATGTAAGACATTTCTGTGTCCCAGAAGGTTGGCTGTTTACACCGCCATTCTCTTCACATATCATATTGAGCAGCAACTATCCCGATTTTGGGACACTGATCATGTAAAGCTTAATTAAAATGCAAATCAATTTATAAAATTTGCGTATTTCTGGATTTTTGTTGTTGTTATTCTGTCTCTCACGGTTCAAATAAACCTACCATTAAAATTATAGAGTGATCATTTCTTTGTCAGTGGGCAAACGTACAAAATCAGCAGGGGATCAAATACTTTTTCCCCTCACTGTACATACAAGGATTCCTAAATCATTGCTATGAATAGTAAAAATGACTGCCGTTTCTACTGGTCATTGTTATCAGGCTGGTTGTATTGGTGCCATCTAGGTACCGATACAGCTAGCTAGCTACCCCAGAAGTTGCGGTCAAACAAATCATGCTTTATTACCAACGCGGTATAGTAAACATCATTCGTGGCCAGTGTTTGCAGACTTTTTTGTACAGCTTTGACAGTGATACTGATAGTAGTGGTGGCGCTTGGCTTGCAGCGACGGTGGGTTTGTGCCCTTTGGCGACATTGTTGCCGGTGATTTCTGGTGAGGACCTGCCTTACAACAGGCCTACAAGCCCTCATTCCAGCCTCTCTCAGCCTATTGCGAACAGTCTGAGCACTGATGGAAGGATTGTGCGTTCCTGGTGTAACTCTGGCAGTTGTTGCTATCGTGTACCTGTCCTGCAGGTGTGATATTCGGATGTACCGATCCTGTGCAGGGGTTATGTAACAGTATAACTTTGGTCCGTCCCCCCGCCCCTACCCGGGCTCGAACCAGGGACCATCTGCACGGCATCTTCCGTTTTGTGTTTTTCAGAGTCAGTAGTATGGCCTCTTTAGTGTTCTAAGTTCTCATAACTGTGACCTTAATTGTCTGTCTGTAAGCTGTTGGTGTCTTAACGACCGTTCCACGGTGCATGTTCATTCATTGTTTATGGTTCATTGAATAAACATGGGAAACGGTGTTTAAACCCTTTACAATGTGAAGTTCTTTGGATTTTTAGAACTTATCATTGAAAGACAGGGTCCTGAAAAAGGGATGTTCCTTTTTTTGCTGAGTTGATTTCATTTTAAAGATTGGTGTTCTATACACATGTGTTGTGTATTTGATGAAGGGCTCATCTGTAAAAGTATTGATGCAGGGTTCACCTCCTGCTAAAATTTAGGTTAAATAAAATATGTAAACCTGAGTTCCAACTGTATCCTCAATAGAGGTTGAGCTGATCTCTGGGAGCCAACTCCAAAGAGACCACATTCAAGTCCTCCACTCATTCAAATGTAGGAAATGGATACTCCAGTCTGACCCCTGCTGCTGTCTCTGACTCCACACCCACCCCCGCCCGGCCATCTAGAGGTGTGAAGAGGCCAGCCCAGAAGCGGAGGAGGGCCAGTGCACCAGCGGCAACTAACACAGAGGAAGAGGACCATTGGAACACTGTGCTATAAGATGATATGGAGCCACTCCCACCAACATTTCAATCTAAAAAGGCAGGCAGGATCTCAACAGGACGTGACTGGAAACTACAGCCCCTTCATCTTTGTGTGTAAACTTACATTCTTTAATTACCATAGTATTTTTGTATGCTCTCTATAGTTATGTATCAATGAACCAATTCGGCCACTTGGGTACATTTGTGCAAACTCTAAATTATCCCCAGCTTCCTCTATCAATGTATGGCCTTTCTTTTGCATTTCAAAGACAACACATCAAAAAAACATATATTTTTTATTTGACCAGATCTGTGGTGTTATATTCTCCTACATTGATTTCACATCTCCACAAACTTCAAAGTGTTTCCTTTCAAATAGTATCAAGAATATGCATATCCTTGCTTCAGGTCCTGAATAACAGGTAGTTAGATTTGGGTATGTCATTTTAGGCAGAAATTGAGACGAAGGGTCTTATCCAGAAGAGGTTTTAACCCTAAAAACAATAGAAATACCTTAATTACATAAGTATTCAGACCATTAGCTCTGAAAATCAAATAAAAATGTATTGGTCACATACACATGGTTAGCAGATGTTAATGCGAGTGTAGTGAAATGCTTGTGCTTCTAGTTCTGACCGTGCAGTAATAGCTAACAATTTAACAACTACCTTATAAACACAAGTGTAAAGGAATTAAAAAGAATATGTACATATAAATATAATGAGCGATGGCTGTGCGGCATAGGTAAGATGCAGTAGATGGTATAGAGTACAGTATATACATATGAGATGAGTAATGTAGGGTATGTAAACATTATAAAAAGGCATTGTTTAAAGTGATACATTTATTACATCCAATTTTACATCGTCTCTCGGTCCCAGCTTTGATGCACCTGTACTGACTGGATGATAGCGGGGTGAACAGGCAGTGGCTCAGGTGGTTGTTGTCCTTGATGATCTTTATGGCCTTCCTGTGACATCGGGTGGTGTAGGTATCCTGGAGGGCAGGTAGTTTGCCCCCGGTGATGCGTTGTGCAGACCTCACTACCCTTTGGAGAGCCTTACGGTTGTGGGCGGAGCGGTTGTCGTGCCAGGCGGTGACAGCCTGACAGGATGCTCTCGATTGTGCATCTGTAAAGGTTTGTGACTGTTTTTGGTGACAAGGCAAATTTCTCCAGCCTCCTGAGGTTGAAGAGGCGCTGTTGCGCCTTCTTCGCCACACCGTCTGTGTGGGACGACCACTTCAGTATGTCCGTGATGTGTACGCCAAGGAACTTAAAAAACGTTCAACCTTCACTACTGACCCGTCGATGTGGATAGGGGCGGTGCTCCCTCTGCTGTTTCCTGAAGTCCATCATCTCCTTTGTTTTGTTGATGTTGAGTGTGAGGTTATTTTCCAGTGTGGTTGCGTTGTCTGCAGACCTATTGGGGCGGTAAGCAAATTGAAGTGGGTCTAGGGTGTCGGTGATGTGATCCTTGACTAGTCTCTCAAAGCACTTCATGGTGACGGAAGTGAGTGCTACGGGACGATAGTAATTTAGCTCAGTTACCTTAGCTTTCTTGGGAACAGAAACAATGTTGGACATCTTGAAGCATGTGGGAACAGCAGACTGGGATAGGGATTGATTGAATATGTCCGTAAACACACCAGCCAGCTGGTCTGCGCATGCTCTGAGGACGTGGCTAGGGTTGCCGTCGGGCAGGTAGCCTTGCGAGGGTTAACAATGTTTTACTTACGTTGGCTGCGGTGAAGGAAAGACTGCAGGTTTTGGTAGCGGGCCGTGTCAGTGGCACTGTATTCTCCTCAAAGTGAGCAAAGAAATTGTTTAGTTTGACGGTGTCCGCGATTGACTGTAGACCCTGCCACATATATCTCGTGTCTGAGCCGTGGAATTGGGACTTTACTTTCCAGTCTCCATACTGACGCTTAGCTTGTTTGTTTTCCTTGCGGATGGAATAGCTACACTGTTAGTATTCGGTCATGTTTCCGGTCACCTTGCCATGATTAATAGCAGTGGTTTGCGCTTTCAGTTTTGCGCGAAAGCGTGCCATCAATCCATGGTTTCTGGTTGGGGAAGGTTTTAATAGTCACAGTGGGTACAACATCACCGATGCACTTGCTAATAAACTCGCTCACAAAATCAGCATATACATCAATGTTGTTGTATAAAGCTATCCGGAACATATCCCAGTCCACGTGATAGAAGCAATCTTGAAGCGTGGGGTCAAATTGGTCGGACAAGCTTTCTGTTTCCGGTTTTCATTTCTGTCTATAGGATGGGAGCAATAAAATGGAGTCGGTCAGATTTGCCGAAAGGAGGGCGAGGGAGGGCTTTGTATGCGTCGCGGAAGTTAGGGTAGCAATGATCCATAATGCTGCCAGCCCGGGTCACGCATTCGATAAGCGGATACAATTTAGGGAGCTTTGTTTTCAGATTAGCTTTGTTAAAATTCTCAGCTAAAATAAATGCAGCCTCAGGATATGTGGTTTCCAGTATACATAGAGTCCAATGAAGTTCTTTCAGGGCCGTCGAGGTGACTGCTGGTGGGGATATACATGGCTGTGATTATAATCAAAGAGAATTCTCTTGGTAGGTAATGCGGTTGGGCATTTGATTGTAAGGAATTCTAGGTCAGGTGAACAAAAGGACTAGAGTTCCTGTATTTATGATCACACCACGACTCATAAATCATAAGGCATACACCCGCGCCCTTCTTCTTACCAGAGAGAAGTTTGTTTGTCGGCGCGATGCGTGAAGAAACCATGAGAGCCATGTTTCTGTGAAACACCCAATCTACCTACCTCATCCCCATACTGTTTTTATTTTATTTACTTTTCTGCTCTTTTGCACACCAGTATCTCTACTTGCACATCATCATCTGCTCATTTATCACTCCAGTGTTAATCTGCTAAATTGTAATTATTCGCTCCTATGGCCTATTTATTGCCTACCTCATGCCATTTGCACACACTGTATATAGACTTTATTTTTTCTACTGTGTCATCGACTTGTTTGTGTTATTGGCTTGTTTATTGTTTACTCCATGTGTAACTCTGTGTTGTTGTCTGTGTCACACTGCTTTGCTTTATCTTGGCCAAGTCGCAGTTGCAAATGAGAACTTGTTCTCAACTAGCCTACCTGGTTAAATAAAGGTTAAGTAAATAAAATAAAAAACAGAATGTTACAATCTCTGATGTCTCTCTGGAAGGCAACCCTTGCTCGAATTTCGTCTACCTTGTTGTCAAGAGACTGGACATTGGCGAGTAGTATACCTCGGGAGCAGTTTAGAGTGTTTTCTATCCAAATCTACCAATTATATGCATATCCTAGCTTCTAGGCCTGAGTAACAGGTAGTTTACTTTGGGCACACCTTTCACCTGGAGGTGAAAATACTGCCCCCTACCCAAGAGAGGTTAACCTTCTAACAGGACAATGACCTAAGCACACAGCCAAGACAATGCAGGAGTGGCTTCGGGAAAAGTCTCTGAATGTCCTTGAGTGGCCCAGCCAGAGCCCGGACTTGAACCTGATCAAACACGTCTGTAGAGACCTGAAAATAGCTGTGCACTCCCCATCCAACCTGACAACTTGAGGATCTGCAGAGAAGAATGGGAAAAAAACGTTCCAAATACAGGTGTGCCAAGCTTGTAGCGTCATACCAAAGAGACTCGAGGTTTTAAATCGCTGCCAAACGTGCTTCAACAAAGTACTGAGTAAAGGTTCTGAGTACTTACATAACTGAAATATTACATTTATGTTTATACATTTGCTAAAATGTATAAAACCCTGTTTAGGCTTTGTCATGATGGGGTTTTGTGTGTAGATTGATGAGATTTTTAACAATAAAATACATTTTTGAATTAAGCTGTAACTGCACTGTTGGATGTGTCCATATGGGAAAAAACAGTTGATCAAGTTTTTGGTCAACCGGGGCAGGGGCCAGCCCTACTTCAAAACAGCAGTAAAAACAATATTTTGAATTTTTTCACAGGGATTTAGATGGTAAAATGACTTCCTAAGCTATTCAGTGCTAGTTCTCTCACATAAACTGAAATTGAGCAAACGGTTTGAATTTTTGCAACCAAGAAAATTGCGATTTCCACTAGATAACACATCCACGGTCAGAACAGCTTTCGCAGTTTGACAGATGCCGCTCCGGCAGGCAAAATCAATAGACGAATATCACAGCCAATCACAACACTGGTGGGTAAGTAATACTGTGAAACACCATCATTGCACTATTTTTGCCAGATATTATGGACATTTTCTGAAATTACAACGCAAAAACATCCTATGTGTAGCAGCTTTAAATCAGAATCAAGTTTACCTTTACAAGAAAACTTCAAATCCAAGCACTGACCTCCAAAAAACACAGCAAATACCACAGCCTTCCAGGGTAATTGAGAACTGAAGGGGAGTTCCAGAGATGTCTATCTTACCTCTGTTCTGCACTGGCGTCCTGACTGTCATTCTGGGTTAAGTGGTAGGTGCGTCTGTGGTATGGAGAGGACATGTGCCTGTCCTTAATTTCCTCCCTCGAGCTAAGAGAAACAAAGAGACCCGTGTATGCTCTGGGGTTTCTTGCATCGGTAAAGACATTGTGCTTATGTCAGTGTGTGAACTTACCAGTCTCCCAGGCCATTGTCTCGCAGGCTGTTGCGTGTTTCCCGTGTGATGTCAGGAGCTGCAGGCCACGGGTGGCTCACATTGTTGTCTGAGCAGGAGGCAGCGGCAGCAGCATTCTCCTGTGACAGGGCGTTCTCCAGTAGTGAGGGGGTGTTACTGAGCCTCTGTTCCGCCTCCACTGCTCCTACTACAGCACCCAGCTCCAGGGGCAGATGGCCATGGTCAGAGCTGTTCCGGTTTCGTGGAGAGAGGAGGTGAAGAGCTGAAGCTGCAGAAGCCATGCTGTCTGTGTGGAGGGCTGGGAGAGTTTCTCGAGATTCAGCGCCAGACACCCCCCCCAGGCCTCGCTGCAGCGTCTCAGAGGCGATCTCAGGTATGTCCTGAGACATGGCCGTGGAGGCAGACGAGATGACGTCCGGAGAGCGGGCCCGGGTAGGAGAGGCCTGCTGAATCAGCATAGGCTCAATGACCTGCGGGTCCAGCGAGAGGGGCGGGTTTGGAGAGGGAAGCCCCTGTAGAGGGCGGAGGGGGTAGGTGAGGGGGAACATGAGCGTATGAGGAGTGGTCTCTTGTGGAAGATGGTACATCTTTATGAGACAGCCGGGAAGACCAAAATGGAACAAGGAGTAAGGATAATGTCACATACGATGGAGAGGGACGAAAGGTCTTGTAAGTTGACATGAACACGTTACTTTAGCCCCTCAGATTCTCCAATTGTGTGGCACACATCCTGCTTTCTAACTGTGTGTAATGACGGCATCATGCTGTAAGTGTGTATGTGTCTGCGGGTGCATGTATGGCCTACCGGCATGTTGTCCCCTAAGCCTGCGATGAGGATGGAGTTGCTCTCCACAGACATCTTAGGGCTCTGGGTCAGCTCCTCTCCTCCCCTGCAGACATTACCATCACTGGAGTCAGGGACGTCAAACCACAAATCGGTTTGCCTGCTCATTCTAGTCAATTATGAATTCCTCCCCTCTTATTTCAAGTAGACCTACCTGGCGCCACTGTCAGAGTTGTTGCTCATGGCTGTCACTATGGTCAGGCTGCTGGCACTACTGCCTGGGGAAGCTGGGACCTGGGGGAGAAAGGTAGAAACAAAATAAAAAGCAGGATCAAGATCCAGGAGTAATCTTCCATCCTTGGATATTCACTGTAATTTTGATAGAATAGAGAGCATTTGGAACAGGACATACCGAAGCACTGGGGGTCATGAAGGCGTCAGGGGTCATGAGCTTGGGCATAGCAGCAGTGCCGGAGGGGGACAGGAAGTCAGCAAGAGCGGGAATCTTGCAGAGATCATTTTCGGAGCCGCATCCAGACTCCTTATCAGAGCTCAAACCCTCCACACTCATGTCTGTCAAGTGATCTGAAAAACCTAGGAAAGTACAAATATGGATTTTTATCCATGAAAAATTGGGATAACATTTCTAAAATCTCGCTTAAAACGCAGAAGAGGATAGTTTTGGTTTATGAAGACTAACAGTTTACCTAACTCACCAAAGCCATTATTTGAGTTCGAGTGAGGCAGGAACAAGGATGAGCCAGAGCCAAGGTTTGGCTGGAACCAGATCTGCACATCTTGAAGGGACCTGTGGGCAGAAGAATACATCAACACCCATATGGGTGTATGAAATGGGATACTATATCATTTAAATGCAGACCTCTTAGTAAATATGGTAATAATGACCATGAATAAGGACACTCACTTTGTGTGAACACAATATAGCTTGATTTGGATCCCAGCTTTGGATTCCATTGAGCCCTGGTTGCCATCTAGAGATAAAGGGAAGAACAAGTCTTAATAAAACATAAGCAAAAATTTGAACCATGATAATTCAGAGTTAGACCAGCCCATCGTTAGATCAGGTTACAGTGGTAACGGGTATAAAAGGTGAAGCCCACCTGCAGTCATACTCTCGCTCTCCTCGTCTGGCGGGAGGACCTCCGTGTGGCACAGGCGGCTGTGGCTGACATCCTGAACACCGAAGCTAAGCACAGGGTGTGTGAGCAGAAACTCTGACACGGCTGTGAAGCTGGCTCTGCCTTTTTCCTGGTCCTGCAACAACTCCATCACATACAACACCTAGAGGGACAACACAAACCAGGGTCAATTCCTCATTATACTAATATCCAACAGGATTACAGTTGAAAGATCACAGTGACACAGCAGAACATAAAAAGTTATTCTGACCTTTCTCTGTACGTCACTGAGGATGAGGCATTCTGCAGACAGGTCCAGACTGGCCTTCAGACAGGGCAGGACTGAGGAGTTGAACGGGTCTGGAGAGAACCTAGAGCACATGTACATAGGCTCTTGTTAAAACGTGTCCAGTAACAGACAACTTGCAAGCATAAAAGCATAGCGAAACCCACAGGTAAAACAGTCAGACCTGATGGTCTGCAGGCAGGTCCATGACACTGTGCACCACATCTTCAACTCCTGGTTCTGATCAGCTCCAGTAATCAGAAAGCGCCAGAATGGAACACTAGAAAGGCAAAAGGGGAAGAACATGTATTAATCTCTCATGGGCGCTTAAGAGAAAATGACTGATTGCATTGGGTAATGCTGAAAAAGATGGCACCTACACGTGTCTACCTAACCCTGTGGAACTCAAAATGAACATGTATTTATTACCGATTTTAAAATGTAGTCTGATTAAAAAATAAAAAAAAATACAACCCCCCCCACCCAAAACAAAGTCTCATACCCTAAATCCTCCCAACGCCTGTTAAGATAAAGAGTAAAGCAGCAGTAGGGAACAGTAGTTACTTACTCTGGGTCCTGTTTCTTGTGGTTGTCACAGAACAGCAGGCAGGAAAGGGGGTTCCCGTTGTGGGGCTGCCACTCGTGTAGACATCTGTGGAAGAAGCCGGGGAGAGGACTTCACAAAGGAAAGTCAAAGTAACCATAGAGAAACAGATGGAAAGTAATGGCAAGAAACAGCTGGAATGTTCAATAATATAATTGAATAGTATAAAATTTAGTAAGTGAGTAAAAAGGTCTACCTTGGCTGGTCCTGTCCTTCAATGTAGATTTGCCAGAACTTTACATATCCATCATGACTGGCTGTGGCCAAGACTGTGCCATCCGGAGACAGGGCACCTTCACTGATGCGCTGGAGAAAAAACAGAAAACCCCCATACTCAATTTCTACACTAAAAACCAGCCCGTAAATAAGTGCTTTCCATACTGGAAACAGACCATGTGATTACTAAAATATTTAAAATGCCCTACATCTGTATGTCCTTTTATGGTTATAACTCCGTCCTTCAGGTCAGTGGCATCTACTGGCCAGGTGCCATTGTTGCTGCGGAGGATCTCCAGATCCCACACTTCAGCCTGGGGAGAAAAGACAGGACAATCAGCTGAAGGGAGGGAGTAAAGAAAATGGTACAAATGGAGGAGGCGGTGGCATTTGTAAATAGTCCGGTTATGTGTAAGCAGGGGATACAGTGCCTTCAGGAACAACTTTTTTCAAATGTTGTTGCGTTTCAAAGTGGGATTAAAATGGTTATAGTTTACATTTTTTTGTCAATGATCTACACATAATACTCTGTCAAATTGGAAGAACATTTTGACCGTTTGTAAAACAAAATAAGACACTAATATAGCTCGATTAGATAAGTATTCAACCCCGAGTCAATACATGTTAGAATCACCTTTGGCAGCGATTACAGCTGTGCGTCTTTCTGAGTAAGACGAAGAGCTTTGCACACCTAGATTGGGCAACATTTTCCCATCATTCTTTTCAAAATTCTCCCTCAAAATTGGTTGTTGATCATTGCTAGATAACCATTTTCAGGTCTTGCCATAGATTTTCAAGCAGATTTAAGTCAAAACTGTAACTCGGCCAATCAGGAACATTCACCGTCTTCTAGGTAAGCAACTTCAGTGTACATTTGGCCTTGAGTTTTAGGTTATTGTCCTGCTGAAAGGTGATTCTTTCCCAAAGTCCGGTGGAAAGTAGACTGAACCAGGTTTTCGTCTAGGATTTTGCCAATGTGTAGCTCTAATCCGTTTTTTAACCTGAAAAACTCCCCAGGCCTTAACAATTCCAAGCACACCCGTAACATGATGCAGCAACCACTATATGCTTGAAAATACAGAGAGTAGTACTCCGTAATGTGTTGTATTGGATTTGCCCCAGACATAACGCTTTGTATTCAGGACAAAGTCAATTTCTATTCCACATTGTTTGCAGTACTTTAGTGCCTTGTTGCAAACAGGATGCATGTTTTAGAATATTTGCTATTCTGTACAGGCTTCCTTTTTTTCACTCTGTCATTTAGGTTAGTATTGTAGAGTAACTGCACTGTTGCTTATCCATCTCCTATCACAGCCATTAAACTCTGCAACTGTTTTAAAGTCACCTTTGGCCTCATGATGAAATCCCTGAGAGGTTTCCTTCCTCTCTGGGCAGGAGAAGGACACCTGTATCTTTATAGTGAAGGTATATTTACACACCATTCAAAGTGTAATTAATAACTTCACCATGCTCAAATGGACATTCCATTTTATTTTTAATTTTTTTACCCATGTAACAATAGATGCCCTTCTTTGCGAGGCATTGGAAAACCTCCCTGGTCTTTGTGGTTGAATCTGTGTTCGTAATTCACTGCTTGACTGAGGGACCTTACAGATAATTGGATGTGTGGGGTATAGAGATGAGACAGTCATTCAAAAATCATGTTAAACACTATTACTGCATGCAACTTATGTGACTTAACCACATTTTTACTGCTTAACTTATTTAGGCTTGCCATAACAAAAGGGCTGAATACTTATTGACTAAAGACATTTCAACTTCTATATATTTTCTTATTAATGTGTAAAAAATAATAATCAAAAAACATAATTCCAATAACATTATGGGGTATTGTGTGTGGGCCAGTGACATTTCCATTTAATCCTTTTTACAGTGCCTTGCGAAAGTATTCGGCCCCCTTGAACTTTGCGACCTTTTGCCACATTTCAGGCTTCAAACAAAGATATAAAACTGTATTTTTTTGTGAAGAATCAACAACAATTGGGACACAATCATGAAGTGGAACGACATTTATTGGATATTTCAAACTTTTTTAACAAATCAAAAACTGAAAAATTGGGCGTGCAAAATTATTCAGCCCCTTTACTTTCAGTGCAGCAAACTCTCTCCAGAAGTTCAGTGAGGATCTCTGAATGATCCAATGTTGACCTAAATGACTAATGATGATAAATACAATCCACCTGTGTGCAATCAAGTCTCCGTATAAATGCACCTGCACTGTGATAGTCTCAGAGGTCCGTTAAAAGCGCAGAGAGCATCATGAAGAACAAGGAACACACCAGTGAGGTCCGAGAAACTGTGAAGAAGTTTAAAGCCGGATTTGGATACAAAAAGATTTCCCAAGCTTTAAACATCCAAAGGAGCACTGTGCAAGCGATAATATTGAAATGGAAGGAGTATCAGACCACTGCAAATCTACCAAGACCTGGCCGTCCCTCTAAACTTTCAGCTCATACAAGGAGAAGACTGATCAGAGATGCAGCCAAGAGGCCCACGATCACTCTGGATGAACTGCAGAGATCTACAGCTGAGGTGGGAGACTCTGTCCATAGGACAACAATCAGTCGTATATTGCACAAATCTGGCCTTTATGGAAGAGTGGCAAGAAGAAAGCCATTTCTTAAAGATATCCATAAAAAGTGTCATTTAAAGTTTGCCACAAGCCACCTGGGAGACACACCAAACATGTGGAAGAAGGTGCTCTGGTCAGATGAAACCAAAATTTAACTTTTTGGCAACAATGCAAAACGTTATGTTTGGCGTAAAAGCAACACAGCTCATCACCCTGAACACACCATACCCACTGTCAAACATGGTGGTGGCAGCATCATGGTTTGGGCCTGCTTTTCTTCAGCAGGGACAGGGAAGATGGTTAGAATTGATGGGAAGATGGATGGAGCCAAATACAGGACCATTCTGGAAGAAAACCTGATGGAGTCTGCAAAAGACCTGAGACTGGGACGGATATTTGTCTTCCAACAAGACAATGATCCAAAACATAAAGCAAAATCTACAATGGAATGGTTCAAAAATAAACATATCCAGGTGTTAGAATGGCCAAGTCAAAGTCCAGACCTGAATCCAATCGAGAATCTGTGGAAAGAACTGAAAACTGCTGTTCACAAATGCTCTCCATCCAACCTCACTGAGCTCGAGCTGTTTTGCAAGGAGGAATGGGAAAAAATGTCAGTCTCTCGATGTGCAAAACTGATAGAGACATACCCCATGCGACTTACAGCTGTAATCACAGCAAAAGGTGGAGCTACAAAGTATTAACTTAAGGGGGCTGAATAATTTTGCACGCCCAATTTTTCAGTTTTTGATTGTTAAAAAGGTTTGAAATATCCAATAAATGTCGTTCCACTTCATGATTGTGTCCCACTTGTTGTTGATTCTTCACAAAAAAATACAGTTTTATATCTTTATGTTTGAAGCCTGAAATGTGGCAAAAGGTCGCAAAGTTCAAGGGGGCCGAATACTTTCGCAAGGCACTGTAAATTCAGGTTGTAACAACAAAATGTGGAAAAAGTCAATGGGTGTGAATACTTTCTGAAGGCACTGTACATACTCTGTCTTCATGCAGTAGGGCCAAGGTCTGGCTGGCATCCTCCGGGTTCTCTTCATTGTCCTCTAGGATGAAGGGACACCAGATCAACCTCCTATTGGAGTTCAGAGGTGTATCCTCAGGCCTCCGGACGTGGACAATGACTTGATCGCTGGGAAGTATGTGGGTTAAGGTGCATAATTGTTACATGTATATTGTTACATGAAACAGTAGGAAAGAACCAAGGGAAGTGCTATTATTGAGTAGAATGAGGAGGATACAGGATCTTGCTGCTATGGCAGGTGAGCTGCCAGATGACCAGGTTACCGGCCTCATCAACACATCCCAGCAGGGTGGAGTCCAGGTGTGCGAAGGCCAGGTCTGTGACTGCACCCGTGAAGCCCTTCAGCAGGGTGCGCTCTGCCGAGCCCAAGCTCAACACACGGATCATGGCCTGGTTGTTTGCTCCTGCACACAAGTACAAAACATGAGTTTGCCAACTTCTGTCACATTCAGAATCAATCCAGACCTTTTGGTTTTTACATGGATAGCTAAAGCAAAGTTGAACGCCAAGGGTCCAAGGCATAGTGCAGTACTTGGGAAAAACACAATATTGGTTCAGTGTATGTTTTACCACAGATTTCTATAACTTCCAGTCGTTTGTAATTCTGTCATCACTATAAAGTTAAGTGATTTGATGACAGGCAGAGGGAGATCAAAATTCCAGCCAAAGAGATATAACACAGGGGTCTTGGCAGTCAAACAGCCAAAAGCAAATACATTTCTTATCCACTGTTAATCAAACAAATAGACCTTCTTTGAACCTTTGCAACAACACCATGCATTTCTGGCTGCAAAATGCCAAGAGCAGGTTTCTGAAGTGCAATTTTTGGGGCTGACTGAAAGCAAAAAAACAAAAACAAATTAAAAAAAAAGGGTGTTTGTGATTTCCAAGGAATACAAATCTGAATGGGTACGTAAGGTCAGAGTAAGAAATGTGTATTTCCAGAACATGAAATAAAGAAGATCCAATGAAAGGGGTACAAAATGGTCAGATCAATACTGACATCAAGGAAATTCTAAACAAATTGAGACGTGATCTCTTTAAAGGACACAAGAATAATCATTATTCCATTCTCACTACGCGCCACTCAAAATGCTTAGAACAAATAAAAAGGGAATCGTTCACAAGTACATTTGCACCTGACAGTCTTGGTAATGTGTGTTTTCGGCAGGAACGGCATTTAAAATTATTTTACTATTTGAATAATATAATTAATTTGAAGTGCATTCGTTAAGTATTCAGACCCCTTGACTTTTCCCACTTTGTTACGTTACAGCCTTTTTCTAAAATGGATTAAATAAAAGTAATTGATTTACACCTCAACACAATCCATTCTTGAAGCTCTATGGGCAATTCCTTTGACCTCATGGCTTGGACTTTGCTCTGACATTCACTGTCTATAGACAGGTGTGCCCCTTTCCAAATCATGTCCAATCAATTAAATTTACCACAGGTGGACTCCCAGTTGTAGAAACATCTCAAGGATGATCAATGGAAACAGGACACACCTGAGCTCAATTTCAAGTCTCATCGCAAAGGGTCGGAATACTTATGTAAATAAGGTATTCCTGTTTTTTTATTTTTATACATTTGAAAACATATCTAAAAACCTGTTTTTGCTCTGTCACTATAGACTATTGTGTGTAGATTGATGTTTTTTAAATGTAAAAAAATCTATTTTAGAACAAGGTTGTAACGTAACAAAATGTGGAAAAAGTCAAGGGGTCTGAAACCTTTCCGAAAGCACTGTATTTGGATTTCTGGACAAATCTTATACATAGAAATTGACATATCATTAACCAATCACAGCCCTCCTTTAGGATTGCACATTCAGTAAATCACCAGCAGAGGGAGTTCCCTTTGAATCCATTTTCCCATACACTGTTGGTGGTGCCCATTAAAGGTATCATAACTTCAGAATTAGCAGAGAGCCCACTGGAAATCTGATGTACTTGTAGCGTATACTGTTCCAAACAAAGTCAAAATGAACAAAATCAAAAAGGGTAGTTCTGAGAAAATCATAAATAAGTTGAATCAATGGTGTGTGAACAATTTTATTTCAGAATCTAGACATTCTCAATGTTAGAGCACACCTAAGAGTATAACGACACCAAGATGTCTGTATCGTGTACAGTTCACAGGCAGCATGTATAGGTCTAAATAAAAGTCCAAAAATGGCCAGTTTCATCATGATCTTCGCAAAAATGGTTTGTGATACAAATGTGAAAAGTATGTTCAACATTCCTATATAAGAATTGGCAGAACAATCAGAGATGACAAAAATATGTTCTGCTCCCGCTGGAATTTCCCCCATTGTTAAAATGAAAGGCCACATAGATCTTTAGTTTAAAGACCCTCGCTGCCTTTAGTCTGAAATGTTGAGTTTGATCTGAAACCATTCCTGTGATTTTCCGATCCATTTGAAATAAAACTGTATATGCTTATTATGAAGGCAATATGTGATATTGCCATCTATTGTAAATTAAAAAAGGACATTTACTGAAGTAAATGTGGTGTGCCAGCTAATCTTAATAGTGGTAGTGACGGGAGTAGTAATGGTAGTAAGGAAAGGAAGATACCTAGTCAGTTATACAACTGAAATGTGCATTTAACCCAACCCCTCTGAACCCCTCTGAATCAGAGGTGAGGGGAGGCTGCCATAATCAACATCTTCAGCGCTCGGGGAACAGTGGGTTAACTGCCTTGCTCTGGGGCAGAAAGACAGATTTTACCTTGTCAGCACAGGGATTCGATCCAGCAACATTTTGGTTACTGGCCCAATGCTCTAACAACTAGGCTACCTGTGGTAATAACAGGTTTTTCATAGGCTTTGTTAGTTATAGTGACCTATTTTTGGGTGGTTTGTAGGTGTGGAGTTATTATAGTAGGCTAGAGTGCACTATATCATCATAAGCTCTCAAAATGTTTCAGTGGCAGTGATTTCAGTTTACAATGTTGAAGCCAACGAATGACGCAGCGGTCTAAAGCACTGCATGCATATATATGCATAATATATAAACATTGTCGTAGCAGAATCAGAATTCTTTAGGTAACATTTATAAATATATATTTTATTTCATGCTTATGTGAGATATGTCATTAGAATGTCTTTTTGATAATACTGTTGGCCGTTTGGAGTTCTGTTCTCTGTCAGGGTTCAGTTACTTGGGCCACAGAAAGGAGAGAGGTCAAGCTTGTCTTCATATGTAAACATATCTTTTAAACCATGTTAAGGGATGATTGAGGGGGAACAAATTATCTCTTGGCTCTACAATGTCTGTGTGCCAGTCACTGTCTCTCTGTGATCTAGGAGGGGGTGTATTTGATATGCCATTGGGTGAGGCAATGGTGGGTCCTGAGAGGTACCAAGAGCGAGATAATAACATAGTTTAGGAGACAAAGCTGAACGATAATTTATAGCCAATGCTGTATGGCTATGTGTGCCTTTGCTATAAAGGATCTCAGTTGCAATGTGTAAGCACTCTCAGAGATATAATTTATTAGACACTGAATTGATCTGAGAGTCACAGGGTTGTGATGGAGCTCATAATAATTAAAGATGGACTTTATGATAACTCTGACTTGTGTGGTGGTTTGCTCTCAATATTTGGTAATACAGGAAATTTCCACTACAACACATACACACACAGTTGACGTCAGAAGTTTCCATACACTTAGGTTGGAGTCATTAAAACGTGTTTTGTTTTTCAACCACTCCACAAATGTCTTGTTTACAAACTGTAGTTTTGGCAAGTCGGTTAGGACATCTACTTTGTGCATGACACAAGTAATTTTTCCAACAATTGTTTATGTGCATGACACAAGTAATTTTTCCAACAATTGTTTATTTCACGGTATCACAATTCCAGTGGGTCTGAAGTTAACATACACTAAATTGACTGTGCCTTTAAAGAGCTTGAAAAATTCCAGAAAATGTCATGGCTTTAGAAGCTTCTGACAGGCTAATTGGTATTTGAGTCAATTGGAGGTGTACCTGTGGATTTATTTCAAGGCCTACCTTCAAACTCAGTGCCTCTTTGCTTGACATCATGGGAAAATCACAAGTAATCAGAAAAAAAATGGGAGACCTCCACAAGTCTGGTTCAGCCTTGGGATCAATTTCCAAACGCCTGAAGGTACCATGTACATCTGTACAAACAATATAGTACCCAAGTATAAACACCATGGGACCACGCAGACATACCGCTCAGGAAGGAGACGCGTTCTCTCTCCTAGAGATGAATGTACTTTGGTGCGAAAAGTGCAAATCAATCCCAGAACAACAGCAAAGGACTTGGTGAAGATGCTGGAGGAAACCGGTACAAAAGTATCTATATCCACAGTAAAACAAGTCTTATATCGACATATCCTGAAAGGCCACTCAGCAAGGAAGAAGCCACTGCTCCGAAACCACCATAAAAAAGCTAGACTACGGTTAGCAACTGCACATGGGGACAAAGATTGTACAAATAAAAATGTTTGGCCATAATGACCATTGTTATGTTTGGAGGAAAAAGGGAGATGCTTGCAAGCCGAAGAACACCATCTCAACCGTGAAGCACAGGGGTGGCAGCATCATGTTCTGGGGGTGCTTGCTGTAGGAGGGACTGGTGCACATCAGAAAATAGATGGCATCGTGAGGGAGGAAAATGTGGAAATATTGAAGCAACATCTCAAGACATCAGTCAGGAAGTTAAATCTTGGTCGCAAATGGGTCTTCCAAATGGACAGTGACCCCAAGCATTCTTCCAAAGTTATGGCAAAACGGCTTAATTAAGGACAACAAAGTCAAGCTATTGGAGTGGCAATCACAAAGCACTGACCTCAATCCTCTAGAAAATGTGTGGGAAGAAAAGAAAAGGCGTGTGCGAGCAAGGAGGCCTACAAACCTGACTCAGTTACAGCAGCTCTGTCAGGAGGAATGGGCCAAAATTCACCCAATGTATTGTGGGAAGCTTGAGGAAGGCTACCCGAAACGTTTGACCCAAGTTAAACAATTGAAAGGCAATGCTACCAAATACTAATTGAGTGTATGTAAACCTCTGACCCACTAGGAATGTGATGAAAGAAATAAAAGCTGAAATAAATAATTATCTATACTATTATTCTGACATTTCACATTCTTAAAATAAAGTGGTGATCATAACTGACCTAAGACAGGGAACATTTACTAGGATTAAATGTCAGGAATTGCGAAAAACTGAGTTTAAATGCATTTGGCTTAGGTGTATTTAAACTTCCGACTTCAACTGTATATGTGTATATAGCCGTAATGATCTGATCATACCAAGCAACAAGGGATGGTAATGCATGGTTCCACACCAGAGGAGGCTGGTGAGGGGAGGATGGCTAATAATAATGAATGAAATGGAGTAAATGGAATGCTATCAAACATGGAAACCAGGTGTTTGATGAGTTTGAGACCATTCCATATTTTACTATTCCTTTCCTCCACATTTAAAACTTCCACCAGCCACCACTGTTCCAAACTCACCTCGGATGGCATATGCCAGGTATGCGTTAGAGACCGCAATGAGGTTGCCGTAGTAATACTTGTGCTCCCAGTCGTACTTGGCGACAGGCTGGATTTTTACCTGCATGGAACAGGAAAGAGTCAAAATTAAAGGACCATATACTTACAACAGAGCAACACTGAGTCAAGAACATTGTATATTGTGTTAACATGAGGACAGATATTCAAACAATGAAGCGCAAAACAGTGCTCGGTAATAAATTGCTTAGCTATCTAGACTTGCCACCCTTGCCTAAAAAAATTGTCTTTACATTGTTTGTCTGAGAACGTTGGTGTAATCACGCCGTGACCTTTTTCATGTCCTCAAGGACAGTTGAGGGCCCAGTGCAGCCGTTTTGATCTCATTATTAAATCATTACTCGGTAACATCTAAGAAATGTAGTGTAATCGTTACACATAATTGTTTTACATTTTCCAATGGTAAAAAAGCAACAAAAATAGTTTAACAAAGAAAATGTATTAAGCAAGAATTTTGCTAGGACTGTATGGGAGTGGTCTAAGTGCATTAACCCACAGTTAGGAATGTGGTGCGGGGTATACAACCTGAAAACTAACTTTTAATGGCAGAGCGGTTTGGAACAATTAACCGTAAAAGTATTTGGTTTTAAATATACTTAAGTATCAAAAGTAAAAGTATTAAATATTTAAAATTCCTTAACAAGAAAATGGTGCCGTTTAATTTTTCTTTATTAATAATTTAATATAATTAAATTAACATAATTTACAAACAAAGCATTTACAAACAAAGCATTCGTGTTTAGTGAATTGGACCATTTTCCTGCCCTGCTAAGCATTCAAAATATAACAAGTACATTTTGGTGTCAGGGAAAATGTATGGAGTAAAAAGTAGATTATTTTCTATAGGAAGGTAGTGAAGTAAAACAATATATAAATAGTAAAGTAAAAGTACAGATCGCTCCCAAAAACTACTTGAGTAGTACTTTAAAGTATTTTTACACCACTGTCGAACAGTAATCTATGCCGCTCGGTCATGTTGTCAAAAAGGCAGCATGATGCATTTTTCCGAAACACACATCTCTTTTCCATAAAATATATGCTTGATAATTCTAACTAGTTTTCATTGAGAAGACAGATAAAGGGCAAGAGCACTTGCCTCGTGTCATACTGTTGCAAGACTGTGAGGAACCTCTGGCTGGAATGGATCTTGTTAGCTACCCACTCATGCTGCATATAGTCAAGTTTAAGCAGACTTGAAAAATGCCACAAGGAATACAGACATATTGAAAGCATTCAATGATTTACTGTTCGCCAAAGTCCCTATACAGCTACAGTACTTTACAAAAAAAGATACCGGTTGCTTGCGTGCGTATCGGGATCGGCCATGAAAAGCCAACTGGTATTTACTCCTGAGGTGCTGACCTGTTGCACCCTCGACAACCAGTGATTATTATTATTTGACCCTGCTGGTCATCTATGAACATTTGAACATCTTGGCCATGTTCTGTTATAATCTCCACCCAGCACAGCCAGAAGAGGACTGGCCACCCCTCATAGCATGGTTCCGCTAGGTTTCTTCCTAGGCTCCAGCCTTTCTAGGGAGTTTTTCCTAGCCACCGTGCTTCTACACCTGCATTGCTTGCTGTTTGGGGTTTTAAGCTGGGTTTCTGTACAGCACTTTGTGACATCAGCTGATGTAAGAATGATTTTATAAATACATTTGACACGCTAGCTGCCGCATTTTCCAGATTTTTCTGAATAAATAAAATAATAAAATCAGTACTTGTCCCCGCTTTCTTTTTTTGCCGTGGTTAGGGCTGTGGAGGACATGAAGACATATGACTATATGCAGAGGGAATGATTTATGAAAAAATATAGAGATTTTTTAAAAACATATGCCACTGAGACCAGCATTTCTCTAGTGTTCCATTGGTTTTAAAATCAACTTTCTTTAGTTGTCTAGCAGCCAAAGGCATAATCCTAGTCATATTTGCAACCCATGCTAGTTGTTGAATCTTTAGATATCCCCTCCTTCTAAAATTCAAATGACTATTTCCATCTTTGTCATATGATGCCACTTGCATGTGCAGTGCGCTTTTTACAAGTGTTTTCCCACTAATCGCATTTGTTACCTTTGGGTGTACAACCATGTTCAAATCACTGCACTAATCAAATGTTTCCTGCAAATGAACGCAAGAAAAAAAGAAAAGAAAACCCAGTAAAATGAAACATATCTTTTGAACGGTTTGGGGTAGAAACTCGGTTTTTAGCATAATAATTGTGTAACCATGAAATTAACAAAGCTGTATTCAGTGTGTATATGGCACTCAGGATGCACACATATTTTAAAAGAGTTATTGACTTCGGAAAAAGTGGCCAGCTGGAAATTAGTATAACTGGCTATTTGGCCAACGGCCGGCGCTTAGTGAAAACACAGGAAAAAAATCCATAAATTGGTTGTTCTCTTCCAGGAAATAACACTTTTACACTGTTCGTTATATCAACTATTGTACAAATATGATACAAAACACTAGAAAACAAAATTGACTGCACTGGGCCTTTAATACTCAAAGTCTTACCTTGTTGCTGCCACGGGCCTTGCTGTCAATGCTTGAGTCTCGACTGGCCACAATTTCAACATTGTTAGATGTGATGGGAATGCAAGTGGAGCCATCATCCCCAGAGAGGCAGCTGGTGAAGAAACCAAATACAATGTTAACAAACTGGACACTTGATCTCCTAAAGAGATCTAGATTGAACATGGGTTTCAACATTCAATCAACCCAAATGTTTCACACAATACTGAAATGTGCATTTCTGTACCTGAGAAATCTCTGTTAAGGCAGAGATAAATACTGTACAACAGAATAAAGAAGAGGTAACTTTATTACTTACATGATCTGACACTCTTGGGTGTTCATGTTCTCTGAATTAGGGCCTGTGGATTCAGCCATGGTTGACCTGTCGCCTGCTCCTATAAGGTCTGCTCCCAGAAGTCCATTCAATTCACCATTGAAAGATGTTTTGCTTTGGTTCTCACTTGGAGAAGCATCTACGGAAACAAAAACCATATGGAAGACAGAGTGGACTACCTGATCTAATTAGCTGTGAGTCTCCAAACACCTGTGTGTAAACTTTAGACTGATACCACAAACGTGCTGTCACTGAAAAATAATGTCAGCTGCAACTATGTTATATCTGGTTAAAACAGTAAATTGGTATTTTGCATTTGCAAAATTATTTTGTGATATGAAAGTAAAGGTATTACATGTTAGAGAGAAGCTTCTCAGGAACACAGAACACTATTTCACGAGAATAGGATTGACCATTATTTTCAAGTTATCGTAAAAGGTTGGGGACAGGCAAATGTTAATCCCTAGTCAATAATGGCACTAAGTGGCCTGTCAGGATTCTTAAATTCAACACATCATCCAATATCGCATGATAGTAAATAAAAGCCAAAATATATATTTAATCGTTTATTATGCAATTTAGGCCGTATGGAATACATAATTTCAGTCATTTAGACCAATACATTTAAGGTAGGTGGTCACATTAACAATTTATGAAATCATCATACCTCTTTTTATACTACTTTATGCAAATTCGATACAAACATCCCTACACAAGCACCCCCACCAACACACTAAAAACAGAAACACCTCAGCATTCTCAAACAGCACCCCCACCTCTCACTAAATTTGACCTGTAGCAGAGTGCTACTAGTCCAATAACATAAAAGGTAAGCCTACACCCAAATAACATTGTCATGTTATTTTACTCTGGTGATGTGTGATAAACTGCAGCAAATAATTTGTTAAAGCACAGAAGAGAATGAGCCGCCTGCTAGCCAGCTGCACAGAAAGATAGATGGTACACATTTTCAATTCACTGATATTTAGCCTATTGATTTATCGATTGTAGGGCTGTAGCCACTGAATTCTGGTAGTTTTTACTTTAAATAATAAAACCGTCACAAAATTAGCCGCCGACACAATACAGCCAATGCAGCGCTGCCTCTCGCCCAACTCGATGCCTCAGCAAACTGCGTCAGGCACTCCCACACAGCTAGAAATCTAGCACTCATCATGGAAATGGAGGTGGCGAAAGGTGAATTTGGACCAATCCACACATCAAAACGTAGCTACAAGGCTCTACTTTGTAAGCTGCTGTTTTTATTCCTTAGTGTCTCTAGCTAGGTTTCCATCCAATTGGGCAACAGATGTGACTATTGAAAAACTGCATAAAAACATTTTCCCACACAATTGCCTTGTTGCAGATAAAAGGCTGTGTGTGAGTGATGACGTGGTAGACATAAAAAATACATTTTGCGGTTAAATCCCCCCTCCCAAAAAATAGAAGTTAAATGGGTTTCCATCACATTTTCAACTCTGGTTCTAAAACATTTGCGTTATATAGTGACTGTGACCACTAGTATTGCGTATAGCTTACATGGAGACAATAATTATGGACAAAAGCGCGAAAACATTTTTATTCGTCAAACGGCAGCCAAGCATCGATTCAGGTCATCAGAATAAGACCCTCGCGATATTTATTGGAAAGGAGCATCAAGCTCATCACCTTGCACTTGCGCAACAAGTTCAAACATAACTTATTCCATCTGTAGCCTAATAAACTGCCTGCTCTCCCGACGAGTCGAAGTGGGAGGACGACACGTCATCTCGTGACTCCCAAGTTTAATTCGATATGGTTATGATATCAATATTTGCGCATAAAAGCGTTAACACCGACAATCCTCGCATTATTCATTTTACCGACAAGATCCCACCTTGACTAGCGTATTTTGTTTTGTTGACAGTTGGAAAGTTAACCTTACATTTTTTTTCTCCAATCAGGCCCGTCATGAAAATATCTGACAATTATCAGATTTTTTTTAACCTTATATTTCAGTCAAAAGACGCCCGATAACAGTGAAACACCCTCATTATTAGCAACACAACCTTCACATCGATCTTACTCTGATAGGTTGAGGAAAACCCATTGCAAAGAGCAAATATGAACAAACCGATTTTACGGGTTTCACAAAAAGGGCTGTCCCACATATTTGAACGTTCTAACGTGACTAAACCGTCCGCATTACGTGCGCGAGTATTGTAATATACATTTACACACGTTATTCAATAATTTCATCCAAACTGCTCGCCAGCGTCGACATAACCGGGCACCGTGATGCTCTGCAAGTCCCGCGTCTCCCATGGTTTTTACAAGCATATTAACCCACGACGGTGTTTGAAAGGTGAAATTGGTCCACACTCTTATCCAGTTGGTGGCAGTAATGCACCTTAAAATTAGTTGGCAACTACCATATGAACTCCACAGAAGGATGAACAAGGAGAGATTAATCAAAATATAATAACTATATAGGTTTCCCATTTTATCTGTGGATTAATTGTCAGAGTAGAAAGCACATGATTTTGTGACTGAAAATGGGTAAAAAAAAAATAAAAAGGGACCATATGCATTTCAGGTAAAATAACCCAATTTTTATTTCCCATGACAAATTAGCTAGCAATGTCCATGAATATTTGTGTGTTTCAACCTGTGCTCAAATTAAAATAGTTGGTTTTGAACACGCCTGGTGGGGATAGACAAAAATCCACTAGTTCCGTCACCAACAAAAAAATCTTGGTCGACCAAGAGTCATTGGTTCTTTCGACCAATCGATTGTTGGATATTTTAAAACATTTTCTATACGTTTTTCCATGCGTTTGAATAAAATCAACTACATGTATCTTGTCTGATACATTAAGCGCACTGTTTGATTTAATAATTAAGACAGACAAATGACTCAAGGAGCCCAATGGCCACGCTGTATTAAAACAAATGACAGTAAGTGGCTGTTTTACTGGCGCATGTCGTCTCTCCTCCCTGCTGCAGCGACCAGGGACCATAGCACAGCAAGTGTTGATCGCACTGTCCATTCTGAAGCTGCAACATAATTACAGCCATTTAGATTAATTGTTTCTCTGACATCAAAATCCCCAATTTGTTTAAGAAAAACCTTCCCTATTCCCTCAACCCTTGCTCTTTTACGTGACACATGTATGCATCACATACACTTGACCAATAGGGCCAGACCTATAGCCTATCATAATTATAAGATGACATTTATTATTTAAAAAAACTCTGAACACGTGACAGCAAAATAGGTGCAGAGGACGTGAAAAACTTGAAAACAGGGAATGTTTACTGGTTGCGCAGAAGGGAAATGGATAGTTAGATGTGCGGAAGACACGGCTTGGTTCTGGAAACTACTGGAGATCAAGAAAAAGGAGGGTATAGGAGCAAGCGCTGCGTGAATGAATATTAGGCCTGTGTGTGACAAACAGGTGCTTCAGATTTTTTTTCTGACCATTTGGAAGTGTAAACTCTAAGTCTACCAGAGAGTCTGTTCTAACGAAATATATATACTGTATATGAAGCCTTTATTACAGCAAAGACTAAAAACAGTTGCATGCATTCGTGAATTGTGGTTCATTTATTGTTTAATTATTCAAAGCTCCCTTTAATTAATTTAAAACTAAAATGCTTGTTTACATTTCAACGCGCAAATGACCCATATGCTGTGTCATGACATACACGTATATATGTGTGTGTATGTATGTATGTATGTAAGTAACAAGGCCCAAGGGGGTGTGGTATATGGCCAATACACCACGGCTAATGGCTGTTCTTTAGCACAACGCAACGCGGAGCGCCTGGATACAGCCCTTAGCCGTGGTATATTGGTCATATACAACAAACCCGAGATGCCATATTGCTATTATAAAATGGTTACCAACAGTAAAAATAAATGTTTTGTCATACCTGTGGTATAGGGTCTGATATACCAAGGCTGTCAGCCAAGCCAATCAGCATTCAGGGCTCGAACCACCCAGTTTATGAATTGATATATAGGCCTAAGTAGGTTATGGCATTAAGACTAAACAGGACGCGCTCTTAGGACTACAGATCAATGGTGCTTAAACAAGGCTACTACTATACGAAGCCTACCAATGATAATGACATTGCTTAATATAATGATAATATAACAATAAGGTGGTCAAGAAAAAGGAGGGTATAGGAGCGAGAGCTGCATGCATACTATGTGACAAACAGGTGCTGTTGATTAACAATATTATTTTTCTACCCGTTTAGAACAGTGTAAACACTAAATGCATTAAGTAATACCAGAGTCTGTTCTAAAGAAATTAAAAATTGGAAAGCATTTACTACAGCATAGCAAAGATTAAAAACAGATGAATTTGTGAAAATGATTTATCCAACATTATGCAGTTGTGAGGCTTGGTGCTCACGGAATCAGTACGCTATTTAACAAACACTCAAACAGGCAGCAGGATCTGTCTTATTTCTGTAGATATTCAGTGCCAGTCAAATGTACAACTACTCATTCAAGGGTTATTTTAAATATTTTCTACATTGTAGAATAGTGATAAAATCTAAAACTATGAAATAAAAGGTATAGGCAAAAAAAAAAGTGTTAAACAATATTTACATTTTAGATTATTCAAATAGCCACCCTTTGCCTTGACAGCTTTGCATTCTTTCAACCTGCTTCATGAGGTAGTCACCTGGAATGCATTTCAATTAGGTGTGCCTTGTTAAAAGTTCATCTGTGGAATATCTTTCCTTCTTAATGAGTTTGAGCTAATCAGTTGTGCTGTGACAAAGTAGGGGTGGTAAACAGAAGACAGCCCTATTTGGTAAAATACCAAGTCCATGTCATGGCAAGACCAGCTCAAATAAGCAGAGTAACGACAGTCCATCATTACTTCTAGTCATGGTCAGTCAATCCAGAACATTAAGAACTGTGAAAGTTTCTTCAATTGCAGTTGCAAAAATCAAGCGCTATGATGAAACTGGCACTCATGAGGACTGCCACAGGAAAGGAAGACCCAGAGTAACCTCTGCTGCAGAGGATCATTTCATTGGAGTTACCAGCCTCAAAAAATTGCAGCCCAAATAAATGCTTCACAAAGTTGAAGTAACAGAAATCAAAATATCAACTGTTCAGAGGAGACTGCATGAAATCAGGCATTCATGGTCGAATTGCTGCAAAAAAAACCTACTAAAGAACACCAATAATAAGAAGAGACTTGCTTGGACCAAGAAAAACAAGCAATGGACATTAGATCAGTGGAAATTTGTTCTTTGGTTCCAACCGCCTTATCTTTGTGAGACGCAGAGTAGGTGAATGGATAATCTCCACGTGTGGTTCCCACCGTGAAGCATGGAGGTGGTGAGATGGTGCTTTGCTGGTGACACTGTCTGTGATTTATTTAGAATTCAATGCACACTTAACCAGCATCGCTACTACAGCATTCTGCAGCGATATGCTATCCTATCTGGTTTGGGCTTAGTGGGACTAACATTTGTTTTTCAAAAGGACAATGACCCAACACACCTCCAGGCTGTGCAAGGGCTATTTGATCAAGAAGGAGAGTGATGGAGAAAATGTACTGTTTCTGTAAATTGGTTATTGAGTTGGACAAAACTGTTGACATTGGGCTATTCATTAAAATGTATTGTCAAAAGGAAGCAATAGCATCATTTAAAACTTACATTTCAGGAATTTAATTTAATAGAAATCCATTTTCCAATGGATTTCTACTTAATAACCTCTAGTGACTCCCCATCCCGCATGAGGGAGCGTAATCAGACTGACACTAATTAGCATAACGCAATGGACATAAATATTCCTAGAAAATATTCCTATTCATGAAAATCACAAGTGAAAATATATTGAGACACAGCTTAGCCTTTTGTTAATCACCCTGTCATCTCAGATTTTCAAAATATGCTTTACAGCCAAAGCTAGACAAGCATTTGTGTAAGTTTATCGATAGCCTAGCATAGCATTTTGTCCAGCTAGCAGCAGGTAACTTGGTCACGGAAATCAGAAACGCAATCAAATTAAATCGTTTACCTTTGATGAGCTTCGGATGTTTTCACTCACGAGACTCCCAGTTAGATAGCCAATGTTCCTTTTTCCCAAAAAGGTTTTTTTTGTAGGTGAAATAGCTCCGTTTGTTCTTCAAGTTTGGCTGAGAAATCGCCCGGAAATTGCAGTCACGAAAACGCCTAAAAATATTCCAAATTAGCTACATAATAATCGACAGAAACATGGAAAACGTTGTTTATAATCAATCCTCAAGGTGTTTTTCAAATATCTATTCGATAATATATCCACCGGGACAACTTGTTTTTTAGTAGGACAGATTGGAATAATGGCTACCTCTGTATTTTACGCGAGAATCACTCTGGGAGCCATCAGGTGACCAGTTGCGCAATGTAGCCGCTTACGGGTGTTCAACATAAATGCGTAAAACTACGTCACAATGCTGTAGACACCTTGGGGAATACGGAGAAAAAGTAATCTGGTTGATAGCCCATTCACTGCTCAATAGGGACGCATTGGAACGCAGCGCTTTCAAAACACGAGGCACTTCCGGATTGGATTTTTCTCAGGCTTTCGCCTGCAATATCAGTTCTGTTATACTCACAGACAATATTTTTACAGTTTTGGAAATTTTTGAGTGTTTTCTATCCTAAGCTGTCAATTATATGCATATTCTAGCATCTTGTCCTGACAAAATAGCCCGTTTACTACGGGAACATTATTTTTCCAAAAATGAAAATACTGCACCCTAGTCACAAAAGGTTTTAACCAGGGGGGGAAATTGCCAAATTATCCCAAAACGTGCTATGATTTATTTATTTTTATGATATACAAGAAATCACCTAAAAAAGGGTTTCACCTACCCACCTTCAGTCAGTTTTTGGGCAACCTGCTGCCTAGTTATTTAGCTAGCTAGCTACTCATTTGTATTAAATAAAACCAAATGTGTTAGGTAGCCGTTGAGCACTTTAAAATTGTAACGTTAGCCAACTTACCTAACTAGTCTATAGCTAACTTGCCACGTAAATGTACTGCTAGTTTGATAACCTTGCAAACTACCAAGAAAGCAAGCAAACATCTAACCTGTAGCTAGTCTAGTAATGTTAGTTAGCTAGCCAACATCAATTAATTAATGTTTTACTAGCTAGCTAACATTAATTAGCTGACTTTAACTTGCATGACAGGGATGGTGCATTCTGCTGAAGTTAGGCTTTGATCAGACCGACAGTCATTGCATCAATACTGCATAATAAATTCTGCAGTGACACTTTATTCATCATGTAATCCAACATTTGTACTGGATATGTGTGCATTCCTTTTTGCTACTATTTGTCAAGTCTACACATACAATGATGCATATGTTGGATTTATCCAACGTATGCAGCACACAGAACGTTGGGTAATGAATGTAATTGTATTCCTCTGAGCAGAATAACAGCTCAGGTTACATCCATAACCCAATGTTACATCCATAACCCTAGAGGTTGTTCAGACAAAAGAGTGGGATAACACCATTTAAATTGGTCCAGATGAGTCCCTGGGACATCACTGTATCCACCACAGGATGCAACAGAATATAATTACCCAACAAGGTAACAGAATTTCAACTGTGGTATACAACCGTACACACAAGCGAGCTGAAAGCTATAACTTACATGATTCTTAATTGGGGTGCAACAGCACCAAGAGTGGAAGGCCTCTGTTTAGAACAGCCATCTCATGGATGGTTGAAAAGTATGTACGTACAAGGTTGACAGTACGCTCACTTCTGGGTTGAGAGAGCATGCCATGTCCAAAACCACAGACCCCAGTGATGGTGTGGACATAACATTGAGTCTCCAGTACCTCAAGAAAGTCATGGGTGTTGCCCAACTTGCAGCAGCACAGAGTCCAGGGAGGCCCCACTGAACAAGACCCATGAAGTGGCTATACCCGTGAACAACGCTATCTGGAATTGGTCTACCTGCTATAGAGTATGATTTTGACACGGCATTGATAATCCAATGTGCCAGTCTCTGCTCCCCCATAACACACAAAAAGCTGTTCTGTTTGACAAACAGTTATTGTTGCAGCAAGATATGCACTGTGTGCATGCAGGCAAAGTGTATGCAACTCATAACTCTCCTGTGAGCAGTGGGGAGGCAGGTAAAATGATTAACCCTCTAGACCACATGTCAAACTCATTCCACGGAGGGCCGAGTGTCTGCAGGTTTCCGCTCCTGCCTTGTACTTGATTGATAAATGAAAGCCCCTAATTAGTAAGAAACTCCCCACACCTTGTTGTCTAGGACTTAATTGAAATGAAAAAAACAATCCTGCAGACACTATGCCCAACATGGAACGAGTGACACCCTGCTGCTATTAGTCCATAGAAACATGGGCTAATATCTCAAAGTCACAAAGACATTTGTTGTGAAGTGTCTGTCCTATATCTGTGAGAAAAATCCTTACATTTGGCACTAAACTACTTCCATTCATTTGTTTTTTACTTCTACCGGAATACCTTCAAATGAGTCTGAGGCTTGTGTTCGTCCTAGAGCAAAACAACCAACATGTACATACACATTCAGGAGAGACTCACCTTTCCATAGATGGGTCATAGTGTGTAGCCCAAACTGTTCTGACTCTACAGAGGGAAGTTAGCAGATCTGCAGTACCGACTTCAGACGAGTCCCGTGACGCTTGTGGGGGTCGTAGAGCAAAACTGAGAACACCATGGTGTTCGTGAGTCTCATAATATTTTGAAGGCCAAACCGTTTGGGTGCTACAGACGTTTGTGAGAGAAAAAATGTCTCATGGTCTGACAAACGCCGCTGTAGCCCCGCCACCGCAGATACGGAAGGGAAACGTCAGCGGATGCGGTGATTGAGATGCAGCCAAAGCAAAAAACATCCAGCTGAAAGAAGGATTTTGACAGGTATTTGTTTATTATGCTAATTAGAATTGTGGGAACCTATGCACACTCCAAGATGATCTTCCTCAAGACCTGAGGGAACAAGTGAATTGCTGGAAAAGCATACAGCAGCCCCCTTGGCCATCTGTGCGATAGAGCATTGACCCCGAGTGGGCCTGCTGTACCCTTTACAAAAAAAAAAAAACACATAGGACAACGCAAAGCGAACAGTTCGGCGATGACCCTTCCAAATTGATACCTGATCATCTCCACTACAGTGGGATGTATCCTCCAGTCTGAAAGAAGAGGGCCTCCTGTGGGTTCTGCTGCCTGATTCTCCACCCCCGACAGGTGTATTGCTCTGAGGGATGTATAGTGTCTGTTTGCACAAAGCAATAGCTTCCTTGTGCAGTGACACTGACCTCAGTCCACCCCGGCAGTTGGCGCGCAACCTCGCTTGTGGCATCTGTCCGTTTCAGTAGTTGTCTTGTCAGTACTGGGAGGAAGTGCTGGAATGCAAGGCCTTTAGCTACAGTAGGTTGACATGAGCTGGTTTCCATGGCGCTGACCATACACCACGGAACCCTGACTGGTTCAAGACCGCTCACCAACCGTGTCCCTACATCCCTGCTAGAAGCAAGGGAATTTCTGAGCAGCATTTGCAAGCGGTTGTTTTCAAGACACCCCTGAAGCGTGGGAGTCACTAACGAAATTGTAGAGCGTAGCCTTGTGTTAGTGTGTAACACCCATTTGTTGGCCGTAGATTTTTTCCAGCTGGAAAGGTGGTACTAGAGTCAACAATGTCACGCTAGAGAATTGGTCCCACCAATACTCTGCGTACTGTGGTACAGAGGGGACACGGCTTGCATATAGTGGTGTGATCAAGGCGTTAGCTAGCCGTGGTTCAACTTGCTAACTAAACTAGCTAGCGTAATCGTACATTTGGCAAGCGTGACGTCGTTAAGATAACTAATGTAGCTAGCAAGCTAAATTAACTAATAGGCTAGCAACCGTAGTCAGTTAAAGTTAGCCTAACTAGCAGTCTGCTAACTTAGCTAGCTAATATGTTCGCAAATGTAAATTAGCTAGCTAACGTTAGCTAATAACTTGTGAAAAAGTTTAAGTTAACTAGCTAGGTACAAACGTGAGCATACGGAGCTAGCTCGCCTTTTGCAGCGTCCGTCCATAACTTTTGATAGGAAGGTTACGTTAGCAAACTAGAATTTTGTCCAAAGCTAGGTAGCTAAGTTAGTAGAATTAGCTTGCAATGCGGCCTAAAAGCGCTATTCATTCCAGTTAAACTTACCAACGCTGTTCCCGGGTCGGTCCAGCTTTAATATATCACGAAGATGCTGGGTTGCACCCTCTATATCTATGTTTGAATTTGAAGCCATACGTAAGGGATGGGGGGGAAACTGGGTCGTCGCAAAATAATGTATATTTTCGTTCTTTGCTGTCAGTGTTCAATTCGTTTGACCGAACGCCACTAACCGTCTAAACTTCCGCTGGGTGTTCATGCATTTCTCTCCCCAGCAAAAGCTAGTGCGCTGTATAGTTCCGAGGATACTGTCTGCTCCACATTCCACCCCAAATTGTGGCAGCATAGGTGGCATTCCTTCTGTCTGTTTAGCGAAAGCATTCCACTCCTAGTACTTCGTGATATATGCCAAAGATAGTTTAGCAAATAGAATGACAGGAGTGGAATGATAGCCGAACAGTCCGAAACCAAGACAAGTGGCGAACGAATCTACAATATTTATCCAACCGTAGCTTGGTTTCCATACAATTTGCGACAGATTTTCATGCGAATATAAAAAAATCTGCATAACACAATATGCGCATTTTTCCACAATAGATGTTTCTATCAAACATACTTTATGTGAATAAAAAGGCTGTTCGTGATGACGTTACCTACACAAAAATATCCCATAATGTCTAACGAACAAAATGTCGTTCGGCATTTATAAAATTGAAACCGGCATTTCATGTTTCCATCAATTAAAGGGAAAGGGAGATACCAAGTCAGTTTAACTGAATGCATTCAACTGAAATGTGTCTAAATGACACTAATAAAATATTGCCATTTCATATGGAATTACATTCCATACACAGAAAACCGCATGAAATACTATTGGTAGTGTACACATACAGTATTTTGCAGATGTTATCACTGGTGTAACAATATGCTTATGTTTCTAGCTCCAACAGTGCAGTAGTGCCTAACAATACAAAACAATACATGCAAATCTAAAAAAATAAATAAGAAAGGAATTAAGAAATATAGAAATGAATATAGAAATGACTGCCAAGAGTGTGCAAAGCGGTCATCAAGGCAAATGGTGGCTACTTTGAAGAATCTCAAATATAAAATCTATTTTGAAAGGTTTAACACTTTTTTGGTTACTACATGATTCCATATGTGCTATTTAGAACTATGTAGAACAAAAAACAGATATAGCCCTTGCTTCACCCCAGACTTGACTGCCCTCGACCAGCACAAAAACATCTTGTGGCGTTCTGCATTAGCATCGGAAAGCCATCGCAATATGCAACTTTTCAGGGAAGTCAGGAACCAATATACTCAGTCAGTTAGGAAAGCTAAGGCTAGCTTTTTCAAACAGAAATTTGCTTCTAATTCCAAAAAGTTTTGGGACACTGTAAAGTCCATGGGGAATAAGAGTACCTCCTCTCAGCTGCCCACTGCACTGAAGATAGGAAACACTGTCACCACCGATAAATCCACAATAATCGATAATTTCAATAAGCATTTTTCTAGGGCTGGCCATACTTTCCACCTGGCTACCCCTACCCCGGCCAACATCTCAGCCCACTCTGCAGCAACTTGCCCAAGCCCCACCTGCTTCTCCGTTACCCAAATCCAGACAACTGATGTTCTGAAAGAGCTGCAAACTATGGATCCCTATAAATCAGCTGGACTAGACAATCTGGACCCTCTCTAAAATGATCAGCCGAAATTGTTGCAACCCCTATTACTAGCCTATTCAACCTCTCTTTCGTATCGTCTGAGATCCCCAAGGATTGGAATGCTGCTGTGGTCATCCCCCTCCTCAAAGGGGGAGACACTCTAGACCCAAACAGTTACAGACCTATATCCATCCTGCTCTGCCTTTCTAAAATCTTCGAAAGCCAAATTAACAAACAGGTCACCGACAATTTTGAATCCCACCGTACCTTCTCCACTATGCAATCTGGTTTCCGAGCTGGTCATGTGTGCACCTCAGCCACGCTCAAGGTCCTAAACGATATCATAACCGCCATCGATAAAAGACAGTACTGTGCAGCCGTCTTCATCGACCTGGCCAAGGCTTTCGACTCTGTCAATCACCGTATTCTTATCGGCAGACTCAATAGCCTTGGCTTCTCAAATGACTGCCTCGCCTGGTTCACCAACTACTTGACAGACTGATAGAGTTCAGTGTGTCAAATCGGAGGGCCTGTTGTCCGGACCTCTGGCAGTCTCTATGGGGGTGCCACAGGGTTCAATTTTCAGGCCGACTCTTTTCTCTTTTCTTTGTATCAATGATGTCGCTCTTGCTGCTGGTGATTCTCTGATCCACCTCTATGCAGAAGACACCATTCTGTATACATCTGGCCCTTCTTTGGACACTGTGGTAACAAACCTCCAAACGAGCTTCAACGCCATACAACACTCTTTCCGTGGCCTCCAACTGCTTTTAAATGCTAGTAAAACTAAGTGCATGCTCTTCAACCGATTGCTGCCCGCACCCTCCTGCCCGACTAGCATCATTACTCTGGACGGTTCTGACCTAGAATATGTGGACAACTACAAATACCTATGTGTCTGGTTAGACTGTAAACACTCCTTCCAGACTCACATTAAGCATCTCCAATCCAATATTAACTCTAGAATCGGCTTCCTATTTCTCAACAAAGCCTCTTTCACTCGTGCTGGCAAACATTCCCTCGTAAAACTGACTATCCTAGCGATCCTTGACTTCGGTGATGTCATTTACAAAATAGCCCCCAACACTCTACTCAGCAAACTGGATGTAGTCTATCACAGTGCCATCCGTTTTGTCACCAAAGTCCCATATACTACCCACCACTGTGACTTGTATGCTCTCGTTGGCTGGCACTCACAGCATATTCGTCGCCAAACCCACTGGCTCCAGGTCATCTACAAGTATCTGCCAGGTACAGCCCCGCCTTATCTTAGCTCACTGGTCACCATAGCAGCACCCCCCCGTAGCACGCTCTCCAGCAGGTATATTTCACTGGTCATCCCTAAAGCCAACACTTACTTTGGCTGCCTTTCCTTCCAATTCTCTGCTGCCAACGACTGGAACGAATTGCAAAAATCACTGAAGCTGGAGTCTTATTTTTATTTATTTATTTATTTTACCTTTATTTAACCAGGTAGGCAAGTTGAGAACAAGTTCTCATTTACAATTGCGACCTGGCCAAGATAAAGCAAAGCAGTTCGACAGATACAACAACACAGAGTTACACATGGAGTAAAACAAACATACAGTCAATAATAAAGTATAAACAAGTCTATATACAATGTGAGCAAATGAGGTGAGAAGGGAGGTAAAGGCAAAAAAAGGCCTTGGTGGCAAGGTAAATACAATATAGCAAGTAAAACACTGGAATGGTAGTTTTGCAATGGAAGAATGTGCAAAGTAGAAATAAAAATAATGGGGTGCAAAGGAGCAAAATAAATAAATAAATTAAATACAGTTGGGAAAGAGGTAGTTGATAGGGCTAAATTATATGTGGGCTATGTACAGGTGCAGTAATCTGTGAGCTGCTCTGACAGTTGGTGCTTAAAGCTAGTGAGGGAGATAAGTGTTTCCAGTTTCAGAGATTTTTGTAGTTCGTTCCAGTCATTGGCAGCAGAGAACTGGAAAGAGAGGCGGCCAAAGAAAGAATTGGTTTTGGGGGTGACTAGAGAGATATACCTGCTGGAGCGTGTGCTATGCTTATACAGTGCCTTGCAAAAGTATTCGGCCCCCTTGAACTTTGCAACCTTTTGCCACATTTCAGCCTTCAAACATAAAGATATAAAACTGTATTTTTTTGTGAAGAATCAACAACAAGTGAGACAAAATCATGAAGTGGAACGACATTTATTGGATATTTCAACCTTTTTTAACAAATCAAAAACTGAAAAATTGGGCGTGCAAAATTATTCAGCCCCCTTAAGTTAATACTTTGTAGCGCCACCTTTTGCTGCGATTACAGCTGTAAGTCGCATGGGGTATGTCTCTATCAGTTTTGCACATCGAGAGACTGACATTTTTTCCCATTCCTCCTTGCAAAACAGCTCGAGCTCAGTGAGGTTGGATGGAGAGCATTTGTGAACAGCAGTTTTCAGTTCTTTCCACAGATTCTCGATTGGATTCAGGTCTGGACTTTGACTTGGCCATTCTAACACCCGGATATGTTTATTTTTGAACCATTCCATTGTAGATTTTGCTTTATGTTTTGGATCATTGTCTTGTTGGAAGACAAATCTCCGTCCCAGTCTCAGGTCTTTTGCAGACTCCATCAGGTTTTCTTCCAGAATGGTCCTGTATTTGGCTCCATCCATCTTCCCATCAATTTTAACCATCTTCCCTGTCCCTGCTGAAGAAAAGCAGGCCCAAACCATGATGCTGCCACCACCATGTTTGACAGTGGGCATGGTGTGTTCAGGGTGATGAGCTGTGTTGCTTTTACGCCAAACATAACGTTTTGCATTGTTGCCAAAAAGTTCAATTTTGGTTTCATCTGACCAGAGCACCTTCTTCCACATGTTTGGTGTGTCTCCCAGGTGGCTTGTGGCAAACTTTAAACGACACTTTTTATGGATATCTTTAAGAAATGGCTTTCTTCTTGCCACTCTTCCATAAAGGCCAGATTTGTGCAATATACGACTGATTGTTGTCCTATGGACAGAGTCTCCCACCTCAGCTGTAGATCTCTGCAGTTCATCCAGAGTGATCATGGGCCTCTTGGCTGCATCTCTGATCAGTCTTCTCCTTGTATGAGCTGAAAGTTTAGAGGGACGGCCAGGTCTTGGTAGATTTGCAGTGGTCTGATACTCCTTCCATTTCAATATTATCGCTTGCACAGTGCTCCTTGGGATGTTTAAAGCTTGGGAAATCATTTTGTATCCAAATCCGGCTTTAAACTTCTTCACAACAGTATCTCGGACCTGCCTGGTGTGTTCCTTTTTCTTCATGATGCTCTCTGCGCTTTTAACGGACCTCTGAGACTATCACAGTGCAGGTGCATTTATACGGAGACTTAAATACAATCCACCTGAGTGTAATCATCATCATTAGTCATTTAGGTCAACATTGGATCATTCAGAGATCCTCACTGAACTTCTGGAGAGAGTTTGCTGCACTGAAAGTAAAGGGGCTGAATAATTTTGCACGCCCAATTTTTCAGTTTTTGATTTGTTAAAAAAGTTTGAAATATCCAATAAATGTCGTTCCACTTCACAATTGTGTCCCACTTGTTGTTGATTCTTCACAAAAAAATACAGTTTTATATCTTTATGTTTGAAGCCTGAAATGTGGCAAAAGGTCGCAAAATTCAAGGGGGCCGAATACTTTCGCAAGGCACTGTATCTCCCTCTCTGACTTTAAGCATCAGCTGTTAGAGCAGCTTACTGATCACTGTATCTGTACACAGCCAATCTGTAAATAGCACACCCAACAACCTCATCCCCATATTATTACTTAGCCTTTTTCACCCCAGTATCTCTACTTGCACATCATCATCTGCACATCTATCACTCCAGTGTTATTGCTAAATTGTAATTATTGTAATTACTATGGCCTATTTATTGTTACCTCCCTACTCTTCTACATTTGTACACACCGTACATTGATTTTTCTATTTTTTTTCTATTGTGTTATTGATTGTACGTTTGTTTATGTGTAACTCTGTGTTGTTGTTTTTGTCGCACTGCTTTGCTTTATCTTGTACAGGTCGCAGTTGTAAATGAGAACTTGTTCTCAACTGGCCTACCTGGTTAAATAAAGGTGAAATAAAAATAAATATATATATTTTTATAGTTTTGATGTCTTCACTATTATTCTACAATGTAGAAAATAGTTTTAAAAAATAAAGAAAAGAAAAATAAAGAAAAATAAAGAAAAATGAATGAGTATGTGTGTCCAGACTTTTGACTGGTACTGTATACAATTTACCACAACTGGACTCCAATGCATTCGGAAAGTATTCAGACCCCTTCCCCTTTTCCACATTTTGTTACGTTACAGCCTTATTCTAAAATACACTGCTCAAAAAAATAACACATCCTTGATCGCAATGAATTAAATATTCTTATTAAATACTTTTTTCTTTACATAGTTGAATGTGCTGACAACAAAATCTCACAAAAATGATCAATGGAAATCAAATTTATCAACCCATGGAGGTCTGGATTTGGAGTCACACTCAAAATTAAAGTTGCTGTTGCGCCTTCTTCACCACATAATTTGTGTAGACGGGCCATTTCAGGTTCTCAGTGATGTACATGCCAAGGAACTTTCACCCTTTCCACTGCGGCCCTGTCGATGTGGATGGGGGCGTGCTCCCTCTGCTGTCTCCTGAAGTTCACAATCCTTTGTTTAGTTGAAATTAAGGTTATTTTCCTGGCACCACTCCACCAGGGCCCTCACCTCTTCGCTGTAGGCTGTCTCATTATTGTTGGTTATCAGGCCTACCACTGTTGTCATCTGCAAACTTGATGATTGAGTTGGAGACATGCGTGGGGAGGTTGGTAAGGTACAATGATATGATCCTTTACAAGCCTTTCAAAGCACTTCATGACAGAAGTGAGTTGTACATTTAGCTACCTTCACTTTCTTGGATACAGGAACAATGGTGAACATCTTGAAGCAAGTGGGGACAACACTGGGATAGGGAGAGATTGAATATGTTTGTAAACACTCCAGCCAGCTGGCATCGGTGTCCGTGACATGGCTGGTTTTCCCATTATATTCCGTGATTGTCTGATGTCCCTGCTACATACTCATGTCTGAGCCGTTGAATTGTGAGTCCACTTGGTCTCTGTACTGACGTTTTGCCTGTTTGATTGCCTTACATAGTTGAATAGTTGCAATAATAGCATAGTTGAATTGTTTGTACTCGTACATGTTCCCATTCACCTTGCCGCAGTGAAATGCAGTGGTTCTCGCTTTCAGTTTTATGCGAATGGTGCCAACTATCCACGTTTTTTGGTTTAGATAAGTTCTAATTGTCGCAGTGGGAACAACATCCTCTATGCTTTTCCTGATGAACTCAGTAACAGTCAGTATATACGCCAATGTTATTCTCAGAGCCATCCAAGAACATATCCCAAACCGTGTGATCAAAACAATCTTGTAGCATAGATTCCAATTGGTCAGACCAACTAAGAAAACAAATAACGTGTCCATCTCAAATATTCTGCACCCTTTCTTTAGCCTTGCTGAAGGCCAATAAAGGTTGCCAATAAACACAAGGTCATACTTTTTATACGTCTTTTATTTCTGTCTGCCACCAGAATAGTACAGTGGGGCAAAAAAGTATTTAGTCAGCCAACAATTGTGCAAGTTCTCCCACTTAAAAAGATGTGAGAGGCCTGTAATTTTCACCATAGATACACTTCAACTATGACAGACAAATTGAGAAAAAAAAAATCCAGAAAATCACATTGTAGGATTTTCTATGAATTTATTTGCAAATTATGGTGGAAAATAAGTATTTGGTCAATAACAAAAGCTCAATACATTTAGCTCAATACATTGTTATATACCCTTTGTTGGCAATGACAGAGGTCAAACGTTTTCTGTAAGTCTTTACAAGGTTTTCACACACTGTTGCTGGTATTTTGGCCCATTCCTCCATGCAGATCTCCTCTAGAGCAGTGATGTTTTGGGGCTGTTGCTGGGCAACACGGACTTTCAACTCCCTCCAAAGATTTTCTATGGGGTTGAGATCTGGAGACTGGCTAGGCTACTCCAGGACCTTGAAATGCTTCTTACGAAGCCACTCCTTCGTTGCCCGGGCGGTGTGTTTGGGATCATTGTCATGCTGAAAGACCCAGCCACGTTTCATCTTCAATGCCCTTGCTGATGAAATTAGCTTTTCACTCAAAATCTCACGATACATGGCCCCATTCATTCTTTCCTTTATACGGATCAGTCGTCCTGGTCCCTTTGCAGAAAAACAGCCCCAAAGCATGATGTTTCCACCCCCATGCTTCACAGTAGGTATGGTGTTCTTTGGATGCAACTCAGCATTCTTTGTCCTCCAAACACGACGAGTTGAGTGGAGGACAGAGGAGCCTCTTAAAGAAGAAGTTACAGGTCTGTGAGAGCCAGAAATCTTGCTTGTTTGTAGGTGACCAAATACTTATTTTCCACCATAATTTGCAAATAAATGCATAAAAAATCTTACAATGTGATTTTCTGGATTTTTTTCCTCATTTTGTCTGTCATAGTTGAAGTGTACCTATGATGAACATTACAGGCCTCTCACATCTTTTTAAGTGGGAGAACTTGCACAATTGGTGGCTAACTAAATACTTTTTTTTCCCTACTGTATATATTGTAAGTCTGTGAATGACAGCATAACTTAGAGACAGATGCCTTTAATCTTCTTTATTGAACCAGTGACACCAGCAAAATGTTTTAACCAGTAACCCCAACAGACAGGCTGGTAGAGGAAAAGCATCAGTTATGCAAGTCCTTGATTGACAGCAAAAAATAGTAACAATAGAAAATTAGAAACTGTCAACCAAATAAAAATAGAAAATAAGAACACACTCCCTTCCCAATCTGCCTTTACTGTTAAAATATTATAGCATGAGATAATTCTTGGTGATTTCCTTGTCACACAACAAGCAAGAACTGTTTCTCTGTTTTCCAAAACAATGTGTGTAATTAAAGGCGCAGTACTTACACTGTCCCTTCTGGCAACGAGACTGCAGTAAAGCTTAGACTCCCCTCCCTATGTATTTGGACAGTGAAGCTAAAATAACTAAATTTGTCTCTATACTCCATCTAGGATTCGAGATCAAATGTTTCGTATGAGGAGACAGTACAGAATGTCACCTTTTATTAGAGGGCATTTTCATCCATATGTTTAACCGTTTTAAATTAAAGGACTTTATGTATCTAGTCACCCGCATGTAAAGTATTTTGACAAATTCACTTATAGACTATTAAAGTAGTCAAAAGTTTAGTATTTTGTCCCATATTTCTTGCACTCAATGAAGCTCATCAAGCTTGTGACTCTATGAACTCTCTGGATGCACTTGCAGTTTGTTTTCGTTGTGTTGTTTGCCCAACTGAATGGTGAATGATAACTGGAGTAATTTTCTTTCTAAGTGGGTAAATAAGATGTTTCTGAAAACTTTAAATTAATCCTGAGAATACCATGTTTAAGAAAAAACATGAATGAATCGTGGAACAATGATGAGCAAGATGCCATTCAGAGGCTACATCAAAACATGCTAAACTCTCACCATTACCAATAACAAGGGAGCTAAGCATTTTTTGGGGGGGTATGACTTTCGTGCCTCTGTAACCTTATTACTCATCATTATTCATGATTCATTCATGATTATCCATAATCATGGCAGCATCTACATGAATGTAGAAGTGTTCAGAAACATCTTCCATTCTTACTTACTATAAAAAGGACTCCAAAATGGAACAAGTCATTATTCACCATTCAAAATGCATCCAACAAGTCTGTAGTCACACTCTTGATTTAGTGATTGTGTGCAAGGAATATGGGACAAAATACTAATCTTTTGACTACTTTAATATAAGTTCATTTGTCCAAATACTTGACTTCTTCAAATGTGGAGACTGTTTCCACATAATGTTTTCATTTGTAAAATGGTAAAACAGATAAAGCATGTATGAAAATATCTTCAAATAAAAGCTGACATTCTGCACTGTCGCCTAATATGAAACATTCTATTTCAAATCTAAAGTGCTGGAGTATAGAGCCAAAAGATATATATATATACACTGCTCAAAAAAATAAAGGGAACATTTAAACAACACAATGTAACTCCAAGTCAATCACACTTCTGTGAAATCAAATTGTCCACTTAGGAAGCAACACTGATTGACAATACATTTCACATGCTGTTGTGCAAATGGAATAGACAACAGGTGGAAATTATAGGCAATTAGCAAGACACCCCCAATAAAGGAGTGGTTCTGGAGGTGGAGACCACAGACCACTTCTCAGTTCCTATGCTTCCTGGCTGTTGTTTTGGTCACTTTTGAATGCTGGCGGTGCTTTCACTCTAGTGGTAGCATGAGACGGAGTCTACAACCCACACAAGTGGCTCAGGTAGTGCAGCTCATCCAGGATGGCACATCAATGCGAGCTGTGGCGAGAAGGTTTGCTGTGTCTGTCAGCGTAGTGTCCAGAGCATGGAGGCGCTACCAGGAGACAGGCCAATACATCAGGAGACGTGGAGGAGGCCGTAGGAGGGCAACAACCCAGCAGCAGGACCGCTACCTCCGCCTTTGTGCAAGGAGGAGCACTGCCAGAGCCCTGAAAAATGACCTCCAGCAGGCCACAAATGTGCATGTGTCTGCTCAAACAGTCAGAAACAGACTCCATGAGGGTGGTATGAGGGCCTGACGTCCACAGGTGGGGGTTGTGCTTACAGCCCAACACCGTGCAGGACGTTTGGCATTTGCCAGAGAACACCAATATTGGCAAATTCGCCACTGGCGCCCTGTGCTCTTCACAGATGAAAGCAGGTTCACACTGAGCACGTGACAGACGTGACAGAGTCTGGAGACGCCGTGGAGAACGTTCTGCTGCCTGCGACATCATCCAGCATGACCGGTTTGGCAGTGGGTCAGTCATGGTGTGGGGTGGCATTTCTTTGGGGGGCCGCACAGCCCTCCATGTGCTCGCCAGAGGTAGTCTGACTGCCATTAGGTACCGAGATGAGATCCTCAGACCCCTTGTGAGACCATATGCTGGTGCGGTTGGCCCTGGGTTCCTCCTAATGCAAGACAATGCTAGACCTCATGTGGCTGGAGTGTGTCAGCAGTTCCTGCAAGAGGAAGGCATTGATGCTATGGACTGGCCCGCCCGTTCCCCAGACCTGAATCCAATTGAGCACATCTGGGACATCATGTCTCGCTCCATCCACCAATGCCACATTGCACCACAGACTCTCCAGAAGTTGGTGGATGCTTTAGTCCAGGTCTGGGAGGAGATCCCTCAGGAGACCATCCGCCACCTCATCAGGAGCATGTCCAGGCGTTGTAGGGAGGTCATACAGGCACGTGGAGGCCACACACACTACTGAGCCTCATTTTGACTTGTTTTAAGACACATTACATCAAAGTTGGATCAGCCTGTAGTGTGGTTTTCCACTTTAATTTTGAGTGTGACTCCAAATCCAGACCTCCATGGGTTGATACATTTGATTTCCATTGATAATTTTTGTGTGATTTTGTTGTCAGCACATTCAACTGTGTAAAGAAAAAAGTATTTAATAAGAATATTTCATTCATTCAGATCTAGGATGTGTTATTTTAGTGTTCCCTTTATTTTTTTGAGCAGTGTATATATAAACTCAGCAAAAAAAGACATGTCCTCTCACTGTCAACTGCATTTAATTTCAGCAATCTTAACATTTGTAAGTATTTGTATGACCACAACAAGATTCAACAACTGAGACAAACTGAACATGTTCCACAGACATGTGACTAACAGAAATGGAATAAAGTGTCCCTGAAAAAGGGGGGGTCAAAATCAAAAGTAAGTCGGTATCTGGTGTGGCCACCAGCTGCATTAAGTACTGCAGTGCATCTCCTCCTCATGGACTGCACCAGTTCTTGCTGTGAGATGTTACCCCACTCTTCCACCAAGGCACCTGCAAGTTCCCGGACATTTCTGGGGGGAATGGCCCTAGCCCTCAACCTCTGATCCAACAGGTCCCAGACGTGCTCAATGGGACTGAGATCCGTGCTCTTCGCTGGCCATGGCAGAACACTGATATTCCTGTCTTGCAGGAAATCACGCACAGAACGAGCAGTATGGCTGGTGGAATTGTCATGCTGTAGGGTCATGTCAGGATGAGCCTGCAGGAAGGGTACCACATGAGGAAGGAGGATGTCTTCCCTGTAACGCACAGCGTTGATTGCCTGCAATGACAACAAGCTCAGTCTGATGATGCTGTGACACACCGCCCCAGACTATGACGGAACCTCCATCTCCACCTCCAAAATCAAAGCATCACCCCTGGTGAGACAAAACCACAACTCGTCAGTGAAGAGCACTTTTTGCCAATCCTGTCTGTGACCGTGGGTTTGTGCCTATAGGCAGGCAACGTTGTTGCCGGTGATGTCTGGTGAGGACCTGCCTTACAACAGGCCTACACGCACTCAGTCCAGCCTCTCTCAGTCTATTACGGACAGTCTGAGCACTGATGGAGGGATTGTGTGTTCCTGGTGTAACTCTGGCAGTTGTTGTTGCCATCCTGTACCTGTCCCGCAGGTGTGATGTTCAGATGTACCGGTCAGCTGTCCGTCCTGTCTCCCTGTAGCAGTCTTAGGCGTCTCACAGTACGGACATTGCAATTTATTGCCCTGGCCGCATCTGCAGCCCTCATGCCTCCTTGCAGCATGCCTAGGCACGTTCACGCAGATGAGCAGGGACCCTGGGCATCTTTCTTTTGGTGTTTTTCAGTCAGTAGACAGGTCTCTTTAGTTTTCATAACTGTAATTGCCTATCGTCTGTAAGCTGTTAGTGTCTTAACGACCGTTCCACGGGTGCATGTTCATTAATTGTTTATGGTTCATTGAACAAGCATGGGAAACAGTGTTTAAACACATTACAATTAAGATTTTTATTAATTATCTTTGAAAGACAGGTCCTGAAAAAGGGCTGTTTCTTTTTTTGCTGAGTTTATATATACACAAACAGGACCAGTCAAACGTTTGGACACACCAACTCATTTAAGGGTTTTTACTTTATTTTTACAATTTTCTACATTGTAGAATAATAGTGAAGATGTCAAAACTGTCCAAACTAACACATGGAATCATGTAGTAAACAAATATATTTTACATTTGAGATTCTTCAAAGTAGCCACACTTCGCATTGATGACAGCTTTTCACAATCTTTGCATTCTCTCAACCAGCTTCACCTGGAATGCTTTTTAAACAGTCTTGAAGGTGTTCCCACATTCTTTTTTTTTTTTTACCCCTTTTTCTCCCAAATTTCGTGGTATCCAATTGTTGTAGTAGCTACTATCTTGTCTCATTGCTACAACTCCCGTACGGGCTCGGGAGAGACGAAGGTTGAATGTCATGCGTCCTCCGATACACAACCCAACCAGCCGTACTGCTTCTTAACACAGCGCGCATCCAACCCGGAAGCCAGCCTCACCAATGTGTCGGAGGCTACACCGTGCACCTGGCAACCTTGGCTAGCGCGCACTGCGCCCGGCCCGCCACAGGAGTCGCTGGTGCGCAATGAGACAAGGAGATCCCTACCGACCAATCCCTCCCTAACCCGGACGACACTAGGCCAATTGTGCGTCGCCCCACGGACCTCCCGGTCGCGGCCGGTTACGACAGAGCCTGGGCGCGAACCCAGGGACTCTGATGGCACAGCGCTGTAATTGAGACGGTTTGGGATGAGTTGGAAAAGTACAGCGCCCTTAACCACTGCGCCACCCGGGAGGCCCCGTTCCCACATATTCTGAGATACAGAGAGACACAACGTAGGTGAACGGATGATTTTCACATGTGTGATTCCCACAGTGAAGCATGGAGGACGTGTGATGGTGTGGGGCTGTTTTTCCTTAACTTTTCCAACTCATCCCAAACCGTCTCAATTGGGTTGAGGTTGAGTGACTGGGGAGGCCACGTCATCTTTCCTTATTTGAGCTGTTCTACCCATAAATTGGACTTGGTCATTTACCAAATAGGGCTGTCTTCTGTATACCACCCCTAACTTATCACAACACAATTGATTGGCTCAAACTCATTAAGAAGTAAAGAAATTACACAAATTAACAAGGCACACCTGTTAATTGAATTGCATTCCAGGTGACTACCTCATGAATCTGGTTGAGAGAATGCCAAGTGTGTGCAAAGTCATCAAGGCAAAGGTTTGCTAACTTGAAGATTTGTTTAACACTTTTTTGGTTACTACATGATACCTACCATATGTGATATTTCATAGTTTTGATGTCCTCACTATTATTATATAATGCAGAAAATAGTACAAATAAAGAAAAACCCTGTAATGAGTAGATGTCCAAACTTTTGATTCATAACTCTAGAAGACCCAGAGTTACCTCTGCTGCAGAGGATAAGCTCATTAGAGTTAACTGCACCTCAGATTGCAGCCCAATAAATGCTTCACAGAGTTCAAGTACCAGACACATCTCAACATCAACTGTTCAGAGGAGACTGCGTGAATCCTGCCTTTATGGTTGAATTGCTGCAAAGAAACAACTACAAACCACTACACCAATAAGATGAAGAGACTTGCTTGGGCCAACAAACACGAGCAATGGACATTAGATTGGTGGAAATCTGTTCTTTGGTCTGATGAGTCCAAATTTGAGATTTTTGGTTGCAACCACCATGTCTTTGTGAGACGCAGAGGAGGTGAACGGATGATATCCGCATGTGTGGTTCCCACCATGAAGCATGGAGGTTGTGGTGTGATGGTGCTTTGCTGGTGACACTGTGATTTATTTAGAATTCAAGGCACACTTAACTAGCATGACTACCACAGAATTCTGCAGCGGTACACCATCCCATCTGGTTTGCGCTTAGTGGGACTATCATTTGTTTTTCTACAGGACCTCCAGGCTGTGTAAGGGCTATTTGACCAAGAAAGAGAGTGATGGTGCTGCATCAGACGACCTGGCCTCCACAACCACCTGACCTCAACCCAATTGAGATGGTTTGGGATGAGTTGAACAACAGAGTGAAGGAAAAGCAGCCAACAAGTGCTCAGCACATGTGGGAACTCCTTCAAGACTGTTGGAAAAGCATTCCCCATGAAGCTGGTTGAGAGAATACCAAGAGCGTGCAAAGCTGTCATCAAGGCAAAAGGTGGCTACTTTGAAGAATCTCAAATAAACAATTGGATTTGTTTAACACTTTTTTGATTACTACATGATTCCATATGTTATTTCATAGTTCTACAATGTAGAAAATAGTAAAAATAAAGACAAATCTATATATAGATATATATAGGCTTCACTGTCCAAATACATATGGAGGGCAGAGTATACAACCATAATTGCTGTAAAAAATACAAAAATAAAAAGCATAATTTGATGTATGCCTGTTCCCTATTGCAAAACTTCTCCAAAAGTACTCTGATGGCACAAAGTGCTCCCAATTGCCAAGAGCATCCTTCAATTCATTATTGGCTATTTATGCGGTGTTGTCCAAAAAAAAAAAAGACAGTTTAAGAAAAAAATAAAATAAATGGGAACCTTATGTCCATATACACTGATGATACAAAACATTAGGAACACCTGCACTTTCCATGAGATTGACCAGGTAAAAGCCATGATTCCTTATTGATGTCACTTGTTAAATTCATGTGGATGAAGGGTTGGAGACAGGTTAAATATGTATTTTTTTGTTGCATTTTATCTGCATCTTGCTTGAGAAAATCAGTGATAGAGCAGATCATATAAAACACTGTGCTATAGAACTACTGACTAGAACCTAAATTGTTGTCCATAAAATGCCAAGACAATTAAAATAAGAGTGAGGAGGTAGGTGTAAGGAGAGAAAGGCAGAGGAACAATGAGCTGAAATCATTAAGAAAAAGTCAACTTTTATTGTGTATCGTGGCTTTAGTATTCATTGTCACAGAGAGCAGTGAGCAGGAAATGGAAAACTTGCTGGTCTGAGGGGAGGGTGTCTTATTGACCATATTTTCTATGATTCTTTGGATCGCTGCAGCAACCTGATATGACAATGAATGTTAATATAAACTTAACAAAATAAGCTAAATGTAGTTGTATACACCAAGGCAAGCCACAACACAAAGGGGAGTAAGAGAAAACAACAGGATCTAAGAAATGTTGAGTCCAAACATAAAACTAAAATGGAAGAGAAAATGGTGCAGGTAGGTTGGTATTTTTTTCCTTTTCTGGCATCTTCAGATATTCAAGCTCCCCAGCATCATGCAGGTCAGCGTAGGGCAGTGTTTCCCAACTCCGGTCCTCACATACCCCCAACAGCACACATTTTAGTTGTAGGCCAAGAAAAAAAAACGAATTAAACATATCATGGGCATGATGATTAGTTGACAAGTAGAATCAGGTGTGCTTGTCCGGGGCAACAACAAAAATATGTAATGTTGGGGGTACTCAAGTACTGGGGTTAGGAAACACTGGCGTAGGGAACGAGACTGATGGTTCTGCGAGCTCTCAGCAAAGGAACACATCTCAATTCAGTTGGAGGCATGTAGCCTATGTGCCTGTAGGTCTCTGTGATTGACATCTGGAATCCGGTGTAATTTCTCTAACAGGTATGGAAGATACAGAGGGATGGTTGGGCATTTAGGTGTCGTCAGCCTTCCCTCATATCCTTCCTGCACACCTCTGGTGTCCTTAGCCGAAATTGTGCAGCGCGAGCCGGAACATGTCATTGGTGCATACCCAAGCATCATTAATGTTTTTCAGGATGAAACTCTGATGAAATCCCATGATGGGGTCCTCATCGGCCTGTAACACAAAGACAGAGCTTAGTCAAGTCACAGTTCTATGGCTGTGTATCCAATCCACAGTTGGGTGCATCTCTGACAAGGGTTGATTTTGGCTGGGTCCACAAACACAACAAACACATTCCTGATACTCTACTATCAATTAACTTATCCGGAGTGGCCGCGTTGCTAAATTCTCTGGATGCCTCTTCCCGATTAGCTAAACAACCGAAGCTTCTGCACATGTGTGGGATTCTCTACTTTACGCACAGTCTGTACTCGTTCGGCTGCCCGGAGAACAGGATACTCTGGCAAATTTCAGTTATGATGGAGAATGGTGCTTGTTTAATCATGTTAGATCAAACCTGAATAAATGTTAGCAAGAGCACATAATGATAGTATTCTACAAAACAGAATAGCATTGTATAACGTTACTGTGAGACAAAAAACACCACCTAATTTGTTATGGATTTCTGGATGATTGTGCTAATGGTTGTATTTCTCTCTCATGCGGCCAAAACGCAACAGCACGCGCCATAGGCAAAATATGTGCTTTGATTTGTTAACACAATCTGCAAAAAAATTATCATTGTACATAATTTAAAACACTGTACATAATTAAAGAAGATCTATACTGAACAAAAATAGAAACGCAACATGTAAAAACTGTTGGTCCCATGTTTCATGAGCTAAAAGAAAGATCCCAGAAATGTTCCATATGTACAAAAAGCTTCTCTTGCTCAAAGTTTGTACACAAATTTGTTTTTGAAGGAGTGTGCAAATGGCATGCTGACATGCAGCAATGTCCACCAGAGATGGTGGACATTGCAAGCTGAAAATGTCCCAGTTCTTCCATGGCCTGCATACTCACCAGACATGTCACCCATTGAGCATGTTTGGGATGCTCTGGATTGACGTGTATGACAGCATGTTCCAGTTCCCACCAATATCCAGCAACTTCACACAGCCATTGAAGAGGAGTGGGACAATATTCCACAGGGCACAATCAACAGCCTGATCAACTCTATGCATAGGAGATGTGTCACGCAGCATGAGGCAAATAGTAGTCACACCAGAAATTGACTGGTTTTCTAATCCACAACCTTACTTTTTTTTCTTTTTAAGGTATATACAGTGCCTTGCGAAAGTATTCGGCCCCCTTGAACTTTGCAACCTTTTGCCACATTTCAGGCTTCAAACATAAAGATATAAAACTGTATTTTTTTGTGAAGAATCAACAACAAGTGGGACACAATCATGAAGTGGAACGACATTTATTGGATATTTCAAACTTTTTTTAACAAATCAAAAACTGAAAAATTGGGCGTGCAAAATTATTCAGCCCCTTTACTTTCAGTGCAGCAAACTCTCTCCAGAAGTTCAGTGAGGATCTCTGAATGATCCAATGTTGACCTAAATGACTAATGATGAAAAATACAATCCACCTGTGTGTAATCAAGTCTCTGTATAAATGCACCTGCACTGTGATAGTCTCAGAGGTCCGTTAAAAGCGCAGAGAGCATCATGAAGAACAAGGAACACACCAGGCAGGTCCGAGATACTGTTGTGAAGAAGTTTAAAGCCGGATTTGGATACAAAAAGATTTCCCAAGCTTTAAACATCCCAAGGAGCACTGTGCAAGCGATAATATTGAAATGGAAGGAGTATCAGACCACTAAAAATCTACCAAGACCTGGCCGTCCCTCTAAACTTTCAGCTCATACAAGGAGAAGACTGATCAGAGATGCAGCCAAGAGGCCCATGATCACTCTGGATGAACTGCAGAGATCTACAGCTGAGGTGGGAGACTCTGTCCATAGGACAACAATCAGTCGTATATTGCACAAATCTGGCCTTTATGGAAGAGTGGCAAGAAGAAAGCCATTTCTTAAAGATATCCATAAAAAGGGTTGTTTAAAGTTTGCCACAAGCCACCTGGGAGACACACCAAACATGTGGAAGAAGGTGCTCTGGTCAGATGAAACCAAAATTGAACTTTTTGGCAACAATGCAAAACGTTATGTTTGGCGTAAAAGCAACACAGCTGAACACACCATCCCCACTGTCAAACATGGTGGTGGCAGCATCATGGTTTGGGCCTGCTTTTCTTCAGCAGGGACAGGGAAGATGGTTAAAATTGATGGGAAGATGGATGGAGCCAAATACAGGACCATTCTGGAAGAAAACCTGATGGAGTCTGCAAAAGACCTGAGACTGGGACGGAGATTTGTCTTCCAACAAGACAATGATCCAAAACATAAAGCAAAATCTACAATGGAATGGTTCAAAAATAAACATATCCGGGTGTTAGAATGGCCAAGTCAAAGTCCAGACCTGAATCCAATCGAGAATCTGTGGAAAGAACTGAAAACTGCTGTTCACAAATGCTCTCCATCCAACCTCACTGAGCTCGAGCTGTTTTGCAAGGAGGAATGGGAAAAAATGTCAGTCTCTCGATGTGCAAAACTGATAGAGACATACCCCAAGCGACTTACAGCTTTAATCGCAGCAAAAGATGGCGCTACAAAGTATTAACTTAAGGGGGCTGAATAATTTTGCACGCCCAATTTTTCAGTTTTTGATTTGTTAAAAAAGTTTGAAATATCCAATAAATGTCGTTCCACTTCATGATTGTGTCCCACTTGTTGTTGATTCTTCACAAAAAAATACAGTTTTATATCTTTATGTTTGAAGCCTGAAATGTGGCAAAAGGTTGCAAAGTTCAAGGGGGCCGAATACTTTCGCAAGGCAATGTATATGTGACCAACAGATCTTTGCTTCACGGAAACGTGGCTCACTGGAGAGACTCTGTCCGAAGCGGTGCAGCCAACGGGTTTCTCCACACATCGCGCAGACAGAAACAAACATCTTTCTGGTAAGAAGAGGGGCGGGGGCGTATGCCTTATGACTAACGTGACATGGTGTGATGAAAGAAACATACAGGAACTCAAATCCTTCTGTTCACCTGATTTAGAATTCCTCACAATCAAATGTAGACCGCATTATCTACCAAGAGAATTCTCTTCGATTATAATCACAGCCGTATATATCCCCCCCAAGCAGACACATCGATGGCTCTGAACGAACTTTATTTAACTCTTTGCAAACTGGAAACCATTCATCCGGAGGCTGCATTCATTGTAGCTGGGGATTTTAACAAGGCTAATCTGAAAACAAGACTCCCTAAATTTTATCAGCATATCGATTGCGCAACCAGGGGTGGAAAGACCTTGGATCATTGTTACTCTAACTTCCGCGACGCATATAAGGCCCTGCCCCGCCCCCCTTTCGGAAAAGCTGACCACGACTCCATTTTGTTGATCCCTGCCTACAGACAGAAACTAAAACAAGAGGCTCCCACGCTGAGGTCTGTCCAACGCTGGTCCGACCAAGCTGACTCCACACTCCAAGACTGCTTCCACCACGTGGACTGGGACATGTTTCGTATTGCGTCAGACAACAACATTGACGAATACGCTGATTCGGTGTGTGAGTCCATTAGAACGTGCATTGAAGATGCCGTTCCCATAGCAACGATTAAAACATTCCCTAACCAGAAACCGTGGATTGATGGCAGCATTCGCGTGAAACTGAAAGCGCGAACCACTGCTTTTAATCAGGGCAAGGTGTCTGGTAACATGACCGAATACAAACAGTGCAGCTATTCCCTCCGCAAGGCTATCAAACAAGCTAAGCGTCAGTACAGAGACAAAGTAGAATCTCAATTCAACGGCTCAGACACAAGAGGCATGTGGCAGGGTCTACAGTCAATCACGGACTACAGGAAGAAATCCAGCCCAGTCACGGACCAGGATGTCCTGCTCCCAGGCAGACTAAATAACTTTTTTGCCCGCTTTGAGGACAATACAGTGCCACTGACACGGCCTGCAACGAAAACATGCGGTCTCTCCTTCACTGCAGCCGAGGTGAGTAAGACATTTAAACGTGTTAACCCTCGCAAGGCTGCAGGCCCAGACGGCATCCCCAGCCGCGCCCTCAGAGCATGCGCAGACCAGCTGGCCGGTGTGTTTACGGACATATTCAATCAATCCCTATACCAGTCTGCTGTTCCCACATGCTTCAAGAGGGCCACCATTGTTCCTGTTCCCAAGAAAGCTAAGGTAACTGAGCTAAACGACTACCGCCCCGTAGCACTCACTTCCGTCATCATGAAGTGCTTTGAGAGACTAGTCAAGGACCATATCACCTCCACCCTACCTGACACCCTAGACCCACTCCAATTTGCTTACCGCCCAAATAGGTCCACAGACGATGCAATCTCAACCACACTGCACACCGCCCTAACCCATCTGGACAAGAGGAATACCTATGTGAGAATGCTGTTCATGGACTACAGCTCGGCATTCAACACCATAGTACCCTCCAAGCTCGTCATCAAGCTCGAGACCCTGGGTCTCGACCCCGCCCTGTGCAACTGGGTACTGGACTTCCTGACGGGCCGCCCCCAGGTGGTGAGGGTAGGCAACAACATCTCCTCCCCGCTGATCCTCAACACTGGGGCCCCAGTGTTGGGTGCGTTCTGAGCCCTCGGAGTGTGAGGTGTCAGGAAAATAACCTCACACTCAACGTCAACAAAACTAAGGAGATGATTGTGGACTTCAGGAAACAGCAGAGGGAACACCCCCCTATCCACATCGATGGAACAGTAGTGGAGAGGGTAGCAAGTTTTAAGTTCCTCGGCATACACATCACAAACAAACTGAATTGGTCCACTCACACAGACAGCATTGTGAAGAAGGCGCAGCAGCGCCTCTTCAACCTCAGGAGGCTGAAGAAATTCGGCTTGTCACCAAAAGCACTCACAAACTTCTACAGATGCACAATCGAGAGCATCCTGGCGGGCTGTATCACCGCCTGGTACGGCAACTGCTCTGCCCTCAACCGTAAGGCTCTCCAGAGGGTGGTGAGGTCTGCACAACGCATCACTGGGGGCAAACTACCTGCCCTCCAGGACACCTACACCACCCGATGTCACAGGAAGGCCATAAAGATCATCAAGGACATCAACCACCCGAGCCACTGCCTGTTCACCCCGCTATCATCCAGAAGGCGAGGTCAGTACAGGTGCATCAAAGCTGGGACCGAGAGACTGAAAAACAGCTTCTATCTCAAGGCCATCAGACTGTTAAACAGCCACCACTAACATTGAGTGGCTGCTGCCAACACACTGACACTGACTCAACTCCAGCCACTTTAATAATGGGAATTGATGGGAAATGATGTAAATATATCACTAGCCACTTTAAACAATGCTACCTTATATAATGTTACTTACCCTACATTATTCATCTCATATGCATACGTATATACTGTACTCTATATCATCGACTGTATCCTTATGTAATACATGTATCACTAGCCACTTTAACTATGCCACTTTGTTTACATACTCATCTCATATGTATATACTGTACTCGATACCATCTACTGTATCTTGCCTATGCTGCTCTGTACCATCACTCATTCATATATCCTTATGTACATATTCTTTATCCCCTTACACTGTGTACAAGACAGTAGTTTTGGAATTGTTAGTTAGATTACTTGTTGGTTATTACTGCATTGTCGGAACTAGAAGCACAAGCATTTCGCTACACTCGCATTAACATCTGCTAACCATGTGTATGTGACAAATAAAATTTGATTTGATTTGATTTGAACAGATGCATATCTGTATCCCCAGTTATGTGAAATCCATAGATTAGGGCCTAATGAATTTATTTCAATTGACTGATTTCCTTATATGAACGGTAACGCAGTAAAATTGTTGAAATTGTTGCATTTATATATTTATTCAGAGTAAATGCATATTACCATGAAATTAGAGGTAAAATGGTTGGCATGAACGTTTCACCAGTAAAATTTGAAGAATTATCATTCACAATTTACAGTGAGAAATGTGAAGGGAGGGTGAGCACAACAATGTGATTTTAAAGTAGAGCTAATGTGCAGAATGAGATAGACATTTCTTCTCTGGGGAAGAGGCTTCCAGGGGGAAGGGATGGGGGAGGAACTGGGCGGTTACAGTCAGCGGTTGCAGTTAGCCTCAGCCTAACTTATACAATCACACTGCTTGTGACAAACCCCAATTCCTGATCAGGCTATTCCAGTCAAACAGAGCACAAGCAGGTGTGAACAAGCACTAATGGAGATAGAGCCGCAGACAAAAAGCAAGTAATCCCTTTAGGTGTCAGTGGAGACAAGGCATACATAACTCTGTAAGGTTTACTGCTCAGTGATCATGATGGCATTGGCTCCTTCAAATGACACATTGGTGTTCTAAAAAGCTTCTAACAATCAGCAGCTAGCAAGTTGAAGGTCCACAGTGAAGATCAGAGCTAGCATATAATGCCATTATTGCGGCTGAGACTAGTTGCGATAATTGGTCAATACAGAATGACTACGTTGCCCCGTTCAAAAAATGCAGAACCAAGAACAGATATAGCCCTTGGTTCACTCCAGACCTGACTGCCCTTGACCAGCACAAAAACATCCTGTGGCGGACTGCAATAGCATTGAATAGTCCCCACGATATGCAACTGTTCAGGGAAGTCAGGAACCAATACACGCAGTCAGTCAGGAAAGCAAAGGCTAGCTTTTTCAAGCAGACATTTGCATGCTGTAGCTCTAACTCCAAAAGGTTTTGGGACACTAAAGTCCATGGAGAACAAGAGCACCTCCTCCCAGATGCCCACTGCACTGAGGCTAGGTAACACGGTCACCACCGATAAATCCATGATATCCATGAACTTCAACAAGCATTTCTCAACGGCTGGCCATGCCTTCCTCCTGGCTACTCCAACCTCGGCCAACAGCTCCGCCCTCCCCGCAGCTACTCGCCCAAGCCTCCACAGCTTCTCCTTTACCCATATCCAGATAGCAGATGTTCTGAAAGAGCTGCAAAACCTGGACCCAAACAAATCAGCTGGGCTTGACATTCTGGATCCTCTATTTCTGAAACTATCCGCCACCAATGTCGCAACCCCTATTACCAGCCTGTTCAACCTCTCATATTGTCTGAGATCCCCAAGGATTGGAAAGCTGCCGCGATCATCCAACTCTTCAAAGGACCCAAACTGTTACAGACCCACTGTATCCATCCTGCCCTGCCTATCTAAGGTCTTCAAAAGCCAAGTCAACAAACAGATCACTGACCATCTCGAATCCCAACGTACCTTCTCCGCTGTGCAATCTGGTTTCCGAGCCGGTCACGGGTGCACATCAGCCACGGCCAAGGTACTAAATGATATCATAACCGCCATTGATAAAATACCGTCTTCATCGACCTGGCCAAGGCTTTCGACTCTGTCAATCACCATAATCTTTTTTTTTTTTTTGTGATTTTTACCCCTTTTTTCTCCCCAATTTCGTGGTATCCAATTGTTGTAGTAGCTACTATCTTGTCTCATTGCTACAACTCCCGTACGGGCTCGGGAGAGACGAAGGTTGAATGTCATGCGTCCTCCGATACACAACCCAACCAGCCGTACTGCTTCTTAACACAGTGCGCATCCAACCCGGAAGCCAGCCGCACCAATGTGTCGGAGGCTACACCGTGCCCCTGGCAACCTTGGCTAGCGCGCACTGCGCCCGGCCCGCCACAGAAGTCGCTGGTGCGCGATGAGACAAGGAGATCCCTACCGACCAATCCCTCCCTAACCCGGACGATGCTAGGCCAATTGTGCATCGCCCCATGGACCTCCCGGTCGCGGCCGGTTACGACAGAGCCTGGGCGCGAACCCAGGGACTCTGATGGCACAGCTGGCGCTGCAGTACAGCGCCCTTAACCACTGCGCCACCCGGGAGGCCCAATCACCATATTCTTATCGGCAAACTCAGTAGCCTAGGATTTTTCGAATGACTGCCTTGCAAGGTTCACCAACTACTTTGCAGACAGAGTTCGGTGTGTCAAATCGGAGGGCATGTTGTCCGGACCTCTGGCAGTCTCTATGGGGGTGCACCAGGGTTCAATTCTCAGGCCGACTCTTTTCTCTGTATATACCAATGATGTCTCTCTTGCTGCAGGCGATTCCCTGATCCACCTCTCCGCAGATGACACCATTCTGTATACTTCCGGCCCTTCCTTGGACAGTGCTAACTAACCTCCAAACGAGCTTCAATGCCATCTCAGTTCACGATAACAACACCCACCCGTAGCACACATTCCAGCAGGTATATCTCACTGATCATCCCCAAAGCAAACACCTAATTTGGCCGCCTTTCCTTCCAGTTCTCTGCTGCCAGTGACTGGAACTAATTGCAAAAATCGCTGAAGATGGAGACTTTAATTTCCCTCACCAACTTTAAACATCAACTATCTGGAGCAGCTAACCGATCGCTGCAGCTGTACATAGTCCATCTGTAAATAGTCCACCCAATCTACCTACCTCATCCCCATACTGTTTTTATTTTATTTACTTTTCTGCTCTTTTGCACATCATCATCTGCTCATTTATCACTCCAGTGTTAATCTGCTAAATTGTAATTATTCGCTCCTATGGCCTATTTATTGCCTACCTCCTCATGCCTTCTGCACACACTGTATATAGACTTTCTTTTTTCTACTGTGTCATTGACTTATTTATTGTGTTATTGGCTTGTTTATGGTTTACTCCATGTTGTTTATTGTAACTCTGTGTTGTTATCTGTGTCACAATGCTTTGCTTTATCTTGGCCAGGTCACAGCTGCAAATGAGAACTTGTTCTCAAGTAGCCTACCTGGTTAAATAAAAGGTGAAAAAAATATATATAAAATACCAGTCGAACAAGCCAGCCTTCACTATGATCTAGGTTCAGATTCAACAAACAAACCACATGGTTGTCCCAGTTTTTGGTCATTTCCCCCCCACTTTAACCAGAGTGTAAAAACATTATCTGGTGAGTAAATATATATTTTTAACTCCCTGAACACACAGTGGTCTCTCATAATCAAACTCCAGTATGAATAAATCCCTCTATGGCATGAGATTAGTAAAAGCCCAACTGAACCATGGTCAGTCAGAACACAGATCCTTACTGACAGTAAGTAGGGAGAAGATGGGGCATTAGACCACAGACAGATCAAGGGTTGTGCTGGGCAAGCCTGAAGAACTCATTGGTGCAAACACAGGCATTGCTGAAATTGTTCAGAAAAAAGGTGTTCTAAAAGCCCAGGACCTGGTCATCATCTTGCCTGAGAGACAGACACATACAATAATATACAATAACCCTGACTTTTAAAGTACTTATCAACCTCGTAAAAAATAAGGGTATGTTTGTGTGTAACACAGGAATGCCTGGTCCATGGCCTCTTCTATTTGCTTAGGCAGATAAATAACATCATAGCTATTTATTAACTCGGTGAACAAATGGCTTGAAACTGTGGTGAAGCTGAAAACAGATGTACCTAGCTGTGCTTTTAACAATGAAGTTTGATCAAACAGACAGAACCGATACTCTTCATTTAAAGCAGGTGGGGATGTCTAGCATGCAAACTACTCAGCTGTTGGTTTAAGAAACTGGCAATATTGATTTTTACAGTGATATAATGAGAAATACTTACTTTTAGTTGTCCTACTACCATACTCATTATGCAGCTGTCAGGGGTGGGCTGGTGGTCTTGTGCTGTTATACTGTGAGCAATTTTTAAGAAGGGGAGAGTCTGAAAAAAAGAAATAAGAAACATGACAGATGTATCAGAGACAAGCACATTCCACCAGGATGTCTACTGGATATCCTGTTCAATCAGTATACTCCTGACATATTACTGACGTAGTCCATTCTGTCATCCTCAGGACAAATATTTTAAAATGTCACTCACAGAAAGTTTCTCAACAATTGCTGCCTTTCCCTGGAATTGCTGTCCTTCCCACGTAAGGCATGATGCATCAATCTGTTAAAAGGAAAAGCAGAGGCTTGAATTCATAAGCATAAGGAACATTGGTGGTATATTTAGGGTGGAAGGATGTGAAGTGCCAAATATTTTAAAAGCACGACTAGCTTTTCTACGCATACTCAAGGGTGTGAAGGAGTATGTAATAATTTAGGCAAGTGCCATGTGGAAGCATAGAAGAACGGGCTCTGCTGCTCTTATCTTATTCTTTGATGAAAATCAAATTGTTTGAGGCCAAATAAGATAGCAACCAGAAGCCTTCCAGTAAAACATTTTCATTATAATGTAAATGAGTCAGCTTGTGCAGTTCTCCTTCCATCTAAAAATGTAAATTGTGGGTGATTCTCATGAAACCAGTTAACCATGGCAGCAATAAATTGACTTCGAACACCATAATGTATCTGCAACAGTCAACTACCATTCTGAAGACTAAGATACCTAGTTAATGGCAGAGTGTATTATTTTAAATACATATCACATTTGTCTGACTTTAGTTAATTTTCACCCCAAATTCTCATTACCGAAATGCTTCTGGATTAAATCCTCAGGTCATTTTATACAATTTAACATATTTGAATAAAACATTATGATGTAGTTTGTCCATAAATAATACAAATGTTATACCATGTGAAGTTTACATTAATCTTTTATATGCATTCTGTAAAAACACAGTCTGTGGACATCTTTCTCATTACCGTAACAGAGTTCTTCCAAAACTCAAATTTGATTGAATAAAGTTGTATTCACCCATGATGCATTATCTAGAGTAGTCAGACGAGCACAAGTTCATTTAATTTCTTCACTTATATGCGGGAACGAGGATTTTATTCTCAAACACCCCCTTTAATACACTTGACCTTCACATTACCAAAATGACTAAAAACTTAAAATGAGATTATTGTGGACTTCAGGAAACAGCAGAGGGAGCAAATCGGTGTCCAAAAATACAGATTTCCGATTGTTATGAAAACAGGAAATCGGCCCTAATTAATCGGCCATTCCGATTAATCGGTCGACCTCTAGTACAGGTGCATCAAAGCTGGGACCGAGAGACTGAAAACCAGATTCTATCTCAAGGCCATCAGACTGCTAAACATCATCACTAAATCAGAGAAGCTGCTGCCTACATTGGAGACCCAATCACTGGCCACTTTAATAACTGGATCACTAGTCACTTTAAACAATGCCACTTCAATAATGTTTACATATCTCACATTACTCATATCACATGTATATACTGTATTTTATACCATCTATTGCACCTTGCCTATGCCTCTCGGCCATCGCTCATCCATATACTTACATATTGTCATTCACCCCTTTAGATTTGTGTGTATTAGGTAGTTGTTGGGGAATTGTTAGATTACTTAGATCGGAACTAGAAGCACAAGCATTTCGCTACACTTGCATTAACATCTGCTAACCATGTTGATGTGACAAATAACATTTGATTTAGATTTGACATATTTCCAGCATCCAAACAGTGGTGAATGGATACACAAAACACCAAAAAGTGTCATGACATTAGCGATTGTCATTAGGCCAGAATTTACGCGTCAACTGCTGTCTGTTTGTCTCTGTGTTGGCCACTCGTCTCTGCCTTGGCATTATATCCATTCAGAAACCTTTCATGCCTATGACATGCAGCCTATTTTTCTTGATATTTAGTTTTAAATATTGTAATAGGCTCATGTTTTACCAGTACGGCGTACCCTCACTATTTATTTTGCCGTGCTTTACAGGCATATCAGGTTATTCCATTTGTCCATGGGATGACATTCAATTTAGAAATTGTATTTTTATTTTACCTTTACTTAACTAGGCAAGTCAGTTATTATTTCCAATGATGGCCTAGGTTAACTGCCTTGTTCAGGGGAAGAAGGACAGATTTTTACCTTGTCAGCTCGGGGATTCGATTTAACAACCTTCTGGTTATTTTCCAACGCTCTAACCACTAGGCTACCCGCCGCCGCAATTTTCTAAATATCTTAGAAAATAAAAGGTTATTTTTGTCAATTGCATTAAGATCAGTGATTTTAGTATTATGCAAGTCATTTGGGCTTAACAAATGACACCGTTTGATGATGTATTGTGTTAATGAATATCTAAGAGCTCAGTAGTTTTTCAATGGCAAACTATGTAACACTCATTACCGAAACATGCATTCTCATCTCTGAAAATGTATTATGCACCAATATTTAGGAAATATATATATTTTTTTCAACATTTCAGTAATTTTGCCTTAATCTGATAGTGTGCCCTTTGTTCTTTATTCAAATATCTGTACATAAAAATAACATGTATGCACAAGCAATTATGACAATTATGACTTTTTGGAACTTTGGAACCTATATTTTGCATTTGTAATTGTGGAATTTGTGGTAAAATCAGAGGTTAAAGTAAAGCAGTACAGTCCAAAATAAATACTGGGCATATGCTGTACCAGTAAAACATAAGCCTATTACAATAATAAAAATAAAAAAATGTAATTTTATGGGGGACTATTACACCACTATTTATCATTAGCGCATGTCAGAGGCAGGAAACATTTGTGAATGAAAACAGGTGGTATAGCCTACGTTCCAAAATGCAATGTGGTTTGACGAGAACACTGAAATTATGCCAAGGCAGAGACGAGTGTCCGACTAAGAGGCGAGCACGGACAGCAGTCTAATGACAATCGCCAAATGTCATTACAATTCTTGGTGTTTTGTGTAACAAAAGTCTTTCCATTCACCACTGTTTGGAGGCTGGAAATATGTTTACGAGTGGATGAAGGTGCACAGGAAGCCTTGTAAAGGAGCACTTGGAAGTGATTGTTTGACAAATCAGATGAAAACATCATGACTGGTTGTTTATGCCACAATAAAAAGGAAATACATTTTAAAAGTTAAATGACAAATCTTTACGACGAGGCTAACAGAGATCCTATTGAATTCATAGGAATTCTATATGTACACTACCGTTCATAAGTTTGGGGACACTTAGAAATGTCCTTGGTTTTGAAAGAAAAGTAAATTTTTTGTCCATTAAAATAACATCAAAATGATCTGAAATACAGTGTAGACATTACTAATGTTGTAAATGACTATTGTAGCTGTAAACAGCTCTTCATTTTCTTGGCAATTTCTCACATGGAATAACCTTAATTTCTCAGAACAAAAATAGACTGACAAGTTTCAGAAGAAAGTTCTTTGTTTCTGGCCATTTTGAGCCTGTAATCGAACCCACAAATGCTGATGCTCCAGATACTCAACTAGTCTAAAGAAGGCCAGTTTTATTGCTTCTTTAAATCAGAACAGTTTTCAGCTGTGCTAACATAATTGCAAAAGGGTTTTCTAATTATCAATTAGCCTTTTAAAATTATAAACTTGGATTAGCTAACACAACGTGCCATTGGAACACAGGAGTGATGGTATCTGATAATGATAAAAAATGACGTTTCCAGCTACAATAGTAATTTACAACATTAAGTCTACGCTGTATCTCTGATCAATAAGATGTTGTTTTAATTGACATTTTTTTTGTGCTTAGGACATTTCTAAGTGACCCCAAACTTTTGAACGGTAGTATGTTGCTAAAGTTAACTAGCTTGGTTAAAATTGTGGCACTGAAGTCCCATACCGGGAAGAAATACCGGGAAGAAATAAAAATATACTTTCACCCCTGGGTAAAATGCATAATATCTGATCAAATACCTACAGATCCGATTCTTAGTGATCCAAGAAGAATAATAGAGAAAGATGTGTTTATGTGCCAGTTTCATGAGAATCACCCTGCTACCAATAGGGGGCACACAAACAATACACTGAATCAAGAACGCTCACTCAGCAGAATGTAAAGAAAAGGGTACAATCAACAGCTTGCTTGTTCTCACAATTGATAAATGGACATTACAATTATTTGAGCAGCTTAAAATATGTTACTATATGCTGTATATTACACATCTTATTGAAATATATTATGCTTTAGCTTGGAAGTGTCCAAGTAGTATGCATATTTGCATGTCCTCCACAGTCTAACTTGATGCTTCAGACCCTGTTTCTTTGGCCCAAAAAGTTCCTCAGATGAATGCTTGTCAAAACTTGTTTGATCTAGCATCAGTCTCTGAAAGACATAAACCAAGTAAAGGTTTGAACAGTTACATTGAAATAAGGAAAGACTACGGTACATGTATTGATTGAACAATCTTTACTTTGGTTAGCGTTTTGGATAGAATTATCAGGGAGCATTTGCTCACAGGAATGGCGATATGATACACTACTTTTCTATTTGAATAACAACAACCTTACATTAACAAATATTTAATTAATTGTTGAAATTCATTACTGAATTAGTTATTACAGATGCAGAGGAGGTGGATAGATGGTTGAAGGTGGAAAAATGGGGCATTCATGTGCTCGTAGGAACCGGGAAGTCGTAAGTCCGACATGATTGTGTTCTAGAACTGTTAAATTCGGACCAATTCTTCAAACAACAATATTTTAGCTAGCTTGACAAGATAGCTAATGTTGCTAATAATATAGTTAGCTAGCTTGGTTAACATTGACAATATGGTCAAACTAGCAACATTATCCACATTGATAATTTTGTAACGGTCAAAAACATGTTGTCATCCTTTGGTTGAAAGGTGAAAAGTTGCATCTTTGGGTAACAACATTTTCTCAGTTTCCCATTTGTAATGCCGACTTGGGAGGGTCATTCAAGTGAAACTTCCCATTCCTAACTCCAAACTTCCGATAACTCCCAACAGCACGTGAACGGTCCATAAATACAAGGGGCTGACAACAGGACAGAGTAACTATGATAAATATTCATTGGTACAGATTCACATTCTGAGACTCACATATATTGCTCCAAGCTGGGTCCTGTCAGTGTCAAAGAGCTGGTAGTAATGTTGCACAAAGCTGGATCCTATCTGTTCCCAAATTGGCTTTTCCCCCATTCTGAATCACCTGGCAACAAGCACTAGTGGAAGAGACAATCTTATAAGTATAGACAATCCAAAGATATAAACCAAACTCAATAAACCAAACTCAATAAATCTGGTCAAGAAGACCAGGTAGAGCAGGGGTTGGCAACAGGTGATTTTTACTGGTATTTATTGTATTTTTTGGTAAAACATTTTTAAATAAAGAGACTAAAATCACCAGGAATTCAGCACAACATTTGTTTCATTTTGGAAGTATATTCCCAAGTATCCCCCCAGGTATGAAATGATTGTATTTGAAAATAACAATCTATTTTTAGGCTTAGTTGTAGTCAAATTGCAGTATACATATTATTAAGAGTGCACGTCCAATTATCCATGATCTGCCCTACCCTACAGACATATGCAGGTTAGGCAAAGAGTATGTAGGAAATATATTTTGGAAATCAGTGCTTCAACAATACATTCACAGCACAAAACAAAAAAAACTGTACATGCGCTCCTAAAAAAAATAGCACTGTAGATAGTGTATTATTCTTTGGGTATTTTTTCCAGTGTTCATACCTATCCTGACCATACTAGTTAACATTAGTTGGTCTTGTTTTGATAAGTGCGACATCAATAACACAGCGCGTCATGCGTCTCCCCCACGCACGATAACTTTATACGAGGCTTGCATACCAAAGTTATTCACATGAACCTAGTAAATAGTCCTCCATTATAGTCATACTTCTCGGACTATAATTACAAAAATGTTATATTCATCGTTTAACATTAGCTACAAAGTTTTTTTATTTTAGTTAGCTACCAAGTTATACCAGCTAGCTAACGTTACTAGTAACTAACTTTCCCTGTGATCGTAAATTGACAGCAAACTACTTCACACAGTCCGCTCAATACATTAATTAAGTTAGAATGTCATCATAAACAATTTTGTCGGGATCTTTTGGCTGAACTCGCCAACCAAACTGGCTAACTCACGGTTTATAGCTCCTCTGCTAAACGCAACGATTTACGATAGAGTTGAGCAGCGACGACTACGGGCAGACTGGCGCTCCGACGTCACAACACGACCCATTCCAGCACCCAAACAGCCGCAGTTACACGGAACATTGGTGTGTAGTTGCGGGGTAGCACCCAAACAGCCCGCAGTTACACGGAACAGTGGTGTGTAGTTGCGGGGTATTCTTCGGCCGCTGAAATGGGTCGTTTTGATTTAAACTTCACTGTGTGTGACATTGGAACGCGAGTTCGCCCACACTGGTCAATGATTGAGTTGAGCGGCGAGTTTAATAGGCTAGGTTCATAGATAGCTAGCATAGGCAAGGCTAATAGCAAAGATCAAACGTTGGTTGTCTGGCTAGCTAGCAGTCCTGTATTGCTTATCTAATAAAATATAATCACGGCTCTAAAAAATAAAAACACAGTGAAGCTTGATTTACAAATTGAATGGCACGTGGTTTCGGCTGCTAAAAATACATTTTGAAGCCTTTTTTTTGGACCGGGCCCAGACAGAACATAGGCGTGTCTTAGTTAGCACTTTTGGCGAGCCAGCGCCTGTCAAAAAAAGGTATATCAACTAATTCAGTCTAAAACATAATACGATACTGTTGTTGCCAGAATACATTTTTTTTTTAATTCAATATATCATGGAATGCTTTATACAAACAAACAACTTACCGCGGACCCAAAACCCGTGCCCCGGCTCCCAGTTATGGCGATTCCACCAGTTTATGGCGCATGCTCAGGACAATAATCTGTCCTAATGCTTTGGGGGAAAGGGAAATGGAGTTCTTCAGTCTATACAGATGGTAGGTTTTAGATTTTCCACAAACACACACATTTTCCTCTTCAGACAAAACTATGGTACCTCTTATTCAGCCCATTTTGATGAAGGTGAATTACATTTGCTGTGTAAATGACATGACTGGGTAGAAAGGGCATGGATCAACATTACACAGGGTTTTTACATGGGGACATCCACAAGATAGCACAGTTCTATAATGGTATCCTGCACCAGTGATCAATTTAATAGACTGGCGAACATCACCTGAGACGTATGTGATAGCTTAACTTTGGAATGCTGATGTGGTTACATAAACTCTACACTATTGACACTGATTGTGGGAAACATTTTATTTATAGATCATTTCAGTAGAAACAATTACTTTGCAACGAGAGCAAAGAAAAAAAAATACAGTAAGATGCCTGACAGCTGACACTTTCTAAAAGTGCATGAGTCCTGTTGTGGTGCAGGCCCAGCCCTGGTTACATCTGCTACCAGGAGGTGCTGCAGGGCCAGCCTTGTGTCCATTTTTTGTTGTCTGCTGCTCTAGCTCCTCCTGGGGTATCTAGAAATGCCATTGTTAGGTTCCAGTCCAGTGTGGTAGAGTCCAGAGAGGGGTCAATGTTCTTGAAGGCAGCCACAGTCACCTCTGTGAATCACAAACACAATGCCCCTGATGATCCTTTCAAAACAAATCATTACTAATGCAAATGTCTGTGAACAAGGGGTATAACACATCTTTGCCACAGGTAACAGTCAGCAATGGCAGTCTAAGTCTTTTTCTTGTAAAGGTTGTGTTTGTGTGGTAGTACAGTATGCGACTGTATTGCAATAATAGCATGGAGTGGTGCTATTGTACACATACTTCTATCAAAAAGGGAGAGCGCGGAATTATGTGGACTGAGGTGTGAAACTAGGGACTGAGAACCAAAAACTATTGGTTATTACCTCTGTACGTCTTGTGGGGTGGCAGGTAGCCTAGTGGTTAGAGCGTTGGTCCAGTAACCCAAAGGTTGCTGGATTGAATCCCGAGCTGATGAGGTAAAAATCTGTCGTTCTGCCCCTGAACAAGGCAGTTAACCCACTGTTCACCGGTAGGCTGTCATTGGAAATAATAATTTCTTCTTAACTGACTTGCCTAGTTAAATAAAATATATATATTTTTAAATGTATAGTATCATTTTGGTGTTGACGAATGCCCTCTAATAATCTATAAACCCACTCCCCAGGCTTTTCCCCATCTTGGCTCTCCTCATGCTGGTGTAGAAATTCTGGAAGATGGCTGCTCTCATCTCTCTGAAGATAAATACATTTAGAATAAATATTACAGAGTCAAAGAGTGTGTGAAATATGAACTGATTATTTTGAAAGCAAAAAGGTAACAGTTCACCTTCCCATCCTCAATGACCTTCTCCTTCCAAACCTCATAGATGTATCTCATATCAGCCTTCTTTAGCCTATGGTTCCTCAACTGTCCCTCATAGCACAGGTACATGGGCACATCATCAGAAGTACCCTAAGTGGACACAGGCTGAAGACATGTTGACCATGCCATTATTTTCGGAAATGTGTTGTTGATGTTCAGGTAGTTAGAAAGTTCAGCAGGGAGGGAGGTTTACCAGTCCAGTGTAAAGACTGAGATCTTCTACTAGCATTATATCCAGACGCCGCTTGCTGGATTGGTCCTTAGAGAGCTCTGACCAACACTCACTACCTCCCAGCACATCTGTAATCACACAGTTGTGTAAATGTTCTGATCTAAAACTGTTGATAGTGATTCTGTCACAAAGCAAAACTCTACAGTGGCTTGCTAAAGTATTCACCCCGCTTGGCATTTTTCTTATTTTGTTGCCTTACAACCTGGAATTAAAATAGATTTTTGGGGGGGTTGTATCATTTGAATTACACAACATGCCTACCACTTTGAAGATGCAAAATATTTTTTAATTGTGAAACAAAAAATAGATAATAGCAAAAAAATGAAAACTTGGGGGTGCATAACTATTCACCCCCTCAAAGTCAATACTTTGTATAGCCACCTTCTGCAGCAATTACAGCTGCAAGTCTCTTGGGGTATGTCTCTATAAGCTTGGCACATCCATCATTCTTCATGGCAAAACTGCTCCAGCTCCTTCAAGTTGGATGGGTTCTGCTGGTGTACAGCAATCTTTAAGTCATACCACAGAATCTCAATTGGATTGAGGTTTGGGCTTTGATTAGGCCATTCCAAGACATTTAAATGATTCCTCAGGAATTCACTTGAGTGTTGCTTTAGCAGTATGCTTAGGGTCATTGTCCTGCTGGAAGGTGAACCTGTCCCAGTCTCAATTCTCTGGAAGACTGAAGCAGGTTTTCCTCAAGAATATCCTTCAATTCTGACCAGTGTACCAGTCCCTGCTGATGAAAAACATCCCCACAGCATGATACTGCGATGGTGTTCTCAGGGTGATGAGAGGAGTTGGGTTTGTGCCAGACATAGCGTTTTCCTTGATGGCCAAAATGCTCAATTTTAGTCTCATCTGACCAGAATACCTATTCCATATGTTTTGGGAGTCTCCCACATGCTTTTTGGCAAACACTAAACGTGTTTGCTTATTTTTTCTTTAAGCAATGGCTTTTTTCTGGCCATTCCGCCATAAAGCCCAGCTCCATGGAGTGTACGGCTTAAAGTGGTCCTATGAACAGATACTCCAATCTCCACTGTGGAGCTTTGCAGCTCCTTCAGGGTTATCTTTGGTCTCTTTGTTGCCTCTCTGATTAATGCTCTTCTTGCCTGGTCCGTGTGTTTTGATGGGCGGCCTTCTCTTGGCAGGTTTGTTGTGGTGCCATATTCTTAAAATTTCTTAATAATGGATTTAATGGTGCTCTGTGGGATGTTCAAAATATCCGTTTTTTTTTTATAACCCAACCTTGACCTGTACTTCTCCACAACTTTGTCCCTGACCTGTTTGGAGAACTCCTTGGTCTTCATGCTACCGCTTGCTTGGTGGTGCCCCTTGCTTAGTGGTGTTGCAGATTCTGGGGCCTTTCAGAACAGGTCTATATATACTGAGATCATGTGACACTTAGGTGCACACAGGTGTACTTTAAATAATTATGTGTTTAAATAATTATGTGACTTCTGAAGGTAATTGGTTGCACCAGATTTTATTTAGGGGCTTCATAGCAAAGGTGGTGAATACATATGTACACACCACTTTTCTGTTTTTTATTTTTTAGAATTTGTAAAAATTTCTTAGTGATCCCTTCCCGTGCCAATCTCGTTTGATAACACCCAGTGAAATAGCAGTGCGCCAATCCCGTTTGACAACACCCAGTGAAATAGCAGCGCGCCAAATTCAAAAACAGAAATACTCATAATAATAATTCATAACTCATACAAGTGTTATACATGGGTTTAAAGATTAACTTCTTGTTAATCCAGCCACAGTGTCAGATTTCAAAAAGGCTTTACGTTGAAAGCAAACCATGTTATTATCTGAGGATGGCACCCCATCAAACATACACATGAAAATCATAATTCAGCCCGCCAGGCACAACACAAAAGTCAGAAATAACATATAATGCATGCCTTACCTTTGAAGATCTTCTTCTGTTGGCACTCCAATATGTCCATTAAACATCACAAATGGTCCTTTTGTTCGATAAATTCTGTCGTTATATATCCAAAATGTCTATTTATTTGGCGCGTATGATTCAGAAAATACATCGGTTCCAACTCCCGCAACATGACTACACATTATCTAATTAGTTACCTGTAAACTTGATCCAAACATTTCAAACAACTTTCCTAATCCAACTTTAGGTATTTTTAAACATAAATAATCAATCAAATTTAAGACGGAATAAACTGTGTTCAATACCGGAGGAAAACCAAGTGGAGCGTGCTTTCAGGTCGCGCGCCTCAACCACAACAGTACACTTCACTCGACCCTCATTCTGGACAGCCCTACTTCTTCATTTCTCAAAGGAAAAACACCAACAAATTTCTAAAGACTGTTGACATCTAGTGGAAGCGATAGGAACTGCAAGCAAATGCCTTAGAATTCTAGATTTCCATTGAAACCCCATTGAAAAGAGAGTGTCCTTGGGCTTTCGCCTGCCAAATAAGTTCTGTTATACTCACAAGACATCATTCAAACAGTTTTAGAAACGTCAGAGTGTTTTCTATCCAAATCTAATTATATGCATATCCTAGCTTCTGGGCCTGAGTAGCAGGCAGTTTACTTTGGGCACACTTTTCATCCGGATGTAAAAACAGTGCCCCCTAGCCTTAAGTTTTAAACAAGTTATTTTTTTCATTTCACTAAACCTATTTGGACTATTTTGTGTATGTCCATTACATGAAATCCAAATAAAAATAAATTTATATTACAGGTTGTAAATCACCAAAATAGGAAAAACGCCAAGGGGGATGAATACTTTTGCAAGGCACTGTAAATGCTTTCGGCATTACTACCAACAATACCATAGTACAAATGGGAAGGGGAAAAATACTGAAAACCTAAAGCAGTTTTTCCTATGTGATACCTGCTCCCATTCAGGCCTCTCTGAAGCCATTCAGTTCTCCCCGGAGGCTGTGACCTGCTTGTGCGCCTCAAGCAGTGTGTCATATTCAGTTTTTCTGCAGGGTCTCCATATGGGAAAGGTGCAAATAGAGATTCCAAACGAATTGAAGTGAATCTGCTGTGGTTGAATAAAATATTTTACTGTAATGTACTGTACCTTGAGCAAGTTCTCTTTGTGGGTATGGTCCAGCGTCTCCCAGTCACGGCGGGGCATTACATCTCCATACTCAGCATGCGATCGATTTAGCTCCACCTCGGCTTTAGTCAGGTCCTCTCGACACACCTTCAGAGCTAATTTCTCTTTAAATGGGTCCTATATTTCCACTTCTGATGGAAAGGAACGGGTGTTAAGAGTTGACATAACCCTGCAAACCTCTCTTCCATCAAGACTGTTGATGAATCATTATTTTTTCACCACCTTTCAGCTCTTCCTCTGGTTCCTCATCTGGTCCATAGCTCATGCTGCTGATGTTGGTGATGAGCAGCGTGCGAGCATCACATTCCTCTCTGTACATTAGATACTGAGCGGCGAGGTCTTCCTGCAGACAACACACCTGGGAAGAACAAGACAAAGAGCGATGAAGGAGGGTTCAGCCCATGCGTGGATGACATGAAACAGTGCTGCTCGGAGGTATTTTCAGAGCAGCAATGGTGTGATTGAGACTGACCCTAGTTGGTAAGCACTGTACCTGGTTCTACAGGGAACTTTGTTTCTCCCTCATGTTTTTAATAAACATTTGAAGCTGTTGGATCTCTTGCTTCAGGCCCCAGAGCCATATACTACGAAATCAGGTTTGAGGACTTAGCAAGGTAACTTTGGTCAACTCCGATTTCAATTAGGGATCACCGGTACCACGAAAGTGGCCCACCTTTTACCCAGGTATATTTCTATGGCAAACAAATCCTTCAGAACTAACCTGCTCCAGGCTGCTCTATTTATCCTTAATGAAGTGCCTGAGACACGAATTGAGGACCAATTAAATCAGATACCCTCCCTCTCGTAAAGATTGTGTCATCATCCCCTTCATTTGAGAAACTGATTAAATAGTTTTATTTTGTGTGTAGAAAAATTATGTTAAAATAACTATCACATTACACATTTAGTTAAAACAGTATTTGCTTTCCAAACTGTATGTTTTTTGCAACTGTCAGTTTAACTTTCGCAAATTTTAAAATTTGCGAAAGTTAAACAGTCACAACCAACCATAGACATATAAACCATATATGGCAGTTCCCATTCAAGTCAAGACTGGCATCCATTGCTAGTGTACTCATGAGTTTAACAGTCAAATTGATAGGGTTAGATGTTCCAACCCCATTCTATGGATGATATGTCTTTGGCCACAACCCAACAAGCTGTTCAGAAGGAGCAATAGGAGTGCGGAAAAAGGTGCTTGTGCATTGATAAGCACACCAAAGACGGCATTAGTTGTTGGATGGCAGGTAGCCTAGTGGTTAGAGTGTTGAGCCGGTAACCAAAAGGATGCTGGATCTAATCCCCGAGCTGACAAGGTACAAATCTGTCATTCTGCCCCTGAGCAAGGCAGTTAACCCACTAAGTCTTGGTGGTTCCAAACTTCTTCCATTCAAGAATGATGGGGGCCACTGTGTTCTTGGGAAACTTCAATGCTGCTGACATTTTTGGTACCCTTCCCTTGATTTGTGCCCCGACACAATCCTCTCTCGGAGGTCTACTGACAATTCCTTCAACCTAATGGCTTGGTTTTAGCTCTGACATGCACTGTCAACTGAGGAACCCTTATATAGATAGGTGTGTGCCTTTCCAAATCATGTTGAATCAATTGAATTTACCAAAAGTGGACTCTAATCAAATTGTAGAAACATCTCAAGGATAATCAATGGAAACAGGATGCACCTGAGCTCAATTTCGAGTCTCATAGCAAAGGGTCTGAATACTTATGTAAATAAGGTTCTGTTTTTTATTTTATCAAAAAATCTGTTTTTGCTTTGTCATTATAGGGTATTGTGTGTAGATTGATGAGGAAACAAATGTATTTAATCAATTTTAGAATAAGGCTGTAACATAACAAAATGTGGGAAAATTGAGGGGGTTTGAATAATTTCCGAATGCACTCTATATACTGTGTTCTATTCAAAGCTCATCCTATATAACTACTGCTGTACACACCTTTTCTATTCATGTACTGTCCATAATGTCTATACACACCATCATATATACATATATAATTATATTCTGGACTCCTGACATATTCCTGACATTGCTCGTTGTAATATTTAAAATTTTCCCTTTTTATTTTTTGGATTTGTGTGTATTGTTTTGCATTGTTAGGTATTACTGCACTGTTGGAGCTAAGAACATAAGCATTTTCCTACACCCATGATAACATCAAAAAAATGTGTACGCAACCAATAAAATGTGATTTGGTCCCCTTCTCACATTGCTGAGACCAGAACCAGATGAGCACGGAGGGGCACTAGCTCACGGATCTAGTCCCATAGGTATGCTGCAGAAATAGACATTGCAGTCAGATCAAATCCAACATCCTATAAGCATGAAATATGTAAGCCCCTCTCATACTTCCACTCATCCTTGTTGTGCTGTCCAGGCTCACATTCACCATAACACTATAGGCCTATATGCCACAATCACAAACATTCCATGCTGCAATGCTACACACCAAATGTGATTTCATTAAAAAAAGTATGTAAGACTGTAGCGGCTTGTACAGTATATATGACAGAGGGCAGATTTTGTGACTTGACAACCAAGTTATAGGCTGTATTCCTTATTGTAGTTAGGTAAATACCATGTAAATACCATGTACCAAACCCATGAAAATGTATGGATAACATGTATAAATTAAAAGGCAGATGGATGGGACGTGAAGTTTGACTTTTGGCAGAAGTGGGTCAAGAGCCTGCAGCTCCCTCTACAAGCTGCTCCAGAATCGTCGCTTCCCCACATCTGTAGCACATGATTGGTATCAGTCAATTCTTCCACAACTTTTAACTCTTTCATATGATACAGTCTTTCATATGATACTCCACCTGAAGTACTGTCTCCTCCCCTGCTGAACAACTTGAGTGGAGACATGGACAGGCCAGGTTGAGTAAACCTTACAAAACAATTAGCAAGCGAGGGGAAAGAATAGTTTAGTATGTGTCCATATCGCTATATCCAAAATATTAGAATCACGTTAGCTAACTGCTAACATTATATATCTTACTCTGTTTGATGCTAGACTCTACTGATGAGCCAGGACCTCCACTTGCCGCCCATTTCTTTTTTCGGCGTCATGTTGTTGATTGTCTGAGAAGTGATATGGAAACTACTACAATTAGATAGTTAGCTAGAAACATGTATTATTATGATTAGCTAGCATCATAGATAGTTTAGCGATGTATCTATCTGAGTGAGCTAGCAAGCTAAATTAGAGGCCACTTTCCGTTCAAACGACGACAAATGAAGCAAACAGGGGCGCTAGTTAGCGAATACATTACTGTAATAACACGTCGTCCCTCTTCCATTCGGCTAGCTATTAGCTTCAGGGACCCGGATGCATTGTTACGTTAACAACAATGTTACCATGGAAATGAAGGACCCAGGAAGGACCCCAAATAGTAGCCCATTCCGCTCCAGATACTTTTGTATCACAGGAGAACATTGCCAAAGAGAATGTGTAAAACAATATTTGGCTCAGGATTTAGTAATGTAGTGCATCGTCAATGTCTTGAACGGGAACAGTTTTGAATTTTTTTTTTCTTCTGCTCCCTTGAGTTTTCAAACACTAATCTTGCTCAAATACATCTATCAAGCATACCAATTTCAGAATCAGCCTAGGGAAAAGCAATGCTCTCGAGTTGAAATGGATGCAGCTGGCAGTTTGTCTGGCTCAATTAGGAATTGGAATACTAGTTGTAGTGGTCCGTTAGTTTCTTATTCAAACGACAGAGCAGCGGAATAATTCAGTTTGAGTCGTTAGACAAACTGGCTGTGACTGGCACACATAATCCACTAACATTGCATTTAAAAAATCTGGATTAGTTTGAGAAATATTTGAGACACAAAATCTTAATGAATGCATGCCAGAATGTAAATAATATGAGGAATTGCATTTCACAAATATCTTCTATAATAAGACTTGCGAGTTCAATATGTCCTGGGGTGTTATCATTAGTCCAAACAATTGCAACAGGGTTCCTATTGGACACATTCAGGTAGGTCCCTCCCCGTTCCCTTTGCTTCCGTTTAAGAAACGCTTTGCAACATAATCGGCGTAATAAATACGCCCCTGGTCCCGACCGTCAACAAAATACGACCGCATACAACCACTCGAAAACTACATTTCCTAGCTTCCTTTTCACGGACTCAAACTGAAAAAATGACCAAAGAGGGGTTCGGAGCGGGTCTTCTGTAGTCGATTCTGAAAATCTTTCGAGCGAATAGCCCTGTATTCAACTACAGTACCCACACGTCACTGTCAGTCCTACTCGAGAGCGTTGGTTAGTCAGGGATATCACACCACTGTCTATCTCACTCTCCCCCTGTATCAACGCATTGACATAGCTAGTAGAAGACAATAAAAAATAAAACATTTCAAGCCGAAGATGGCAGAGCTTGGAGCGGGGAGCCTGCTGTTGGGGGATCCTGCTTTTAATTACCAAGAAGCCGAGCTAAATGAACGATTGAAGCGGCTCTACCCGGCCGTAAATGAGGATGAGACCCCCTTACCCCGATCATGGAGCCCCAAGGATAAATACAGCTACATCGGGCTCTCACAGAACAATCTGCGGGTGCATTACAAAGGTAAAGTTATACAGAAGTGACAACTGGTATAACATTTAGTACCTAGATGTCTCGAATATGTTATTTACGATAGACTCTCCGGAGGTTCAGCGTCGTGTCTCTATGCTATTATGTGTATACAATCTCCCTGATCTAGTTTGAGCTGCCTCTCGGTCCCTCTTTGCTTTGTTTCACAATAGCAGAGCGGAATGCCCATTGCCCAAATGGTTGACAGTGAACTCACTAACCATGACAAGCATATCCGTTTCTTTGACTTACGTTCAACTCAAACGGTCTCTTTGTTTACAGTTAATTGTGTCTTTACAAGTTGGCTAGCTACCGCTTACATTTGATCATAATCGAAATATTAACCTAACTATAAATTGTGACAGCTAACTACTATGCCACAATTTGTAGCTAGGTACCTAGCAATAACAAGCGACGCACAGCTAGTTCGCTAGCAACGTTATCCAAGCCAATGCTAATTGCACGCCATCGCTGTTAGCCAATGCAGTAACTAGCTAAATAATAGCACGCAAACATTAGCTAACTAGTACTATCGAAATGCACCATTGTTTTATTTGTATATATGAGTAACTAACAATATAAAATGTAGCTACTAACGTTAATGTTAGCTAGCTAAAACTGAACTCTGACGTTAGCTTACTTAGCTATGTAGCTGCTATCGTCTCTTCCTCTGGTTCTAGCTGGCTAAAAGCAAGTCTTCATACAGTTGACATGACTAGACGTTAGAATGTGTTTGTATTTTGTGATAAAATAAGCACCAATTTAGAACAGGGAAACATTGTGCTCTGTTGGCTTGCCAGTTCATGAAGTCGTTCTGTGGCTGGACTATTATTCTAAATCATTATACATTCTGGATCCAACTACTGAGCACAGCTAAGGATTCCATAGAGATCTTCATGTACTGAAAATAACAAAATCCTCTACCATTTCAACCCAGCCAGCAGCTACACTTCCAGTTGCGACATGGGAGGAGACCTCATCGCATTTGTTGTGTATAAAGACCTGCACAGAGATTTATGCAGGTAGTTTAGCGATATATATTTTTTTATTACCACAAACAACTTGTTGGTGTGCAGACAGTAGCCCGGGTGTATAAATACAATTGGTTCAGATAGTTATTTAAGTGTTCTGCAGAAAATCAAAAGTAGGAATTGACAGCTATCCATCTAGAAATCATCATGCTATAATGTGTGTTGTGTAATCATAGAAAGAGAAACATGCTACATGTTTAGTCAACTGTCAAGTCTAATCGCACAACAGTGCTATGATTGAGTCATTATAGGACCATAGTCTGTGCTTAACACAAGATCAGGAAAACAAAAATCACACCTCATTAATAGACAGACCAAGGCCCTGGTCAGTGTAAGGTCCTGGTATTAACATACACTTGAATCTACAGAAATAATAGGCTAGCTATACAATTCTCTTAACATTAGGTGGCTGCGGTGGTAGTGCTGGATTCAGGCCTAAGTACACTGCTTTGGTCAATTGTTGTCTGGAGTTGAAGGTTGACAAGGATTTCATGATAATTTGTGACTGATAATTGCATAATCCCATTAGTTGATGGTGGCTCAAAAGCTGCGTGTTTGTTATTTAGGCTGTGTTACATGGTTGGTCGATTGAGGGACTTACAGTGCAGTCAGATGGGGGACATTTTGAGGATGTCTTTTTTTGTGATCATATTTTTTACATTTAGTAATCATAATTGTCAGCAAGCATGAATACAGCATTAGGTCTAGTCTGTAATTTAAAGTTATAGGCTTGTTACTCCCTCTAAAATCACAGAAGCCACTGTGTTGTCAGTTCCTGTTTCTTTTTTATGCTATTTTGACCAGTGTGCCAGTTTCCCTTTTGGCCTTGGTACTGTTGATTATACATGGTGGAGCTGGAGGTGTGAGATATCTCAGGATTGCCTATATCTCAAGCCTAGAGATATTAAAGAGTTGCATGTCTGCAAGGCCTGCACAGTATAAGTTCCACTGATTCATGTAAGGCCCTGAGCTATACTGAGGAGACCTTGTCTTATGTCAGGTGGTGTCGCTCCTACGTGACCCTTGTCCATCAACCTCAGTACAGGCATAATTTGACATAAGACAATGCTGTGGAGACTGTTAAGGCTTGTATAGTCCTGTTAGGCTACGTTTAGACAGGCAGCCCAATTCTGATCTTTGTTCCACTAATTGGTATTTTGACCAATCACATCAGATCTTTTCACGTCAGAGCTTTTTCAGAACTGATCTGATTTGTCAAAAGACAAATTAGCGGAAAAATGATCCGAATTGGGCTGCCTGGCTAAATGCAAACATTTGCCATCTGGCCCATAAGGCCCTATGATTAGGCCTGAGTAATAATAATGTCTATCTTCAGCCTAGACTATTGACATTTAAAATTCTTGTTTTTCAAACTGGCATGTATTTTTAAGGCCTTTTTCCTCTCTGACATTTTAGTTGTGTAGGCCCTCTATCCCTGACCTTAATTGTTAATGAAAGGAGGGCCATCTTTAGCTACAACGTTGTTTCCTAATTTCTATTGATGATGATCTTACGTCCTGTGCTCATCATTGTTTTTTTTGTTTTTTTTAGAAAAGGGCATCAGCTTACCTGTTGAACATAGCCTAAGCTACAGTATTGTCTGATTCATCAGTGTGTTTTATGAAGTGGTGGTATAGGATTTGGATTTGTGTACCATAGTCACCCATTGTAAATTATTGGTCTTTGTACTTGCTTTTTTTTGTGTGATTTAGCCTGTATAGATTTCTGCAAGTTTTCTATTTTATGCCTAAAGGTTGTATAGTGTTATTGTGTAATTATATAGCCTGTAGGACATATGGCTGACTTTAAGCATGCCCTGCGATTCCTTTAAGCTGATTTGTAATGTTTGCCCATAGAGAGGGTTTTCTGTCGTCTGAAGAAGAGGGCTGAAATCATGCATGTTCAGTCAGAGGTGACATCACCAGATTGTGTGTTGGTTTCCCCCAGTCTCTGTGTGAAGCTGTGATGCAGCGTTTGCTAATGTTTCTCCCTCATGCTTTTCCTCTCATTTTCTTTAGTTTTTTTCTGTTTCCTTCTTGTCTATTTATTGTCTTCTGTCGTGGGTAGTACTGCACTACATTCTTGTTTTGACCACTGACTTGACCATGAGGGAGATCCTTTGACTCTGGACTGGGGACTTAGAAAGAGAGAATCCATGAGCAGTTAAAAAAAAAAAAAATCTAACTAGTAAAAACACAGTGGAGTAAGAACGCCCCACAATATGGTCAACAATTTGCTCTATAACCAGACATGTTGTTTACACAGCATAAAATGGTGCACGTTAATAGCAACATTTGAGTATGCCTACATTATGCTCTAATAACACATTGTTAATCAACTACTTAGGCTTATGTGGATGTTAAACAACATTTGGCCTCTAAATAATTGTGTGTGTGTGATTGACAGAGACAGCGAGAGAGTCTCACTCCCAGGACTATGTAGCTCTGAGTGCTGTATGTTGAGGTGGTGGTGTTAGCTGGAGGTATTTATAGGCACAAGTGTGTTCATGTGTTGTATTTATTATGGCTGTTTGTACGGTCATAGAGGGGCCTGCTGGGCTTTGGTTACAGAAAGGAGAGGGCTGAAAATAGAAGTGATTAATGTTGCTGATGAAATCAAAGGTGATAATAAGTACACTGCTTCTCTATTAGTCATAATGACTGTGGCAAAGCATGACTGGTTGATTAGTGGATTTGTACAATATGATCATGAACATGGCTGTGCTTTACTGACAGGGACACAGTACAGAGGAGAGGTACAGTACCACTTACATACAGTGTATACATACCCCTTCCCTTTTCCTACATTTTGTTACGTTAGAGCCTTATTCAAAAATGTATTAAATATCAATTTTTACTAATCAATCTACACAAAATACCCCATAATGACAAAGCAAAAACATGTTTATAGAAATGTTTGCAAAAAAATAACTGAAATATTGCTATTACAGAAGTAATTCAGACCGTTTACTCAGTACTTTGTTGAAGCACCTTTCGCAGTGATTACAGCCTCGAGTCTACTTGGGCACACCTGTATTTTGGGAATATCTCACATCCTCTCAATCTCTGTCAAGATGGAACGGGAGCATCGCTGCACAGCTATTTTCAGGTCTCTCCAGAGATGTTCGATCGGGTTCATGTCCGGGCTCTGGCTGGGCCATTCAATGACATTGAGACTTGTCCCGAAGCCACTCCTGCATTGTCTTGGCTGTGTGCTTATGGTCGTTTTCCTGTTGGAAGGTAAACCTTCACCCCAGTCTGAGGTCTTGAGGGCTCTGGAGCAGGTTTTCATCAAGGATCTCTCTATACTTTTCTCTGTTCATCTTTCCCTCGATCCTGACTGTCCCTGCCGCTGAAAAATATCCCCACAGCATGATGCTGCCTCCACCATGCTTCACCATAGGGATGGTGCCAGGTTTGATCCAGACGTGATGCTTGGAATGCTGGCCAAAGAGTTCAATCTTGGTTACATCAGACCATAGAATCTTGTTTCTTATGGTCTAAGAGTCTTCAGGTGCCTTTTGGCAAACTCCAAGCGGGCTGTCATATGCTTTTTACTGAGGAATGGTTTCTGTCTGGCCACTCTACCATAAAAGCCTGATTGGTGGAGTGCTACAGAGATGGTTGTCCTTCTGGAAGGTTTTCCCATCTCCACAGAGGAACTCTGGAGCTCTGTCAGGGTGACCATTGGGTTCTTGGTCACCTCCCTGACCAAGGCTCTTCTCCCCCGGGCGGCCAGCTTTAGCAAGACTCTTGGTGGTTCCAATCTTCTTCCATTTAAAAATGATGGCCACTGTGTTCTTCGGGATCTTCAATGTTTCTCGTTGAGAATGTCTGATGCTTGATGCTTATGGTTTCATGAAATAAGACAAATGCCTCGAGGGCACCTGAGATCTAGATAACCATAAGAAAAAACACAAACCTGGCCCAACCCTTTTCCTGCTCCTGCTGGCTTTCGCAGATTCTGCCATTACTCTCATGAAGTTGCAGTAATAGGCTACACGAGGAGTCTGCAACATTTCTCATGTGAAATGCATATTTATCTTAACATTTATTTGCTATATTTGTGGGGTATTCTTTACCACCTTTTTCTCCCCAATTTTGTAATATCCAAGTGGTAGGTGGTCTTGTCCCATCGCTGCAACTCCCGTACAGACTCAGGAGAGGCGAAGGTTGAGAGCAATGCGTCCCCCGAAACACGCCCCCGCCAAGCTGCACTGCTTCTTGGCACATTGCTCGCTTAACCCGGAAGCCAGCCGCACCAATGTGTTGGAGGAAACACTGTACAGCTGGCGACCGAAGTCAGCGTGCATACGCCCGGCGCCACAAGGAGTCACTAGAGCATGATGGGACAAGGACATTCCAGTCGGCCAAACCCTCGCCTGACCCAGACAACGCTGGGCCAATTGTGCGCCGTCTCCATGCGACACAGCCCGTGATCGAACCTGGATCTGTAGCGACGCCTCTATCACTCAAATGATGTGCTTTAGGGCCTCCCAATTGGCGCAGCGGTCTATCTTACCATTTCTACCAATCTTCGTGCCAGTTGTGGTTTTCATATTTTCACATTTCCGTGAAACAGTTTCATTTAATTTAAAATAACGTCTTCATATCTCAATCATTGTCATGTGGGTAATCAAAATTCTATCTAAATTAAAATGATACAATCCTAAAGTAACTTTTTGCCATTGCCAACTATGTAAAAAAAAATAGGTTACATAAAGCCAACAAATAAAAACTTTGCAGCCTGCAAAGAAAATATCCAGATAAAATTAAGTATCGTATAAATCACATTGGCTACACATGGCCTGTCTATAACAAACAGGAAACGTATCAACTGTGACTGACCGCCTTGATTCAGTCTTATGTAGCAACATTTGAAATTGTGTTTTTTACATTGGATGAAAGCAGAGACGCAGAGCTACAAAATGGTATGTCATACACTGCATGTGAGGAGCAATGGGAAAGTAATTCTGCTTTGAAAGTTGATAAACTTGTATCCCCACTTTTGAGAAAATAGCCCCCGAATGTTTTGGTACACCTACTGGAGAGCTCTAATTTGTCTACACCCATTCAGCGTTGTTCACACCCTCTTACGCCAGCCCCACCTATCTCTTTAAGAATTCACACGTGAAGTCATGTGTTAAACAGGGAGTGGTGTAGTAAAGATTAAGACTAATTGGTAAAAGTAGTAGCCTACAAGAAGGAAACATTCCAGGTAAACAAAGTGTCCAGATAAAAATATTTGATGACACTCTTGTCTAATTTGGTACTGCAAAATGGTTACGGGCATAGTAGAAATATCAATATAATGGAAAAAAAAATAGGTGTCAATACCAAGTAGCGAAAGAACCAAATAATATACAGAATGTACAAAAACAATATCAATGATACCAGTGATAGATGAGGTAGTTACAGTTGAAGTCGGAAGTTTTCATACACCTTAGCCTTACTTACACCTTTGAACTCAGTTTTTCACAATTCCTGACATTTAATCAGAGTAAAAATTCCCTGTCTTGGGTCATTTAGGATCACCACTTTATTGTAAGAATGTGAAATGTCAGAATAATAGAGTGATTGATTTCAGCTTTTATTTATTTCACCACATTCCCAGTGGGTCAGAAATGTACATACTAATTGAGTGTATTTGGTAGCATTGCCTTTAAAATTGTTTAACTTGGGTCAAACGTTTTGGGTACCCTTCCACAAGCTTCCCACAATAAGTTGGGTGAATTTTGGCCCAGTCCTCCTGACAGAGCTGGTGTAACTGAGTCAGGTTTGTAGGCCTCCTTGCTCGCACACAATTTTTCAGTTCTGTCCACAAATGTTCTATAGGATTGAGGTCAGGGCTTTGTGATGGCCACTCCAATACCTTGTCTTTGTTGTCCTTCAGAGATTTTGCCACAACTTCGGAAGTATGCTTGGAGTCATTGTCCATTTGGAAGACCCATTTGCTACCAAGCTTTAACTTCCTGACTAATGTCTTGAGATGTTGCTTCAATATATCCACATAATTTTCTTTCCTCGTGGTGCCATCTATTTTGTGAAGTGCACCAGTGCCTCCTGCAGCAAAGTACCCCCAGAACATGATGCTGCCACCACCGTGCTTCATGGTTGGGATGGTGTTCTTCGGCTTGCAAGCCTCCAGCTTTTTCCTCCAAACATAACGATGGTCATTATGGCCAAACAGTTCTATTTTTGTTTCATCAGACCAGAGGACATTTTCCAAAAAGTACGATATTTGTCCCCATGTGTAGTTGCAAACCATAGTCTGGCTTTTTTATGGCGGTTTTGGAGCAGTGGCTTCCTGCTTGCTGAGCGGCCTTTCAGGTTATGTCGATATAGGACTTGTTTTACTGTGGATACAGATACTTTTGTACCTGATTCCTCCAGCATCTTCACAAGGTCCTTTGCTGCTGCTCTCGGATTGATTTTCACTTTTCGCACCACAGTACGTTCATCTCTAGAAGACCGATTGCGTCTCCTTTCTGAGCGATATGACGGCTGCGTTGTCCCATGTTGCTGAAACTTGCGTACTATTGTTTGTACAGATAACTTGGTACCTTCAGGCATTTGGAAGTTGTTCCCAAGGATGAACCAGACTTGTGGAGGTCTACAATTGTTTTCTGAGGTTCTGGCTGATTTCTTTTGATTTTCCCTTGATGTCAAGCAAAGAGGCACTGAGTTTGAAGGCAGGCCTTGAAATACATCCACAGGTACACCTCCAATTGACTCAAATCATGTCATTTGAGTCAATCAGAAGCTTCTAAAGCCATGACATAATTTTCTGGAATTTTCCAAGCTGTTTAAAGGCACAGTCAACTTAGTGTATATAAACTTCTGACCAACTGGAATTGTGATACAGTGAAATAATCTGTCTGTGAACAATTGTTGGAAAAATTACTTATCTTAAAGTGGTTGAAAAATGAGTTTTTGACTGTGCTGCTGTCTTTGCTGGATGACATGCCTTCATCAATCAAGTAGTTGACTTGTGTTCCTTCATAGCAGACACCAAACAAGCCACACTTGCGAGGAGTTTAAAAGTAGATGGGACCTGGCTGCATAGGGTCGGAAGGATAGTGCACCTGCAAACAACAAAATAACATTCATATAAATTAAAATTAATTGTCTCACCCCTGTCAGTCTGTCTTTACACAGCTCAGTCATAGGCATTTGCCTGCTTCATGTGTGTATCTATCCATCTATGTCCTTAATCAGTATAAAGGAGGACATATTGCTTACCTGTTGAACAAAATCAAAGCTGTAATGCATCCTGATGTCTTTGCTTTCTGGTTCAGTAGGGGCCCCCAGAGACAACTGCAGGTTCTTGACAGGTGGTCTTGCAGTCAGCAACCATCCTCTGGTGGACCGACCGCTCACTCTGAACAAGTGCTTGCATGGGCCAACTCTATTTTTGATGGGAGACATTTGACAATTCTTCTTGTATGACTGGTGGAGGAGAGTCTGGTGTGTTCTACTGATGCTGAAAGACAAATTCCAGATACAAATATTTTAGCATTATTATACAATAGATAGCCATAATCCCCATCAGACACACTTGGTTAATGTGATGGGTCATGTAATCATCTGGAAAAGTGCAACAAGTGTCTTGTGGTCAAGCAACAACAAATGCGCTCCTTGACTGACAGGAGGTGGGGCGAGGTCTGTGTGGAAAGCAGCATGGAGAGGGAGATGACTCTGTCAGTCAAGGAGCGCATTTGTTGTTGCTTGACCAAAAGACACTTGTTGCATGTGCTGCATTGACAATGCAGATGAAACACAATGCAGCACATGCAACAATGTTGATGACAACAATGCTGTTTTCACTTTCCTACTTAATATAAATCCACTAGCGTTCTAGAATTACACTATTAGGTTGTTTCTTACATCTGCAAACAGCTGATTTGTCTTTAGCAAGTTGGCCTAAATCTTGTTAGCCGCTGATGCTAATCGCTAGCTAGCTAATTAATGTACTGAGTCAGAGAATTTATTTAGCTATACAGCCTGATAATTCCAGTGATTGTGTAGACCTAAATCAACATGTTGTTTGTGCAACAGTATCTTCTAAATCAAAGAGGAATAGGCGAAGCATGAATAATGTTAGCTACATGAAGTAGCTAAAATAAATCATTAAATGTAGCCAAAGATTACAGGGTCCCCTGTTACACACCACGTATCACATTTAACAAACCAAATACCAAACCGTTGCAGGCATCCATACCATTATATCGTAAAATACGGAATAACGCCCAGCCCTACATCGACCAGCAAGGAGGGTTATATTAGTATGTAACACACGGCACCCGACTGCAAGGCGCTACATAGGGTAGTGCATACGGCCCAGTACATCACTGGGGCTGAACTCCCTGCCATACAGGACCTCAATACCAGGCAGTGTCAGAGGAAGGCCCTAAAAATTGTCAGACTCCAGCCACCCAAGTGCTACTGGAGAGCCAAGTCTGACCAATAGGCACCTGAACAGCTTCTACCCCCAAGCCATAAGAGTGCTGAACAGTTAATCAAATGTCTACCCGGACAATTTACATTGACCTCCTTTTTATTATTGAATTTTCTTAATTGTTTTGCACTGATTCCATTGCACTGGCTCTATGCACACCCTCACACATACTACACTGACACTCCAACACACACATACATTTAGGGTAGAAAATGTACAGTGGGGCAAAAAAGTATTTAGTCAGCCACCAATTGTGCATGTTCTCCCACTTAAAAAGATGAGCGAGGCCTGTAATTTTCATCATAGGTACACTTCAACTATGACAGACAAAATGAGAAAAAAAATCCAGAAAATCACATTGTAGGATTTTTTATGAATTTATTTGCAAATTATGGTGGAAAATAAGTATTTGGTCACCTACAAACAAGGAAGATTTCTGGCTCTCACAGACCTGTAACTTCTTCTTTAAGAGGCTCCTCTGTCCTCCACTCGTTACCTGTATTAATGGCACCTGTTTGAACTTGTTATCAGTATAAAAGACACCTGTCCACAACCTCAAACAGTCACACTCCAAACTCCACTATGGCCAAGACCAAAGAGCTGTCAAAGGACACCATAAACTAAATTGTAGACCTGCACCAGGCTGGGAAGACTGAATCTGCAATAGGTAAGCAGCTTGGTTTGAAGAAATCAACTGTGGGAGCAATTATTAGGATATGGAAGACATACAAGATCACTGATAATCTCCCTCGATCTGGGGCTCCACGCAAGATCTCACCCCGTGGGGCCAAAATGATCACAAGAACGGTGAGCAAAAATCCCAGAACCACACGGGGGGACCTAGTGAATGACCTGCAGAGAGCTGGGACCAAAGTAACAAAGCCTACCATCAGTAACACACTACGCCGCCAGGGACTCAAATCATGCAGTGCCAGACGTGTCCCCCTGCTTAAGCCAGTACATGTCCAGGCCTGTCTGAAGTTTGCTAGAGAGCATTTGGATGATCCAGAAGAAGATTGGGAGAATGTCATATGGTCAGATGAAACCAAAATATAACTTTTTGGTAAAAACTTAACTCGTCGAGTTTGGAGGACAAAGAATGCTGAGTTGCATCCAAAGAACACCATACCTACTGTGAAGCATGGGGGTGGAAACGTCATGCTTTGGGGCTGTTTTTCTGCAAAGGAACCAGGACGACTGATCCGTGTAAAGGAAAGAATGAATGGGGCCAAGTATCGTGAGATTTTGAGTGAAAACGTCATTCCATCAGCAAGGGCATTGAAGATGAAACGTGGCTGGGTCTTTCAGCATGACAATGATCCCTAACACACCGCCCGGGCAACGAAGGAGTGGCTTCGTAAGAAGCATTTCAAGGTCCTGGAGTGACCTAGCCAGTCTCCAGATCTCAACCCCATAGAAAATCTTTGGAGGGAGTTGAAAGTCCGTGTTGCCCAGCAACAGCCCCAAAACATCACTGTCTAGAGGAGATCTGCATGGAGGAATGGGCCAAAATACCAGCAACAGTGTGTGAAAACCTTGTGAAGACTTACAGAAAACATTTGACCTCTGTCATTGCCAACAAAGGGTATATAACAAAGTATTGAGAAACTTTTGTTATTGACCAAATACTTATTTCCCACCATAATTTGCAAATAAATTCATTAAAAATCCTACAATGTGATCTTCTGGATTTTTTTTCTCATTTTGTCTGTCATAGTTGAAGTGTACCTATGATAAATTACAGGCCTCTCATATTTTTAAGTGGGAGAACATGCACAATTGGTGGCTGACTAAATACTTTTTTGCCCCACAGTATATGCCTTAATTAAAAAAATTGGTATGTATGTATGTATGTATGTGTATATATACTATTAGCTTTCATTTGACATGCTCCTATGAACTTCACATGTTGGTGCTCATGGAAATGACCTTGCAGCTGCAATCTAACTTTGTGGCAACATGACCAAATTCACTTAGAAATCTGAGTTATAGATCTGTTAATCGCTTTGACAGCAGGTCTTAAAAGCGGTGGATCTGTTCTATGTGTGCTGTTTCTATGCCTACCATTTCATTTTTGTTCTTTTACTTTCGGGTTTGTACACCAGCTTCAAACAGCTGAAAAATACAATATTTTTGGTTATTGAAAATATATTTCACAGCGGTTTAGATGACACAGTGACTCTTGCTTGTTTTGTCACAAACTGAAATTAGACTAACTATTATTTTAGCAACCAGGAAATGGCAGTGATTTCTGCAAATTGCAACTCTTTAAGCATGAATGTATACTCCTATGAAAGGAACTTTTGAAGAGCTATCAGATTTCTTGTCATAGAATTTGAGTATGAATTTGCATGACATATGATTGTAAATTGAGGTAGGATTGACAGGGATATGGTTGAGTTTTTAAAGGGTTTAGTAATACGTACAGTATGAGGGTTTTCAGGGTCCTTGGGGAGAGAAGCCATTTAAAGCAATTTTTTTCTGGTTAGATTAATGCACTCTTGACATTGACCTTTCCAGGTTGACAGAGCAGTGGGTTGTTTGTGTGGTGTACTATACTGACTGTAACACAAAGTTTTGCTCCTTTTGTAGGTCATGGGAAGAATCACAAGGATGCCGCGTCTGTGCGTGCCACTCATCCCATACCAGCCGCCTGTGGGATCTACTACTTTGAAGTGAAGATTGTCAGCAAGGGCAGGGATGGGTAAGGGTTTGCTGATACTTGGTACTGTTCTGACCTCCCACCTTTTTTATTTTAACCTTGTGGTTTGTTTACCAATGTTAGCTATTGAAAATGGCGTGTAAAGAAACTAAAGAGAGCAGTAAATAACTGAAGGCAATTTGGGGACTGAAAGGATTTATCAGCAGCTATTGACTCATCAGACTGACTCATGTTGTCTAAACTGATGATGTTGTCACTGACCTTTGATCTCCTGTTGTCTCCAGGTACATGGGGATTGGTCTGTCTGCCCAGGGAGTCAACATGAACAGACTGCCTGGTGAGTACGAGGGAAGGCGGTGGCAGACTGGAATTTTTAGATTGTAGGATGAGTGTGGGTTTTGGAGGTCATAGGGTTCACAGCTAGAACCCTGCCCATAATCTTTGCTTGATTGGTTAAGTATTGAAGGACAAGGAGTAGTGTAAGGTTTGCTTGTTCGGCTGTAATAGATTGTGGACAACTAAACCTGTGTTTTTATTATCACAACTCAGACATTGTTCATCTACAAAATCTATATCCAGATTTGTTTCCAGATGTATTGTCAGTGCTCCCTAGTGGTGCAACGGTCTTAGGCACTGCATCTCAGTGCTTGAGGCGTCACTACAGACACCCTGGTTCGAATTCAGGCTGTATCACAACCGGCCGTGATTTTTTTTTTTTTTAATTTATGAATTAAAGTCTGGAGTACCTGGAATGGATGGATCGAGATTTAATGTCACTGTTACAGAACATGCCTGGACTTGTTTGCGCAGAGACTTTAGTAATGAGAGATGACATTTAACATGCAAAATACCACCCAATACCTTTGTCTGACCTGTATGAAGGTCAGGTGAAAGTGGAGCTGCCACAGACAGGACGGCTCACATTCATTGAAGAGGAAGGGAGAAATACAGTTGTAATGGTTGTTCATTTAGTAATCCTCTCAAGGCCATTTCATTCTCAATGCAGTATTTTCCTCAATCATATATTCCACAATACAGTTATGTTTAGCCCATTGTAGAATAATTCAAATATAGATCAAATTGTTTAGTCTGCAGCACTTCTGGTTCAGTGAATGAAGCCATCCAAGCAGAGACACTCTCATGCCAGGGCCTGATGAGATTGGATGTAACCAAACAGGCTAGTAGATGAGTGTGTGCCACCAAACACGGAGAGTACAGAGCAGTATCAGTGTATGAATACAGGGCCATCTGCATCCTGGCTTGGCCCACTGCTCAGCAGTAAATAGTTAATCAAACACTTTTCATTTCATCACCAGTTAAAGGTGCACTATGCAGAAATCGCTCCCTCATTTCCTGGTTGCTAAAATTATAATAGTTTGTCTAATTTCAGTTTGATAAAACAAGCAAGCAAGTATAGTGTAGAGCGGCTATTCCCAAACTGGGGTGCGCGTACCCCCAGGGTTAGTCCAAATAGAAATGTGATTCACGTTTTCCAACGGGGCGATACATTTGGGTGAGTTTTTTTTTCTTTCTTGCCTGAGTAGTCTCGTTTCACTGCCAAAAATAAAATTAAACATCCAATCACATTAACCGCGACTTGGTCTATAAAAAAAGTGGTCAGAGGCCTCCCGGGTGGCGCAGTGGTCTAGGGCACTGCATCGCAGTGCTAGCTGTGCCACCAGAGACTCTGGGTTCGCGCACAGGCTCTGTCGCAGCCAGCCGTGACCGGGAGGTCCGTGGGGCGACACACAATTGGCATAGCGTCGTCCGGGTTAGGGAGGGTTTGGCCGGTAGGGATATCTTTGTCTCATCGCGCACTAGTGACTCCTGTGGCCGGCCGGGCGCAGTGCACGCTAACCAGGTCGCCAGGTGCACGGTGTTTCCTCTGACACATTGGTGCGGCTGCGCACTGTGTTAAGAAGTAGTGCGGCTTGGTTGGGTTGTGTTTCGGAGGACGCATGGCTTTCGACCTTTGTCTCTCCCGAGCCCGTACGGGAGTTGTAGCGATGAGACAAGATAGTAACTACTAACAATTACTACTAACAAAACCACGAACTTGGGGAGAAAAGGGGGTAAAATATATATATATATTTTTTTTTTTAAGTGGTCAGATTAAGCAAATGCTAAACTATTGTTTTGCTAGCATAGACTGTAATATGTTCCGGGATTCTTCCTAATGGCATTGAGTAGTACACCACATCAATCTCTGGCTTTATCAATAAGTGCATCGAGTACGTCATCCCCACAGTGACCGTACGTATATACCCCAACCAGAAGCCTGGCAACATTCGCTCTGAGCTGAAGGGAAGAGCTGCCGCTTTCAAGGAGCAGGACTCTAACCCAAAATCTTATAAGAAATCCTGCTATGTACTCTGACGAACCGTCAAGCAGGCAAAGCATCAATACGAATTGTACTATACTGGCTCCGACGCTTGTCGGATGTGGCAGAGCTTTTGCAAACTATTACAGACTACAAAGGGAAGCACAACCGAGAGCTGCCCAGTAACACAAGCCTACCAAGACGAGCTAAATAACTTCTATGCCCACTTCGAGGCAAGTAACACTGGAAACATTCATGAGAGCATCAGCTGTTCCGGACGACTGTGTGATCACGCTCTCTGCAGCCGATGGGAGTAAGACCTTCAAACAAGTCAACATTCACAAGGCCGCAGGGCCTTGTGTACTCTGAGCATGCGCTGACCAACTGGCAGGTGTCTTCACTGACATTTTCAACCTCTCCCTGTCCGAGTCTGTAATACCAACATCTTTTAAGCAGACCACCATTGTCCCTTTGCCCAAGAACACTAAGGTAACCTGCCTAAATGGCTACTGACCCGTAGCACTCACGTCTGTAGCCTTGAAATGCTTTGAAAGGCTTGTCATGGCTCACATCAATACCATTGCCCCAGAAACCGTAGACCCACTCCAATTTGCATACCGCACCAACAGATCCACAGATGATGCCGTCTCTATTGCACTCCACACTGCCCTTTCCCACCTGGACAAAAGGAACACCAATGTGAGAATGCTATTCATTGACTACAGCTCAGCGTTCAACACCATAGTGCCCTCAAAGCTCATCACTAAGCTAAGGACCTTGGGACTTAACACCTCCCTCTGCAACTGGATCCTGGACTTCCTGACAGACCGCCCCCTGGTGGTAAGTAACAACACATCCGCCACGCTGATCCTCAACACAGGGGTCCCTCGGGTGCTTGCTCAGTCCCCTCCTGTACTCCCTGTTCACTCATGACTGCATGGCCAAGCACGACTCCAACACCATCATTAAGTTTGCTGATGACACAACAGTGGTAGGCCTGATCACCGACAACGATGAGACAGCCTATAGGAAGGAGGTCAGAGACCTGACCATGTGGTGCCAGGACAACAATCTCTCCCTCAATGTGATCAAGACAAAGGAGATTGTGGACTACAGGAAAAGGAGGACCGAGCACGCTCCCATTCTCATCTACGGGGCTGTTGTAGAGCAGGTTGAGAGCTTCAAGTTCCTTGGCGTCCACAACACCAACAAACTAACATGATCCAAGAACACCAAGACAGTCGTGAAGAGGGCATGACAAAACCTATTCCCCCTCAGGTGACTGAAAAGATTTGGCATGGGTCCTCAGATCCTCAAAAAGGTTATACAGGTGCACCATCGAGAGCATTGGTTGCATCACTGCCTGGCATGGCAACTGCTCGGCCTCTGACCGCAAAGCACAACAGAGGGTAGTGCATACGGTCCAGTACATCACCGGGGCCAAGCTTCCTGCCATCCAGGACCTCTATACCAGGCAGTGTCAGAGGAAGGCCCTAAAATTATCAAAGACCCCAGCCATCATAGACTGTTCTCTCTGCTTCCGCACGGCAAGCAGTACCGGCGCACCTCGTCTATGTCCAAGAGGCTTCTAAACAGCTTCTGCCTCCAAACCATAAGACTCCTGAACATTTAATCAATTGGCAACCCAGACTATTTGCACTTAATTCTTCTTGCTGCTTCGGATATGGCTGGAACAATGCTGGGAGAAAAGGCCCAAAAAACTATACAGACAATGCTTTCATCAAACAACACTGTTTCACAACGTATCAGTGACATGGCAGGAAATGTTTCGCATACAAGCCAGTGAATTATACATACAGCTGGTTGAGTCAACAGACGTGGCGGGCCTGGCTCAGCTCCTGGTATATGTCTGTTATGTTTATGGGAGGGGGGGTTCATTTATGGAATGCATCCTCTTCTGGTAACCAGGACAACAGGATAGGATATTGTTAAAGTACTGGACAGCTTTGTGACATCAAATGGCCTTTGGTGGTCAGGATGTGTATCTGTACTCATGGCTCAAAAGCCATGACAGGGAAACATAGTGGATTGTTAACACGCTTTCAAACACTTTCTCCCGATGTCACTTGGGAACACTGCAGTATCCACTGAGAGGCTCTTGCTGCCAAGGGAATGCCTGACACCTTGAAAGACGTTTTGGACACTACAGTGAAAATGATTAACTTTGTTAAAGCAAGGCCCCTGAACTCTCGTGTATGTTATGCATTATGCAATGATATGGGCAGCGACCATGTAACGCTTTTACAACATACAGAAGTGGGCTGGTTATCAAGGGGCTAAGTATTGACGTGTTTTTTTTTTAATTGAGAGACGAGCTTAAAGTTTTCTTTACTGACCATCATTTTCACTTGTCTGACCGCTTGCATGATGACGAGTTTCTCACACGACTGGCCTATCTGGGTGATGTTTTTTCTCGCCTGCATGATCTGAATCTAGGATTACAGGGACTCTCCGCAACTATTTTCAATGTGCGGAACAAAATTCAGGCTATGATTAAGAAGTTGGGGCTCTTCTCTGTCTGCGTTTAACAAGGACAACACACAGGACTTTCCATCATTGTATGATTTTTTTGTGTGCAATTGAACGCAAGCTTACGGACAATGTCATGTGATATAGCGAAGTACTTTCCGAAATGGACGACACAAATAACTGGATTCGTTATCCCTCTCATACCCTGCCTCCAGTCCACTTACCGATATCTGAACATTGAAATTGCAACAAGCAGTTCTGTGAAAATGGACTTTAATCAGAATCCACTGTCAGATTTCTGGATTGAGCTGCGCTCAGAGTATCCTCCCTTGGCAAGTAGTGCTGTTAAGACACTGATGCTCTTTGCAACCATGTACCTATGTGAGAGTGGATTCTCGGCCCTCACTAGCATGAAAACTAAATACAGGCACAGACTGTGTGTGATAAATGATTTTAAGACTGAGTCTCTCCAATACAACCCAACATTGCAGAGTTATGTGCATCATTTCATGCACACCCTTCTAATTAATCTGTGGTAAGTTATTCACAATTTATGATTAACAAATCAAACATTTTTGTAAGATGGCAAAATTATTCATTATTATTGGTCCTGTAAGAGCTCTTTGTCATTTCCCAATAGCTGGGTTGTGACGACAACTCACACTCATTCTTATGTTTAATAAATGTGTCATATAGTGTGTGTGTGTGTGGCAGGCTTAAAATTATGGCAAAAAAACACAATTTGAGTCAGGTGACCCTGGTGCTAGAGGTGGTACTCAGCTGGAGGTTGAATGTTTGAAGGGGTACGGGACCACTGGTGTTGAGAATCATTGTACCGTCTAAACCGCTGAAATTTATTTTCCATAACTAAAAATATAGTATTTTCTGCTGTTTTGAAGCTGGTGTACAAAACTGAAAATAAAAGATGCAAAGGTGAAACTTAAGAACAGGCAATGGGGGATGAGCATAAAGTGCATGTAGAGAATACATTCTTGCTTTAGTCCATCATGTACTCTCTCGCCCTTTCCCCCCCACACCTATGCAGGCACACACACTATCTCACACACAAGAAGAGATCACTGACTGTTAGTGGCTGCTGTGACACAGGAGGGTGGGTATATTTCTGACCTAGGCCCATGGGAGCTATGTTTCCTCTTGTCCACTGATGCGATTCCCTGCCAATGAGATCATTCCTCCAAGCTGCGCTGACCAATTGTATGACCCCTTCCTGTGTCACCTGCCTATTGGGTTCTCCATGGCGCCTGAGGCCTTTGGAATGCTTTGGACTCATCCAGCCAATTCTACATGCTCTTGCTGATTTCAACTGCTATTCATTCACACCCTGCTCTGATTGCTTCAAATGTATCTGTGTTACACAATGGTTGGAATATGGTGGAAATGGGGTGCGCTGTTGTGTTGGAGAGTTTAGTTGTATGAACATTGTTTATGAATATTTATTTTGTTACTGGGTTTCTAGTACAATATATGCCAACAGACTTTTGTACATTTGTGTAGGTGGTTGTTCAGGTCCTGGCTGTAATAGTTGTAAATTCCTTGTTGACCTCTGTGTGTCTGATCCCATAGTGGAGCCCTGCCCATTTCATTAGCATGTAGGGAACACTGAGCCCAGCTTTAGGAGTAATATCCCTGTCGGCGCTGCTCCGCAGATTAATCTAATACCTCACAGTTCACACACGACCTACTTTCTCTGCGCCACTTTCTCTTTTTGGTTGGTGACAGACCCTGATTGAGCCGACAATATACATTCTGCAGACACACACGAGCCGACACAGTACACCCCCCCACACAAACACATGCACTGAAGATCTCTCCATACAGAGCTCCCTCTGCCCATGCAGTCTACTCTCCTTCCCTGTCCCTATTGATACCATGCACACACGTAAGGCTCTGTTTTGAGTATGACTCATCGGTCAGTGCTTCTATTCAGAGACTGATGCCTCTCGCTGGCCACCCAGAGTATTGCACATGCTACACAGGACACAAGTGGGGATATCCAAATGAAAGAGACCATTTGTCAGGCTCAGCTCCTCCCGTGTCACTGTCTTTTATGGGGATATTATTGCTCCATCACACCGCTGGCTCACCCATCTCACTCCTTCTCCTCTCTGTATGAGTGGCACTGCCCTAACCATTAACTGATGCATATTCATCTAGCTAGATGTCAGATGAGAATAATTACCTGTAGTTGTAAGCTTATGGAAGTGTTGAGTTTCTCGATTTGTTTCCACCATGTTGTTAATGTGTAATATTCATGTACCATAGGTCTAGATTTCCTTTCATCACTTCTGCCTTTGTCTCCTATCCCAGGTTGGGACAAGCACTCGTATGGTTACCACGGTGACGATGGACACTCCTTCTGCTCTTCAGGGACTGGCCAACCATATGGCCCAACCTTCACCACTGGCGATGTGATTGGTTGCTGTGTGAACCTAATTAACAACACCTGTTTCTACACCAAGAATGGCATCAGTCTAGGTGAGAACTGCACAACAACAGTGCAGGGAAATAAACATCCAAGTTAACTGTTATATGAAAATGCACTATCCTTCACACATTTTGATATGTTCCCAGGCGATGTATACCATTCTCTTTACTTGATTGTAAATTCTAACATTTTTAATATCTTCCACTCCATTAACATTTGTTTCTCTCTGTTTGTTCTTCAGGTGTAGCATTTACAGACCTCCCTGTGAGTATTATACTGAAATGTGGACATATTTTATTCAATGTCAAGGACTTCTGTTGTTTTACATGTGTGGTATATTGTATAGCAGGGGTCTTAATCCAATTTTGCCCAGGGACCCCCTCCCAGTCAAACCGGCAACCCAGGGACCGCATCATACGTTAGCAAACTATTTATTTTACGTCCAATTATAATTGTAAGAGGTGTAAACTCAGCCTGTTAGCTAGAAAGGTAACTCCAAACTTATTTTTGCTATGAGCAGCTGTTTAACTGGTTAAACAAAGGTTAGTAATGTGTTGAATGTCCAAGTCAAGAAAGCTTACCAGCAGCCAGCAACACCTGCTGCACTGGTAACCTGTTTACTGGTGCTTTCTCAATGCCTATGTCAGATACTCCAGTGAGTGTAGTTAGCTCCAAATGAGTGGAATTTGCTCAATATTAGGAATTGAGAAACAAAGTTCATATAATTGGAAATAAGATATTCTCCTATTTTCTACTGTAGATATGTAATTCAAAACATGTTTATTCTATTGTTGTGCTTCTACACCTGCATTGCTTGCTTTTCTGGGTTTTAGGCTGGGTTTCTGTATAGCACTTTAAGATATCGGCTGATGTAATGAGGGCTTTATAAATACATTTGATTTGATTGTTGCTAGCGATATTCATAAAAACATATTTTTATATTGTTGCGGAACCCCTGCAGGGACCCCCAGTTGAAAACCCATGTATAGTACTCTATACTGTTTCTTTGACTTCCTCATCTGACATTCTTTACTGGTGCCATTTTAATAGTATGTGTAGTAGCCTTGAATATTATTTTGAATAGCATGACTGTTATCTTTAAATTAGGGTAATTCAGTAGCGGTAGTTTTGCTCCTTCCATTAATGATGATGATGATGATATGAATGTCCTATATTATTCAGGGTTGCCATGCCAATGTCATCGGAGGGGGTGGCTGCTGTTTTACTGGCTCCGAACCAACTGTGCTATTTTGTTCGTTTTTTCACATTGTTTAAATTATTTTTGTACTTATTTTGTACATAATGTTGCTGTTACCGTCTCTTATGACTGACAAGAACTTCTGGACATCAGAACAGCGATTACTCACCTCAAACTAAATGAGGATTTTTTCTTTAACGAGTCCGACGCGGAGGATATACTGCTTTCTAGGGAGCGGGCCCAAATCCCTGTTATTTGCGTGAAGAAAAGACGGAGATAAAGGGAGTGGAGGTCGGGCTGCCTTCTGAGAATTCGTAGGCGAGTGAGTAAACCTCCAGCCCCAACAGATCCACAGATGACGCAATCTCAATCGCACTCCACACTGTCCTTTCTCACCTGGACAAAATAAACACCTATGTGAGAATGCTGTTCATTGACTACAGCTCAGCATTCAACACCATAGTGCCCACAAAGCTCATCACTAAGCTAAGGACCCTGGGACTAAACACCTCCCTTTGCAACTGGATTCTGGACTTCCTGACGGGATGCCCCCAGGTGGTAAGAGTAGGCGACAACACGTCTGCCACGCTGATTCTCAACATTGGGGCCCCGCAGGGGTGCATGCTCAGTCCCCTCATGTACTCCCTTTTCACCCACGACTGCGTGGCCAAACACGACTCCAACACTATCATTAAGTTTGCTGACGACACAACAGTGTGATTACCGACAACATTGAGACAGCCTATAGGGAGGAGGTCACAGACCAGGCAGTGTGGTTCCAGGACAACAACCTCTCCCTCAATGTGAGCAAGACCAAAGAGCTAATCGTGGACAACAGGAAAAGGCGGGCCCTACTAGTCCACATTAACATCAACGGGGCTCTAGTGGAGCGGGTCAAGAGTTATAAGTTCCTTGGTGTCCACATCACCAACGAACTATCATGGTCCAAACATACCAAGAGTTGTAACGCTTGCACGACAACATCTTTTCCCCCTCAGGAGACTGAAAAGTTTTGGCATGGGTCCCCAGATACTCCCAAAAATTGTACAGCTGCATCATCGAGAGCATCCTGACCGGTTGCATCACCGCCTGGTATGGCAACTGCTCGGCATCTGACCGTAAGGCGCTACAAAGTATAGTGCGTACGGCCCAGTACATCACTGGGGCTAAGCTTCCTGCCATCCAGGACCTATATTCTAGGCGGTGTCTGAGGAAAGCCAAAAAAAATGTCAGAGACTCCAGTCACCCAAATCATATACTGTTGTCTCTGCAACCGCACAGCAAGAGGTACCAGTGCGCTAAGTCTAGGACCAAAAGGTTCCTTAACAGCTTCTACCCCAAAGCCATAAGACTGCAGAGCAATTAATCAAATGGCCACCCGGACTATTTACATTGACCCCCAGCCCGTCCGCCCCACCTACCGACATGTACAAATGACCTCGACTAACCTGTACCCCTGCACATTGACTCGGTACCCCGTATATTGCCTCGTTATTGTTATTTTATTGTGTTACTTTTTATTTTTTACTTCAGTTTATTTGGTAAATACTTAACTTTTTCATGAACTACATTGTTGGTTAAGGGCTTGTAAGTAAGCATTTCACGATAAGGTCTACACCAGTTTATTTGGCGCATGTGACAAATAGTTTGATTTGATCAAATTATCAAAATTAAAGGCAAGTTCTTCCTATTATGGCCAGATTGGGAATTGTGCGCTTGCCAAGGTGTGCAAAGCTAACATTGTATATACCTGTGTTCACACCTTACCCTCTACCCACAGCCAAACCTGTACCCCACAGTGGGCCTGCAGACTCCTGGAGAGATTGTGGATGCTAACTTTGGCCAGCAGCCCTTTGTGTTTGACATTGAGGACTATATGAGTGAATGGAGGGCTAAGATCCATGGCATGATCGCCCGCTTCCCTATCGGCGAGAGACTGGGGGAGTGGCAGGCAGTGCTGCAGAAGTAAGGGATCCTTATCGACATGACACTTTTCACCCTAACAGACTACTGTGTCTTTCTCTACTACTGTAAGGCTAAACCATGTCTTTGATTCTTCCAGTATGGTATCCACCTACCTGGTGCATCATGGGTACTGTGCTACGGCCACAGCCTTCGCCAGGGCCACAGAGACCTTGATCCAGGAGGACCAGACCTCCATAAAGAACCGGCAGAGTGAGAACCACACACAGGCTCCACACTCACATTACCACAGAAACACTGAGGACCAATCAGAGTCATACATTTACTCAGTCATACATTCAATCAGTTTTGAATGATAATATTCTTCTTTCTACTCACAGGAATACAGAAGCTGGTATTGGCAGGGCGTGTTGGAGAGGCCATCGAAGCCACACAGCAGCTGTACCCTGGACTTCTAGAACACAACCCCAATCTACTCTTCATGTTGAAGTGAGCAGCCTTGAACCAACTATGGGACTCTTATGGGAGTGTTAATCTAAAGGTTACATTTAAGAAGTATTGGAATTGTAAGGCTTATTTAAGCTGCTGGAGCATTTTGTCAGTAAAGCTCTGGCCTGCTGCCCAGCTGTGTGTTTATGGCACAAAGACATTAGATTACATTAATAAATACTGTGGTCTGCTAAGAGACATTTGGAGATGCAGACCCACTGCTAGGTGGCCATTTTTTATGGCTCTCTTATAGAGGAAGAGAGGGGCTTGTTGTAGCAGTTACACAGAGAGGGAGGAGGGGAGGGGGCAGGGTAAGCACAAGGTCACAGTTGTTGCCGCCGAGGGAACTCCTGATTTGATTGGTCATGCCTGTTGCTCCATTTTGTCATGGAAGACGAGTGAGCAGAACAGAACAGGCGCTGATCTGTTTGACATTCATCCTGTCATAGTGACATGTATCCATAAAGCCAGATACTCATACTCTGTAACCAGTCTGACTTGTTCCTGACACATTTACACATTTCAGGGCACAAAGACATGATCTTATACAGCCCCACCTTTGCTGACTTCTGAAAGCAACTGAAGTTTTGCAGTAATTATGGTTGACAGTTTTCATTCAGACTGTTTTTGTTCAAGCAAGTGATATTTGACAGTTAAGCAGAATGAAAGGTTTAATATCAGATGGTACAATGTATTCCAGGACAAAGCATGTCAGACATTGTAGCAGATTGTAGACTAGATGTCAGACAGATTCATGGTTGCCCGTATCGCCCAGGTGTCGGCAGTTTGTGGAGATGGTGAACGGTACAGACAGTGAGGTACGATGCTTTAGTATCCGCTCCCCCAAGTCCCAGGACAGCTACCCTGGCTCCCCCAGCCTGAGCCCCCGACATGGAGCCACTAACCCCAATCTGCACAGTGCAGGTAAGGGAAACACACCTTCACACTTGCCTATCCATCTGCCCAGTGTGTTAAAAACACAAAGGAGATAAGCGAGAGTATTGTCTATCTATTGAATGTGTCTGTTTCACCCTGGCTCTCTGTCATCTCCAGGAGCAGACAGCCCCACATGCAGTAACGGGGTCACCCCTCCCAACAAGAACAAGAGCCACAACAAGTATCCAGGCGTCAGCTCTGCCTCCTCCTCCTCTTCTTCCTCCCCTTCCTCTGTCAATTACTCTGAGTCCAACTCCACTGACTCCACCAAGTCCCAGCCTCACAGTGGCACCAGCAACCAGGAGGAGACCAGGTGTGTGGCAAGGCAAGGGTCTATGTGTTTATTGTTTTTTAGCGTTGTGTTTTTAACTGGAGTGGGAGAAAAGCAGACCATCTGCGATATTATGACAGATGACTGAACCTGTCCCTGTGTTTGTCTCCTCTGCAGTGACAGTGAGATGGAGATCGAGGCTGAGCACTACACTAACGGGGTGGCAGAGAACCCCTCTGCTCGGATCATGAATGGCACTTACAAGCACCAGGAAATCCTGCAGGCTCAGGACATCAGCCTGGGTAACGGAGTGGCAGGTACAGACACTTGACACGTGCGCACACACATGCGCTTACTGTTTTGATTGTCAGGCGCACACACCTTGTCCCAGGTGTCAATGTCACGAACACAATGTTTTCTTGGTCACTTTTGTCTATCTCTCTGTCATTCTTTCTCTCCCTCTCTCTGACTGTCACTGTGTGTCTGCTTTTCTCCGTTTTTCCTTTCTGGCTGGCTGGATATCTGGGGATGTGTGTTTCTAAATTGAGCTCAAACATAATCCAGTCAGGCAGATGTTTGTGTCGTCAAGGTTGCTAAATGAAAGTTGACTGAGAACACTTTCATTTAGAACAACGACCTGGGGAATAGTTACAGGGGAGAGGAGGGCAGATGAATGAGACAATTGTAAAATGGGGATGATTAGGTGGCTGTGATGGTATGAGGGCCAGATTGGGAATTTAGCCAGGACACTGGGGTTAACACCCCTACTCTTACGATAATTGCCATGGGATCTTTAGTGACCACAGTGAGTGTGTTATTATGTGAAGTGTCAAATGCACTCTGTCCGTGGCTGCGCTTTGACTCTTGTGGCTGTGTGTGTCCTGGTAGAGGATAGCTGTGCCTCCAGACAGCTGTGTGGAGGGAACCAAGCAGCCACAGAGAGGATGATCCAGTTTGGCCGTGAACTGCAGGGCCTCAACGAGCAGCTGTGCCGTGAATACGGCAAGAACGTCACACACAAGAAGATGCTGCAGGTACCGGTGGGGGGGGGATTCACACAGTAGAAGACTGGCACACTGTTTGACACTGGCGGCGTTCACACAGGCAGTCCAATTCTAGTATTTATTTTCCACTAATTGGTCTTTTGACCAATCACATCAGATATTTTCCAGAGCTGATCTGATGAAGTGAAAAAAATATCAGAATTGGACTGCTTGTGTAAACACAGCCTGTGACTTACGAATTGTATAATTGTCAACCACCGAATGGGGAAGGTTTGGTTTATGGTTATACTGCAGTTTACACACTACTACTTGTATATGACCATTGGAAAGTCTGTCCCTAGTATTGTTCTCTAACAATTAAGGTAGAGCCACTGAAAGTGTCTGATGTTCCCTCTGTGTAAGACAGACCATTATACTGCTTCCAAATCATAGTCCTTAATGGGCTTTTACTGGTCCTGCTGTTTTCTATCTCCCTATCCCTTTCTCTCTCTCTTTTATCACAGGATGCCTTCAGTTTATTAGCATATTCGGATCCCTGGAACTGCCCAGTGGGGCAACAGCTAGACCCAATGCAGAGAGAGAATATCTGCTCTGCTCTTAACAGCGCCATCTTGGGTAAGGCTAAGTTTCACACACAGTACATAATGTCATGAGTAGTCCGATAAAAATAACTTTCACTCACACAAGCTATTTTTCTTTTTCTACAATATTTGGGGGGGGGCAGTAACTCCCAGCACCACACAAGTAATAAGCTTGGTAGTGTGTATGTTAACTCTCTTCTAATGAATACACACTGCACATTTTCCCATGTACATGTTTGACTCACACATGCTTTATTAGCTAATGTACACACCCCGATGTTGTCTTTTGCCCCTCAGAGTCTCAGAACTTGCCTAAGCAGCCCCCTCTGATGCTTGCTCTGGGTCAGGCCACAGAGTGTGTCCAGCTCATGGCCAGGGTCCGCTCAGGGTCCTGTTCCTTCGCCAGAGTAGACAACTTTTTGCACTAGCCCCAGTCCAGGTGAGTCTGGACAGACACACACATACTTACTTCCCTCCCCTTATAGCACCACATCAATGCACTGTTTTACCTATAAGGAACTTTTTAAGAATGTTTTTGACTACACATGGCCCATGCTGTTAGCGTCAAGTTGGATTGTAGGGTTACTGTTTGGAGTACAGTAATAGTGTTGCATAGATTACAATACAGCAGTTCCAAAAATGTTTATTTCATTCCTAAGGCAATGTTCAGGACTAAGAAGAGGTCTTTCCAATGGGTTGCCAGATGACTGAGGAAAGCATGTGTTTGAATTTGTGTGTCGCTTGCCATTTGGCAGAAGCAGATGGACAGGGGAATGAGTAGAACATGACAGGAAAGTTTATTTTTAATTTAGTATTATCAAATACAAAATGTGTGACTCTATTTAAAGAATTCATTATTATTCTGTTTATCTAGTCATGTTCTAGGTTTTATTTAGTCAGTTTGTTGTGCTCATCTTGGAAGGAAAAAAAATCTAATTCCGTTTTTGTTTTTGAGTGGATTTCAATTCCCTACACAGTGTTTTAAAGATGTTCATCATATCAAAGAAGTTCATGTTGGCATGCTTTGTCGTTACCAAGCAAGATACTCTGGTTTCTTTCATTCAGAACTCAGGTATTCACAGCACATTTGTCATTTCAGTTTGGGATATTGTAGACAGAGGTAGGTTTACCCAGCTGTTCAGTGGCTCCAATTTAGGACCTTCATTTTTTTGGTTCAAATTCTTACTACTTAGTATGACTTAACTCCAGAAGCTAATTTAATTTAAAGTTAAAGGTCTGAATTGGCTTCTGAAAGTACACATGGCTATAAGCCACTAACCTGCTGGTCACCTCAGAGCCCCATACAGCAGCATTCACCTCAGATCAAACAATGATGACACTGATTCATTTGTGAGTTTTAATATAAGTGTAGTATATTTCCAATCAAGTGTCTCCACTAGTTTGATTTGTAACCTACAGTAAAAATACACAGACATACAGTACTGTGGGGAATTTGGAAATCACTCTCTGGTTTTTGACTTGCTAATTATATTGAAGATATGAAGTCTGACGTTGAATATATATATATATACACACACAATTTAATGATATATTCAATAAAAAAGTTAAACTGATTGCCAAATATAAGGCTTTTAATTTGACCTCCCCTTTTCTAATAACCAATGGTACCTGCCATTGGCCACACTTAATTCATACAGTCAGTCATTAAATCTTTTCATACCAGTGCTTTGACAGCCAGCCATTATCTTATCATTGCGAACATGCTTATTTTTCCGCTTTCTTGCGGTTCTATTTTTCTCACAACTAATGTGAAGCTGTCGCGTTAATACATAAACTCAACATAGACTCGGTCACTTTTACAAACATGTGACCTTAACTTTGTTCCTTTGTTTTTGTTTGTTTATTATAGTCAGTTGAATGTTATTTTTTTTCTCTCTTTCTTTCATTACAGTATGTATTCTCCTATTTTTAACAGATATTCTCTTGGCACATGGGACAGTTGTCGATCATTGATGTATTAACGCAGTATTTCACCCAGCCAGCAGGAGGCGCTCCACTGTGTGTTGAATGTAGTTTAGCAGATTATATTATGTTTGTGCTTCAGATTTGCTGCTGGCCACCATGAGATTGATATTGACATCCCCTGTACCTGTAAGACATATTGCAATGTGTTTCATTAACTCTTTTGACAATCTTGCAAAGCATGTTTGTGAAGCAAAGGGGTGGTGGGGGTAGAAAACATCAGCTTCTGTGTTGTTAGTGTTTGGTAGACTTTAATATGTTCACAAAGGCCATTTAGATTATTTTTTTTTACCCAATCTTTACATTTGGACAATGTCTATCGGCATCATGGGCTTATACCTGCTAAAATATATACAAAACAAGAACAAATACCTTAACTTAATGTCTACCCTGGCCAAACCCTAACCCAGACAGCGCTGGACCAATTGTGCACCGCCCTACAGGAGTCCCAATCACGGCCGGGGCGGCAGGTAGCCTAGTGCTTAGATCGTTGGGCCAGGTTGCTGGATCGAATCCCTGAGCTGACAAGGTAAAAATCTGTCGTTCTGCCCCTGAACAAGGCAGTTAACCCACTGTTCCCCGGAAGGCCGTCATTGTAAATAAGAATTTGTTCTTAACTGACTTGCCTAGTTAAATAAAGGTTAAAAATAAATATTGTATTGCAGTAGGAAGTAAAATACTTTATTTATTTTATCTTTATTTAACTAGGCAAGTCGGTTAAGAACAAATTCTTATTTACAATGACGGCCTACCCTGGCCAAACCCTAACCGGGACGACGCTGGGACAATTGTGCGCTGCCCTATGAGAGTCCTAATCACGGCCGGTTGTGATACAGCCTGGAATCGACCGCTGCACCACTCGGGAGCCCTTTATCCCGAACCTGTTAAAGACTGACATACTGGGTTGGGCACATCATCTTTCAAGCACACCTATACACACTGTAACCCATGTTGGATGAAGTTTTAGTTGTTTTAATTCATGTTGCTTAATTAGTTAAATCTTTAGGTGGCGCTATCCATTCGCATGAGTTTTCACTATAGAGTTTACCAGTAATTCTGAACAATACATTCAGTGATAGACTTTCAATATTGGAAGCAGCCAGCAGATAGATTTTGATTATATCTTATGACATTATAGCAAAGCCTGCATCTCTTGAAGGCTTTCAAAAACTGGAAATGGCTTTTAAACTCCTATAGCCACCCAAAATGTATATTTCCATTTTAAGATCATTCATTATGAAATAGAATGACTAATGTTTAGGTGTGTGTGTGTGTGTGTGTAGAAAGATCGTAATCTGTCGAGCTTCTCCTGGGACTTTTATAGACACACCTACACCTACTGTAGCAAACAATCTCCCTGTTCTCCTTTTATGTTATGTTATGTTTTTCAATTGGAGCTATCCATGCTTCAAATGGAGAGGCGAAGGGAATGGAATTAGGAATTAAAAACAACAAGCTGTGCACAATTTACTATTATTTTCTATTATTATTTTAATTTCATATTGAGTTTTGAGTTTAGCAATTGTGAGGTGAGTTACCCTCTACTTGGCATGAAACTTTTAGAACCTTTAAAACAATATATATAAAAAAGAGAGATTATAATGATAATAAAACATTTTAAAAAACATACCAATGTACTAGAAACATGATAAAGAAATATTGTATTCTGTTTAATTTTGACAGAATTATTTTTATTAAAATACACATCCATAAGCGTAGTTTTGGTCTCTTGTCCTTATTTTGTGGATGTACTGCTTTTGAATGATGGTGACTTGAGGTTGGCTGAAAAGTTAAAATATGTCTATCTACAGTACCAGTCAAAAGTGTACTATTTTCTACATTGAAATAACTGAAATAACACACATGGAATCATGTAACTAAAGTGTTAAACAAATCAACATATATTTTTGATTCTTCAAGTAGCCACCCTTTGCCTTGACAGCTTTGCACACTTCTGGCATTCTCTCAACCAGCTTTACCTGGAATGCTTTTCTAGCCGTCTTAAAGGAGGTTCCATATATGCTGAGCACTTGTTGGCTGATTTTTCTTCACTCTGCGGTCCGACTCATCCCAAACCATCTTAATTGGGTTGAGGTCGGGTGATTGTGGAGGCCAGGTCATCTGATGCAGCACTTATACATGATCCCAAATGTGTTATTTCATAGTTTTGATGTCTTCACTATAATTCTATAATGTAGAAAAAATAAATAAATAAAAACCCTTGAATGAGTAGGTGTGTCAACTTTTGACTGGTACTGTATATATGAGAACTTTGGTTCAAACTGTGATTGGAAGGGGCTTGCACCTGTATGGTTGAGGAACAGAATATGCAGGTGTGGTAAATGGCTCACTAGAGCCCCCTACTGGACACCAGCACTATTAAAGCTATGTAAATCAGTATTCAATTTGGCAAGTCAGTTAAGAACAAATTATTACTTACAATGATGGCCTACCACGGCCAAACCCAGATAACACTGGGCCAATTGTGTGCTGCCCTATGGGACTCCCAGTCACAGCTGAATGTGATGCAGCTTGGATTCGAAACAGGTACTGCAGTGCCGCCTCTTGCACTGAGATGCAGTGTCTTAGACCGCTGCACCATTCAGGAGCCCAAAACTAAAGAGCAAGTGGAGAAATTATTAATTGATGAAGACTTGTCTACAAAATGTGTCTTCCCCATGCAAACTTTTCAGCTGGTGGTGCTAATGAGAGAGGGTGTGGTAGAATATACAGGTTGAGCCTCAAGGTGAGGGCTACTGTGGTCTGTCTCCACCTAGTGGTAAAATACTCACCAAAAAGATTTGGGGTTTTGAAACTGCAGTCTAGTGCAGTAACTGCTGTCGACTGTGGTATTTTGGACGCAGTAATTGCAGAATAACTGCAGTTACACTGAAAATGTACTGCAGTAAATCAAACTTATTTTATATGCAGCATACTGCAGTTATACTGCACTCTGACTGCAAGTGTTTGTGTAAGGGCAGAAATGGAACCAGTAAAACAGAGCATGCATATTTCAACTGCAGTAGATATAATTGATGTAAAACCATTACTGTATGTTGAATATGTTAGGAAATGAACAACCGGGCTAAGCAAAACTAGGGATAACCAAACAACATCAAAAGCATAGGCAAAATGGACTAACACAACAGTACAAAGGAGGAGGGGGGGTTGTCAATGGGCTAACACTGTAGTCCTTCTGGGGACTGAAGGGTCTGAGGAATGGATCCAGAACGTCTCTCTCGATCTTTGGTGTTTGGCAACATTGCTAATGCTTTTGTGTTTGCTAACTTTTTCAATTCCAAGATAACTCACAAAGCGAGTGTCCTCCCTTTGAAATGGAGGGCCATTCACTTTGTGTGATTATTCTGATGAAGGCCATTGTAGGCCGAAACCTTGCTGGCTACCTTCTGAAAGCCATGGGTGCAGAGGAACCCACAAAGAGCAAAAATATTCCTCAGTTCCATAAAATGGAAAGATCTGCATGCTCTTTTAATTAATCTTCATAACTTGCAGTTGATCATCACAGCCTTTAATCCACTGCAGTGGAGTGATGATGTAATCAGATAATATGTTATTTTGTTGATATACTGTGATTTGAAACATGGAAATATGTTAGAAAATCCTCAGTTCCTAGAGATATTTGCAATGTTCTCTTGGTGCCATATTTACTTGGTTTTGAGAGAGATTTTCACTGCAGCCAGTGAGTGACAAAAGTAACCACATAAACATTAAGGCAGATAAGGCGAGAATGTTGAAGCGTGTGCGGTAAACGTTGCTGAACAGTTGGAATGAGATTATAACCATGAAGAAATCCAATCATGTCGTGGTTTATACAATGTAGACTATAAAGTGTATACTGTGCCACCGGTAGGAAAAGTACCCAATTCTCAAACTTGAGTAAAAGTAAAGATAACTGAATAGAAAATGACTCAAGTAGCCTAAAAGTGAATAGCTGTAGGGGAGTACTTAAAGAAAAAGACAGGTAGCCTACTTTCATTCTTGAATACACTCTTTAACACAAAGATACAAACATTCATTGTTCAGTCTGGGACATTTTTAGTGTCTGAGATTTAATATAAACATCCAGAGTGATGGGCAAGAAGGACATTGACATTATCTGGTTTTGCAATCACTTCTTGCCCTTGTGAGCATTAACTGCTATACCAGCAGTAAATAATCATCCTAAATTAATTAAATAATGTCACAGGATATTAAAAACGTCTATGGGAGGGACACTGTTATATCCTCCACAATTAGAGTTAATGACCCACAGGGGTCGCTGAGGGTTTGTATTGGTAGTGCCTGTGCTATTGGTGTGGGTCGTGTGACTCCCATTTGCTCGATGTGGGCAGCAGCTTTTGGAATGTTATGAGACACAATCAAACAGAGAGAGAGAATAAGTCAGTCAGTCCTTTTCAATTTGTATTTGTTGAATTAGGTTCTGGACGTTATTACATTCTGTATTGGATATTTGTTTGTTTTATTTGTTATATAAGCACATACAGGTAACTGACAAGATAATGGAAACACTTGAGTAAATTAGGGATAGAAAGTATATTGAAATCAGGTGCTTCTACATGTGTGTGTGTTACCAGATCTCATCCCAATTGAACACTTATGGGAGATTCTGGAGTGCCGCCTGCTTTCCACCAACATCAACAAAACACCAAATTATGGAATTTCTTGTGGAAGAATGGTGGCGGTTCCCTCCAATAGAGTTCCGGAGACATGCCAATCTATGCCAAGGTGCATATAGAGATATATAAACTCTGAAAAACACCAGAAGAATGAGGCACAGGGTCCCTGTTCATCTGTGTGAACGTGCCTTAGGCATGCTGCAAGGAGGCATGAGGGCTGCAGATGTGGCCAGGGCAATAAATTGCTATGTCTGTACTGTGAGATGCCTAAGACAGCCCTACAGGGAGACAGGACGGACAGCTGATCCTCGCCGTAGCAGACCACGTGTAACAACACCTGCACCGGATCAGTACATCCGAACATCACACCTGCGGGACAGGTACAGGATGGCAACAACAACTGCCTGAGTTACACCAGGAACGCACACAAACAGTGCTCAGATTGTCCGCAATAGGCTGAGAGAGGCTGGACTGAGGGCTTGTAGGCCTGTTGTAAGGCAGGTCCTCACCAGACATCACCGGCAACGTCGCCTGTGGGCACAAACCCATCGTCGCTGGACCAGACAGGACTGGCAAGAAGTGCTCTTCACTGACGAATCGCGGTTTTGTCTCACCGGGGGTAATGGTCGGATTCATGTTTATTGTCGAAGGAATGAGCGTTACACCGAGGTCTGTACTCTGGAGCGAGATCGATTTGGAGGTGAAGGGTCCGTCATGGTCTGGGGCGGTGTGTCACAGCATCATCGGACTGAGTTTGTTGTCATTGCAGGCAATCTCAACGCTGTGCGTTACAGGAAAGACATCCTCCTCCCTCATGTGGTACCCTTCCTGCAGGTTCAATTGTGCGTCAATAATTCAGCATAGCAAGTTTGTATGAAGGTCTGGTTATTAAATGGGTAAATAGTTCAATAGTAATGTGCTCTAAAACGCTCTGTTGACAAACACACTTTGCTGCCCTGTTTCCAATTGTCCACAAGGCTGGGTGAACCTATTCAAGTAAGTCAATACATTTTGAAAATGTAAAAAAACTTTAATTAGCTAACGTTACAGTACAGGCTAACTCAAATGAGCTGCTAAATGAGCTAACTTAGCTAGTTGACTATCTAGCTATCTAACCAACTTGACATACTGTATAGATAGATAGCTAAGTTAATGAAATATCACCAGCTACCTAACTAAATATTAGCTAGCTATCTTGATGTAAAAAACAAACTCCAAATGCATTTGTAGGTAGCTAGCTAACAGCCATGGAGGAGGGTGTAAGGATAACATTAACATTAGTAGTCCCAACTTTCAATGTGAGAGAGAAGGCTATTCTGGATAGGGTAGGTACTAGTAACATAATAATAATAACTAGTAACATAGATAATAGTAACATAATATTCAGTGCAGTGTAATTTGAGTATAATGAAGTCTGTTTCTTGTGAGGTTTTCTGTCCTCGGATAAAGAAGGCTATGAAAGCCTGTCTACAGATGAAGAGGTCTCAATGAAGAGCAGTGGTTCGCAGTCCTGGTCCTGGGGACTCAGAGGTGCACATTTTTGTTTTTGCCTTAGCACTGCGCAGCTAATTCAAATGGTCAACTCATCATCAAGCTTCAAGTGGTATTTATGTATTCATTTGTGATGCTATATTGTTTGTCCTCGTGTGTCCATTCATGTTTTTCGGCATAAAGTACTCTGTAGAGACCAGATGAGGCCACACATACAGATTAATGTTGAACACTCTCTTTAACTACCTTATTTTCTCAATAACAGTCTCTCTCCTTCACTTCATCCCTCTCTCCCCTTCTCCCTAAATCATTTCGGTTATATCAGCTGTGTCGGTGAACACCTCCCACATCTGAACTGGCTACAAGAGGGCACAGCATGACCATAGGTGAGAGCTCACTTGACCAGGTCAACAGGAAGTATTATTAAAGAGATGCTTTACATTGAAATACAGATAGAGAAGCAGTAGTCCCAGAGTTAATGATCCAAGGTCAGTTTTGCATTTCACCTCCTGATAATTATGATGACTGACAGTGTCAGCATGTTTAAGCCTCGTGCTTAAAAAATTATATTTCTCTCTCTCCATCGGTCTCTCGTCTGCAGGTATGTTTTGATGTGAGAGAGGACGCCAACCCCCAGTCCCATCATCGCCACCTCACCCGCTCTTAAGATAACCTTCGGGCCGACTGGGAGCCCAAGGCTGGTTAGGAGACACCACTAGAGACACTATTATGTAATTGTGATGAACTGAGAGAATATTAGGGTAGCGCTGTGATTAATCATATGCTGCCTTTTCTGCTCCTATGTTCATACCTCTTTCCCTTTTTTATACACCTCTCTCGCCACCTCTTTCTTCCTCTGTTTTTATAATGCACAACAGATGTGCATTGAAGTAAAGTATGAATTTATAACACTTGGATAATGAACTTCCAATAAAGCATTTCACATTCTCTACTGGTTGAAATTAAGTCTCATTTGATGAAATACTACACCTATCCTGTGTTTATCAGATCAATGCAGATTAAGGAAATTAGATATCGAAATGAACTGGTTTAAGAGTATTTACATGATGCATAGGATGTGTAGTGTACTGTTTTTTAAAATTATATTTCTGTATATATGAATTACAAATCAGCCTTTCACTAGTTAAGTCATGTTTCTAGTCTATTGCATAGTTACAATGTGTAACCATTGATGTCCCAGGACCAAGATTGGTAAACACTGTTGAAGTGTATAATTGTAATACATACATAGCATCATTCAAAGACTGAAATGTGATACTCCTGGTATGGATATGACTGAAAACATTTCTCAAAGACATTCATACCTGAACATAAAGACATTCATACCTGAACTGCACCTTTATTTGCTAAAGTAGAGTACATTGTACAGTGAATATAAATGTACAGGCTACAATGTAGGGAATCACATGCATGGTAATAACTACATGTATATACAACTTGCATCCTTGGCACAAAGTTATATTATTATCTACTCAACCAATAAGCTTCATTGTCATTCAGACTGTTTCGAAGTTGATACAACTGGCTATGATAGCCGAGGTTCTTAGCTAAGTTCTGAACTAATATGCATAACAAACGTTTTAGGGTCCATACACAGATCGGCTACATAGCTAACTACACATCCATTGGCATACAGGTATTTTTATCCTCCACTGCACAATAAACAATAGTTAGCTTGCTGCGTTATTTCATCCATCTGTATTGCATGGGAAATATCAGCAAGGCAAGCTTACAAAATTGTACATTCAATTTGCAGTAAATGCTTTAGCTAGCTAGATTCTTTACATCCACTGTTGCACAAGACGACTGCCTGGTTTGCTGGTTGTTTCAGGAGTCCCTAAAACATTAAACAACCAGAATTACAATTTCATACTCATGTCACAACACCCATAAAGATAGCGAGCTAGTTGGCTAATGTTAGCTCGTCAACTAGCTTGCTAAATCGCGATTTTCGTAACTTAACTTTATGATAAAAATATGTATAATCGTTTGTCTCGACTTTAACATATTCCTGTCAACTGCAATTTTTTTTCATGATTCAAATCAAATTTTATTTGTCACATACACATGGTCAGCAGAGGTTAATGCGAGTGTAGCGAAATGCTTGTGCTTCTAATTCCAACAATGCAGTAATAACCAACGAGTAATCTAACCTAACAATTTCACAATAACTACCTTATACACACAAGTGTAAAGGGATGAAGAATATGTACATAAAGATATATGAATGACTGATGGTACAGAACGGCATAGGCAAGATGCAGTAGATGGTATCGAGAGAGTATATACATATGAGATGAGTAATGTAGGGTATGTAAACATATAAAAGTGGCATTGTTTAAAGTGGCTAGTGATACATTATTACATAAAGATGGCAAGATGCAGTAGATGGTATAGAGTACAGTATATACATATGAGATGAGTAATGTAGGGTATGTAAACATTGTTTAAAGTGGCTAGTGATACATTTTTTACATCAATATTTCCATTATTACAGTGGCTGGAGTTGAGTCAGTATGTTGGCAGCAGCCACTCAATGTTAGTGGTGGCTGTTTAGCAGTCTGATGGCCTTGAGATAGAAGCTGTTTTTCAGTCTCTCGGTCCCTGCTTTGATGCACCTGTACTGACCTCGCCTTCTGGATGATAGCGGGGTGAACAGGCAGTGGCTCGGGTGGTTGTTGTCCTTGATGATCTTTATGGCCTTCCTGTGACATCGGGTGGTGTAGGTGTCCTGGAGGGCAGGTAGTTTGCCCCCGGTGATGCGTTGTGCAGACCTCACTACCCTCTGGAGAGCCTTACGGTTGTGGGCGGAGCAGTTGCCGTACCAGGCGGTGATACAGCCCGACAGGATGCTCTTGATTGTGCATCTGTAAAAAATTTGTGAGGGTTTTTGGTGACAAGCCGAATTTCTTCAGCCTCCTGAGATTGAAGAGGAGCTGCGTGCTCCCTCTGCTGTTTCCTGAAGTCCACGATCATCTCCTTTGTTTTGTTGACGTTGAGTGTGAGGTTATTTTCCTGACACCACACTCCGAGGGCCCTCACCTCCTCTCTGTAGGCCGTCTCGTCGTTGTTGGTAATCAAGCCTACCACTGTAGTGTTCTCTGCAAACTTGTGGGTGAACAGGGAGTACACCCCCTTGTGGGGCCCCAGTGTTGAGGATCACCGGGATGGAGATGTTGTTACCTACCCTCAACACCTGGGGGCGGCCCGTCAGGAAGTCCAGTACCCAGTTGCACAGGGCTGGGTCAAGTTTGGAGGGTACTATGGTGTTAAATGCTGAGCTGTAGTCGATGAACAGCATTCTCACATAGGTATTCCTCTAGTCCAGATGGGTTAGGGCAGTGTGCAGTGTGGCTGCGATTGCGTCTGTGTTAGGTACGGTGGAGGTGGTTTTGGTAGCGGGCCGTGTCAGTGGCACTGTATTATCCTCAAAGCGAACAAAGAAGTTGTTTAGTCTATCTGGGAGCAAGACATCCTGGTCTGCGATGGGGCTGATTTTCTTTTTGTAGTCCGTGATTGACTGTAAACCCTGCCACATACCTCTTGTGTATGAGCCGTTGAATTGCAACTCTACTTTGCCTCTATATTGACTCTTAGCTTGTTTGATTGCCTTGCGGAGGGAATAGCTAACCTGTTTGTATTCGGTCATGTTTCCGGTCACCTTGCCCTGGTTAAAAGCAGTGGTTCACGCTTTCAGTTTCGCGCAAATGCTGCCATCAATCCACGGTTTCTGGTTTGGGAATGTTTTAATAGTTGCTGTGGGTACGACATTGCCAATGCACTTGCTAATAAACTCGCTCACCGAATCAGCGTATTCATCAATGTTGTTGTTTGACGCAATGCGGAACATATCCCAATCCACGTGATCGAAGCAATCTTGAAGTGTGGAATCAGATTGGTCGGACCGGCGTTGAACAGATCTGAGCGCGGGAGCTTCCTGTTTTAGTCTCCGTCTATAGGCAGGGAGCAACAAAATGGAGTCGTGGTCAGCTTTTGCAAAAGGCTTTTCCGAAAGGCTGACAAAAATACTAGGATGGAAGCAAAGACCGTTACAAAGATTCGTTATGACGTTATAATCACTTACATTTGCTTCCATCCTAGTATTTTTGTCAGCCATATTTGCTGAAGAAAGTCTCCAGCCTTGGGTCGCATAGCATCAAATTCTTCATGGGAACCACTCGATATGATTGGTCATCGCCCAGCGGTCGCCGCTGGTGATTTGCATAAAGTTGGGAAAAGTTTTTCACCACCTCCCACGCCACCTTCGCGCCGCCCAAAGGTCCCCAGCCCTCTCCGCTTTCCTTCCATTGAAATGAATGGGAAGCGATGTTTCACCACATGCCATCTTGTGCTAGTGTACATGGGCCGTTAATGTGTTGTATAATTCTCTTAATTTTTCTGGACCCCAGAAAGAGTAGCTGCTGCCTTGGCAGCTAATGGAGATCCATAATAAATATTAATACAAAATACAAATACAGATGTGTCAAGTTGGCTGGATGTCCTTTGGGTGGTGGACCATTCTTGATACACATGGGAAACTTTTGAGTGTGAAAACCCCAGCAGTAATGCAGTTATTGACACACTCAAACCGGTGCACCTGGCACCTATTACCATATCCTGTTCAAAGGCACTGACATCTTTTGTCTTGCCCATTCACCCTCTGAATGGCACTAATATACAATCCATGTCAATTGTATAAAGGCTTAAAAATCCTTCTTTAACCTGTCTCCTCTCCTTCATCTACTGATTGAAGTGTATTTAACAGGTGACATCAATAAGGGATCATAGCTTTCACCAGGTCAGTGCATGTCATGGAAAGTGTATATAAAACACAGGAAAATCACATTTTTGACTGCACTGGGCCTTTAAAGCATATTGAGATAGGAGTTAGTGAGAGAGAGAGGTGGGGCCTATGCGACCACAAAAAAACATCAGAATATTGTATTTTTTTTAAAATAATATTTTATTATAATATGTAATTTCACAAACAGCATATCTCTCTCTATATGACATTCACAGTATTGTACACCCTGACCCATCAGATTCATATAAACACTTTGTTCCTCTGTTTGGTTCCCGGTACTCAAAGAAATAGAAATGTCCTCTCCAGGATTCTCATATACAAATAAAAGTACAAGAATAAGAAAAATACTCTCCATATTTTACACATTTATAAAATGTTCTTTTCCAACAAAATCTCCCAGTGAATCAAAAAAAATCCCTTGTTTATATAATTTTTCATTTGTATCTATACAATTACATACATGAAAATATTATTCAGTACAGTACGTGGTAGCTTTTCTGTTATAGATGAATGCAGATTTCTGTAAGTAGATTAAAAGACCATACTGTATCTGTGAAGGTGATTCTCTTGTATTTTCTACAAGGATGTCCAAGGACTATGTACTTGTGTTTCTTGGATTATAAAGAGAACAAGTTTTAAAAATGCATCTTATGATGGCCTCTTTCAATAGATAATTGCCCCTCCCCTCTTATCAAAGTGAATATCTTCATTCTCAGGTTAATTAATGTACCATGCTACCTGGCTGCCACCTGGTGGAGCAGTGCCAGTGACCCACACAACTGCAGCTCTAGTAAAACAATAACGACCAGGCCATAGGAGGTCTTCATGCTCTGCTGGTTTTGTTGTGTCTTATTGGTCAATTCAATAATCTAAGTCAACATTAAGATGGGGAGTTAATGAACTCGTGTTATTCCAGTTGGTTCCAGATTGAGTGCTGACCTACAGCTACATCATGTCCATGTAAAACACAATATTGTCCTTCTGGTGTGGTAGGTCATCTGATGCTCCTGCTGTCTCTGTGATTCACTCCAAACATTAAGACACAGCCAGAAACAGACACAGCCCATCAACTAGCCTGGAGGTCGTGGGCATTGCTAGCTGTGAGGGCAGTCAAAGTTTTCCTTCACTCCAGTACTAACAGAGGGTCAGGGGGCCCTTGTGTTCAGGAGTAGTGAGGGTCAGAACCAACAACTATAAGCTTGGAGTTTTTTTTTTAAACCCCCTTTTTCTCCCAATTTCAATTCCGATCTTGTCTCATCGCTGCAACTCACTCGGGAGAGGCGAAAGTCGAGTCATGCGTCCTCTGAAACATGACCTCCTTAACACCCGGAAGCCAGCTGCAGGAAACACCGTTCAACTGACGATCGAAGTCGGCCTGCCACAAGGAGTCGCTAAAGCGCGGTGAACCAAGTACAGCCCCCCCAGCCAAAGCCTCCCCTAACCCGGGCGACGCTGGGCCAATTGTGCACCGCCCTATGGGACTCCCGGTCATGGCAGATTGTGACACAGACTGGGATCGAACCCAGGTCTGTAGTGATGCCTCAAGCACTGCGAAGCAGTGCCTTAGACTGCTGCACCACTCGGGAGGCCAAGCTTGTAGATTTTAGACCGTCTGCCTCACAGCTCTCCCTGCAAGATGATCCCCAAAGCCTCAAAAGTAAGAGGAACTCTCTCCTCCTTCCCTCCCCATGCTCCTCTGGTTTAGATATCAAGAAGGAAGTTAATTGTATGAACAAGGTCCCAATGTGCAGAGCTCTAGGCTTTTCAAACATGAAAGGAATTTCCTTATTTTACACAAAAACACGGCAGTCACAAGTGGGCCTGTAGACAGCTGGGTCTATAAGAGGCCGTGACCTTCTGGAGCAACAGCACTCCATGTTATTTCTGTTGTGTTCCCCCTCTGTCAAATTTTCAGGGGAGAGAAACCTTGTCCTGAAGGAAAATGGAATTGGTTTCTCTAAAAGCAAGATAGCAAGTCTGCCAGGGAAATTCTCCAGGATCTAATGTTTCATCCTGGGACCTCTATAACTCCAAGCAACCCCTGACTTCACTGAAGCAGATAATATGAGAGAGGAATACAAAGCCAGATCACCTGACTATGTTTTAGATTAGGCAAGTGTTTGGTGGCTGTAAAGTAAATAAAAGACAGTGGTATTCTCTTGAAGATGGTTCTGAGTCAGATTCAATTGGTTGGATATACTGCTATAATGCAACCCCATGTCAGTGTGTAAACTTTGTCACTATCTGAAGGTCAAATAAATATGATTTTACCTCTACATCGGGACACAGGGGACCATATTTCCCTCCTCTTTCCTATACTAACACTGTGATGATTAACAGCCCCATTACATATTTTCCTTGAAAAGAGTATGATATGCCATAACTTTGTGTATTGAATTGAAGTAGGGATGTTCAGAAGGGACTCAGGGATCAAAGCACACATTGTAAAAGCCTCACTTGACTTTGTTGTGTTGTGTGTACAGTAATACCATGACATTCCTCCTGGGGATGAGCAGAGGAAGACCGGTATGTTTCGAGATGTGTTGTATGTGAATCCAATTCACAATGACTTCTAATCAGAGGAATAAAAGCAAAGACTGTCTATTATATTGACAAGATATAAGAGTGAGCACTAACAATGGAAATACATGTCCTCAAAGATGGGAGGCAAGATCAGGTGGGACCATTCTAGCCAATAAGCGGGCAGACGCGTGTGAACAACAGACCATAGAGATAGATAGAGGACACTTATTTGTATTTGTGCCACCATAGGCTATTTAAAGTAGTCAGTTTTCTTCATTGGCTTATTGCCTCCAACCCAATTGACTACTTTAAAATGGTGGAATGGTAAATGGTAATGTCCATGGTAAAACGGGTTATATCCATGATGAGTCCTCTATCTCTATGACAACAGGCACTTCTCTGATATAAAGTTGTTTTTGGGTAAGTTGCCGAAACGCTACGTGCGTCCACTCATATCAGTGCATTCGTAACAACCTAACCATTACGAAATTTCTATTTGATAAAATAAGCCTCACCTAGCAAATTAGCAATTGCATTTTTTGATGACCAAATTCAACACTCTCATGCACCTTCATACAAAAATTCCTCACTTTGTGGGCTTATTTTCGTGGACAGATTTTGTAAAACCTCGCGTCGCCTATTCCTCTCTGATAAAAGCTATTGTCAGCTAAGCAGCCGAACAACCAGCAGCACAATCAGCAATGATTGTCACAGACACGGAAGAGAACACCCTGTTTGGACATGCTGAGGAAGTATTGCAGAATGCAGGATGAGCAAGAGAAAAGGGCTATGTTCTACACAGACAGACAGACATAACATTTCACATTCTGTCTGCTTCTCCTTCTGCCAATCTTTACCTTTGCACTGACACCCAACGGCACTGTTTAGAATTGAAGTGAGAGGTGGTCTTGTTTGAAAGTAAAATATAAGTGATAAAAATAAGGCGAGTTGTGCGGAAAGCCGTAAGGCACTTCCATTATGGTGGTGGTGACAGCGATCATCATGTGTTTTGTAGTAAGTAGGCATCAGGATTCACACCACACTGACCACTGAGTTCATTACATGACGACTGCTGGTTCCACAGTGTTTAGTTGCATGGAATACACATCAGATACTTTTAAGTTAAAGCATCATCATTGCCTTTATCATTGTTATGAGTTGTTTTCTGTTATGAGGTAACAATTAAAATTGTTGTTTTATGTTCAGATAACGTTCACGTGTTGATTTTCTCCAATTGTGATGTTTTGTCTTCTGTTATTATTGTCTGGGTTTTACAGTGTGATGATGTTCCCATCCTCTCTCATGCTCTCCTGGCTGCTGCTGGTCTTGGTGGGGCTGCAGTTGTGTGTAGGGGTGGTCATGGAGCTCAGGGAGGCCTTGCTGTCTGACAGAGAGCCGCTGCTGGGCAGGGACATGCTCTGGGGGAGGGGTCGTTGCCCCAGTGACGAGGACAATGGAGACTCTCTGTGGCTACCGTTACCATTGGACACACAGCGATGGGGCAGGTAAGGTGGCAGGCTGTCAGTCTCAATGATAAGGTCTCCGTCTCCGTCCTCGTCGCTGTCGCCCTCCGCCACGCTGTTACTGTTGCTATGGTGACTGACACTCTGAGAGGCAGTGCTGGGGGCACTGTCATGGGAGAATGCGGAGCCTACGGATCCAGAGGAGCTGTTCCCCCCTGCCGAGACCCTGCTTGCCCGGGGCACCACGTTGTTGCGCTGGTTGGCCGGCTTCACCGTCACGATCAGGTTGTGGCTGTTGGCCACCATCATGTCTGTCACCTGGTCCAAAGACTTGCCGGCCACATCAATGCCGTTGACCTCCAGGATCTCATCGTTGACCCCCAGCAGGCCTGTGCTCTCAGCCAGGCCTCCACGCACCAGCCGCGAGATGAAGACACCAGGCACCTTCTCCACGCCCTGAGGCGTGACCCGCATGCTCACGCCGTCCCGAATATAGAAACCCAGGGGCTTGTGGGTACCGTGCTTGTGCAGGCGGACACGCCGGTGTGTCTCGGGCAGGATGTCGACATCGATGATGGAGGAGATCTGGCGGAAATCCTGGGGAAGGCCAATCATCAGGCCTGGTTTGGACTTCTGCTGAGCCGGGCGCAACCCTGCCAGGCCTTTTTTCCTCCTCTGCAAGGAGTTGGTGGCAAAGACCACAGGCTCATCCACATCTACAGGACAGAGAGAGGCACAGACAAAAGCCATGTCAGACAAAGACATAAAACGACAAGGCAGCACCAGAGTCTCAGTTCATTCCAAATATGGACCATCAAATAAATGGTAGTATGCTCTGAGACAGTAAGGGCATTATGTTCAAGATGTCAACAGCTAACCTGGGGGTAAGACATGGGTTAAATCTGGTCAGTTGGAGAGTAAAAGGAAGGGAAACAGCACAGGTTTTAAATCTCCTCTAATCTTTTCTAATGCCTCCGTCTGTCTTTCCATGTGTAAACCGTCAAAACCTAACTTTAAGCTGTGGAGAAAGTTCACCTTTCAACTCTCAAGAAGGAAGTCTCATTTCCCTACTTTACAAATACACCTATTGATATAGAATGCAGTGGTCTCACTTTATCCTGCTGTATGTTTCTTTTGGCTTTTCTCTGGGGATTCGTTAAGATCAAATATTATGTCAACCATAGAGGCCCTGGGAAGTTATATACTCATTTCTATGATGTCAACAATCTGACCTGAGATTTTCAAAAACAGTGAGTCTCTATTCCACTGTTTTCATAGTTACCACTCCCAATAGCTCTTAACCCATTTCTCCTCTCGGTCTGTCTGTCCCTCACACACACTTTATTTTCTTTTTTTCTCCACCTTTATTTAACCAGGTAGGCTAGTTGAGAACACCTTTATTTAACCAGGTAGGCTAGTTGAGAACACCTTTATTTAACCAGGTAGGCTAGTTGAGAACACCTTTATTTAACCAGGTAGGCTAGTTGAGAACACCTTTATTTAACCAGGTAGGCTAGTTGAGAACACCTTTATTTAACCAGGTAGGCTAGTTGAGAACACCTTTATTTAACCAGGTAGGCTAGTTGAGAACAAGTTCTCATTTGCAACTGCTACCTGGCCAAGATAAAGCATAGCAGTTCGACACATACAACAACAGAGTTACACATGGAATAAACAAACATAAAATCAATAATACAGTAGAAAAAGTATATATACAGCATGTGAAAATGAGGTGGGTTAAGGGAGGTAAGGCAATAAATAGGCCATGGTGGCAAAGTAATTACAATATAGCAATTAAACACTGGAATGGTAGGATGTGCAGAAGATGAATGTGCAAGTAGAGATACTGGGGTGCAAAGGAGCAAGATAAATAAATACAGTATGGGGATGAGGTAGTTGGATGGGTTATTTACAGACGGCCTATGTACAGATGCAGTGATCTGTGAGCTGCTCTGACAGCTGGTGCTTAAAGCCAGTGAAGGAGATATTAGTCTCCAGCTTCAGTGATTTTTGCAGTTTGTTCCAGTCATTGGCAGCAGAGAACTGGGAGGATAGGAGGCCAAAGGAAGAATTGGCTTTGGGGGTGACCAGTGAGATTTACCTGCTGGAGTGCGTGCTAGGAGTGGGTGCTGCTATGGTGACCAGTGAGCTGAGATAATGCGGGGCTTTACCTAGCAGAGACTTGAAGATCACCTGGAGCCAGTAGTGGGTTTGGCAACGAGTATGAAGCCAGGGCCAGCCAACGAGAGCGTACAGGTCACAGTGGCGGGTAGTATATGGCGCTTTGGTGACAAAACGGATGGCACTGTGATAGATTGCATCCAAGTTGTTGAGTAGAGTGTTGGAGGTTATTTTGATCGGTAGGATGGTCAGTTTTACGAGGGTATGTTTGGCAGCATGAGTGAAGGATGCTATGTTGTGAAATAGGAAGCCAATTCTAGATTTCATTTTGGATTGGAAATGTTTAATGTGAGTCTGGAAGGAGAGTTTACAGTCTAACCAGACACCTACAGTCATGGTCAAAAGTTTTGAGAATGACACAAATATTACTTTCCAAAGTTTGCTGCTTCAGTGTCTTTAGATATTTTTTGTCAGATGTTCCTATGGAATACTGAAGTATAATTACAAGCATTTCATAAGTGTCAAAGGCTTTTATTAACAATTACATGAAGTTGATGCAAAGAGTCAATATTTGCAGTGTTGACCCTTCTTTTTCAAGACCTCTGCAATCTGCCCTGGCAGGCTGTCATTAACTTCTGGGCCACATCCTGACTGATGGCAGCCCATTCTTGCATAATCAATGCTTGGAGTTTGTCAGAATTTGTGGGGTTTTGTTTGTATGCCTCTTAAAGATTGACCACAAGTTCTCAATGGGATTAAGGTCTGGGGAGTTTCCTGGCCATGGACCCAAAATATTGATGTTTTGTTCCCCGAGCCACTTAGTTATCACTTTTGCCTTATGGCAAGGTGCTCCATCATGCTGGAAAAGGCATTGTTCGTCACCAAACTGTTCCTGGATGGTTGGGACAAGTTGCTCTCGGAGGATGTGTTGGTACCATTTTTTATTCATGGCTGTGTTCTTAGGCAAAATTGTGAGTGAGCCCACTCCCTTGGCTGAGAAGCAACCCCACACATGAATGGTCTCAGCATGCTTTACTGTTGGCATGACATAGGACTGATGGTAGCGCTCACCTTGTCTTCTCCGGACAAGCTTTTTTCCAGATGCCCCAAACAATCGGAAAGGGGATTCAGAGAAAATGACTTTACCCCAGTCCTCAGCAGTCCAATCCCTGTACCTTTTGCAGAATATCAGTCTGTCCCTAATGTTTTTCCTGGAGAGAAGTGGCTTCTTTGCTGCCCTCCTTGACACCAGGCCATCCTCCAAAAGTCTTGGCCTCACTGTGCGTGCAGATGCACTCACACCTGCCTGCTGCCATTCCTGAGCAAGCTCTGTACTGGTGGTGCCCCAATCCCGCAGCTGAATCAACTTTAGGAGACGGTCCTGGCGCTTGCTGGACTTTCTTGGACGCCCTGAAGCATTCTTCACAACAATTGAACCGTTTTCCTTGAAGTTCTTGATGCTCCGATAAATGGTTGATTTAGGTGCAATCTTACTGGCAGCAATATCCTTGCCTGTGAAGCCCTTTTTGCGTGAAGCAATGATGACGGCACATGTTTCCTTGCAGGTAACCATGATTGACAGAGGAATAACAATGATTCCAAGCACCACCCTCCTTTTGAAGCTTCCAGTCTGTTATTCAAACTCAATCAGCATGACAGAGTGATCTCCAGCCTTGTCCTCATCAACACTCACACCTGTGTTAATGAGAGAATCACTGACATGTCAGCTGGTCCTTTTGTGGCAGGGCTGAAATGCAGTGGAATTTTTTTGGGGGGGGATTCACTTCATTTGCATGGCAAAGAGGGAATTTGCAATTAATTGCAATTCATCTGATCACTCTTCATAACATCCTGGAGTATATGCAAATTGGCATCATACAAACTGAGGCAGCAGACTTTGTGAAAATTTATATTTGTGTCATTCTTAAAACTTTTGGCCACGACTGTAGGTATTTGTAGTTGTCCACATATTCTAAGTCAGAACCGTTCAGAGTAGTGATGCTGGACGGGCGGGCAGGTGCAGGCAGCGATCGGTTGAAGAGCATGCACTTAGTTTTACTTCCATTTATGAGCAGTGCCAGAGGTATACAGAATGGTGTCATCTGCGTATAGGTGGATCAAAGAATCACCAGCAGCAAGAGCGACATCATTGATGTATACAGAGAAGAGAGTCGGCCTGAGAATTGAACCCTGTGGCACCCCCATTGAGACTGCCAGAGGTCCGGACAACAGAGCAACCTTGTGCTGATTGAGAGCAGAGATTGCTGGGAACAGGAGAACAGTACTTCAGAACCTGCCCCAGAGACAGACAGTCAGTCAGAGATGGAGCAGGGGTAGTGGGGTATGTGTAAGGACACAGTGAGGATTTCCATAACTCTCAACCACTACTGAGGGGTCAGAGGTTGTGAAACAGAATCAGATTGCATACCAGTCAGATGAATCACCGCTTCAGTCCCCACTGTTTACATTAACAGTCAAGACAGCCTAGCTCAATCATCACACCCACCTGACACATTCTCTGGTGTGACAGAAATAAACAAAATGTGTTGTTTTTTGTGCTAGCTGGCAGGTAGCAGCACAGGGAGGAACCACTCAGGGCTCTGTTCTAAATGTGAAGCGACACTTGCTGGGGAGGAGAGAATATTTTAAGTTATTTTTAAACTGCAGAGAAGGATGTGCTGTGTGATCCTGTTTCTCAGAAAGACACGGAGGAGAGGTCTGGATGTGGTTATGTGGAGCACTGCCTGCTGAGAGGGTGAAACATAGGAAGTCATCAACACCTGAGAGGCCATGGCAAAAGAAAGAGAGCTTTTCCCTGTTTGGTTAGAGCTTTGGGAGATCACTGTATGACTAATGTGTATCATGGAGGATGCAGTGGATATGATCCTAACATTCAACACTGGTAAAAGCACACTTAGCTAGTGGCTAGTAATTGCCAATAGGTTTTATGGATGACAACAAACAGATTTGACCAAAGCCACAGGCTGTTGTATGAAGGGATAGATAAAATTGAGATTTGATGTATATCCAGGCTCAACTAGAGGGCATGAGGCATAACAAGTGGGTGACAGTCTGGCCAGACTCGCTGTGAACCCTGACCTCAACACTATGAAGTGAAAACAATCTTATGGTCACAACAGAAAAGCTCTTCCAACATGGAGAATACACAGAAAACCCAGTATATTCACTGTATATACAGTATATATGCCAATACTATAAACATTTGCCAGTTATGGAAAGTGTGTGTGGTACAGTTTACATTTAATCCTAGTAAAAATTCCATGTCTTAGGTCAGTTAGGATCACCACTTTATTTTAAGAATGTGAAATGTCAGAATAATAGTAGAGAATGATTTATTTCAGCTTTTATTTATTTCACCACATTTCCAGTGGGTCAGAAGTTTACATACACTCAGTTAGTATTTGGTAGCATTGCCTTTAAATTGTTTAACTTGGGTCAAACGTTTCAGGTAGCCTTCCACAAGCTTCCCACAATACGTTGGGTGAATTTTGGCCCATTCCTCCTGACAGAGCTGCTGTAACTGAGTCAGGTTTGTAGGCCTTCTTGCTCGCACACGCTTTTTCAGTTCTGCCCACACATTTTCTATAGGATTGAGGTCAGGGCTTTGTGATGGCCACTCCAATACCTTGACTTTGTTGTCGACAAGCCATTTTTCCACAACTTTGGAAGTATGCTTGGGGTCATTGTGCATTTGGAACACTCATTTGCGACCAAGCTTTAACTTCCTGACTGATGTCTTGAGATGTTGCTTCAATATATCCACATAATTTTCTTTCCTCATGATGCCATCTATTTTGTGAAGTGCACCAGTCCCTCCTGCAGCAAATCACCCCCACAACATGATGCTGCCACCCCTGTGCTTCACGGTTGGGATGGTGTTCTTCGGCTTGCAAGCATACCCCTTTTTCCTCTAAACATAACAATGGTCATTATGGCCAAACAGTTCTATTTTTTTTTCATCAGACCAGAGGACATTTCTCCAAAAAGTACGATCTTTGTCCCCATGTGCAGTTGCAAACCAGTCTGGATTTTTTATGGCGGTTTGGGAGCAGTGGCTTCTTCCTTGCTGGGTGGTCTTTCAGATTATGTCAATATAGGACAAGTTTTACTGTGGATATAGATATTTTTGTACCCGTTTCCTCCAGTATCTTCACACAGTCCTTTGCTGTTGTTCTGGGATTGATTTGCACTTTTCACACCAAAGAACGTTCATCTCTAGGAGACAGAACGTGTCTCCTTTCTGAGCAGTATGATGGCTGCGTGGTCCCATGGTGTTTCTACGTGCATACTATTGTTTGTACAGATGAACGTGGTACCTTCAGGCGTTTGGAAATTGCTCCCAAGGATGAACCAGACTTGTGGAGGTCCACAATTTTTTTCTGAGGTCCTGACAGATTTATTTTGATTTTCCCATGATGTCAAGCAAAGAGGCACTGAGTTTGAAGGTAGGCCTTGAAATACATCCACAGGTACACCTCCAATTGATTCAAATTATGTCAATTAGCCTATCAGAAGCTTCTAAAGCCATTACATCATTTTCTGGAATTTTCCACACTGTTTAAAGGCACAGTTAACTTAGTGTATGTAAACTTCTGACCCACTGGATACTGTGATACAGTGAATTATAAGTGAAATTATCTGTCTGTAAACAATTGTTGGAAAAAATTACTTGTGTCATGCACAAAGTAGATGTCCTAACCGACTTGCCAAAACTATAGTTTGTTAACAATACATTTGTGGAGTGGTTGAAAACAAGTTTTAATGACTCCAACCTAAGTGTATGTAAACTTCCGACTTCAACTGTACATGTTTGTGTGCCTGGGTGGGTTTAACTCAAGTGTTTGTTTGTGTGGGTCTGTTTGTGTAGTTCTTTTTGTGAGTGTTCCACAGTCCTCACAGAGCTGTAGTCAGCCCTGTCCCCCTTCATTAGTTTTATTGTCTGGACCCCCACAGAGAGCAGAGCAGCCTCTGTTATTAAACCCACTCATAGGCTGGAGGAGGCGGGCTGGAGGGTGAGCCCAACCGGAGAGCACGTGCGGGGCTGGGTCAGGAGGAAGGGAGGGATGGGGCCCAGGGTTACAGACCAGGAGGGTTGGGTCTGCTCAATGATCTATAGTAGGTGTCAATAAAACATTTTTTAAAGAGCCTACAGTACAGGGAGCACTGCCATACCTTCTGAATGATGCTTCCTCTGCACTGTGCACAATATCCCCACAGAGAGAATGCCAGAGTTCATTACAATGGTCTGTAAATGAGTCTTGACATAACAGCTAACTCACACAGACATGCAGGTTAACAGAGATTGAGGGCAAGACCACAGCTAATGTCTATAGAGGAACGGGGGAAATGCCTGCTACTAGAAATAACCCATCTGGAGTAAAATGTCTATTTCCCCTTTTTCTACATTTCAATATCTACTTCTCTTTCCCGCTCTCTCCTTCTCTCCCTGGTGTCTGTGTGGTTGTATCGGTACACAGTGTAAGCATTGCTAGCCCAGGGGTCTGTGTGGTCTATGAGTTCTTTACTGGGCTGAGCTGTATTATTGACCAACTGGGCTATAATGTGGTTTAATGGTGAGTGAGATCAGAGGCTAATGTGCAGAGTGGCTAGCTACAGGGATACTGTCTCCCTAGTGTAAATGTCTAAGTGTGTGTGTGTGCCTGCATTAGTGCCAATGTAAGGAGGAACCATTGAAACCATCCCTTCACCAGGTCCTGTACCATCTATACTCCCACTTATCTTACAAAGGAAAGAACAAACACACGCAAAAACATGTACACATTTCTAGGTATACCTGTATGCCTGTAATATACACAGACAACTTGGAAAATCTTTGCCCTGTGGTGAGGGGTTGTGGGAGGCTCCAACACATTCCAGAACAAACTGCTCTGATCTCCTAGCAACGTATTCCCCCTGTGCTTCCCTCACTATATCAAATGAATCAACTACCCACCTCGCTAGATCATGTGATCTCTGTAGGCTACATCATGAATCACCTGACTCATGTTATACACTGCATTACGTTACTGCAGCACAGGAGAGAGTAAATACGTGTTAATAACCAGCGTCAGGAGGTCAATTCACTTCTGTATAACTGCTGACATCTTACATATCCTTGAGCATGTTGAGTTTAATACAATCATTATTTGCAACAAAGCTGGTATTATAAAGGTGAGATTGCTGCATGTCAAGACAACAAGGCAGACACTAGATTGAAACACTGAGAAGGGCTGAGGTGGGTGAGTTCAGTAGCACTGGGCCTTAGGGGAGGACATTGAAGTGAAGCCAGCAGTGGAGAGATGGGCTTATAGTATTCATGACTCTACCAGAATTGGAAATAACTATAATACAGCTAGACGTCTGCAGCCTTCAGGCATAGACACTGCTGATCCTCTCAGACATCTCAAACTTCTCCCACTGGATCCTATAGAAATGCTGCTTTTACCCCACTTCCCCAAGAGCCTCTCTGACTCTCACACACAGAGGACAAGGAGCAGAGGGGTTGAGAGAGTGGGAGTGTGAGAGTGTGAGAGAGAAAGAGACAGAGACACAGAGAGACCCATCAATTTGCCTCCTGCCCTTGTCTAGCCTATAGTGACAGATCCCTATGTGCTGCCATCCATGCTAACCTGGGAGGGTGTCCCCAGAGAATTCACTGTGTCCCTGTCCTCAGGACCTGGGGGAGGGGGTTGGTCTCCCAAGGAAAGCTACACAGAGAGGTGTGTATTAAGTATCTATGGGTATGGAGTCAACATCTGTCTCTCTGCTCAGCCATAAGCAGATTATGCTTCCTCTTTCAAATAAAATAGGGTGAAAAGGGCATTTGAACTGGTTTAGTTTGCCTCCATTTTGATACAATGCCTTCTTGTCTATAGTTCAGACAGACATGCTATTGCAGAATATGATAGCTTATTGACAGTGGAGTTACACCTCCATACTGTGTTATTGCAGTGTAACAGCTTATTGGTTGTGAGTTTGCACTTCATAATGCTGTGTTATTGCAGAGTGGAACAGCTTATTGACTAGCTATACATCACAATGGCAGGTTATTACAGAATAACAGGTCTCACTGACTGACTGGCTGTCTGCAGGTGTTGTAAGGCTGCTGAAATCTAGTCGCTTATTTCTGACCATATATACAAATACTAAAAATGTCATGCATTTTTCTGCAGCACCGTTAGCCTTTTTTCTATTGTTTAGGACCAGTTGGCACTACTCTGTATTGAGTGAGAACCCACCACAGCTGGGATAAGTAGTGCTGAGTTTAGCACTATTTAGCTGTCTGGATTCCTTTGAGGAAACAGCTAGCTGATTTCACGCTCTAATCAGACAGACAGCAATGGTCCAATGACTTAGTAACTGTTCCGTCACATCACATAAATCTGACTGGGAGAGTCCTGCCTTCGGGGCAAACAGGCACTACTACTCCCTCTTGCCCTGATACCAGCCATGCTGGTAGGTTGTTTCTTCCTCACCCTCATTGTTCTTGTCTCCTTCATTCTAGATTATGAAAACGATCATCACCATGAACACGGGTCCCACTCTGAGCTCATTGTCCTACCCTGGCTGTCATGCTGGCCCAGGCATGCTTTCACATGAATTATTCCAGAGTGAGCAGGCCAGGCAGTGGAATGGAAAGCATGGCCTGGCAGAACCAGCACCAGCGAGCCCCCATCCTCCAGGGTAGGGGGTTTGAGTGATGGACACCTGATGCTGCCAGCAGGAAGCAGATCAGAGTACTGTGGAGGCATCTCTTTGGCACCACATCTCCTGGATCCCCTTACAATGTCTGGCCACTGGCCGCATTGCAGCGCTGCTCCAAGAATAAACTATGCCTGTCGCAACATTCCAACAGCTGAGCTCTGTTGTTCAGATAGGAACATCTTTAAAAATGTTCTCCAAATAAAGATCATATATGATCCAGGAGTTATATTAATCCTGTGATCTAAGTTTTTTTCCTGGTCAGGGCCTGTATCCACAAAGCATCTCAGAAAAGTTCCTAGGAATCCTGTTCAAACCTATTTTAAAATGGCAATCAGAAGTTGAAAAAAATTATAGTGTCATCCCTGTCCAAGTTTCGGTAAAAAGCTGAGGGATGGGGCTGGAGATGCACAACCACTCAAATTCATAGGCAGAGCTATGGATGCAAGGACTGACCATCCATGATATAAACATTATAGTTCCAACCATGTTTTGAGGCTATATTGTGTTTCACGAGATATTTATAAGTTGTGTTTCTCATGCATTAATGGGTACATTCTAAAAATGGATGTAGCAACGCCAGATGGCCCCTTCAAGACAAAAGAAACCTCCCAGCTCAGAGTAGGTTCTAGGATGATCTTAAGATACTGCTCAGACAAACTCTGAGCCAGGAGTAAAATCAACTCAGAAAAGTTTAATCTCAGCTGGTAATCACGACAGTTTGAGGTACTACAAAGGAAAGATAGTGATGACGCTCATTGACATAGTTTTAATGAAATGTGAAATGTATAGCACACTTCGACAAACCATGGTGAATGTGACTGTACGTACATCAAATGTTGCAATGATAAAACATTTGATATAATTTCTGACTGACACAATCACTTTGACTACTCTTAATTCTTGTCTAATTTGTTGGTGTGTCTAATATATATATATTTCTGGACCAATTCTGATATTTTGAATAATGTGATAGGCATATGAATCATATATTATATTGGTTGTTAAGAGGAATTCTGATAATATCACACTTGTCAGTCCCGTTTAACAACTCTAAATTGCTTTGGCACAGTGGGCTAGGCATTAAGTCACTTGTTGATAATATTGTATAAAACATTTGAAAGGTCTATCATTTTTACCAAACACAAAGTTAACATTGGCCTAAAATGTGTTCAGTTACCCAATTTAGGCATCTTTTTTTTAACAATGGGATATTGCGCTCCAAATGGATAACTTGAAATAACAGGATGTAGGTTCATTAAATAATCTAAATAATAAAAAGTGATCATTTATTAACCTAGTGGTTATAAGTAGTTATCATGTGAATTAGGCCTCGTTAAATCGTTGTCAAAAGCTAAAGAGATATTGTTGCATGTAGGTGTAGATTATTTATGGGTCGATCATATAGAAATATCAAAACATCGCCTGTCTATAGCGCAGAAACCACTGTCTTCCTGCCTTTTGCAAGACACCTGCTGGTAACTCTTAACTGGTTAAGCTCATGAGGTTTCCTAATGAGGTTTCCGCTCATGACTAAAGAGGCTTCATGCATAGCTTTTATTTAGACTCATAGAGAAGTAGGAGTAAAATGGCTCCATTCTCAGCACTTACAACCATTTTTCTACTCTGTGATGCTACGTGGATACAGCCCTGGTCACAAGGTAAAGAAAAACTTTCCCTACACATATAGTCTGACTGACCTCCCCAGCCAGGTTGGTGGATATAGAGTCCACTGCAGGGGGATGGCCATATGGTCACCATGACAACGCCCCACTGTTTCCATCGCATATAAACAGCAACAATGGGTCTTCCCACTGCCATCTAGAAAGGAGCCTCAGCATAGCCCAACTAAACGAATACAGGCAACACAGTATCAACACACAAACACACTTCTATTCTGATTGAAAGACAACATAGTTTGTTAGTGGAGCAGCAGATCAGATCAGCAATCACGTGCTGCACGGGAGGCCGGATCAGCAGTAGGCCACGTACCTGTGTGTGTATGTAAGTGTGTACTGATCAGTGGGACGTAACTAATGGGGCTTGTCTTGGATTACCCTTTAAAATTGAGGGCAGCTCTTATCCCATCCCAGGATTATTACTGAGGCACAGACACAAGGGGGCCCCACTCCAGACACCACAAACACTGGGACCTGGTCTATATCCTCCCCACCCCCACGGGACTAACCCTGATCACACTATAAACCTCTGGAAACTGGACGATGGAGAACTATAGCTTTCACAATACAGTCTCAAACACAGCATCATTAATATAGACGATCCTCCCCCCTGTGTTTGGGAACAGGTAACAGGTAAAGGGATGTTTACTGTTGAAACTTCTCATTAGTTCCATGTTCCTTTGTCATTTTGGCAGCATTCTATTCTTGTCTTCTGTACCACCTGCTGCTGTCTATTCCCTTACAGTCTGCTATTTCATGTATATGTGACAGTGTAAACACTGAGACAGTATGATGTCACCATCAATATGAGCTGAGTCATCCTCGTGGTAGGCGTACTGTAGTGTACATACGTACACATTCCATTCAGAATCCAAAAATGGACTGTAGACAGCTGCCAAAACCAGCAAGCATTCTTAAAACCCTCAAACAATGCCCACACCTTCTCTCTGACCTCAGCAGGCAGCACGCTCAGACTCACAACTGTCCCTTCAAAGGCCCTCTCCTCCTCTAGCCTCTGTTTCTATTTGTGGGTGCTCTGTTTTTACACATCCATACTGCTAGTCTCTGGAAAGAAACACATCTGAAAAGGACTGTCCTGCTATATATGTGATGCTCAATAAACCACTGGCGCTTAGATTGAAGGCCGGATCACAAACCACTGAAATAAGACCAAAAACAGTCATGCAGTATGTGGAAGGAATTTCATCTTGTAAATCTGAGTGGGAAACTGGAAATTGAAAACTCTACATTACTCTGTTACACTACAAAGTGGTTTACAGTCGCTCCATTGTTAATGTTACAATCAACTTGGTAACTGCACCTCTATATCAACTAGTCAATATTGCCCAGGAAACCGGTCAACAGCCCTGGGTTATACTGCCCTGTATTCACACTGCTGACAACCTATTGACACTCAGTGGCATTGGGCATCTACCCACCTACCACGCCAACCTGTGGTTGGTAACATCCTGTTTTCAAGCCTCCAGTGTACCCGCTGCATGCCAGTACATTCCTGCCAGTGCCTCCACTCCTTCCCCAGCCTCTAGAGACACAAGAATGCAACAAACAAGCAACGCACCAGGCTGGCTGTTTCACAGAAACAAGAAATCACAGCAGCTCTCAGGAATCTCAGAGGCTGAAAGACATGGAGAATGACTTGGCTAGAGAAGACATTCAGAGGCTGCCCTAAGTAACAATGGGTGATATATGCAGGTGTTTTATCTTCTGATCGGATATGGCATGCAAAACCCTGCCCAGGTACATAACATAGAACCTGCCCAGGCACATTACAGAGAACCGTGCCCAGGCACATTACAGAGAACCCCGCCCAGGCACATTACAGAGAACCCTGCCCAGGCACATTACAGAGAACCCCGCCCAGGCACATTACAGAGAACCCCGCCCAGGCACATTACAGAGAACCCTGCCCAGGCACATTACAGAGAACCCTGCCCAGGCACATTACAGAGAACCCCGCCCAGGCACATTACAGAGAACCCCGCCCAGGCACATTACAGAGAACCCCGCCCAGGCACATTACAGAGAACCCCGCCCAGGCACATTACAGAGAACCCTGCCCAGGCACATTACAGAGAACCCTGCCCAGGCACATTACAGAGAACCCTGCCCAGGCACATTACAGAGAACCCCGCCCAGGCACATTACAGAGAACCCCGCCCAGGCACATTACAGAGAACCCCGCCCAGGCACATTACAGAGAACCCTGCCCAGGCACATTACAGAGAACCCTGCCCAGGCACATTACAGAGAACCCTGCCCAGGCACATTACAGAGAACCCTGCCCAGGCACATTACAGAGAACCCCGCCCAGGCACATTACAGAGAACCCTGCCCAGGCACATTACAGAGAACCCTGCCCAGGCACATTACAGAGAACCCTGCCCAGGCACATTACAGAGAACCCTGCCGAGGTACATACACCTGCACAGCAGATGTTCCTAGCAGTACTCACACTCTGCCTACTTTCCTCATTCCCTTCTCTCTCGCTCCTCTGCTCTGCTTTCCTGATACAACCTATCTTTCGATCTCCAAACCTAGGAATATTTGATTTCACTCCGTCTGTAACGACAGTGGAGATGAAATCATGCAATTAAGTGTGCAAAGACACAGCAGGATTGGGGGAATGTCTTCTACAACCACATCATAAATACATTCGCTCTCTGTCTTCCTCCCAGTCCTATACATAACTCAAATGCATTCTCAGGCACACACACACACACACACACACGCACACACACACGCACACACACACGCACACACACACGCACACACACCCCGGGGTACTGAGCAGCTGATGCAGCCTCAGTTGTGCATGTGCTGGATGAACATAAGGGAATCTCTCCTACTCTGCTAAAAAACAGCAGCACAGCCAATGGGCTTTGCACCAGCATGCCGACCCACAGTAACACCTCTGATACACTACCTAAAGCACTCCTGCATGCCTACATTGGAGCACGGTTTAAATGTGCAAATTGTTTTGAACTTAGTTGTAGTGTGTGGTTATGTTTGTTCAGGTAAAGGGAGACAGGAGGTTGACTTTCAATTTTAGCTAGAGGAGATCTTCCTGGATGTGTCTTCAGGGCCCTCTCGTGAGAGAGTGAGCAGGGAGAGGGGAAATGAGGGAAGAAAGGGTTCTCTTCTCCCTGCTCACTATCTCCAGAGAGGGCCCTGAAGACACATCCAGGAAGATCTCCTCTAGCTAACATTGAAACGCTTTCTTCCCTCTTTATATCTCTATCCCCCCTTTTCCTGCTTCCTCTCAGTCGATGTGAATTAGCCGAATAAACCCCAGCTTTTAAAGCAGTCTGCTGAAATAAATCTTCAAGGAAGTAGATTTAGCAACCACAAAATATATTATTTTCACTAATCCATGCTTCTCAGACTGCCAGCTATTGCCCAGCTAATTCCATAGACCTTTGCTACTGGCTTCTTATGACTGTACCAGGAGATTGAGGACAGACATGGTAGCTAGCTAGTTGAGAATGGCAATGACAAGGATGGGCTAGTGGACTCACTGGGCTGAGAGACACCATAGGTGTTTTGTGCTGGGATTCTGGGTGAGGATGGACGCGAGCGCTGAATCTCATCTGCTATAGAATCACATTAGCCAGCCTCTCAATGGCCACTCTGTGAGATGAGCTCATGCTAAAAGCCCCATCAATCTCATCAGTGTTTCAGTGGAACAGCACTCTGTGATATTAATGTCCCACAGAGGGAGAGTGGTGGAGGGAGGATCTGGTCAGAGGCTTTAAATGGCTCCACCAGCACAATGTGTCCATCATGGGGCACCTCTAGGGGGAGGTTAGATGAGAGTCAATCTCTGGAAAGCAGCTTATTTGGCCTTCAATATCCAGACTGGCCAGTTGTGCTAGTCAGAGCAATTGACCAGTTTCTTAGGCGTGGTCTTAGACTAGCATCACCACTACTTACAGTCTGTTAGCATCACTACAACCTTTACATTAAGATAGCACTGACAGAAACTTTGCCCCCGTGTTGATCACCATCTGGTTTGATTGTCCATAGTCCTCTGAGGTTATAACGAAAATATGCCATGTGTACTGTACAGTATGGCAAGGATCAATAGTCTCCTTAAATAGATGGTCTCTAGAGATGAAAGTAAGAGTTGAGGGAAATGTGGTTGACTGGAAGTCAAGACCAGTTCAAATGAATGAAAAGCACTGCTCTACTGATTTGCTCTCACTTGAAAACAAATGAGAAATATGAAAAGGCATCACTGTGGAAAAATAACATTCCTTCCATGGAGAAGATGAAGCTGTAATCTCGTAGCGCCAGGCCCTGAACGGGTACGTCTGTCACTGACAGTGATAAGCCCTCTCTGGAAATGTGCATTTCTGTTCCCCTCATGGTTTTATTAAATATATCCTCTGAGAAAGCCAAAGCTAACAGATATTGGCCAATGCTAGAGAGAGCAGGGAAAGAAAGAGAGAGAGTGACAGAGAAAGAGTGAAGGGAGTGAGAGAGAGAGCTGCTTTCTAATTCTCCTTTAAATAGAAAATGAGAATACTTCCAGGCAGTGGTGCAAAGTACTTAAGTAAAAATAAATTAAAGTACCACTTAAGTAGGGGTATCTGTACTTTTACTTCACTACATTCCTAAAGAAAATTCTGTACTTTTTACTCCATACATTTTCCCTGACACCCAAAAGTACTCGATACATTTTGAATGCTTTAGCAGGACAGGAAAATGGTCTAATTCACACACTTATTAAGAGAACATCCCTGGTCATTCCTACTGCCTCTGATCTGGTGGATAACAAGTAATCTAACAATTCCCCAACAACTACCTAATACACACAAATCTAAAGAGATGAATGAGAATATGTACATGTAAGTATATGGATGAGCGATGGCTGAGCGGCATAGGCAAGGTGCAATAGATGGTATAAAATACAGTATATACGTGATATGAGTAATGTAAGATGTAAGATATGTAAACATTATTATTATGTAACATTATTAAAGTGGCATTATTTAGAGTGGCATTGTATAAAGTGACTAGTGATCCATTTATTAAAGTGGCCAGTGATTGGGTCTCAATGTAGGCAGCAGCCTCTCTAAGTTAGTGATTGCTGTTTAGCAGTCTGATGGCCTTGAGATAGAAGCTGTTTTTCAGTCTCTCGGTCCCAGCTTTGATGCACCTGTACTGACCTCGCCTTCTGGGTGGTAGTGGTGGGAACAGGCAGTGGCTCGGGTGGTTGATGTCCTTGATGATCCTTTTGGCCTTCCTTTGACATCGGGTGCTGTTGGTGTCCTGGAGGGCAGGTAGTTTGCTGACTCAGGGAGTGCATTTATAAAGAAGTGCATTGGAGATGTGGTACCCACTGTGACTATTAAACCTACCCTAACCAGAAACCGTGGATGGATGAAAAGCGTGATCCACCGCATTTAACCATGGAAAGAGGTCTGGGAATATGTCTGAATATAAACCGTGTAACTATTCCCTCCGTAAGGCAATCAAACAAGGGAAGTGCCAGTACAGGGACAAGGTGGAGTTGCAATTCAACGACTCAGACACAAGACGTATGTGGCAGGGTCTACAGGAAATCACGTATTACAAAAAGAAATCCAGCCATGTCACGGACACCGATGTCACGCTTCCAGACAAGCTAAACACCTTCTTTGCCCGCTTTGAGGATAATACAGTGCCACCGTCGCGGCCTGCTAACAAGGACTGGCTGACGTGAGTAAAACCTTTAAACATATTAACCCTCGCAAGGCTGCTGACCCAGACGGTATCCCTAGCCGCGTCCTCGGAGCATGTGCAGACCAGCTGGCTGGTGTGTTCACGAACATATTCAATCTCTCCCTATCCCAGTCTGTTGTCCCCACATGCTTCAAGATGTCCACCATTGTTTCTGTACCCAAGAAAGCAAAGGTAACTGAACTAAATTACTATTGCTCCGTAGCACACTTCCATCATCATGAAGTGCTTAGAAAGACTAGTCAAGGACCATATCACCTCCACCCTACCTGTCACCCTAGACCCATATCAATTTGCTTACCGCCCCAATAGATCCACAGACAATGCCATCGCCATCACACTGCCCTGTCCCATCTGGACAAAAGGAATACCTATGTAAAAATGCTGGTCATTGACTATAGCTCAGCATTCAACACCATAGTACCCTCCAAGCTCATCATTAAGCTTGAGGCCCTGGCTCTGAACCCCGCCATGTGCAACTGGGTCCTGGACTTCCTGACTGGAGGCTAAAGAAATTTGTCTTGGCACCTAAAACCCTCACAAACGTTTACAGATACAGTGTATCTTAGTCTATGCCACTCTGACATTGCTCGTCCTAATATTTATATATTCCTAATTCAATTCCTTTACTTTAGATTGTGTGTATTTTTAGATATTACTTGTTAGATATTACTGCACTGTTTGAGCTAGAAACACAAGCATTTCACTACACCCACAATAACATCTGCGAAACACATGATTGTGACAAATAAAATGTAATTTGATCTATAGCCACATACTGTATATAGCCCGTTTAAAGCCTGATAGGTGTTCAGCTGTTCAGGGCTCTGAAGAGCATTCCCATGAAAACAGGGGAAGTAGCTCTGTTGCCAGTCGGTTGCAGCAAAACAAAACAAATCCCACTGGGTGAACAAATAGAGCAAAAAAAATCTGATTGCGTTTGCCTCCAGAGCCATTAAAATTATTGATCAGAGCTTTGTCTGTAAAGCGAGGAGGCTTTTTCAGCTAATGAGTAATTAGCATGTGTGCTGGATCTCCTGGAGCATACACGGCTTCCTCTTTATACAGTGCCGTGAAAAAGTATTTTCCCCTTTCTGATTTTCTCTATTTTTGCAGATATTTCATACTGAATGTTATTAGATCTTCAACTAAAACCTAATATTAGATTAAGTGAAAATGAATAAAAATTGAATTACATTTATACTTAAGTTTATTTTATGAAATTATGCAACACCCAATTCCCCTGTGTGAAAAGGTATTTGCTCCCTTACCCTCAATAACTGGTTGCTCCACCTTTAGCTGCAATGACTCCAACCAAATGCTTCCAGTAGTTGGTTTTCGACAGACATAAATGGGTCACATCTCATCCAAAAAGTTGACTCATATTTGCCAAAAGGCACCTGGATGATCCTCAAGACTCCTGGAAGAATGTTCTATGGACAGAGGAGTCAAAAGTATAACTTTTTGGACGACATGGGTCCCATTATGCCTGGCGAAAACCAAACACTCACCTCATACCAACAGACAAGCATGGTGGTGGTAGTGTGATGGTTTGGGGATGTTTTTCTCCCTCAGGACCTGGACAACTTGCCTTAATAGAAGAAACCATGAATTCTGGTCTGTATCATAATTCTACTGGAGAACGTCAGGCCATCCGTATGTGAACTGAAGCTTAACTAGGTCATGCAGCAAGACAATGATCCAAAACACACAATCAAGTTACATGAAAATCGCTAAAAAGCAACACATTTAAAGTTTTGGAACGGCCTAGTCAAAGTTCAGACATAATCCCAATTGAGATGATGTTGCAGGACTTGAAACTAGCAGTTCATTCTTGGAACCCCACAAACGTCGCTGAGTTAAAGCAGTTATGCATGGAAGAGTGGGCCAAAATTCCTCCACAGCGACGTGAGAGACTGATCAACAACTACAGGAAGCGTTTGGAGTCATTGCACCTAAAAAGTGGCACAACCAGTTAATGAGTGTAAGGGGGCAATTACTTTTTCACACATGGGCATTGGGTGTTGCATTTTTTATGAAATAAATTAAATATGTAAATGTTGTGTTATTTGTTCAAACAGGTTCCCTTTATCTAATATTAGGTTTTGTTTGACGATCTGATAACATACAGTATCAAAAATATACAAAAGTAGAGAAAATTAGAAAGGAGGCATATTCTTTTTCACAGCACTGTATACAGAAAGACATTCACTGTGCAAGCTACGGCTTTGTTATTCAAATAGGCCTTTCTTCCAAACATATACTGCATATGGTGTAGATGAGCACAGGGAGAAAACAGGAAGAGGAAATGGAAAAAGACACATTACTATGAACTTCCTATAGCAGTCTCTTTCTCTCCTTCGCTTTCTATTTCAATTTCTCACTTTCCATCTCTTCACATCTGAGTTTCTCTCTTGAAGCCTTCTTCCAGGACCACTGGGGAGACTAGATCTCATTAGCTGCATTCGTTGCTCTCCTGGTCTGTGCTGAATGGAAGGCACCCTCTGAGCTTCACTCACTCACTGTACCTCACAAATGGCATTACTATTGCTCTTCCCTTAAATATACTATTGCAGCCTCTGTCACTCTATACATCCACCCTAGTCTCTCTCCATCCAGTGTTATTGCGCCCAGTTCCATCGCCACCTGTGTTGACTTCATCTCAGGCCCCAGCAAGGCACTGTGCTCCCCAGCCATGACAGGCAGAGCAGTGCCTGGTGCTGATGCAGCAGGAGTCACTCCCACAGAGAGCCATGGATAGAGAAGCATTAAGCTGCCCTGTCTATCTCTATTCTGACTGACACATAGCACACTAAACCGTTAGAGCTTCAGCGACCACACAGAGGGGGGTTGAACTACAGGGCACATCTCCTCTCTCCTCTCTATACACAGCTGAGCACATATTTGTTTATTTGGATCCCCATTAACTTTTGCAGAAGCAGCAGCTATTCTTCCTGGTGTCCACAAAAAAAACACAATGACCAGTAACAAAACACTGATACATACACAAGAACAGTCACCCAAATTTAAAATCCAACAATATACAAACAATACAACACAAAAATAATGTGTATGTAACATGCTGACCACACTGCTCGCATTACGTGCGCGAGTGTAGCAAAATACATGTACACATACGTGTTATTCAATCATTTCATCCAAACTGTTTGCGCGTGTGTGAGTAGCCAGGCGCTAAAATAGAACTTGGTTCTATTTGTGATGCTTGATGCGCTGCAAGTTCCATGAGATGTTGTTCAATTTTAAAGGTAATTTTGCTGTTTGCTTGAGTAATTGGAAGGGAGTTCCAAGCAATCGTGACTGTTAATTGTTAATTTCTTTTGGACTTGGGGACTGTGAAAAGACCCCTGGTGGCATGCCTTAAAAGTGTGTCTGAGCTGAATGTTATTTGATTATGCAAACAATCTTGAATTTTCATCACAGTAATATTTATCATAAAAGCTAGATGAGAAGCAGTTAATCTTTCATCAAGCATCAATGGCTCTTGTTTTGAGTCAGTTGCAGCATTTGACCCCTTTTTCTCCCCAATTTTTGTGGTATCCAATTGTTTTAGTAGCTACTATCTTGTCTCATCGCTACAACTCCCGTACGGGCTCGGGAGAGACGAAGGTTGAATGTCATGCGTCCTCCGATACACAACCCAACCAGCCGCACTGCTTCTTAACACAGCGCGCATCCAACCCGGAAGCCAGCCGCACCAATGTGTCGGAGGCTACACCGTGCACCTGGCAACCACCGTCACTGCACCCGGCACAATCAGGAGTCGCTAGTGCGCGATGAGACAAGGACATCCCTACCGACCAAGCCCTCCCTAACCCGGACGACTCTAAGCCAATTGTGTGTCGCCCCACGGACCTCCCCGTCGCGGCCGGTTACGACAGAGCCTGGGCGCGAACCCAGGGACTCTGATGGCACAGCTGGCGCTGCAGTACAGCGCCCTTAACCACTGCGCCACCCGGGAGGCCTTTGACCATATTACTGGACAATAATCAAGATCGGACAATGCCAGAGCCTGAACAACTACTATATGCCATTTTTGTGTCAAAAACATATTTAAAGATCAGTTTATTATTAATCACCCATTCTGATACTGACTAACTCCTTATTTAGAATTTCAGTGAGAACACTGGCTTTGGGTGCTGACATGTAGAGTGTACAATTATCTGCATGCATAGTCATTCTAGCTTTGTGTAAGATCAGTGGCAAATCATTTGTAAAAATAGAGAAGAGTAACGGCCCAAGAAAACTGCCCTGAAAGACACCGCACTGTACATATCAGACGTTAGCAAAGCTTCCATTGAAGAACACTCTGGGTTCTATTGGATAAATACAACTCTCCAACCATGTGATGGCACGTGATGTAAAGTCAAAGCAAGCAAGTTTATTCAATAACAATTTATGATCAATAATATCAAAGGCTGCACTGAAATCTTTATTTAATTTATGTATTTTTCATTTAACTAGGCAAGTCAGTTAAGAACAAATTCTTATTTACAATAACAATACACCTCCAACTATCATCTTATTATCCATTTCTTTAACCAATCATTAGTCATCTGAGTCAGTGCAGTACAAGTTGAGTGCCCTTTTCAATATATATGCTGAAAGTCACTAATTAACTTGTTCTCTGAAAAATAGCATTGTATTTGGTCAAACACAATTCTCTCCATCAGTTTACTAAGAACAGGCAGCAAACTGATTGGGCGGCTGTTAGAGGCAACAAAGGGTGATTCCTTCCACGCCTGTGGACACACACACTCCTTTAGGCTTTGGTTAAAGACATAGCAAATAGAGGTGGCAATATAGTCTGCTACCATTCTCAATAGTTTCCCATTAAGGTTGTCTATACCTGGTGACTTATCAATATTGATGGATAACAATAGTTTTTCCACCTCTCCCACAATAACGTCAAGAAATTCAAAACAGCAATTCTTCTCTTTCATTATTAGATCTTTTATACAAAAATACAATGGTTCACTGTTCAATGTTGTCATTTCACTTTTGAGTTTTTCCACTTTACTAGTGAAGTAGTCATTGAAATTACTGGCAACATCAAAAGTTTTTTTTTATAAATGACCATTAACTTCAATGAACGATCTTGATGAATTGGGGTTTCTGGCCAAGATATAATTTAAGGTACTCAAAAGCTATCTTCCATTGTATTTTGTCATTTATCTTGGTTTGGTAATATAATTTCTTCTTATGTTTGTTAAGTTTAGTCACAAAATAGAGATGGATAACTACAATGCCCATCTATCTCCACTGACCTGGATAACATCGTGAGCCTGACGGATAATTATGTAAAGTGTTTTTTGAGTCATCGATACCTTCCTGTAGCAATCACAAAGCAGCTCAACATGGCTAATAAAGAAGCATAATAATGGGAATTTCATGTAAGCTATTTTTTTTGTTACAAACAGGATGGCATTCTAAAACTGGGAACAATAGCAGCCATTCTCCTCTTTCCAGATTAGCATTTCCAACTGAATTAAGCAAACAAACAAAACAATAAAACAACAGAACATAGAAAGACTTGACTATAAATAATGGGGGAGCAACTTTTAAGAGTATTAGTGGCACATTTCCGGAATGCTGCCCTGCAGAATTGGTTTTGATCAAACTCACTGACCGTGATGGGGCGTTAGGGATGGAGGAATTGAGAGCGAGCTAAAGAGATAGAGAGAGAGAGACAGACAGACGGAGAGAGGGGAGAGAGATGATTAAGAGGGACAGAGAGCATGTGGTGGGGAAGAGAAGGGAGCATCTGAGGTTTGTGTGTGTGTGTGTGTGTGTGTGTGTGTGTGTGTGTGTGTGTGTGTGTGTGTGTGTGTGTGTGTGTGTGTGTGTGTGTGTGTGTGTGTGTGTGTGTGTGAGGCTAGGGGTGAGATCAGGGAGAGGAGCCAGCCCCGACCCCCAGTTCCAGCTCCTATCCCCAGCTCCAGTCCCTTAGCCTTAGCGCCAACCCCAGCTCCATCCCTTCTCAGCGCTGTGCCTTCGCATTCCTGAGGGCTGGCCCAGCGCCAGACCCACTGAGGCAGACCAGAATGGCAACAATGAGCACAGCCCCAGACACTCATCCCCTCACAATACAAGCAACGTCATCACCATTGCCACACTGACTGACTCTCATACCTCCACTATCAGTCACAGTAAGAAACACAGCTTTCAACAACATTACAATAGAGCCACTATCGCTAATGACTGCACAATAACAAAAGACATAACATTTAGTCATAAACACACTAGAATTTTCTGCTAGCTCAACTCAAAGTTCCTTTTCATGATCTACAACTGAAACTTAAAAAACACACCAAGGACAGTGCCGATAACGAACAAGCATCAAGAGTGACAAGCCCACTTCAACACAACAGCCAACAGGTTTTAGAGCAAGAATACAGGGACTCCAACTGCAATAAGGTCAACATCAATAGCAGAGAGCTTTAACCAACAATGTAAGTTACCAATGAGGTTTCTCTTATAAATATATATACTCTTAGTCCCCTCCCATCCCATCCCTCTCTCCATGATGCAGCCTCACCTCTCTTCTGGATGATGATCCTGAGCAGTGGGTTGGCTGAGGAGAGGGCTTTGTAGAAGTTGTCATCATTGTTGATTGGCAGCAGGTCACCCTGGATGTCAGCATATCCCAGCAGCACCTCCACACCGGGGATGTGGTGAACGGTCTGCAGCAGCCGGTAAAACTCCTGAAAGCCACAGATGCCGCTCATCTTCAAAGCGAAACGTCTGTACTCCGCCTCAAACTGGAAAACAAAAGGTCAGGGAATATTGTGTCATGAAAGCAAACTCATGAAGAATGGTGCATCATGATATCAACAAACAACAGACTCCAACATAAGCCTCGGCCATGACATTGCCATTCACTGCTAACCCAACCATTCACAATTCACCTATATTCCACCATCGCTTTCATTGTCTTGCATGCATTCTGCATTCTTCAAAACATAACCTAGGTATTACTTTTACATCACAGAGCTTAACATGTAGACATTGTCCAGTATGTAACAACTGGAGTCATGTTCTGAGACTTCCTATTAGATGCAGCAGGGACCAGGGCACAGCCCAATGATAACACAGTGGATTGTTGATCATTGTGAGGTAGCCGTGTAGCACAAATACATAAAGAGCGCTGTGGGGGACAACACAAGATGTGAGCTGTGCTTGTCTGTGTGGAGATGCTGCCCTGCACAGCCAGTGAATTTCTCTCTGGGGTGCGTATCACATAGAAACACACACAGCAGGTTGTCACTCCTCTAACACGATGTGCAATCCCATCAATGTTTGGTGCCACTTACTTCCCCAATCACAAAGACAGGGAGACAAATATATGACAGATTGGCAGGCGAAGGAGACAGATTACAGAGTAAAGGAAAAATAGGCAGGATGAGCAAACAGTGCTAGACAGTATAGAGTAGAGTACTGCTTGGAGCACCACACGCTTAAAATCCATTGGCTGTTTTTATGATAACATGATTGGCTGGTTTGTGTGTCCAACCATATTTACAGTCTGAAACAAATAATGGGATATGCACTCAGTGATTGTGGACTCTCACAGAAAATGAGTGGGTCTACTCTGCGCTTCTTTTCCTCTCCATTGAAGAAGAATACATGGCATGCTTTACTGAGCAGGAGGGGTGACTGATTATGCCATTTCCACCCAAAAACAGAAAAGAGAGGAAGCAAGGGGAAGATATCAGAACAAGGACATTGGAGTAGACATACTTGGAGTAGACATACTTGGTATTCATATCACAAAAGATATGAGATCTCCACAATAAATTAAAATAGAAAACTTGTAAAAATAGACAAGATCCTGCAACTATGGAGAGGTACAGTTGAAGTCAGAGGTTTACGTACACCTTAGTCAAATACATCCCTGTCTTAGGTCAGTTAGGATCACCACTTTATTTTCAGAATGAGAAATGTCAGAATAATAGTAGAGAGAATTATTTATTTCAGCTTTTATTTATTTCATCACATTCATCACATTCCCAGAAGTTAAACGTCAAACGTTTCAGATAGCGTTCCACAATACATTTTGTCCCATTCCTCCTGACAGAGCTTCTGTAACTGAGTCAGGTTTGTAGGCCTCCTTGCTCACACACGCTTTTTCAGCTATGCCCACAAATGTCCATAGGATTGAGGTCAGGTCTTTGTGATGGTCACTCCAATACCTTGACTTTGTTGTCCTCAAGCCATTTTGCCACAACTTTGGAAGTATGCTTGGGGTCATTGTCCATTTGGAAGACCCATTTGCGACCAAGCTTTAACTTCCTGACTGATGTCTTGAGATGTTGCTTCAATATATGCACATAGTTTTCCCTCCTCATGATGCCATCTATTTTGTGAAGTGCACCAGTCCCTCCTGCAGCAAAGCACCCCCACAACATGATGCTGCCAACCCAGTGCTTCACGGTTGAGATGGTGTTCTTCGGCTTGCAAGCCTCACACTTTTTCCTCCAAACATAACGATGGTCATTATGGCCAAACAGTTATATTTTTGTTTCATCAGACCAGAGGTCATGTCTCCAAAAAGTACAATTTTTGTCCCCATGTGCAGTTGCAAACCGTAGTCTGGCTTTTTTTAATGGAGGTTTTGGAGGAGTGGCTTTGGAGGTTTTGGAGCAGCGGCTTTTCAGGTTATGTCGATACAGGACTTGTTTTACTGTGGATATTGATACTTTTGTACCTGTTTCCTCCAGCATCTTCACAAGGTCCCTTGCTGCTGTTCTTGGATTGATTTTCAGTTTTTGCACCAAAGAACGTTCATCTCTAGGAGACAGAACACGTCTACTTCCTGAGTGGTATGACGGCTGCGTGGTACCATGGTGTTTATACTTGCAACCTATTGTTTCTACAGATGAAAGTGGTACCTTCAGGCGTTTGGAAATTTCTCCCAAGGATGAAGCAGACTTGTGGAATTTTTTTCTGAGGTCCTGACTGATTTATTTAGATTTTCCCATGATGTCAAGTAAAGAGGCACAGAGTTTGAAGGTAGGCCTTGAAATACATCCACAGGTACACCGCAAATTGACTCAAATTATGCCAATTAGCCTATCAGAAGCTTCTAAAGCCATGACATAATTTTACCTGGAATTTTCCAAGCTGTTTAAAGGCAGAGTCAACTTAGTGTATGTAAACTTCTGACTCACTGGAATTGTGATACAGCGAATTATTAGTGACATATTCTGTCTGTAAACAATTGTTGGAAAGATTCCTTGTGTCATGCACAAAGTAGATGTCCTAACCGACTTGCCAAAACTATAGTTTGTTTAACAAGACATTTGTGGAGTGGTTGAAAAACTAGTTTTAATGACTCCAACCTAAGTGTATGTAAACTTCCGACTTCAACTGTATCTAGTACGTAGCTATCTCTCTATCAATCTAGTAGTTATATATCTATTTAGCATCTATCTAGTCTCTCTCCCCTCTCATAGCTATTAGCTACAGCAAGGTGTGAGTTTGTGTGAGTGTAGTGTACAGACTGACGATGGATTTGGCAGTGAATGTAAACTTCTGACTTCAACTGTAAATACCTGTCTATTTATGGAAACATTTCCCTGATGAACTCCTTAGTCATATCTCAGTTTACTCACTTACTTATGGTACTGCCTACTCCTGATGATCGCTATGTCTCATTTTCGATTAATTGTAAATTATACTTTTTTTTAAAAGTGTCTCTCTTTTTCAAACAAGTATTGCAGAGCTGGCTACAATTTCAATTTCATCTCCCTGAAAAGATAGAGCAAATATTATGGCTGAACTCAAATGTGCTGGTTGATAAAATACCTGTATTTATGGGAAAGATGTTTGAATATAGTATTTTATTTTTAAATGATATTGTAAATTGGAATGGTAGAGTTATGTATCTCATGGAGTTATCAGAATTGTATCAGAAGGTCTGCTCAATCCAAGATTACAACCAATTGATTACAGCATTACACCAAAAAATGGAGGAGGCAGGTGGCAGCGGGAGGAGGTCGGGAACTGGTCTGTCTGCCCAATATAAAGGATCAAACTGGCAGAGGAATAAAAATGGCATAAATAGGAAAGTATACCAGTTTTATTTGAGGACCAGGATGTTGACAGCTGTGCCATACAGATTGCAAAATAGTTGGGAAGAGATTTTTGATGTACCGATTCCATAGTACAGGGTGTATGAGTTGATATACACTACCGTTTAAATGTTTGGGGTCACTTAGAGACATTTCCTTGTTTTTGAAAGAAAAGCACATTTTTGTCCATTTAAATGACATCAAATTGATCAGAAATATAGTGTAGACATTGTTAATGTTGTAAATGACAATTGTAGCTGTAAACGGCTGGTTTTTTATGGAATATCTACATCGGCGTACAGAGGCCCATTATCAGTCACCATCACTCCTGTGTTCCAAAGGCACGTTTTGTTAGCTAATCCAAGTTTATAATTTTAAAAGGCTAATTGATCATTAGATAACCGTTCTGCAATTATGTTAGCACAGCTGAAAACTGTTGTTCTGATTGAAGAAGCAATAAAACTGGCCTTTTTAGGCTAGATGAGTATCTGGAGCATCAGTATTTGTGGGTTTGATTACAGGCTGAAAATGTCCAGAAATAAATAACTTTCTTCTGAAACCCGTCAGACTATTCTTGTTCTGAGAAATGAAGGCTATTCCATGCGACTCCGGTATGCTGGCCTTCTAGGCAGAGCTGCTAAGAAAAAGCCATATCTCAGACTGGTCAATAAGAAGAAAATATTAAGATGGACAAAATAACACAGACACTGGACAGAGGAACTCTGAAACTCTCAAAGATAAAAGTAAAAAAATAATAATCTAAATAAAACATAACAAAAAGTAAGTTTGAATGACAATGAGTGGCAGTGTTGTTACAGTTAATGCCGGTTTGCCTGAGGCTGATGCTGTGCAGGTGTTTGTACACATGCAATATACACACACGCTCGTTCAAATACACACATGTGCACATACACAGACATGTAAATAGTGCCATACATGCACTCAAACATATTCAGTTGTCCTTGCTGTTATGATTTTTGTTGTCCTTGATGTCTTTGCTGTTAGATGACTAATATGATGTAGTTGTTGAGCTGCTTCACTGCATGTATGGGCTCCCGAGTGGCGCAGTAGTCTAAGGTACCGCATCTCAGTGTCACTACAGGCGTCACTACAGATCCTGGTTCGATTCCAGCAGTGATTGGTAGTCCCATAGGGTGGCACACAATTGGCCCAGCGTCGTCCGGGTTAGGGTTTGGCCGGGGTAGGCTGTCATTGTAAATAAGAATTTGTTCGTAACTGACTTGCCTAGTTAAATAAAGGTTCAATAAAAAATAAAATATATTGTATGTTTTAAATATTCTATAAAAAGATTAAAAAAACTATTTAAAAAAATATATAATTCAGAGCTAAATTTTTTGGGGAACAGAATCAGAACCAGGAACAAAAGTGATCCATACTATTACAGAACAGCACCCTTATTTTTAAAAGCATGGGAACCGTTAATAATATTATTTTACGTTCCAGTCATTTTTCCCAGTCCCCCCAAACACACACAAAGCGCCTATGCAAAGCCCTCACTCTGTCACGCAGAAAATCTTTGCCAGTGTGTGTGCGTGTGTGTTTGGCCAGGTTACCTGCCCCTCCCATAGGCTACCATAGCCTACTGACGTTACAACTGCGATTCAGAAATTAAGAAAAAAAAAAGTATCTCTAACGGTCGCCCCAGCGTGAGTTGTTTTATGCACGTGATGTCAGAATGCACTTAATGTTCCAAAATGTGATTATTACGCAACAGGACAGTTAACACGCGCTGCCTGCTAATTATCTATAAGCTGTTTCATCTTGTCAATTTCAATTATTTTCTAACAAGTTGTATTTTCTAATAACAGTTTGAATTGAGGTGTGTTCCGCCTCCTCATTAATTCACATAGAAGTAGCCCATTTCAGCGTTGTGGACATTTTGTGTTTGAGGCTTTACTGAGCCGAATAAACTTCTCTCTTCCAGGAGAGCCCACCACACTTCACTCATGTTTGTGCAGATCAAGGATGCATATATTTGCGCAGTCTTGCAAGAATTGGAACATTTTGTTGCTGGCGCTCGCTTTGCCTTCCTTGTTGTTTTCCTTACAAATAACAACTTTGGACATGTGTGCGTTCCTATCAAAGTAAGCTCCTTATTTTCTGTATATCGTTGTCATTTCTACTGTAGGCGCATACAGTATGTATGTATGTATGTATGGAGCATAATGTATTTACAGTTTTATTCACGTTTTCAATTACTGGTGACAAATAATGCATTCTGATTATTGCATATATTGTAATGGACACCTATGATGTGTGTAAAATAATTTTTTGAAGGTTGTACTGATTATAATGAGCTAAGCTATTTGCCAGCTACAGTGGGGCAAAAAAGTATTTAGTCAGCCACCAATTGTGCAAGTTCTCCCACTTAGAAAGATGAGAGAGACCTGTAATTTGCATCATAGGTACACTTCAACTATGACAGACAAAATGAGACAATTTTTTTTTTAGAAAATCACATTGTAGGATTTTTAATGAATTTATTTGCAAATTATGGTGGAAAATAAGTATTTGGTCAATAACAAAAGTTTATCTCAATACTTTGTTATATACCCTTTGTTGGCAATGACAGAGGTCATTATCTTTGGTTGATGAGACAAAAACAAGCACGGTGGCTACCCATCTTCCCATGTCTGTTTACTTTCGATATATATGACCGCTTGTGTTACCTCAATCTTTCCTCAGTTAGCACTAGAACAAATGTAGCCTACATTTTTTTGGATGATTGTGTTATGGTGTAGCTACTTCTGTGAATGTCTGATTATTCCATCCTATAATAAACTGGTCACATTCTGGACATAACTTTGTAAGGACTGTGTTTGTGCAAAATGTTTCTGTGAAAAAAAAAGTATGACCAGCTCAAATGATGATTGTTGCGTCAATCGAAAATGGACGTTCTAAATAAGCGTTCTAATCAAGCCTTCTAATCACACCGGTTTGATCATACGCAACAGGGACCACTGTAGAATTATCACACCCGTTTTTAATCTTACGCAACAGGGACCACTGTAGAATTATCACACCCGTTTGATCATACGCAACAGGGACCACTGTAGAATTATCACACCCGTTTGTTGGTACTTGTGAAAAGTTTAAGGATACTATAGGTATCACGTTTAACATTGGATTTATTAACTACAAAAAGGTAAGAAGTGTTTTATTTTAATTCTGGTGCCACTCTGCACACACAAGCTTGTTAGCTATCTTGGTCCAACGTTAAGCCAACTCTCTGAAGGTCAAAGACATTAAAAGTTCCTCCGTTGAAGCTGCTCCTCCGTAGGTATAATTCTGTGGGCCTAATTCAGATAATGCATGCCATAACAAGATGCCCAGCACTTCAAGCTAAGTCTCGTCCTCCACCCTCTCTCTTCACACATGCAAAATGTCAGTTGTATTTCGCACCCTACACTTGTCTGACATCTGTCCAATGTATGTGTAAACAATTATCGCTTAGCCACTCCATAGCAAGCTGCTCTATCCGCACTGATTGGTGAAGTAATTTAATATCGAGCTAAATGTAAAAATTAAATATAAATCAAGTTTTAAAAGGAATAAGGAACGATATAAACTGTTACCTTTTTTTTGTTCTAACCAGTTGAGAACTTTATTTTGCTGGTCGGAACAGAACAAAAAAAAAGTATGGTTCTGTTCAGAACAAAATGATTGGAAAATAATTTTGATTATTATTTGTAGCGGATCCTACTATATCCCCCACCATCCCAGGGCTCCAATAGGCAGAACAACTTTGCTGAGTCATGAGTGTCTGTACTTGTTTGGAGAAGCAAGCCTCCTGTAGAACCATGTGACAGGCTGAAGTGTTTTCTTTTCATTATTAATTCATATATTCTCTCCCACCAAACACATAGCTATTAGAGAGAATAAGAAGAGACTGACAATAAAGAGAGAACCTGTTTGCCTTCGAGACATTGCCTTTGATACATTTTAAGAGGCTGTGCTGCAGCTGAGGCACATACTTGAGATACAAACATGATTAGAATAGAATCCACTGTCAACGAGTTGTTAAAAATCCCTGTTGAGGAGAGACAGACAGTGAGGCAGTTGCACTGCACAGAGAATGCATGTATAGATATCTCCAACTTAGAGTTAACACCACAATCCGTAGCATATTGTCAGAATTTGACATACACACTAGTATGGAGCATTCTGAGCATACTAGATTGTTAAAGATTCTGACCTGTAGCGAACAACAATAGTAAAACATTGAAAAAGTAATAATCAGAGTCATTAACTCCATTTAAACACTTTCCATACACGCAGTTACAATGTTTGCTCTTTGTGACAGAAATCCATAGAGACACATGGGTTTTACTGAAAAACATGTGTGGCCATGACAGACAGACAATGTGTGTTCGAAGTATTGTCATCGCTATTAATTTTTCTTTAAAAACACATTGACAGAGTATAACTGACAGACAGTTCATTTTAATGTGCTACACTGATGATGATGATAACAATAATAAACGAATAATCACCCCGTGTAGGCTGATAATACATATATAAACACATATAATTTATTGTAAATTGTCAATATTTTTTTTACAGGTAGGATATGGCCTATGTGGTCTATTCAGTTATGGTGAATCGGTGAATTCATTGACAGTGAGCTTACTAAGCCATATGGTTTATCGCTACTAATACCATGTTTCATGCATAATTAATCAGCCAGGCCTAATGTTATAATTAACCGCGAACAGCTACGCTCTATTCTGCAGCATAACAGCGCGCTACATGCATCAAAGAAATTACAACAACAACGGATAGTGCACTTTCATAGCCGAGAGCGACAATGCAAACTGTCATTGCCTCCTAGGCTACTACATATTGAAATAGAGGCAGACACGTTCCAAGCTGCTCCGTCTCAGAACGTCGTGGCGACAAAGGCACCAACATCAGTGTTTCCCGCTCTGATTATGATTAGTTACGTGGGGAATTCAAGAGCGGATAGCGCAATACCTACAGATCCAATTTATACGGCTTGATTTGGTTTAGCCCTGAGCACCGCAGGTGTTATCCATGCGCGTGCCTGATAAGGTAACCTATCAGCAAATAAACTGCGGTCCACGGTAACCGCATTATGAATGTGAAATTAATAAACCAGCCACTTACTTTGCTCTTGACCTCGACCACATTGTCAGTGTTTTTCAAGGGGGTCCTCTGGTACCTTGACATGTTAGCGCGTTGAACCCCAGTGGATAGGACCATCCACAGGCTTTCCTCGTTAAGCAGGCAGTCAGTCACTTCGTCGTAAGCGCATTTGCTCGCAGCACCATGCGAGCTGAAAGACGCACAGGTACAGCAGTCCTCAAACAGTCCTGGTTCTGTAGTAGGAATCAGATCTGTGATGGAAAATGTTGTCCTCGCGATGGGCAGAGCTACACTGCCTCAATAACAATGACGTCAACTAGACACGCCGATTGAAGGCGGGGATGGGGTCGTGCGTGGGGTCAGATGAAATGTTTCAGTCGGTGTTGCCCAGGAGACCAGGAGGCATAAAGAAGGTGAGACAAGGTTCACTGACTCACATTTCTCCAATGAGTGAGTGTCAAAAGTAATTTTTAGGAAGTGACTAAGAACAGAATCCCTATTATTCAACTCAATTAATGTGACGATGAGATTTTTCCTGAGGTCATTCAATGACAACAGGGTAATGGACAGGATTTTTACAAAATAAATATATGCAAATAGAAAAAGTGGCAATGTGGTACTTAAATAGGCCTACCCTTGCTTGTAATATTGGGAAATTGTCTTTGCTGCCTCTGCAGTATTCTCACACTGTATACCATGGAAAAAGACTTGGCAAAAACATTTCTACATATGTGTTCTACATATGGATTTATCTCATCAGCGATGACCCATGCATTGACATCCAGTTTCACCAGTCTCTCTGTCTTTTTCTCTCTCAATTCAATTAAGTATACTTTATTGACTTGGAAAGTAAACACGTACATTATCAAAATTAACATAGCTACAATGATCAAAGATAGGAATATGTCTCACATCAACACCATTATCCCAGAAACCCTAGACACACTCCAATTTGCATACCCCCCCAACAGATCCATAGATGATACAATCACTTTTGCACTCCACACTGCCCTTTCCCACCTGTACAAAAGGAACACCTATGTGAGAATGCTATTAATTGACTACAGCCCAGCGTTCAACACCATAGTGCCCTCAAAGCTCATCAATAAGCTAAGGACCCTGGGACTAAGCACCTCCCTCTGCAACTGGATCCTGGACTTCCTGACGGGCCACCCCCAGGTGGGAAGGGTAAGTAACAACACATCCGCCACACTGATCCTCAACACAGGGGCCCCTCAGGGGTGCGTGCTCAATCCCCGCCTGTACTCCTTGTTCACTGCATGGCCAGGCACGACTCCAACACATCATTAAGTTTGCTGATGGCACAACAGTGGTAGGCCTGATCAACGACGAGACAGCCTATAGGGAGGAGGTCAGAGACCTGGGAGTGTGGTGCCAGGACAACAACCTCTCCCTCAACGTGATCAAGACCTCATCCTAGTCATAGACTATTCTCTCTGTTACCGCACGGCAAGCGGTACCAGAGTGCCAATTCTAGGTCCAAGAGGCTTCTAAACTGCTTCTACCCCCAAACCATAAGACTCCTGAACATCTAATCAAATGGCTACCCAGACTATTTGCATTGACCCCCCACACCGCTACTACTCTCGGTTGATATCATCTATGCATAGTCACTTTAATAACTCTACCTACATGTACATATTACCTCAATTACCTCAACTAACCGGTGCCCCCGCACATTGACTCTGTACCGGTAATCCCCTGTATATAGTCTCGCTATTGTTATTTTACTGCTGCTCTTTCATTACTTGTTACTTTTATTTCTCATTCTTATTAATATGTTGTTATATTTTTTAAGACTGCATTGTTGGCTAGGGGCTCGTAAGTAAGCATTTCACTGGAAGGTCTACACCTGTTTTATTTGGCGCATGTGACTAATACAATTTGATTTGATTTGAATATACTAGACTGTTTGTAATTAAGCAATAATAATGATAGTGATACTCACATTAACAGCAATTACAACAAATAATAATAAAGAATAGGCAAATATGAATAATCACACTATACACTTCTCACTGGCTGTCTTTCAGGTTGTGGCAGGTGGCCACAAATTTGGCTGCTATAACACAGCATGTATTTAAGTAGTGTCTTCCTCATTTAGGTATTCAAATTATTCGTATTGTTTTATAATTTTGGGGAGGAATTAATTTTTTATGTCAGAATATCTGTCACAGTTTGACAGAAAATGCAGCTCTGTCTCTATCTCTTCCTGGAAGAAGCCTGTCCTTTCTGTGCAGCCAAGTTTGCCTGTGACGACCGGTCTCTATGGCCAGACTGTGCTCACTAAGTCTGTACATAGTTTGTGTTTTCTTTAGTTTTCTGTCAGTTACAGTGGTCAGATAGTCTGCCACCGTGTACTGTCTGTTTAGAGACAAATAGCATTGAAGTTTACTTAGATTTTTTTGTGGTTTCTTTCCAATAGGTGATATATTTGTATTTTTTATTTGTGATAATTTGGTTGGGCCAGATTTGCTGAGTATTGTCCCGAGGCTTTGTTGGGTTGGTAGTCGTTAGTGAATTGAGCCTCAGGACCAGCTGGCGTAGGGGACTCTTCTCTATGGTCACCTCATGGCAATTGAGGGCTTTGTATCGTATACTTTATGTTGTAGATATGTAGTGGTGTAACAATGTTATATGATGTACTGTTGTATCTTTTGTTTTACAGTGCCTTGCGAAAGTATTCGGCCCCCTTGAACTTTGGGACCTTTTGCCACATTTCAGGCTTCAAACATAAAGATATAAAACTGTATTTTTTTGTGAAGAATCAACAACAAGTGGGACACAATCATGAAGTGGAACGACATTTATTGGATATTTCAAACGTTTTTAACAAATCAAAAACTGAAAAATTGGGTGTGCAAAATTATTCAGCCCCTTTACTTTCAGTGCAGCAAACTCTCTCCAGAAGTTCTGTGAGGATCTCTGAATGATCCAATGTTGACCTAAATGACTAATGATGATAAATACAATCCACCTGTGTGTAATCAAGTCTCCGTATAAATGCACCTGCACTGTGATAGTCTCAGAGGTCTGTTAAAAGTGCAGAGAGCATCATGAAGAACAAGGAACACACCAGGCAGGTCCGAGATACTGTTGTGAAGAAGTTTAAAGCCGGATTTGGATACAAAAAGATTTCCCAAGCTTTAAACATCCCAAGGAGCACTGTGCAAACGATAATATTGAAATGGAAGGAGTGTCAGACCACTGCAAATCTACCAAGACCTGGCTGTCCCTCTAAACTTTCAGCTCATACAAGGAGAAGACTGATCAGAGATGCAGCCAAGAGGCCCATGATCACTCTGGATGAACTGCAGAGATCTACAGCTGAGGTGGGAGACTGTCCATAGGACAACAATCAGTCGTATATTGCACAAATCTGGCCTTTATGGAAGAGTGGCAAGAAGAAAGCCATTTCTTAAAGATATCCATAAAAAGTGTTGTTTAAAGTTTGCCACAAGCCACATGGGAGACACACCAAACATGTGGAAGAAGGTGCTCTGGTCAGATGAAACCAAAATTGAACTTTTTGGCAACAATGCAAAACGTCATGTTTGGCGTAAAAGCAACACAGCTGAACACACCATCCCCACTGTCAAACATGGTGGTGGCAGCATCATGGTTTGGGCCTGCTTTTCTTCAGCAGGGACAGGGAAGATGGTTAAAATTGATGGGAAGATGGATGGAGCCAAATACAGGAAAATTCTGGAGGAAAACCTGACGGAGTCTGCAAAAGACCTGAGACTGGGACGGAGATTTGTCTTCCAACAAGACAATGATCCAAAACATAAAGCAAAATCTACAATGGAATGGTTCAAAAATAAACATATCCAGGTGTTATAATGGCCAAGTCAAAGTCCAGACCTGAATCCAATCGAGAATCTGTGGAAAGAACTGAAAACTGCTTTTCACAAATGCTCTCCATCCAACCTCACTGAGCTCGAGCTGTTTTGCAAGGAGGAATGGGAAAAAATGTCAGTCTCTCGATGTGCAAAACTGATAGAGACAAACCCCAAGCAACTTACAGCTGTAATCGCAGCAAAAGGTGGCGCTACAAAGTATTAACTTAAGGGGGCTGAATAATTTTGCACGCCCAATTTTTCAGTTTTTGATTTGTTAAAAAGGTTTGAAATATCCAATAAATGTCGTTCCACTTCATGATTGTGTCCCACTTGTTGTTGATTCTTCACAAAAAAATACAGTTTTATATCTTTATGTTTGAAGCCTGAAATGTGGCAAAAGGTCGCAAAGTTCAAGGGGGCCGAATACTTTCGCAAGGCACTGTAGGTGTAATATAAGTGCCTTGGTGTGGTTGGACCCCAGGAAGAGTAGCTTCTGCCTTGGCAGCAGCTAATGGGGATCCATAATAAACCCCAGGAAGAGTAGCTTCTGCCTTGGCAGCAGCTAATGGGGATCCATAATAAACCCCAGGAAGAGTAGCTTCTGCCTTGGCAGCAGCTAATGGGGATCCATAATAAACCCCAGGAAGAGTAGCTTCTGCCTTGGCAGCAGCTAATGGGGATCCATAATAAACCCCAGGAAGAGTAGCTTCTGCCTTGGCAGCAGCTAATGGGGATCCATAATAAACCCCAGGAAGAGTAGCTTCTGCCTTGGCAGCAGCTAATGGGGATCCATAATAAACCCCAGGAAGAGTAGCTTCTGCCTTGGCAGCAGCTAATGGGGATCCATAATAAACCCCAGGAAGAGTAGCTTCTGCCTTGGCAGCAGCTAATGGGGATCCATAATAAACCCCAGGAAGAGTAGCTTCTGCCTTGGCAGCAGCTAATGGGGATCCATAATAAACCCCAGGAAGAGTAGCTTCTGCCTCGGCAGCAGCTAATGGGGATCCATAATAAACCCCAGGAAGAGTAGCTTCTGCCTCGGCAGCAGCTAATGGGGATCCATAATAAACCCCAGGAAGAGTAGCTTCTGCCTTGGCAGCAGCTAATGGGGATCCATAATAAATACAAATACAAATAGAAATATACAAATGGCAGGAGTGGGGGTCACTTGTTTTTAAATGATTATACAATTTGGTGGCTCTTTTTTGGATATTAATAAGAAGAGGGAATTGGCCTAATTCCTCTCTGCATGCTTTGTTTGGAGTTTTTCTCTGTACTCTGAGGATGCTCTTACAGAATTCCGCATGCAGGGTTTCAATTGTGTGTTGTTCCATTTGTCAAATTCTTGTTTTGTAAGCAGACCCCACACTTCGCTGCCATATAGTGCAGTTGGTTCTATTATTAATTTGAATATTTTGAGCTGAGATCCTAATTGGTTTGTCTAATTTGATAGATATTTTAATGACATAAAAAGCCCTCCTTGTCTTTTAGTTCATTCACGGCCAGGTTGAAGTTCCCTGCGGAGCTGATTTTTTTTGTTGTCCCAAATATGTGTAGGTGTGTGTTGGTTCTCTACTAAACAAAAATGTAAACGGAACATGTAAAGTGTTGGTCCTATGTTTCATGAGCTGAAATAAATGATCCCAGACATTTTCCATACGCACAAAAAGCGTATCTCTCAAATGTTGTGCACACATTTGTTTACATTCCTGTTAGTGAGCATTTCTTCTTTGCAAAGGTAATCCATCCACCTGACAGGTGTGGCATCTCAAAAAGCTGATTAAACAGCATGAACATTACACAGGTGCACCTTGTGCTGTTTTGTCACACATCACAATGCCACAGATATCTGAAGTTTTATGCGACTTGCATTTTTGTTCAGTATATATCCAGATTGCCACACTTTTACTCCTACCCACATCTACATACTGTATTATCTCAATTACCTCAACTACCTTGTACACCTGCACATTGACTCTGCTGACTGCAGGAATGTCCACCAGAGCTGTTGCCAAAGAAATGAATGTTCAAATGAATGTTCATTTCTCTACCCTAAGCTGCCTCCAATGTCGTTTTAGAGAATTTGGCAGTTCGTCCAATCGGCCTCACAACAGCAGACCACATGTAACCACGCCAGGCCCTCCACATCCAGCTTCTTCAACTGCGGTATCATCTAAGACCAGCAACCCGGATGACTGATGAAACTGAAGAGTATTTTTGTCTAAAACTCATTCTGATTGGCTTGGCATGGCTCCCCAGTGGGTGGGCCTGGTTCCCAAATGGGTGGGCCTATGCCGTCCCAGGTCCACCCATGGCTGCGCCCCTGCCCAGTCGTGAAATTTGTTTCAATTGACTGATTTCCTTATATGAACTGTAACTCAGTAAAATCATTGAAATTGTTGCATGTTGCGTTTACATTTTTGTTCAGTTAATGAGTGGATCCCAGTAAAAATGGATATCGGTTTCCCTGACATCTGGATCTTTTCTGGAATATCATCGTTTTGTCTTTTTGAGATTGACTGTCAGGGCCCATCTGACAGAACTGTTGCAGATGATCTAATTGTTGCTGTAACCTCTCTTCTGTGGGGGACAGCACCAGGTTATCTGCATACAGGAGCCATTTTATTTCTGTATCGTTAAGAGTGAGACCGGTGGCAGTTTATTGTTCTAGTGTTTTTGCCAACTACGGATAATCCTGAATCAATCATGAATAATGATGAGTGAAAAAGTTAGACGCACAAATATCTTACCCCCTTCCAAAAAAATGCTAACCTCTGCTCCCTTTTTCACTTACCGTTATTCACGATTCATTCAGGACTATCTTTAATCATGGTAGCATCCACATGAATGTAGACATGTTTAGATAAGTATTCTATTCTTATTTACAATAAAAGTGACTCCAAAATGACACAATACATTATTTATCATTCATTTCTCTTGGGCACAAAATAATCTTAAACACAACAAAAAAATAGGAAATGCATCCAAAAATGTTTTAGAGTCATAAACCAGATGTAATCATTACGTGCTAGGAATATGGAATCAAATACTTCACTTTTTGACTACTTAAATACACATATAAGTGCATTTTGCCCAATACTTTTGGTCCTCTAAATTGGGGGGACTATTTACAAAAAGCGCTGTAATTTCGAAACGGTTCACCCGACATGGATGAAAACACCCACAAATTAAAGCTGACTGTCTACTCCTTAGTTTTAGTTTGTTTGGTCTTTTTTGTTTTTCGCACCAAAGAAAACAAGTGATCGACATCTAGACAGCTAAAAACACATTTTTAATAAACAAGTACAAAACAAATTGGTTTAAACACATAACAAAACCTATTAATTATAAATGTATAAATTAATTGATAAGTAATAACACAAAAAATAAAAAATTATAATAGTCATTGTATCATTTCATTTCATGTGTCACTTTCCCAATACCTTTGGAGCTCAAAAAGTCTAAAGTTGTTCCCCTGTTTTACTCTGCACTTTTGGGGAAATAAATGTGTATGTTTATTTCTGTAGTCTGTGTATTTTATAATTTCCTTTAATATTATGTCAGGACCACAAGCTTTTCTGAGTTGCAGGGCCTGTATTTTTCCCGATTAGTTATTTTTGTGTTATTGGGGAATCCAACGGGTTCTGGTTGTATTTAATGGCTGATTCAATAATTTTTATTTTTTTATAGATTTCTTTTTGTTTTGAATTTGAATGTCTTAATATTTCTTCAAAATGAGTGTTTCATAGGTCACCATTTTGGATTGCCAATTCTTCTCAGTGTGGTTTGTTTAAGCAGCAGTAGCGGTGCATGGTTAAAATCACTGGGGAAGCCAAGCCAGGGAAAAAAAGCCATATTACAACCTACAGTACCAGTCAAAAGTTTGGACACACCTGTTCATTCAAGGGTTTTTCTTTATTTTCTATCATTTTATACATTGTAGAATAATAGTGAAGACATCAAAACTATGAAATAACAAATGGAATCATGTAGTAACCAAAAAAGTGTTAAACAAATCAAAATATATTTTATATTTGAGATTCTTCAAAGTAGCCACCCTTAGCCTTGATGACAGCTTTGCACACTCTTGGCATTCTCTCAACCAGCTTCACCTGGACTACTTTTCCAACAGTCTTGAATGAGTTCCCACATATGATGAGCACTTGTTTGCTGATTTTCCTTCACTCTTTGGTCCAACTCATCCCAAACCATCTCAATTGAGTTGAGGTCGGGTAAATGAGTAGGCCAGATCATCTGATGCAGCACTCCATCACTCTCCTTCTTGGTCAAATAGCCCTTACACAGCCTGGAGGTGTGTTGGGTCATTGTCTTGTTGAAAAACAAATGATAGTCCCACTAGGCACAATCCAGATGGCATGGCGTATCGCTGCAGAATGCTGTGGTAGCCATGCTGTGCCTTGAATTCTAAATAAATCACTGACAGTGTCACCAGCAAAGCATACCCACACCATCACACCTCCTTCTTCATGCTTCATGGTGGGAACAACACATGCGGAGATCATCCGTTCACCTACTCTGCTTCTCACAAATACACAGCTGTTGAACCAAAAATCTCAAATTTGGACTCATCACACCAAAGAACAGACTTCGACCGTCCTAATGTCCCTTGCTCATATTTCTTGGCCCAAACAAGTCTCTTCTTCTTATTTGTGTCCTTTAGTAGTAGTTTCTCCTTATTGTTATTGGTGTCCTTTAGTAGTGGTTTTCTTTCCTTTCAAGTTCTTGACATTTTCTGATTGACTGACCTTCATGTTTTAAAGTAATGGACTGTTGTTTCTTTACTTATTTGAGCTGTTCTTGCCATAATATGGACTTGGTCTTTTACCAAATAGGGCTATCTTCTCTATGCCACCCCGACCTTGTCACAACACAACTGATTGTCTCAAAGAAATTCCACAAATGACCTTTTAACAAGGAACCATATGAAGCTGGTTGAGAGAATGCCAAGAGTGTGTAAAGCTGTCATCAAGACAAAGGGTGGTTACTTTGAATAATCTTGAATAATTTGATTTGTTTAACACTTTTTTTGGTTTCTACATTATTCCATATATGTTATTTCATAGTTTTGAGATCTTCACTATTGTAGAAACCAGAAACTACAATGTAGAAAATAGTAAAAATAAAGAAAAACCCTTGAATGAGTAGGTGTGCCTAGAATTTTGACTGGTACTGTATGTGTTGTGATAATTGTGTTGTTTGCTCTATAACCTGTTAGTTCATATTCCTTGACAACATGATATTTAGGCCTCAGGCCGAGGAAATAAGAAAACAAAGAGGGCAGAATAAATTCAACCACACCATTGTTTCATCACAAAACCCAAGAGCAACATCTGTCCAGTGTAGTCCACAAAACATATTACATGTAACAAACAGTTACATGTCTTACAGCATTGTCAAGCAAGTTAATGTTACTGACATTTTCAAGTTACTAGACAACTATTGGTTTAGAACCACAGGGAGTTACAGATTCAAATTAAACACTCTGCTTCCACTATTCCAGCACCATTTCAACTTCAACATTTCAACATCATTTAATTACCTATGCTTAGTCTAATACAGTAACAACTGAAAGATACCAAAAATGATTTAGTCCTACCAATGTAAGCTAAATATGATGTGGCTGTCCCTGTTAGCTACTGATTTCTGTGTGTGTGTGTGCAAGTAGAAAAAACATGTTGACTCACCCTACAGTACTTGTAGAGAATCGCCAATACCACCCTCCTCTTTCATGATGCTTAAATGTTCTATGACTCTGTCACACAGTACACGCTTTTAGTTTTTGTTGTCCTACCTGACAAAAATTCTTGCTTGCGAGCCTAACTTCCTTTCACGGGCAGTGATGCGCCAGGCAATTAGCCTCCTACATCTAGTTACATGTTGAACCTCCATACTCTCAGGCCAGGGGTACAATGTATGAACACATGGTTGGATTAGAATCACTGTTATAATCATTGGCCAATACAAAGAATTACGTTTTTAAAAGTCCTAATCCTTATCTCCATCCATGACTGATTTAGAGATGCAACAATTTTTTAAAAATTCTGTCAATGACGCTTAGCTTCAGATGTGATGTGATTGGTGTGAAACCACCAGGACCATTCACAGCTGTGCTCACTCAGTTCAGCTCAAAGTTGATTGGCTATTGTTTTATACTTTTTTGTCAAGGGAGGCCAAATGCTCGCCGTCTTCCTTTGCATTTGCACAGGGCGACAACAGTGTCCTACTCTTTTGGACCAGACTGCATCAGATAGATTGTCTAAACATACTGAGACAGGGGGTGCGCTGTTTCGTTTGTTCGGATGCTTTCTCCAGTGAGATACATTTAGCCTCTTGCGAATTGAAGGACATTTATGAAACACAGAAAGACAGAATACATAATGATTAACGACCCATGGTGTAATTCTTGGAACTCAAGTCATTTTGTTCACCCGACTTAGAATACCTCACAATTCAATACCGACCATATTATCTCCCAAGAGAATTCTCCTCCGTCATAGCCACGGCCGTTTACAACCCACCTCAAGCTGAAACCTCGACGGCCCTCAACGAACTTCACTGGACTTTATGCAAACTGGAAACCACATATCCTGAGACTGTATGTATTGTAGCTAGGGATTTTAACAAAGCAAATCTGAGGACTAGGCAGCCAGAATTCTATCAACATATTGACTGTCCTACTCGTGCTAATAAGACTCTCGACTATTTTTATTCAAACTTCCGGGATGCTTACAGGGCCCTCCCCCGCCCACCTTTTGGCAAATCTGACCACGACACCATCTTACTCCTCAACATCCTATAGGCAGAAACTAAAACAGGAAGTACCCGTGCTTCGTACAATTCAACGCTGGTCCACGTTTCAGGATTGTTTTGATCACGTGGACTGGGATATATTTTGGGTAGCGAGCAAAAATAGTCTAGACACATACACAAATACGGTGACTGAGGTCATAAGGAAGCGTTTAGGAGATGTAGTACCCACTGTGACTATTAAAACCTACCCTAACCAGAAACCATGGATAGATAGTATGATTCACATAAAACTGAAAGCGCGAACCACCACAATAAACAATGGCAAGGGGACTGGTAAAATGGCAGAACATAAACAGTAAGGCAATCAAACAAGCTAAACATCAGTATAGCGATAAAGTGGAGTCACAATTCAACGGCTCAGACACGGGACGTATGTGGAAGGGACTACAGACAATCATGGACTACAAAAGAAAACCAGCCACATCGCCAAGACCGACGTCTTGCTTGTGGGCTGTCCTTCTCCGTGACCGACGTGAGTTTACCCTCACGTGTTTACCCTAACAAAGCTGCTGGTCCAGATGGCATCCCTAGCCGCGTCCTCAGAGCATGCGCAGGCCACCTGGTTGGTGTGTTTATAGGCATATTCAATCTCTCCCTATCCCAGAAGGCAAAGGTAACTGAACTTCATGACGATCGCCCCATAGCACTCACCTCTTTCATCATGAAGTGACTTGAGAGACTAATCAAGGATCATATCACCTCTACCTTACCTGTCACCCTAGACCCACTTCCATTTGCTTCCCACCCCAATAGATCCACAGACGATGTAAATGCCATCACTCTGCACACTGCTCTATCCATCTGGACAAGGGGAATACCTATGTAAGAATGCTGTTTATTGACTCTAGCTCAGCATTCAACACCATAGTAGCCTCCAAGCTCATCATTAAGCTTGAGGCCCTGAGTCTGAACCCTGCCCTGTGAAACTGGGCCCCCAGGTGTTAAAGGTAGGAAACATCACCTCCACTCCGCAGATCCTCAACACTGGGGTCCCATAAGGGTGCGTGCTCAGCCCCCTCCTGTACTCCCTGTTCACCAATGACTGCGTGGCCAAGCACGCCTCCAACTCAATCATCAAGTTTGCAGACGACACAGCAGTAGTAGGCTTGAGTACCAACGATGACGAGACAGCATGCAGGGAGGAGGTGAGGGCTCTGGGAGTATGGTGCCTGGAAAACAACCTCTCACTCAATGTCAACAAAACAAAGGAGATGATCTTGGAATTCAGGAAACAGCAGAGGGTGCACCCCCCTAGCTACATCGACGGGACCGCAGTGGAGGAGGTGGAAATCTTCAAGTTCCTTAGCTTACACATCACTGCAAACTGAAATGGACCACTCACACAGACAGTGTGGTGAAGAAGGCGCAACAGAGCCTATTCAACCTCAGGAGGCTAAAGAAATGTGGCTTGTTACCTAAAACCCTCACAAATTTTTACAGATGCACAATAAAAAGCATCCTGTCGGGCTGTATCACCGCCTGGTACTGCAACTGCATCGCTCGCAAATGCAAGGCTCTCCAGAGGGTGGTGCGGTCTGCCCAACGCATTACCGGGGGCAAACTACCTGCCCTCCAGGAAACATGCAGCACCCGATGTCACAGGAAGGCCAAAAATATCATCAAGGACATCAACCACCCGAGCCGCTGCCTGTTCACCCCGCTATCATCCAGAAGGCAAGGTCAGTACAGGTGCATCCAAGCTGGGACCGAGAGGCTGAAAAACAGCTTCTATCTCAAGGCCATCAGACTGTTAAACAGCCATCACTAGCACGTTAGAGGCTGCTGCCAATAGGCATAGGCTAGGAATCACTGGTCACTTTAAGGAATGGAACACTAGTCACTTTAATAATGTTTACATATCTGGTATTACTCATCTGATATGTATATACTGTATTCTATACTATTCTATGGTATCTTAGTCACTTAATAATGTTTACATATCTTGCATTACTCATCTCATCTCACTTAGTCCGTTCCGCTCTGACATTGTTCGTCCAAATGTATATAGTCTTAATTCATTCCTACTTAGATTTGTGTGTATTGGATATATGTTGTGTAATTTGTTAGATATTACTTGTTAGATATTACTGCACTGTCTGAACTAGAAGCAGAAGCATTTTGCTACATCCACAATAACATCTGCTTATCACGTATATGTGACCAACAAAATTATATTTTGATTTGATTTCATACATTATCTGAGCACTGACACTCCAGCTTTATCCTCCACTCAATAAGATGTAGTACCATGACCTAGCGTAATCAGTACCACTCTGTGTGTGTCTCTGACGAAGGAACATGGGTTTGGTATGGCATGGCCTCTACTAAATTATGTAAATCCCTCAAAGCGTTACAGATTCGGATACTAAGGATTAGATTGTTCATTTTGTGCATAGCTAATGCAATAATTAATTAAGGAGATGTTTGTGATTGAACCTTCTCTGTTTCACCCCTGTATTTTGTACCATCTATCTCTTAATTCACAGTTCAACCTGTTCAGACTGGGACAATGACAACATCCTGACTAAAAGCTGACAGGGAAACCATCAATGTGATTCACCCGACCAAATCTGTAGAAGCACACTCATATGCAATAGTGTGGAGCTCTGCCCCCCTTCACCCCCTCCACTGGTCCCACAGTATCTCAGATGATAGAGAGAGCAGGAATGCAGGAGTGAAGAGAGACAATAATCCTGCAACCTCAGTGGATGTTGCCTAACGCCTGCCAGTGCTTTGATCTTCACACCGCTGCCAAGGGGGCCAAGCAATTTCCTGAGCTCTTCTCAGAGGAAGTTTCCTGTAAATGCATGCATGCAAGCCTACCTACCCACCTGAAGACAAATATTATATTTAATATGGTACAGGCTGCAGAGAAACAGATTATCCTCATGAAAAGCCTCCATCACCCAAGAGGAAAGGGTGCATGTCAGAGAAACTCTATATGTTTGCAGTTTCACCTTCATAGCCACACCCTTGAGAGAGTCATTGGATCTGTTTCCAGGACAACTTCCATCAGACTTTCCTCTGGTTGTTGCCTAAGTATGTGAGCTATGTGAGTCAGCCATGTCAGGCTGCTGAGCAGTAATGTTGATAAGATATATAATACTCCCACGCCTGTCTCCCTGTCCTTCTGGTGATTGCCATGGAAAAACATTCTCATCTAACAGGGATGTTATTCACTCTTTAGTGACTGAAATTAACTGGTATCCTGAAATGCAAAATTCTTCCAAAACAAAGTGATATGATATTAGTTTACGTGTGATGTCTGACATCTCTAATTTGAAGAAACTACAGTAAACTACTGGGCAAATGCTACAGAGAGTTTCGAGGAGCCTATCTATCAGAAGCACGAGCACTAACAAAAACCTAGAGCCCTGTGATAGGTGGGAAACTGGTAGATGGGACAGGTGATGACATTCAGGAGATGTTTCTTTGAGATGCCTCTATTCATATCCTGCTGCCAAACAGACAATGGAGGGCGGTTCTCAGTCTCATCGTTGTGATTCCTGTTGCTGTATTCAGCAACTGCCACTCACACACTGTTGTGGTTTCTACCTGTTCACTGCCACCTCTCTGGTTATTCACATTTTCACATCCTCCTCAAAGATAATATTTATAAATTAGATTATGAACTTACTTAATTGGCAAAGTTGTCTCCACACCTTTTCTCTGATAAGATCTTATGGGGAACAGTATCTGAATATGCTCTACCTTTCCTGTAACTTACCGGAGCATATTATTACCACCACCACTACCTGAGCAAAAGTGAGTTTAGAATACTTGTAACAATAGTGCTGAAGACTCGTCAGGGTTAAAGGATTTCAGAAAGACACCAATGTTAGTGTGGCACAGCAAGCAGCAAGTGATTCATGAGATAAAACTTTTTTTCATTGAATGAAAGTGTATGTTAGTACTGTAAATAGACATAGCCAAGCCATCTCCCAGTAAAAAGACGCACGGTGGATGATGCAGGTGGATCTTGTACAGGGCTCAGAGTTCTGAAGGAAGCAATGTGGAATGCTCTAGAACAGAGGTGTCAAACTCATTCCACGGAGGGCTGAGTGTCTGTGGGTTTTTGTTTTTCCTTTCAATTAACACCTGGCGTTCCTTACTAATTAGTGACCTTAGTTCATCAATCAAGAACAAGGCAGGAGTGAAAACTCATAGAAACTTGGCCTTCTGTGGAATGAGTTTGACACTTGCTCTAGAAGGGGGGGAGTAATGTTGTCAGACCAGCCTGTCCGCTCTGGGCCCTGCATTCCCTCAGCTCTCTGACTTCCACACCTCTCAGCAGGTTACCAGGCCGACCCGCTGACTCAGAGCAGCCTGGCTACCTACCTAGCATTCCTCTGGGCTTCACTCAAACGATTCCTGTATGGTATATCTATCTATCTGTCACACTCTCTATTTGGCTAGGTCAGGGTGTGATTTGGGTGGGCATTCTATGTTTTCTTTTTCTTTGTTTTTGGCCGAGTGTGGTTCCCAATCAGAGGCAGCTGTCTATCGTTGTCTCTGATTGGGGATCAGACTTAGGCAGCCCTTTTTCCCCACATTTAGGTTGTGGGATCTTGTCTTTGTTTGTTGAAATCTGAAGCGTTACGTTCGGTGTGCTGATTTTTTTTTTTGTGGTGGCGCAACATTTAATGAAGAAAATGTACGCCACCACGCTGCACCTTGGTCCGGTCATTCTACCACTAACGATGGACGTAACAATATCGCTGTATCGAGTGCAAGGCAAGTTGCTGTTGAGGTCCCACATGTCTTTTACTGGAGGATTCAGATGTTTCTGAGTCAAGCATCAAAATAAAGAGACTTAACTCTGTGAGTAATGTTTGACAGTGATAGGTGACTCTAATATACTTTGTAGGAGGCAAACTAGGGCATAGAGACAGTGGTGAGAGAGAACTACTTATGGATGGACTAAAATCAGTCAGGTTGCCCAAAGGAGAATACAGGCTTGTACACACTCCTTCTTGTAATGTTTTTTTTTTTGTCTGGTTGAAATGCCAAGCATGCCACAGCATACAGAAGCTTGTTCAGCAGTTTAGGTCCCTTGAAGATAAAAAGTAGGTAGCTTATCTGATCGCTTCTTTGTTTTTTACTCATCCATAAATCTGCAACTTTTCAATGTGATTCATCATGACTGTGAGGAGTCAAGATTCATTTACATAACTTAAATCTTCTCCCGGGATGACCCACTGTATGTTCCATTCTGTTACAGAACTTACAGATATTCTTCATTTGCACTGACCTATTTCCTTGACCATCGACTTTAAAAAGTGCCAAACATGAATGGTGAAAACAAGTCTTATTCTTGAAATTTGAGTGCTGTAACTGGAATGTGAAATGTCACCATGGTTACCTGACTGAAAGGGCTGTTTGTTCTCCAGTTCAATCAATCAAATGTATTTATAAAGCCCTTTTTTACATCAGCCAATGTCACAAAGTGCTATACAGAAACCCAGCCTGAAACCCCAAACCGCAAGCAATGCAGGTGATAAACTCCCAAGAAAGGCAGGAACCTAGGAAGAAACCTAGAGAGAAACCAGGCTCTGGGGGGTGGCCAGTCCTCTTCTGGCTATGCCGGGTGGAGATTATAACAGTACATGTTCATAGATGACCAGCAGGGCCAAATAATAATAATCACAGTGGTTGTAGAGGGTCAGCACCTCAGGTTAAATGTCAGTTGGCTTTTCATAGCCGAGCATTCAGTTCGACAGCAGGTGCGGTAGGGAGAGAGTCAAAAACAGCAGTTCTGGGACAAAGTAGCACATCCAGTGAACTAGTCAGGGTTCCATAGCTGTAGGCAGAAACGTTTGAAACTGGAGCAGCAGCAATACCAGGTGGACTGGGGACAGCAAGGAGTCATCAGGTCAGGTAGTCCTGAGACATGGTCCCAGGGATTCAGTTAGTGCTGAACACGGCTGCTAGAATCTTGAATAGAACCAAAAAATGTGATCATATTGCTATAGTGCTAGCCTCTACACTGTCTTCCTGTTAAGGCTAGGGCTGGTTTTACTGCTAACGTACAAAGCATTACATGGGCTTGCTTCTATCCATCTCTCCGATTTGGTTCAGCAGTACATAAATACACAGACCCTACAGTCACGATGCAGGCCTACTTATTGTTGACCCTCCGGCTAGACAGTGACCTCCGACACAATCTACGATGCGGTCGAGATGCTTGCTGGATTCATCGTGCTGGCATCTTCCTGGGGTCCTGCTGCTCCATAAGTGTACTTTCTGATTTGCTGAAGTACAAAAGGCTTGCCTCCCTCATCAGTGGCTCCACTTCTGTTGAACGATGTGCCAGAGACCCACTTGGGTCAATCAGGCAAGCTGCTGCAGGGGTTAGATCAAAGGCTGCCTGAGGATTCAGTTTGCATGCAAAGTACTCACGCAGTGACTTCAGGAGGACCTGTGCCAACTGTTTTGCAACAGTAGTTGACTGCAAGTCTGCCTCAAGAATGCACGGCACCACATCAGACAGCGACTGGCTGTCAGTTTGAAGTTGGTTGGTGTGGATCGCGAATGGCTCCAGCAACTTCACAAGCTGTTCTAGCTTGGCCCAGTTAGGTTTCAAGCTCACCCTCAGATTTCTTCCCTGTTAGCTAGTGATAGTGATGCACAAGATGAGCCTATTTGAAACACTGGCATCTACTGCCAGCATTTACCTGCCAGATTCAGAAGCTTGAAAACCCCATTTTATTTTTTCCCAAAGTTTAGAAGAATTAAACTAAAACTAATTTATTTGGTTCAGTATAGTTTTAGCTGTTCAACTGTTTTTATTTTTATTTCAGTTTACAAAATTGTTTTTCAAATTGTTTTTATTTTAGTTTCAGTTTTTGTTTACTATAATAACCTTGGCGCACACACGTGCACACACACACGCAAATTAGTTGGCTGTGAACTGATAGATTTGTGAAGACATTTTGTATTGCTTATGTTTTTGCTGTTGTTGCAGCTGTTTATATTAACACTATTTGAAGGGGTTAGTCAGTGATACATGTTTAATATTACATAACATGTCAAATGTGCCATGATTTTCCCTCTCTTTCTGTCAGGTAAAGGTACTTAATTCTTCTTACAGGTACTACTATAATCAAAGAAAAGGCATTGGATTGGTGTAAACATGGGCAAGAGGGTTTTCTTCCACCATATATCTTGCACCAGTCTGTCTAGGTGCTTATTCTTTAAATCCAAGTTACATAAGGATTGATTTATAATTTAAACCTAACCATGTCCTGGCCAGTTGTATGGAGTCCTCTATTGGACAAAAACCTGTATTAGCATGGGCAGCGCCATTGAGGACTTTTACCATTTTGATTTAGTCAACTGGGCGGGACTTCCAACTTCATTGGCTAATCCCTCCTGATGACCTGGTTGGCATGACATGATGACCCGGTTGGAGTCGTGACAGAAGGGATCAGCCAATGAATTTTACTTGTGAAAACTAACATTTACTATTTCAAGATGGAGATGGCCTTAATGGCGCTGCCCATCCTCTCACAGACACCATCATGACACATATACAGAGATGTTATGTCTAGCCAAGTCTATGGTCATGGCCCGTTACCTTATGTTTTACTGCCCCCCAGTGTCAAGGAGGGACTACCCCCCCCCCCCCCCCCCAAGGAAACTACAGGGATACAACACATAAATAGCTCCTAGCTTCCCATGCATAGGCTACTTTCTATCCCAAACACCGAAACTAAATAATATAAAAACGAAATTGAAATGTTTTTTACTGAGCTACAGTTCACATAAGGAAATCAGTCAATTCAAAAAATGTGTTAGGTCCTAATCTATGGATTTCACACGACTGGGCAGGAGCACAGCCATGGGTGGGCCTGGAAGGGCATAGGCCCACCCACTTGGGAGCAAGGCCCAGCCAATCAGAATGAGGTTTTTACCCACCAAAGGGCTTTATTACAGACAGAAACCGTCCTCGGTTTTATAAGCTGTTTGGGTGGCTGGTCTCAGACGATCCAGCAGGTGAAGAAGCCGGATGTGGAGGTCCTGGTTGGTCCTGGTCTGCTATTGTGAGGCCGGTTGGACTTACTGCCAAATTCTCTAAAATGACGTTGGAGGCGGCTTATGGTAGAGAAAGGAACATTCAATTATCTGGCAACATTCCTCCAGTCAACATGCAGGGTAGCCAGGGTAGCCTAGTGGTTAGAGCGTTGAACTAGTAACCGCAAGGTTGCAAGTTCAAATCACTGAGCTGACAAGGTACAAATCGGTCGTTCTGCCCCTGAACAGGCAGTTAAGCCACTACACCGTCATTGAAAATAAGAATTTGTTCAGTTGACTTGCCTAGTTAAATAAAGGTTAAAAAAATATTTTAAAAATAAAAAAATTGCAGGCTCCCTCAACTTCCGACATCTGTGGCATTGTGTTGTGTGACACAACTGCACATTTTAGTGGCCTTTTATTGTCCCCAGCACAAGGTGCACCTGTGTAATGATCATGCTGTTTAATCAGCTTCTTGATATGCCACCTGTCAAGTGGATGGATTATCTTGGCATAGGAGAAATGGTCAATAACAGGGATGTAAACAAATTTGTGCACACAATTTGAGATGGAACATTTCTGGGATCTTATGTTTCAGCTCATGAAACATGGGACCAACACATTTTGTTTTTCTATTTTTGTTCAGTATAAGATAAATATTGTATGTATTTCACAACTACTGTTTTCCTGGTAATTGTCAATCTTTCGTTTCCTACTGGTCTTGCCCTAAAGAGTCTGTTGTCCAAATGCTTGCTGAATAGTGAGTGTGCAGGGCATTATTTGTGAAATGGGATGACGCTGGTACTAAGGTGCAGCCCATGCAGATTAAACATTAACATAGGTGAAGATTAACTATGAACTCTAAATACTGTTCCCCCCCGCACATACATTACACATAATCATAAGGACAGTGTCAGTGTGGGATAAATTAATTCAATAGGCAGACAGCGACTATGGCGGCTAGGATAGGAGGCAGTGTTCTGGTGACAGGGTCTAACCGGGGAATCGGTCTAGAGCTAGTCCGTCAGCTGGCAGAGTCCACCAGTGCTCCAGCCCAGATCTTTGCCGCGTGTCGAGATCTATATGGAGCTCAGGTAGTCCACAGCCTCTAAGGCCAGTTTACAGAAAGTAGCAAAGTATCAGAGAGCTCCAGAGCCTAATGCATGGCACAGAGTATGTAGAGGTTGGCAACAATAGAAAACTGAGCATGGTTTCTGTTTTATGTAGCAAGATATTTGAGTTAAATATAATACGTAGATTCTCTCATTAAGTACTGTACATTTGTTGTGTATTTGAATTGGAAAGATTCATTAGCACGTGACTTTGTATATGCACTTAATTCTCTATGGAAATTGTTGGAGTGAATCAAGATCCTAGAATTTAGCCTGCCCTGACCCAACACATTTGCTCCTTCTTCAAGGCACTGAAGGAGCTGGCGCAGAGGCATCCCCAACTGCTCACTATTGTGAGATTGGGTAAGGGTTTCTGTTACTTTGGCTTTATGAAAACACAAAAACAAATGTTTACCTCTATTGCAATTTCAATGAACATGTTGTAAAATAAAATGTCCAATAGCCCAAATGTCCCATGTTGAGGCTTATATTTTGCATATTGTGACCTGCCATAAAAATACAGTGTCACGACTTCCACCGAAGTCGGTTCCTTTCCTTGTTCGGGCGGCGCTCGGCGGTCTTCTAGCCATCATCGATCCACTTTTCATTTTCCTTTTGTTTTGTCTTGTCTTCCAACACACCTGGTCTCATTTCCCTCATTACATGTTGTGTATTTAACCCTCTGTTCCCCCCATGTCTTTGTGCGGAATTGTTTATTGTAAGTGCATGTGCACATTTTCTCTGGTGCGCAACGGGTTTTGTACCTATTTGTTTGTTGTTCTGGTTCCGGTGGTTTTATGAAAAAAACTGCTCCGTTGATTACCCAGTTTTGCTCTCCTGCGCCTAACTTCCTGCGCCTAACGCCAGTTACGCACTCCCTTACACACAGAGATAACACAAGAGACAACTTGGTGCAAAAAATGTATTTCTTATAGGGTGACAACAAGAGCAGAGTGAGCTATACTTCCTTCCTAAACGTCTACATTTAAAAAATGTTGTGTTGACAGACGTTGCAGACCCAGTCAGTATATCCGAGGCCTCCAGGGTAGTCGGTGATAAACTGATTGACGGCAGCCTGAATCTGATCATTAACAACGCTGCCATTAATGGCTCTGCCGTGAACAACGGGAATAACCCCCCTGGCACACTGGCAGTGACGGGCAAGAAGGAGATGGTGGATTTGTTTGTCACCAACGCAGTGGGACCCATGCTCATCGCTAAGGTCGATACTGTACATGCACTATTACATGAAGTGCTTCAGAAGACTAGGCTTTTGTTTTACTGTTTCATTGTTTGCTTACTCCCTTCTCAGGAATGTTGTTAAGTTGTACTTTGAGTTCTCTGCTCTCTATAAATCTCTCAATGAATACATGCTACACATTTTTGGGGGGGGTCAATTCCTAAAGGGCAAAGGTGTATGAAAAAGTTACAAGATCCAGATCTTTGATGTATTGACACTGAGATTAAGAAAATGACTTCTTTATCTGTCCTTTCTTGCAGGAGTTCAGGTCATACCTGCAGAAGGCAGCTGACCAATCAGGTCCTGTGACAACAGGGATGTCCTGTAGCAGGGCAGCCATCATCAACATCTCCACTCTGCTGTCCTCGGTTGAGAAGTGTCGTGAGACTTTCTCCATGGCCCCTATGTATCCTTACAGAGCCAGCAAGGTATGCCACCATCAGTAGGCCTACTTCTAATTTGATCCTTAACACTCTTCTGGCTGGTAGTGGAACATGCTGAATAAGGAAGATGTGGATAAAGTGATTTATTTTGTCCTATTCTCCACTAGGCAGCACTGAACATGCTGACATGTTGCCTGGCAGAGGACTTCCAGAGGGATGGGATTCTGGTCATGGCCATTCACCCTGGCTGGGTGAAAACTGACATGGGAGGCCCAAATGTGAGTAGAATGAGGTAGGACTAGAGGTAGGACTAGAGTCATAGCAGAATGGCACAGATCTAAAACTGTTTGTCTGTGATGGGTTTCTGTTCGACAGGCACCGGTGACGACTGAGGACAGTGCCAAAGGCATTCTGCATGTGATGTCAACCCTCACAGAGAAGCACAATGGCAGCCTTATGGACTGGGAAGGGAATGGTATCCCATGGTGATGTTCCAGGCCAATGGTCCAGTCTCTGGGACCAATAGACTTAGACTTCTGAGTTCTGTGAAAAATCTCTTACTATGACTGAATATTTTTTTGTCTTCCTAAAGGCGAGTTTGTAATCTGTAATTTCATTTTTCATTCGGATTCAATTTCTTAACTCAATAAACTGACTGCAAGACTCTCATTGATCATTTGTAATCCTCTAAAAACAGTTTATCATTATTCGGGACACAAAACAAAATGTGCCAACAGCATTTATCATATTTGTTCATACAAAATCATTATCTGGCAACATTCCTCCAGTCAGCATTCAGGGTAGCCTAGTGGTTAGAGCGTTGGACTAGTAACCAGAAGGTTGCAAGTTCAAATCACTGAGCTGACAAGGTACAAATTGGTCGTTCTGCCCCTGAACAGGCAGTTAAGCCACTACGCCGTCATTGAAAATAAGAATTTGTTCACTTGACTTGCCTAGTTAAATAAAGGTTAAAAAAATATTTAAAAAATAAAAAAATTGCAGGCTCCCTCAACTTCTGACATCTGTGGCATTGTGTTGTGTGACACAACTGCACATTTTAGAGTGGCCTTTTATTGTCCCCAGCACAAGGTGCATCTGTGTAATGATCATGCTGTTTAATCAGCTTCTTGATATGCCACACCTGTCAAGTGGATGGATTATCTTGGCATAGGAGAAATGCTCAATAACAGGGATGTAAACAAATTTGTGCACACAATTTGAGATGGAACATTTTTGGGATCTTATGTTTCAGCTCATGAAACATGGGACCAACACATTTTGTGTTTCTATTTTTGTTCAGTATAAAATAAATATTGTATGTATTTCACAACTACCGTTTTCCTGGTAATTGTCAATCTTTCGTTTCCTACTGGTCTTGCCCTAAAGAATCTGTTGTCCAAATGCTTGCTGAATAGTGAGTGTGCAGGGCATTATTTGTGAAATGGGATGACGCTGGTACTAAGGTGCAGCCCATGCAGATTAAACATTAACATAGGTGAAGATTAACTATGAACTCTAAATACTGTTCCCCCCCGCACATACATTACACATAATCATAAGGACAGTGTCAGTGTGGGATAAATTAATTCAATAGGCAGACAGCGACTATGGCGGCTAGGATAGGAGGCAGTGTTCTGGTGACAGGGTCTAACCGGGGAATCGGTCTAGAGCTAGTTCGTCAGCTGGCAGAGTCCACCAGTGCTCCAGCCCAGATCTTTGCCGGGTGTCGAGATCTATATGGAGCTCAGGTAGTCCACAGTCCCAGAAACCAGGCCAGTTTACAGAAAGTAGCAAAGTATCAGAGAGCTCCAGAGCCTAATGCATGGCACAGAGTATGTAGAGGTTGGCAACAATAGAAAACTGAGCATGGTTTCTGTTTTATGTAGCAAGATATTTGAGTTAAATATAATACGTAGATTCTCTCATTAAGTACTGTACATTTGTTGTGTATTTGAATTGGAAAGATTCATTAGCACGTGACTTTGTATATGCACTTAATTCTCTATGGAAATTGTTGGAGTGAATCAAGATCCTAGAATTTAGCCTGCTCTGACCCAACACATTTGCTCCTTCTTCAAGGCACTGAAGGAGCTGGCGCAGAGGCATCCCCAACTGCTCACTATTGTGAGATTGGGTAAGGGTTTCTGCTACTTTGGCTTTATGAAAACACTAAAACAAATGTTTACCTCTATTGCAATTTCAATGAACATGTTGTAAAATAAAATGTCCAATAGCCCAAATGTCCCATGTTGAGGCTTATATTTTGCATATTGTGACCTGCCATAAAAATACACAGTGTCACGACTTCCACCGAAGTCGGTTCCTTTCCTTGTTCGGGCGGCGCTCGGCGGTCTTCTAGCCATCATCGATCCACTTTTCATTTTCCTTTTGTTTTGTCTTGTCTTCCAACACACCTGGTCTCATTTCCCTCATTACATGTTGTGTATTTAACCCTCTGTTCCCCCCATGTCTTTGTGCGGAATTGTTTATTGTAAGTGCATGTGCACATTTTCTCTGGTGCGCAACGGGTTTTGTACCTATTTGTTTGTTGTTTTGGTTCCGGTGGTTTTATGAAAAAAACTGCTCCGTTGATTACGCCTAACTTCCCTGCCGCCAGTTACGCACTCCCTTACACACAGAGATAACACAAGAGACAACTTGGTGCAAAAAAATGTATTTCTTATAGGGTGACAACAAGAGCAGAGTGAGCTATACTTCCTTCCTAAACGTCTACATTTAAAAAATGTTGTGTTGACAGACGTTGCAGACCCAGTCAGTATATCCGAGGCCTCCAGGGTAGTCGGTGATAAACTGATTGACGGCAGCCTGAATCTGATCATTAACAACGCTGCCATTAATGGCTCTGCCGTGAACAACGGGGATAACCCCTCTGGCACACTGGCAGTGACGGGCAAGAAGGAGATGGTGGATTTGTTTGTCACCAACGCAGTGGGACCCATGCTCATCGCTAAGGTCGATACTGTACATGCACTATTACATGAAGTGCTTCAGAAGACTAGGCTTTTGTTTTACTGTTTCATTGTTTACTTACTCCCTTCTCAGGAATGTTGTTAAGTTGTACTTTGAGTTCTCTGCTCTCTATAAATCTCTCAATGAATACATGCTACACATTTTTGGGGGGGATCAATTCCTAAAGGGCAAAGGTGTATGAAAAAGTTACAAGATCCAGATCTTTGATGTATTGACACTGAGATTAAGAAAATGACTTCTTTATCTGTCCTTTCTTGCAGGAGTTCAGGTCATACCTGCAGAAGGCAGCTGACCAATCAGGTCCTGTGACAACAGGGATGTCCTGTAGCAGGGCAGCCATCATCAACATCTCCACTCTGCTGTCCTCGGTTGAGAAGTGTCGTGAGACTTTCTCCATGGCCCCTATGTATCCTTACAGAGCCAGCAAGGTATGCCACCATCAGTAGGCCTACTTCTAATTTGATCCTTAACACTCTTCTGGCTGGTAGTGGAACATGCTGAATAAGGAAGATGTGGATAAAGTGATTTATTTTGTCCTATTCTCCACTAGGCAGCACTGAACATGCTGACATGTTGCCTGGCAGAGGACTTCCAGAGGGATGGGATTCTGGTCATGGCCATTCACCCTGGCTGGGTGAAAACTGACATGGGAGGCCCAAATGTGAGTAGAATGAGGTAGGACTAGAGGTAGGACTAGAGTCATAGCAGAATGGCACAGATCTAAAACTGTTTGTCTGTGATGGGTTTCTGTTCGACAGGCACCGGTGACGACTGAGGACAGTGCCAAAGGCATTCTGCATGTGATGTCAACCCTCACAGAGAAGCACAATGGCAGCCTTATGGACTGGGAAGGGAATGGTATCCCATGGTGATGTTCCAGGCCAATGGTCCAGTCTCTGGGACCAATAGACTTAGACTTCTGAGTTCTGTGAAAAATCTCTTAGTATGACTGAATATTTTTTTGTCTTCCTAAAGGCGAGTTTGTAATCTGTAATTTCATTTTTCATTCGGATTCAATTTCTTAACTCAATAAACTGACTGCAAGACTCTCATTGATCATTTGTAATCCTCTAAAAACAGTTTATCATTATTCGGGACACAAAACAAAATGTGCCAACAGCATTTATCATATTTGTTCATACAATAACTTGTCACTTTACTTTGTAGGACTTATCCAAAAGATGCACTCGTTATGACTATATAAGAACTGTTAAACTAATGGGCAAAATGATGAGCCATCCTAAAGTTGAGCATAATGGAAATAGATGTGTGTTTTCCTGCAACTGTCCCTGTGATGGGCATCACTCTATCACATTAGATCAGTGGCAGAATGAAACGAAAAACAGAGGAAAATATGGAAGGACTAACCGCTCAATTCAACATCGATTCCACGTTGATTCAACATAATGTCATTGAAATGACGTGGAAACAACGTTGATTCAACGAGTGTGTGCCCAGTGGGGATGGGTGAAAGACAGATGATGGAAACATAAAGAGGTGATGCAGATTGACATATTTGCATTATTTTTTTTAATGTTGATTTATCGACACCCCTACTCCTCGTACAACGCTGTGTACAACACTGGGTACTACTCCCATCACAGAACAGAGCAAACTGGCTCTAACCAGAATAGAAAGAGGAGTGGGAGACCCCAGTGCACAACTGAGCAAGAGGACAAGTACATTAGTGTCTAGTTTGAGAAACAGACGCCTCAGAAGAAACAAAAGTCCTCAACTGGCAGCTTCATTAAATAGTACCCGCAAAACACCAGTCTCAACGTCAACAGTGAAGAGGCAACTCCAGGATGCTGGCCTTCTAGGTAGAGTTCCTCTGTCCAGTGTCTGTGTTCTTTTGCCCATCTTAATATTACATTTTTATTGGCCAGTCTGAGATATGGCTTTTTCTTTGCCACTCTGCCTAGAAGGCCAGTATCCCGGAGTCGCCTCTTCACTGTTGACGTTAAGACTGGTGTTTTGCAGGTACTATTTAATGAAGCTGCCAGTTGAGGACTTGTGAGGCATCTGTTTCTCAAACTAGACACTCTAATGTACTTGTCCTCTTGCTCAGTTGTGCACCAGGGCCTCCCACTCCTCTTTCTATTCTGGTTAGAGACAGTTTGCTCTGTTCTGTGAAGGGAGTAGTATACATCGTTGTACGGGATCTTCAGTTTCTTTGCAATTTCTCGTATGGAATAGCCTTCATTTCTCAGAACAAGAATAGACGGACGAGTTTCAGAAGAAAGTACGTTTCTGGCCATTTTGAGCCTGTAATCGAACCCACAAATGCTGATGCTCCAGATACTCAACTAGTCTAAAGAAGGCCAGTGTTATTGCTTCTTTAATCAGCATAACAGTTTTCAGCTGTGCTAATATAATTGCAGAAGGGTTTTCTAATGATCACGTAGCCTTTTAAAATTATACATTTGGATTAGCTAACACAACATGCCATTGAACACAGGAGTGATGGTTGCTGATAATGGGCCTCTGTACACCTATGTAGATATTCCATAAAACAATCTGCCATTTCCAGCTACAATAATAATTTACAACATTAACAATGTCTACACTGTATCAATTTGATGTTATTTTAATGGACAAAAACAAGGACATTTCTAAGTGACCCCAAACTTTTAAATGGTAGTGTGTATATATATATATATAAAGTTTATAGATCTAACTTCATTAGATGATATATAGAACTTTTTCTAAATGACAAAATATTAGATCAGTGTGCCCCAAAATCATTTTGTTGGAGTGACAAAAAAAGTTTATATGAGACAAATGACATTTTTAGTTAGACAAGTGTCATCCAGGGAAAGTATTGAAAATAAATGTCTAACATTCTAGGAGGGGAGCATTTAACCCTGGGGGTGTTTAAACCCAAGCCCTACACTTTGTTATGGCTTTCCATTTTACTGTGTTAACTAGGTGGCAACTGAAAAATGTGACTGTTTTTCTGTCCCACGGTCCTGTTGTTTAATCATTAGCTCACTGGTTTTGGGTGGTTCTGAGCCAGCCTTGGATATTCCAGTTGGAGTCGGCCAGTGGAAGAAACTGGACTGACAGTGCCCCACCTCCCCCCGACTTTCGGTCGGTGTTGCACTCTCGTTGTCCAATTGTTTTTGGCCGAGTTTCTCTATATTAGGAGGGCTTTCATGGAAGAGAAAGGGTGACCGCCTGTCTTCCAACCTCCCACATGAACAAACTAACATTCAGAAAGGAATCTCTCACCCAGGGAATCTGTGCTATGTCTAAGGGAATCTGTATTGTATCCATGAAAACTGTATCTGAAGATAGTATTATGCACCATTACTTGTAGGGTCAGCTTCCCGCCTCTACCATGTTCAAAAAAATAAATAATCCTGGATCATTCCGTGGTTCAGCTGTGGAATGTTTGTTTTAGGTTACTTACAGCCATCAACCAATCAAGACCTTGAACTTTTTCTGTTTTGCAAGCCTATTGATTCCTTGATCAAATGATAACAGTGTGTGTATAATTTGCCTGAGACCAAGAAAGTCAACTATCGCTCCTGGATAGGAAGCTAGGTTAGTGCCCTCTAAACTCGTCACCAGTGGAGTAGTTGTCACGGCTGGATAGGTGTGTAGCGAGGAATCAGGCGCAGAGAAGTCCAGGGGAAATATGCACTTTAATGCGGCACCAAAATGAAATGCGCAAACCACTGACCAACCCAAAACAACGGGTAACAAGGTCCAACGACACAACGTGAATTTTTTTTTTTTTTTTTTTTAATTAAAAAAAAAATAATCCCGCACAACAAAGGGGCGGGTTCCACACGCTAAATAGGGAAGCAAATCAAGCACACACAAAATAGGAACAGGTGTAACAAATGAGACAAAACTAACCGAAAAGGAAAAGGGATCGGTGACGACGACCGCCGAGCACCACCCGAACAGGCGGGGGAGCCAACTTCGGCGGGATTCATGACAGTAGTACTATTTTTTTTAAATGCGGGAGCGCCAAAAAAATTCTCGATCAGCCTATTGAATATTATTATATAATATGGAGTTATTATATGGAAATATTATATAAATATTTTTACCAGTTGTATTCTCAACTTGAAAATGCTACCTCACACTCCGGCAGCACAACATCCCTGCTCGTCACTAAACTCAGGGCCCTGGGTGTGATAATCTTTCCGAACATTTTTCTATAGGAAGTTAAGCCCCGGAATTTTGGGAATGTTGCTTAAATTCATTAAAAAAAAATGCTTATAACAGTGAACCTTTTTTGTGGGATACACATAAGGCAATTCTAGGTCTTGTGGCAAATTTTGGTTAAACTATCTCCAATTCAATGGAATCACGTGTACAGCTGATTCTCAAGATCTTGCACACTAATGAGATGCTATTGAGCCCACACTACTACACTGTTTGAACCAATGACTACATGCTTTCTGGTAAGTTTTGATTACAATACAGGGTGGGGTGAATATATTTTTTGTGACATACATGATTTTTTGTTAACTAGTAAATACAAACCTACAGCAAAATGTGTCACACCCTGATCTGTTTCACCTGTCCTTGTGATTGTCTCCACCCCCTCCAGGTGTTGTTTATTTTCCCCAGTGTATTTATCCCTGTGTTTCCTGTCTCTCTGTGCCAGTTTGTCTTGTATGTTTCCAAATCAACCAGAGGTTTTCCTGTTCTCCTGCTTTTGACATTCTCCTTTTTCTAGTCCTCACAGTTTTGACCCTTGCCTGTTTCTGGACTTTGTACCTGCCTGCCTGACCATTCTGCCAGCCTTGACCACGAGCCTGTCTGCCGCTCTGTACCTCCTGGACTCTGATCTGGTTTTGCCCTTTTTGCCTGTCCATGACCATTGTCTTGCCTACCCCTTTGGATTAATAAACATTGTAAGACTCCAACCATCTGCCTCCTGTGTCTGCATTTGGTTCTCGCCTTGATAAAGTGGCTAACTCTTTTCTTTTTTTTTTTTTTTTTCAATTTAAAGTTTTATTAAGTTTTCTTGTTTTTCAATCAACCAACAGAACGCATTCCACATTCACAGATGTGACAGGCTTTAAAAAAATACAAAATAAAAAAATAATACTTTTGAAAAAATAAAAATACAATTAAAATGAATGATAAAGTCAAATAAAAGCATTTATTTTAATCTATACATTTTCCTTGGTACATACATACATACATACACACGTACGTACGTACGCACATATACATACACACACACACGTACTCAAACTAAATTAAAAAATAATAATAATAATAAAAAATAAAAAAACATAACACTTGCAGCAGCACTATCAAGGTTCTTATCAGCTATTTCAAGCATTCGCTGAGACGACGGTCCAATAGTTTGTTTTTAGGTTTTACAGTACCTTACACAACATGTATCTGCGCATTTCCCTAGTCACCCCGTTCACTCTGTCCAGTTTGAAATATAGTTGAATAGTGGAGACCAGAGTCTATCAAACTTGGGCTGTCTCTTGTGGAGGTCATAAGTGAGCTTTTCAAGAGGAAGAAAGTCAACAATCTGGTCAATCCACATTTTAAATGTAGGAGGGGTATTAGAGGCCCACAATAGAAGAATACATTTCTTAGCAAAGTATGTAATAGTCATAAGCAAATTTTCTCTGTCAGGATCAAGAACAAAGTCCTGCTGGGCATTAAGAAGATAGATACACGGGGTCATATCAAACTGTACATCTAGTATTTTCTGTGCAGCAGTATGTACAGATTGCCAGAATCTGGCAATCTCCCTACAGCTCCAAAATACATGCATATAGGTTCCACTTTCAGAGGTACATCTTTTACAGTTAGGAGACATATATGTTTTCATTCTATGGAGTCTCAAAGGAGTATAATAAAATTTGTACACAAATTTGTAATTAGATTCTTTCATTTTTACACTGGTAGAGGAGCAGTATACCCTGTCGCAAACCTCCGCCCATAACTCATTACTGATAGTCAGACCAAGGTCCTTTTCCCAGATTATTTTCAAAGGAGTAAAGGAGGAGCTTCCTTTCTCAGAAAGGAGTCTATAGATGTAAGATATTTTGCCTTTAATGGATTGTGCTGTGACAAGAAGGGTTTCAACTTCATTCAACTGAGTTCTAAACCTCCTCTTGGAGGTAAATGAGGAAATTACATGTCTAATTTGAAGATATTTAAAGAAATGGGATCTTGGCACATCGAATTCACTGCAGAGCTCTTGAAAGGATTTCAGTGTAGTGGTTTTCTGATGAAATAGGTCTGAAAAGGTCCTGATTCCTAGAGTATGCCAAAGATTAAAGTTGGCATCCCTCAGGGCTTTTGGCAAGTCTGGGTTGCCTACTATAGGCGAGTGAGAACATATTTGGGAGGAAATGCCCAGGTATTTCTTACAGTCCCTCCACGCTAGTAGGGTGCTGTAAATCGCAAAGGTTTTGGCTATGTTGCCCACTTCACTAAAGTTATTAATGAATATAATTGAGCTTAAGGGCAATGAACCACAGGATTGGGCTTCTATCTGAATCCACGTTGACTCTTGTCTGTTTGTGATCCATGTTAGCATGTTGCGGATTTGGGCAGACCAGTAGTACAGTTGAAGGGAGGGAAGGGCAAGACCACCTTTAGATTCAGGTTTTGATAAAGTGGAAAACTTGATCCTAGGTTTTTTATTGCCCCATATAAATTTGGTGATGCTTTGGTTAGTTGTTTTGAAGAAGGAAACTGGGAGATAGCATGGGAGCATCTGAAATAAGTAGTTTAGTCTAGGGAGGACGTTCATACGGATTACATTAATTCTTCCTACTAAGCTAATTGGGAGGGAGATCCAGGTTTGGAGATCGTTCTTGATTCGATCCAGGAGTGGAAGATAATTTTCCTTAAAAAGGCTATTCAGATCTGGTGTTATGAAGATCCCGAGGTATTGAAACCCGTGTGTTTTCCATTGGAAAGGACAAAGTGTCTTCATAGAGCTGGTGAGTGTAATATTGAGAGGGCAGACAGTGGATTTGTTAAAATTGATCTTATAACCTGAAAACTTGCCATACTGAGCAATTGTGTCTAAAATGAGAGGGAGGGATTTCTCAGGGTTGGATATGTAGATCAAGACATCATCCGCGTAAAGCGAAATCTTGTGCTGCAGGCCACCTGCAGAAACACCCATAATACTTGGATTGCTCCTTATCAGCTCTGCCAGAGGCTCCGCCCCCAACAAGTAGAGCAGCGGGGACAGCGAGCACCCTTGTCTTGTGCCCCGTTCCAGAGGGAATCTGTCAGAGTTCAGTCCATTAGTAGTCACCATGGCATTTGGATGAGAGTATAGTGATTTGATCCATTTAATAAAATGTGGGCCCATATTGAACTTTTCTTTTTTTTAAAATTTTTTAATTTTAATTTTTTTTTTTGAATTTGACCCCTTTTTCTCCCCAATTTTCGTAGTATCCAATTGTGTAGTAGCTACTATCTTGTCTCATCGCTACAACTCCCGTACGGGCTCGGGAGAGACGAAGGTTGAAAGTCATGCGTCCTCCGATACACAACCAACCAAGCCGCTGCTTCTTTAACACAGCGCACATCCAACCCGGAAGCCAGCCGCACCAATGCGCCGGAGGAAACACCGTGCACCTGGCCACCTTGGCTAGCGTACACTGCGCCCAGCCCGCCACAGGAGTCGCTGGTGCGCGATGAGACAAGGACACCCCTACCGACCAAGCCCTCCCTAACCCGGGCGACGCTAGGCCAATTGTGCGTCGCCCCACGGACCTCCCGGTCGCGGCCGGTTACGACAGAGCCTGGGCGCGAACCCAGGACTCTGATGGCACAGCTGGCGCTGCAGTACAGCGCCTTGGCATGAAGATAGGGCTGAGCTGGGGCCAAAAAGCTTTGTAGAACTCTCTGGGGAATCCATCTGGGACTGGGGACTTATTAGGTGGCATGGAGGTAATTGCCTCCAGGATCTCCTCAGGAGTGAAGGGGGAGTTGAGATCTTCCTGGTCGGTCTCTGATAGTTTAGGTAGCGAGATTCCCTCTAGGAAAGAGTGGAGTTCTGCCTCTGTGTGTTTTCTCTCAGAGGTATATAGTTTGCAGTAAAAATCATGAAAAGTTAAATTGATCTTTTTTGGGTCATATGTGACCTCGTCCTCTGCTGTTGCAATTAGATGACCTCTTATTGTGGCTTTAGCAGCGTCCCACATTGTGGCCGGAGAAACAGGAGAGTCATTATTGTCTTGTGTGTAGTTGTCTATCCATGTAGTTACCAATGTATGGAACTCGTCATTTGATAGCATGGAGGTGTTGAATTTCCAGCTCTTTGACCTCGGGATGTTTTTGCAGAGGTCAAAGCAGAGGTGGACAAAGGCGTGATCTGAAAGTGCTATGGGTCCGATTGTACATGTGGCTGAATTTATGAAACTCTTTGGGATAAAAATGTAATCTATACGGGAGTAGGTGTTATGGACATTAGAGTAGTATGTATAGTCCATAGATGAGCTATTATTCTCTCTCCAGATATCTATCAGTCCCATCTCTTTAGTAAGAGAGTTCAACATCTTTGCAGATCTAGGATTTGTGGTGGGGACTTGAGATGATTTGTCTAGGGTTGGGTTAAGGGTACAATTAAAATCTCCGGCCACCACGCCAAAGGAGACACAATGCTCATTGAACAGGGTTATAATTTTTGACATGAAGGCAGGAGTATCTGTGTTAGGGGCGTATATGTTTAATATAGTAATTGGTTGACCATATAGTGACCCAGTTATCAAAATAAATCTCCCCTCCGGATCAGATATGTTTTTGTCAATTATGAATGGAACATTTTTATGGATAAGTATGGCTGTGCCTCTACTGTTTGATTTGAAAGATGAGAAATACACCTGTCCCACCCAAGCTCTGCGGAGTTTGGCATGTTCAGCATCACAGAGGTGTGTCTCTTGTAATAGCGCAATGTCTGCTTTTTCCTTTTTTAGAGCACATAGTATCTTTTTTTGTTTTATTGCATGCCCTAGACCATGGCAGTTCCATGTCAATAGATTTAAGGTACTAGTCATCGTCATCGAGCAGTAATCGAACTTTAGTGCAAGTCATCGCTGGGTAAAAGTGGATAGTAATTACAACTGCGTTCACATAAAAGGAAAATAAATGGTGTACATAAAATAATAGTCTCTGAACACCCCAGCCGAGTTCCCAAACAACTCGACACATCCCGTTGGATCTATTACCCCCCCCGCTCAGTCTCAATTCTGTGTTCCGAATAAAACAAAAACCGGGAACAGTTAGCAACGCACAACGTCTCCTTCTCCCCACCAAAGAAATGCCTCATCCTCTCCACCCCGCATTGAGTAAATAACACAGTTGCCCTCGTCCAGACCCCAGTAAAAGAGGGGAGAAAAATAAAATCAATAGCCCAGCCTACATATGCCTCCCCTAAGGGACATAGGGAACCCCAGGTAATAATAGCAACAACAAAAAAACAGGGAAATAAAAGTAGGCTGAAACATTAGTAGGCCTAGGTTAGGCTATACAGCCCATCCCTCCCTCTCAGTTAAAGGACAATAAATATAAATTGGACGGCTATAATGACATTTAGGGGGTGGATCTCTGGATATCGGCTATATGTCGTCTTACCTCCTTTAGTAATGGCATTAATCGCATTTAGTCATTGGTCTGTTTCTCATTGGCCAGGATTGTCTTTCAAAAAACGTTTTGCCTCTTCGGGAGTTTTGAAGTGTCGCAAGGCTCCCTGGTGAAGAATCCTGAGCTCGTTTGGGTATTTGAATCCCCTGAAGATGCCTCGGTCAATGGAGTATTTCTTCACTTCGTCAAATTCTCGGCGCTTTCGGCGTATTCCAGCTGACAGGTCCTGGTGTAAAGCGAGTTTGGCGTTTCCCACTGTGATGGTGTTGTTTTTCGCCGCCTGTAGGACTCGTTCCTTGTCGGTGAATCTCAGGAAACGTATGGTGATTGGGCGCGGTGGTTGTCTGGCTGCTGGTGGGGGCCTCAGTGCTCGGTGAGCTCTCTCGAGTTCTATGGGCCTGTCGGTGGGCAGGTGGAGCCACCCGGGAAGTTTGTCTTGCAAGTAGCGGATCAGTGGCATGTTTCCCTCTTCTTTTTCGCCCAGATTGAATAGAACACAATTATTCCTTCGCCCCCTGTTTTCCAGGTCCTCTGTTTTCTCTTCCAGATGCTCGATTTTCTTTTTAGCATATGCTATTGTTTCCATGGCATCTGTCAATAAGTTTTCCATGGATAGGATTCGCCCCTCTGCCTCGTCCAGGCGCCCCGCGTTTATGGTTATCTTGTTGTTGATGTCAGGCAAAGCGTTTTCCAGGATTGTCACCTTGCCCCCTATCGCACTGAGCTGAGAATTAATGACATCTAATTTAGTGTTTAGTTCTGTACGTTGGGATCTCAACTCAGAAAGGATGTCTTCGACAGAGTGCGAGGTTGGCATTCGTTGTGCCTCGTGGGGGAGCGGGCTCTCTTGCTCCTGGCTAATGGCGCTAGTTTTTTCTGAAGCTAGCATCTTCTTGGAGGCTTTTTCCGTCGCTAATACTCGAGTCCGGGTAAAAATGTCGCCTTTTGTAGCCGCCATGACTTTTTCTTGCTAAAGCTAAATGAGTGTGAACTTGGAGTGGAGGTAAGATTAGGAATTGGAAACTACTTGTGCGGAGCTCTTAGTTCATGCGGCCATCTCGTTCAAGGGTCACGTGATCCATCGCTAACTCATTTCTAACTTGTTAACAATTTCTGCTAGTTAGTTTTTGCTACCAGGTGGGGTTTAGCTTGCTTGAGCCTGTTACTGAGAAGTGTTAATTCATGCATGTTCCCATGCATGTTTCATTTAAAACATTTATCTTTCGAAGGAGTTGTTTAATCTAACTATTTCTGAACATTAAATAGTATCTGGGGTTTTTTACAAATGTTTTTCTCATTTTTACAGGAAAATCTGATGTGTGGAGACATTTCACTTCAGCTAATGTAGAAGGAAAAGCTGTGTACATTTGCAAATACTGTGCCAAGTCATATGTGAATAATGCAACAAAGATACAGAATCAACTGGCCAAGTGCATAAAGTTCCCTCAACGCTCACAACACGCAACGTCTGACAAAAGTCCCTCTACTTCCATTCGAAGTGAAAATGATAAATCAGAAACCTTATCGATAGCAACAGCTCATGGTCCTCCTGGAATCAGAAGTTTTTGACTCAATTGAGGAACGTAGTCAGAGAAATGCTGATGAATCTCTTCCTCGAGCTGTGTATGCAACTGGTTCACCTCTGATGCTCACAGGCAATGTGTATTGGAAGAGATTTCTGAATGTTCTTTACCCAGCATACAACCCTTCAACCAGACATGCTTTATCTACTCATTTGCTGAATGCAGAGTTCAAGTGAAGATCAAGCAAATCATAGAGAAATCAGACAGTATTGCAATCATCTCTGATGGGTGGTTTGATGGGTGGAGGCAAGGAATAATTAACTACATCTCCACCCCTCAACCAGTATTCTACAAGAGCACAGACACAAGGGACAACAGACACACCAGTCTCTACATTGCAGATGAGCTGAAGGCAGTCATCAATGACCTTGGACCACAGAAGGTATTTGCCATGGTGACAGACAATGCTGCGAACATGAAGGCTGCTTGGTCTACAGTGGAGGAGTCCTACCCTCACATTACACCTATTGGCTGTGCTGCTCATGCATTGAATCTGCTCCTCAAGGACATCATGGCACTGAAAACAATGGATAAACTCTACAAGAGAGCCAAGGAAATGGTTAGGTATGTGAAGGGTCATCAAGTTATTGCAGCAATCTACCTCACCAAGCAAAGAGAAGAATAAGAGTACCACATTGAAGCTGCCCAGCAACACCCGCTGGGGTGGTGTTGTCATCATGTTTGACAGTCTCCTGGAGGGGAAGGAGTCTCTCCAAGAAATGGCCATATCACAGTCTGCCAACATGGACAGCCCCATCGAGAGGATCCTCCTGGATGATGTATTTTGGGAGAGAGTGGTAAGCAGCTTGAAACTCCTGAAACATATAGCAGTAGCCATTGCACGGATTGAGGGAGACAATTTCATCCTGTCTGATGTTCAGACTCTCCTTGCAGATGTAAGACAAGAAATCTGTGATGCCCTGCCCACTTCACTGTTGCTCCAAGCAGAGGAAACTGCAGTTCTGGTATACATCAAAAAGTGTGAAGACTTCTGCCTGAAGCCCATACACGCCGCAGTGTACATGTTGGACCCCAAGTATGCTGGCAAGAGCATCCTGTCTGGTGCAGAGATCAACAAGGCCTATGGTGTCATCATTATTGTCTCGCCACCTTGGACTGGCTGAGGGCAAGGTTCTTGGCAGTCTGGCGAAGTACACTTCCAAGCAAGGGCTTTGGGATGGAGATGCAATATGGCAGTCGTGCAAACAAACCTGGATGGGACTTTGTGGATCTGAGGTTCTTTTCCCTGTTGCCTCCATCATCCTCCAAATCCCATCAACAACAGCCGCCTCAGAGCGCTACTGGTCCTTGTTTTGGAACACACACGCCAAAGCACGCAGCAGGCTGACCAACACAAGGATTGAAAAACTTGTGGCCATCCGGGAATATTTGAGGCTTTTTGAGCCTGACAACGAGCCATCCTCAAGGTTGGAAAGTGACAGTGAAGATGAGGCCTCAGAGTCTGATGTTCAAGAGGTGGACAATGAGGAGGTCCAGGGAGAAGACATGGAAGCCTGAGAGGAAGACAACCAAAGCTTTAGTTTCTGGACTATTATTTTACAGATGTATATTGAAAACGTTTTTGGGATGGATCATTGTGGATCATTCAATATTCCCTATCTTTTGTTGTTCAGTGAAATCATCCAATGTGAAGAGTCAACAAATTTAATTGAAGTTACATTCGTAACTAAATTGTTTTTATTTCTATTGGAAGGATTAAATTATTTGTAATTGTCTATTTATGATAAGGTAAAATGTTTGTTTCTGTCTCCGTATGGTAAATATATCCAATGCAAACAACATCTACATTTAAATTAGTTAATTAATTTACATATTTCCGTTAATTCCCATATTCCCATGGAAAGTTTCCATCTCTAAATATCCTCCAAAATGTGCAACCCTACCTGCATCTTAGACACTTTTTTGCAAACATACACTCACACAAAAACATCCACACAAGCCCACACACACACGTAGTCTCTCGCACACACACATAGGACCATGTCAGGTGCTCAAAGCCTGGTTCCTCTCTAGGTTTCTTCCTAGGTTCCTGCCTTTCTAGGGAGTTTTTCCTAGCCATTGTGCTTCTACATCTGCATTGCTTGCTCTTTGGGTTTTGAAGCTGGGTTTCTGTGTAAGCACTTTGTGACATCTGCTGTAAAAAGGGCTTTATGAATACATTTGACTGACATACACCTCCGCTCACACACACAGACTCACACACACTCTCCGTCTTCGCTGCTGTCCCATGTATGTAGAGACATTGAACACTGGTCACTTCACATTCATATACTGTATAGTGCTTAGATATAGTCAACGGAGCTCACTCTAATATCTCTATTGTTGTGCACATCATTCAAGGTAAAGTACAAGTCAAAACATTTGGACACACCTACTCATTCCAGGGTTTTTATTTAGTTGTACTATTTTTTACATTGTAGAATCAAATCAAACTTTATTTGTCACATACGCCGAATGCAACAAGTGTGGGCCTTACCGTGAAATGCTTACTTACAAGCCCTTAACCAACAGTGCAGTTCAAGAAGAGTTAAGAAAATATTTACCAAATAAACTCAAGTAAAAAATGTAATAAAAATTAACGCAATAATATATCAATAACGAGGCTATATACAGGGGGTACCGGTACCAAGTCAGTGTACAAAACAAATGGAGGGGGTGTCAATGTAAATAGCCATTTGATTAATTGTTCAGCTGTCTTATAACTTGGGGTTAGACGCTGTTAAGGAGCCTTTTGGTCCTAGACTTGGTGCTCCGGTACCGCTTGCCGTGAGGTAGCAGAGAAAACAATCTATGACTAGGGTGACTGGAGTCTCTGACAATTTTTTGGGCTTTCCTCTGACACCGCCTATTATATAGTTCCTGGATGGCAGGAAGCTTGGCCCAGTGATGTACTGGGCCGTACGCATTACCCTCTATAGCTCCTTGCGGTCAGATGCCGAGCAGGTGCCATACCAGGTGGTGATGCAACTGGTCAGGATGCTCTCAATGGTGCAGCTATATAACTTTTTGAGGATCTGGGGACCCATGCCAAATCTTTTCAGTCTCCTGAGGGGGAAAGGTTTTGTTGTGCCCTCTTCACGACTGTCTTAGTGTGTTTGGATGATGATAATTTGTTGGTGATGTGGACACCAAGGAACTTGAAACTCTCGACCTGCTCTTCTACAGCCCCGTTTATGTTAATGGCCTGTTCGGCCCGCCTTTTCCTGTAGTCCACGATCAGCTCATTTGTCTTGTTCACATTGAGGGAGAGGTTGTCCTGGCACCACACTGCCAGTTCTCTGATCTCCTCCCTATAGGCTGTCTCATCGTCGTCCGTGATCAGGCCTACCACTGTTGTGTCGTCAGCAAACTTAATGATAGTGTTGGAGTCATGTTTGGCCACGCAGTCGTGGGTGAACAGGGAGTACAGGAAGGGACTAAGTACACACCACTGAGGGTCCCCAGTGTTGAGGATCAGCGTGGCAGATGTGTTGTTGCCTACCCTTACAGTTTTTCTCAATTGCTAAAACACTAAAACCCATTGGCTGAACAAAGTTCTCAGTTGCCTGGACTCATTTAGCTAATTGTGCAGTCTGTTGTCAATACCTTAAACCATTTCACATGGTAAAACACAATTTGCAGATCTCACTTAGACTTTTCAGCAAAACTCTAAACACATTCTCATTCTCAAAACACATTCTGCACTCTAATGCACATGTCATCCATACTGGTAAACACAAGTGACAACAATCAAATACAAATAGAGAAGACATGTCATTGATTGAACACAACCACTCAAAATTGATTTAGCCTGTTTCAAATGACGCGACACAACCAATACACGCCAGTTCAGAGAGCAAATAGGTTGTTGAAGGTGGGAAGGAGAAAGTCTGAGAATGGATAGAAGAAACAATGTGAGAGGACAAGTGCGTATGCGAGGTGGGTGACGAGGAGGAAGAGGAGGGCAAGAAAGAGGAAGAGGAGGACGAAGAGGAAGACAAAGTGGAAATATCTGATGAAATTCAAGCAACAGTAATAGACCATGTTCTTGTCCATGGACTGACAATGAGGGAAGCAGGACTTAGAGTGCAACCCAATTTGAGACGATTTTCTGTGTCCATCATAGTAAGGACATTCAGAGAAGAGAACAGGTACAGGATACTACTGTATTTTTGTAATTGCACATTTACTGTACTTCACTATATGCAGCTGTTTCAATAGACATTTGTAAAGTTAATCACTGTATGTATTGTACTGCATGAATATGTTTTGTAACTGCACAACTACTTTTTGTAGAATTGCAAGGCTGCCACATGCAGGTGGAAGGACAGCTATATTCACTCGGGAGCAAGAGGCCGTTATAGTTGGCATGGTCCTTCAAGATAATGCAATACGACTCAGAGAAATCCAGGAACGAGTGATACAAGACAACACACACTTCCAGGGAATCGAAAGTGTGAGCATTTCCACAATGGACCGTGTCCTCCATCGTAACAGGATGCGACTGAAACAAGTATACAGAGTACCTTTTGAGCACAACTCACCAAGGGTGAAAGAACTGCGAGCCCAGTATGTGCAAGTAAGTGTACATTCAGAAACATTTACTGTAATCCAGATTGTCTACAGTACTAACACATGCTATGTGAATTACATTACTCTTCAGTACATACAATGTACTCTACAGTATATGTACTGTCTCTGTACGACTTACAAAATCCTACATAGGGTATATTGTATTTCTACACAGACAATATTTGACTTGGAATCCTTGGACAGACCCCATGAGTTCATCTTTGTCGATGAAGCAGGTTTCAAGCTAACAAAGAGGAGAAGGAGAGGCCGAAACATGATTGGACAGCGGGCCATTGTTGAAGTCCCTGGTCAACGAGGTGGCAATGTCACAATCTGTGCTGCTATCAGCAACCATGGTGTTCTACATCACCATGTTACACTCGGGCCATATAACACCCAGCACCTTCTAAGATTTATTGTCAATCTAAGAGATATTTTATTTGAGCAGCGGGTTCAAGAGCAGCAGGGTCAAGAGCTAAATGAGAATCCCATTCCCACCTATGTGATAGTGTGGGACAATGTCAGTTTTCACCGAGCTGCTCAGGTAAGGGAATGGTTTAACATCAATTGGGCAGTTTATGAACTTGTACTTCCCTCCATACTCGCCTTTCCTGAATCTGATTGAGGAGTTTTTCTCCTCTTGGAGATGGAAAGTGTATGATAGACAACCCTACACCAGAGTAAATCTGCTGCAAGCCATGGATTTAGCCTGTGGTGATATAGGTGAGGAATCACACAAGAGGCTTCTTCCTTCGTTGCCTCAGGAGGGACAATATTGCTTGTGATGTCGACGAAGTGCTCTGGCCTGACCCAGCCCAAAGACAAGAAGAAGCACATTGATCACATGTTTACTCCTTTGATTTTTGTCCCTTTTAGTTTTGTATACTGTAGTACAGTACATTGTAGGATGTATACTGTACAATGGACAAATTGTATGGCCCTGAACATTGTGCTTTCCATTTATTAACAGTACTGACTGCTCAATAGATTTTGACTGGTTTCAGGTTCATATCAACAAAGAACAAGAATTACAGTATCACAGAGACAAAGGACAAGTTTGTGAGATGCAGGGTACAGTACTGTAAAAATAGGGGTACAAGGAGGAGGAAGAACAAAAAACAAAATTGTAAAGAGCAAAGCAGAGTAGTAATTTCTGATCAATTTTGAGCTACTATGATAGAACATGTTTTTGTTCATCAAAAGACAATGACGGAAAAATATGAATATTTCTCTAGATTAAAAATGTACTTCTCCCTGAGAATTGTATGTTTTGAACAATGTGTTTTCTATTTTTCGGTGTATTGTTAACTGACTGCTTGAGAGTATATATTTTTGATCACTTTGATTTTGTGTTTGATTTTGAACACAGGTAAAACTGTTTTACCTGTGTTCAGGTAAGGCGAATGTTTCATTTTGCGAGAGGAGTCAGAGGTTATGTAAATAGTTCTTGAAGATGAGGTTTGTGTTTAATGTTTTCAGGAAATGGAGCAAGGTTTCAGAAATTGTGTTTTAGCAATTGAGAAAAACTGTAATAATGAAGACATCAAAATGATGAAATAACACATATGGAATCATGTAATATCCCCTCCCAAAATTAATATATATTGTTTTTATGTTTTTTTAACTTGTCTTCACTATTATTCCACAATGTAGAAAATAGTGAAAATAAAGAAAAATCCTTGAATGAGTAGGTGTGTCCAAACTTTTGACTGGTACTGTATATCTTCATGTACATTCATCCCCTTCACACGCGCACAGACTGTTATTTGGATTATTATTATTTGGACTGTAATTTGGATTCATTCTGATAATTCCTGGATTTATTTTCCTTTTCTCTTGACTTTTTGTTTGACATTCTACTGCATTTTTAAGGAGCTGGCTACTCAAGCATTTCAATGCACCCGCTATAACATCTGTTTAAGTGTATGTGTCTAAGAGGTAATATGTATGGTTGGAGTGTGGATAGTTGGTGACCAGCGTTTGACACCAGTCAGTTACACACTGGTGGTTGATTGTTTTACTTAGCTGTGTCCTGTATGAATCGACCCCTGACGACATGCCAACCTCGTGATGGAGGAATGTTTATGACTCTATACCTCCCCCTCTGTAGTGTTTGCCCTGGGCCCCCCAAGGCTAAAGTGTTTTTGTTTTTCTTTATCAGTTTTTTTTTATATAGAGAGAAAAGTAATTAATTTAGAATCATTGCTTTCAAAGCGCACACAAACACTGAACTTACAGCATATGTTTTCATGGGTCTTAAATTGAAAAAAAAACAAAGACCTTCGTCAATCTGGTACAAAACTAACTTATTAGAGAACTAGTGGACCGGGACCCAGTGCACCAGTTTAACTATTAAGTACTCGGGTCAGCAGAGTACTTTTTGCTAACAGCGGAGTTGATTATGTTACAAATTATTCACCCATCTTGTTAAAAACACTGAGCCATTACAGTTTTGAACCTGCATTGATCTCTGTGTGGCCTCTGTCTCTCAGGCCCAACCCTTTTCTCACACAGTTACTCTGCCCTCTTTTAACCATTTCTAATCTTCAGTCAGTCTCACTAACATCTAGAAACAAACACAAGAAATAGTCTCAAGGAAAGTTGGTAGGAAAACCTACATTGTCTGCAACGTAAGAGATACATAGATGGTTATGAATGGGGAAAGGGAAAGTGTTTAATAGTACAGATGTGCTGGGTGCAGATGTACTGGGTCTGAAATGGAGACAGAGAGAAAGTTGTGTCAGGGATGCTTCTCTTCCTGATTGAGGTTGTCAAGTGGCAAGAATGAGGTACAGGGAATTGAATGTGTCTCATAATCAGAAAAATCAGAATGTGTGTGTGTGCGTGCTTGCGTACATGTGTGTGTGTGCACGAGTGTGTGTTTGTGTGACAGATTTCTGCTATTTAAGAAATGCAAATTCTTTATCTTGTGATCAAATCATACAATACTGAGTTAAGTGTTGAGTGCTACACATGAAGCCATAGCATCCATGTAGACTACAGGAAGACTATGAATCATGCATTCCAATGAGTTTCACCCCTTGTTGGGTAAGGTGCCTTACCAGGGTCATAAATACTACCGAGTGGACACTCACCACAGTAAAGGAGGGTGTGTGTTATATTAAATAGGTCCTTTGTAGTGGTTAGTCTTTACGAGTGGTCCTCTCAACTGTTTCCTGCTCAATTCATATTAAAAAGTTCCTGACTGCAAATTCATGACATGTACTGCATCACAAGCACTGCATATAGAAATCCTGTACAGAAATCTTAAATCTTAGAGGAGAACTGCACCTGCTGATTTGGCCTAATTTTTTGGCTTGCTCCTCAAAAAAATGCATGGCATGACAGAAGCCAAATGTGAGTTGGCTTGGGGGTGTGGTTTGATGTGGGTGTTTCTTGGTTGTGTCCTTGCCACCATCAAGACTCACCCATCTGTCAGAACATTGACCGCAGCTGTTTCCCCCCACTCAATCACCACAAACAAACCTCCTGCAGGTTGAGTTCAATAACTACAGGCAGATGTATGGTGAGATGCCGGAGGAAGCTTTGAATAGGTCAGTAGCCTACAGAGTAATATGAGAAGAATGCAATTGCGGAATTTATGTAGATATTCTAAACTAAGTGTTTTGATAACTTTCAAATGTAGTAAAATGTCCATGTAGAATTAACAACACTTTATGGGGCGGCAGGTAGCCTAGCGGTTAGAGCATTGGGCCAGTAACCGAAAGGTTGCTAGATCGAATCACAGAGCTGACGAGGTAAAAATCTGTCGTTCTGCCCCTGAACAAGGTACTGTTCCCAGGCCGTCATTGTAATGTTCTTAACTGACTTGCCTAGTTAAATAAAACAAACAAATAGATATAACACCATAGAAACACTGCCAATATAACAATGTGCTCCTTTCATTGTCATTCCCAGCCAATACAGATACTGTGCCTATCGGCATGTTGTCTGGTGGTAATGGGGCTACCTTGGAAAACATGTCAGGGTGGTCATACCTTCCTGTGCAGTGTCCTGTATACAACAGGAGTGTATGTACCTAATTCTGTCCTCCCCATCGAAAACCGTTGGTGAGCAGGCAAGAGGCGAGGCTGGAGGTGAGGTCTTTGCCAGATCCCTATTGATGGGCATAGCAGCGTTGCCCCTCATCAAAGATACTGGTTGGTCACACACACACACAGAGCATTGACTACATTAGCAGTAGTGGTTATGATCAACCTGATCACCTTTCTTTTCACTTCAGATATCATAACATGTGAAGTGAAATAGAATGGTGAACACAGTGATCAGGCTGGACATTATATGCATCTAATAAGTAGAAAATAAGCAACAAATAATTACAGTTTACTTAAATTATGTTTCATGTAATCAATTAACATTAAAAGAGAGAGCAATATTGCCATTACTGTGACAAGCAAAGTTCGTCAAAAATAGCTAGCAATGCTAATGTTAGCTTGCTAAAATACAGTGCCCCTCTCAATCTTTTGAAATCGTGTTTCCAAGCCAAATGTATTGAGGTAGGCTAACATTAGCCAGCTAGCTAGGTAGCTAGCTAGTTAGGGTAGGTAGCTAGCTAGTTAGGGTAGGTAGCTAGCTAGCGAACGTCAGCTATGATAGCAATGATAGTGATACCTATGGTTTCAAAGGGTTGGAAATGTTCCATGGAAAGTTAAGCCCCGGAACTTTGGGAATTTTGTTTAAATTCATCAAAAAAGTCAGCTTATTGGAAGAAATTTCTGAATGTCCTTCACCCAGCATACACCCCTCCAGCCAGACATGCTTTATCTACTCATTTGCTGGATGTAGAGTTCAACAGAGTTCAAGTGAAGATCAAGAAAATCATAGAGAAAGCAGACAGTATTGCAATCATCTCTGATGGGTGGTTTGATGGGTGGAGGCAAGGAATAATTAACCACATCATCTCCATCCCTCAATCAGTATTCGACAAGAGCACAGACACCAGGGACAACAGACACACCATTCCCTACATTGCAGATGAGCTGAAGGCAGTCATCAATGACCTTGGACCACAGAAGATATTTTCACAGGTGACAGACAATGCTGCGAACATGAAGGTTGCTTGGTCTACAGTGGAGGAGTCCTACCCTCACATCACACCCATTGGCTGTGCTGCTCATGCATTGAATCTGCTCCTCAAGGACATCATGGCACTGAAAACAATGGATACACTCTACAAGAGAGCCAAGGAAATGGTTAGGTATGTGAAGGGTCATCAAGTTATCGAAGCAATCTACCTCATCAAGCAAAGTGAGAAGAATAAGAGCACCACATTGAAGCTGCCCAGCAACACTCGTTGGGGTGGTGTTGTCATCATGTTTGACAGTCTCCTGGAGGGGAAAGAGTCTCTCCAAGAAATAGCCATATCACAGTCTGCCAATATGGACAGCCTCATCGAGAGGATCCAGCAGCTTGAAACTCCTGAAACATATAGCAGTAGCCATTGCACGGATTGAGGGAGACAATGCCATCCTGTCTGATGTTCAGGCTCTGCTTGCAGATGTAAGATAAGAAATCCGTACTGCCCTGCCCACTTCACTGTTGATCCATGCAGAGGAAACTGCAGTTCTGAAATACATCAAAAAGCATGAAGACTTCTGCCTGAAGCCCATACACACCACAGCGTACATGTTGCACCCCAAGTATGCTGACAAGAACATCCTGTCTGGTGCAGAGATCAACTAGGCCTATGGTGTCATCACTACTGTGTCTCGCCACCTTGGCCTGGATGAGGGCAAGGTTCTTGGCAGTCTGGCAAAGTACACCTCCAAGCAAGAGCTTTGGGATGGAGATGCAATATGGCAGTCGTTCCAACATATCTCATCAGCCACCTGGTGGAAGGGACTTTGTGGATCTGAGGCTCTTTCCCCTATTGCCTCCATCATCCTGCAAATCCCACCAACATCAGCCGCCTCAGAGCGCTAATGGTCCTTGTTTGGGAACACACACCCCAAAGCACGCAACAGCCTGACCAATAGAAAGGTTGAAGAACTGGTGGCCATCTGGGCAAATGTGGTTTTCTTTGAGCCTGACAATGAGCCATCCTCAACAAGGTTGGAAAGTGACAGTGAAAAAAAAATATACATAAACAGATACATAACCAGCAGTCTATGGTATGCCTAACTAGTTATACTCACCACCACTGGGGACCAACGAACTCCAACCACCAATTTTGCATGATAGGGTCATTGGCTTTGCATCCTGCTGCATGGTCAATCCGTATAGGGCGCTTCAGTCTCAAACGGCCGTGATCCTTTGAACGTGGTGGAGGCGATGAAACAATTTCATGAAGGGATGCGAAGTGGGTGGAAGCAAAAAGGGGCATAATTGAGATAATTGTTATCCAAACCGAACCTACATTTACTCATTGTGACTGAGGTTCCAAACTCCCTTTTAGATGAGACTGACTTCATGACCAATATTATATATTTTTTACACTGTAGTCAATTTTGACACTAGTATAAGTGTTCCTGACTCATTGATGCCACATAGGCTGTTTTCAAAGGGATTAGTTGTTTTTTAGAAATATTAAATTGAAAATGTTAACCTATTGACTTGACTGTGAGAATTAGAAGCTGTTGTATTCTGATCTGTTAGTACTTATCTCACCCCTCGTTTAGGATGGGGCTTTGGGTTACAGCATGACCTCACAATCACAGGAAAATAATGGTCACATGTTACTGTACACATGTGAACAAATGTTGCCCTTTAAATCCATAGAATTTACATCTTAATATTTTTTTAGAGAGCTAAATATAACCATGTTACTGATGCTCCGGAAAAAAACTGGCATTTTGGGGTGAATTTGCGTACACGTTTTGTATTTGATAATCTAGAAATACATGTATGATGTTAATAAAGTGCATGTTCTGAGTGTGGGCTGTGATGACAGTATAGTCACAGGAAAAGACTGACCAGTGTTTCCGCTCATCGAACTGCTTTTGAATGTCAGTGTGGGTCTGGCTGACTAGTGCTTCCTGATGAAAGGGCAATTGTGCCAAAGAGGGAGGTATAGCACACACACACTTTACACTTCCTTTATGTTTGTCTTACTACATAGCCTTGAGAGTAAGATATTTAATACTCTTATCATAAACATTGTATGATTTTTCATTTGAGTGTTTGATTGACATGTGTGATGTGTGAGTCTCTGTGTGGGAAGTTCAGATATCCATTCAGAGCTGGTGTCCCAGACACCGCCCCAACTCCCCCCACTTCTTACCCAAGCAATGCTTGGTTAAGTTGGATCCTTTAACAGATTGAGCTCAAATAAATACTATACAATTCTATCCTTGGACAACATTTCTAGTTTGGGAGGCCTTTCTTTCTATCCCTAAAGCACTCTGAGTCTACCCAGAGAGAGACTCGGGCAGAAGTGGAGCCCATTTTAACATCTCTTTATTAATTTACAAGGCAGATGCCCATGTCCAGGCTCAGTTGATCTGACGGATGTACAGTATTTTGCTCAGTAACAGGGTGTAGTAGGCTAGTTTACTATACAAACCAATCAGTGCAAATTATAACAGCTGCCTCACTCAGATCACCAAAATATATGAACATTGAAAAAGAATATTAAAAACTAACATATGTTGATATATTATCAACATGTTTTCAGTACCTCTTTTATAACAGGGTTGCATAAGATTAACTCCACTAACCTCACTAAAAGTGGATCATGTCAGAGTTCGTTCTTGTGTGTCCATCCACAATTAACATAGATGTATATGTAACTAGTGATTGACGATGTTGTGGAAATAGGTTAGTTAATAACCTATGGGAATCTGGTTTAGTTGCCTGTGTGTCTCTGTTACCCTCAGTTTCATTCTTGTGTTATTTTATCTCCACTGTTTCTGTCAACAGAAAGGTTGCTCTACTCTGGGAATGAGAAGGGAGGGAGAGGGGCAGAGGACAGCCACACGTCCTCCTCTCCTCAGAGAATAGTAGATATTATTCCTACCGATCCAGTTTCAAGGCTGCAGTTAACTGTGGTAACTTTTGATGTTCTTTTATAAGCAAACTCAATTGGACATTCACTGTCAGAACAGAGTGTATGAAGCTCATTGACATGACATAATCATATGAATGTAGATCAATGATAAAAGGTCAGCAAAGTTTCAAGTTTCATGGCTTACATATGTTCTGTGCTCAAAGAGAGACCCCCAGTGTCCTGTAAATCCAGTGAAGCCACACTATCAACGTCACGGCATCCTCCACATGGTGTCACTCTCTATCCAAAGGAGGGCAGTGTTTAACAAGAGTTTCAGTTAATCTGTTTTGGTGAGAATGATTGACACATTCATTTTCAGGAAACAATCAAAATTATGTTGACATGTTTTTTCTCTTTAAATATAAAAATGTGATAAAGTAACATGTCTAGATACTTTATGGTTAATCATGTATACCCCTTCAAACAATTATCAATTCATCAGTAGCCTAGCCTAAATCACATCACAACAAATATTTAAGCACATTAATTTGAATGTATGAGCTCCAGCTGTGGTTAATATTTGTTAGTTGCCTCTACTCCTCTCTGTCCTCTTTCCTCCGTCCTCCTCTAGTCCTACATCAGAGAGTATGGATTGTAATTATCAGGTCTCATCATCAGAGCTTTGTGTGGGCGCCACTCCAGCCCTCTCAGTAGGTCAAAGATCACTCACATTGTTTATATGTTTGAGGTGAGAGAGGAAAGAGGTGAGAGGGTTGTTATGTTTGTACCTAAAACAAATACACGAGTTAGATTAAGAAACAAATTAACAGCAACAAATTTGACACAAACAGATGGTTGGATGAAGCTTAGCCATACAGCGCCTTGCAAAATTATTCAGGCCCCTTGGATTTCTTCACGTTTTATTGTTTTACAAAGAGGGATTCAAATGTATTTAATTTTCATTTTTTGTTAGCAGTATACACAAAATAGTTTGCAATGTCAAACGGGAAGAACATTTGTATTTTTAAAGATGAAAAAAAATCTAAGAACTAAAATATAGTCTTTGCTTAAGAAGTAATCTCATTTGTTAAGGCAAGCCTAAATCAGTTCAGGAGTAAAATTTGGCTCATCAAATCACATAACAAGTTACATGGACTCACTCTGTGTGAAATAATGGGGGTTGACATGATTTTTAAATGACTAACCCTTCCTCTGTCCACATACACACAACATATGTAAGGCCCCCAAGTCAAGTACTGAATTTCAAGCACAGATTAATCTACAAAGACCAGGGAGCTTTTCAGAAGCCTCATTAAAAAGGGCAGTGATTGGTAGATGGGTAACAATAACAAATCAGACTTTGAATATTTCCTTAAGCATAGTCTAATTAATTATGATGTGCATTCTGTATTAAACCACCCAGTCACCTCAAAGTTACAGTCATCCTGAACTGAGCTGGAGGACAAGAACGAAACTGCTCAGGGATGTTACCATGAGGCCATTGGCAATTTTAAAACAGCTACAGAATTCAATGGCTATGATGGAAGAGAACTGAGGATGGATCAACAACATTGTAGTGGCTCCAAAATAATGACCTAAATGACAGTGTGAAATGAAAAACACAAATTTACAAAATACAAATATTCCAAAACATGCAACAAGGCACTAAAGTAATACTGGCCTAAACGCAAAGCCCTATGTTTGGGGCAAATCCAACACCACACATCACTGAATAACTACCTCCTTATTCTCAAGTATGGTGGTGGCTGCATCATGTTATGGGTATACTTGACATCAGTTAACGCTGGGGAGTTTTTCAGGATAAAAATAAATGTTAAAGGGCTAAGCACAGGCAAAATCCTAGAGCAAAACCTGCTTCAGTCTGTTTTACATTTGAAGGGCTCCCGAGTGGCGCAGCGGTCTAAGGCATTGCATCTCAGTGCTAGAGGTGTCACTACAGACCCTGGTTCAATTCCAGGCTGTATCACAACTGGCCGTGATTGGGAGTCCCATAGGGCGGAGCACAATTGGCTAAGCGTTGTTAGGGTAGGCTGTCATTGTAAATAAGAATTTGTTCTTAACCGACTTGCCTGGTTAAGTAAATAAATACACTGGGAGAAGACAATAGCCTAAAATACAAGGCCAAATCTACACTGGAGTTGCTTACCAAGAAGACAGTGAATGTTATTAAGTGGCCAAGTTAAAGTTTGACTTAAACCTGCTTGAAATAATATGGCAAGACATCTTGGCAGAGCTTGAAGTATTTTGAAAAGAATAATAGGAAAATATTGCACAATCCAGGTGTGGAAAGAAGTTAGAAACTTATCCAAGAAGATTCACAGCTGTAATTGTGTGTTTCTAACATGTAGGGAGCTGAATAATTATGCAGCAACTCTATTTTACGTAATTTCTATTAATACACAAAAATACATAAAAACATTTCTTCTGCTTTGACATTAGAATATTTTGTGTAGATTGTTGACAAAAAATGTCAATTAAATCCATTTTAATCCCACTTTGTAACACAATTTTTTTTAAAGAAATCCAATGGGTCTGAATACTTTTGTAAGGCACTGTATATACAGTATAACCTACAGCTACAGTGTGCATAAATGTTGTCCCTGAAAAGTGTCCCACTCCAAACCCTGCCTAGTATATCTAAGAAATGTGGGAGTGGTAAGGCTGTTCAGTCAGAAATAGAAATTCAGGAATTGCACTGTATCTATAACTTGCTTGGACTGTTCCTTTCTTTAAATGGCTGCTGTTGTCTGGTTCAACATGAGCAGGAAGTGTAGCGCTCCAAGTCAGCTCCAGGAAACGAGAAAAAACACCAAAAGCCCCTTTGTGTTGCCTTCCTTATTTACAATTGTTTACTGGCCACAACTACATTATCAGCATATATTTCTGACCCTGTCACAGGGTCATGTGCTGCGTAGGGATTCCAAACACAAAAAATACATAGAAATAACAGATTCTCTGTGCAAATTTACTAGCCAGGCAGGCATTGGATGAGTTTTTCAAGGGAGGGAGGTAGAATTTAATTTGCTGCTTTTTATACGAGTGCAAGAAGGTGTCTTTGTCTCCACTGAATGGTTTGTGTTTTGATTAAATCTTCAGCTGAAGTAAAAGAAACACTGAGCAATGATCTCATCGCTGGTGCTGTTTTCTGGAATGGAAACCAGGAGCATGTTTAGCTTTTCTCTGTCTACTTCTCTCTTCTTTCTCAATTTCTCGTCAGTGTAACGGACACTCAGCACTCTTTAGTGGCTTGAATGGGATCTTTAATGGGAACTCCAGTGAGAGGCCCTTAGCTAATATTTAATTACCTCAGGGCTCTGGAGCGGCTCCATACTTTTCTTCTCAGGCCCATTATGCGCTTAGCTGAGATGAGTGAGGAGGTCAGACCGGACTGGACTGGACCCAGGCCCAGCACAACTGACCAGGCCCACAAACGTGGAACACTGACAAAACCTCACTCAGAAAGGCAAGGTCCACACAGGAGTACATCATTATCATTTTACCCTAAAATACATAGGAGGTAAACATCCACAAGGACATAGAGACATACATTAATGGATTGATGTGACCATATGCTCAGAGAGTGAATATGTGCACCTCCCCCTCCATCAAGGCCAGCTTAGATGAGATGCCATCTCTTCCACTTCCTCCCACAGAGCTGTGGAGATGGGGGGGTAGTGGTAATCAGAAGATCAGGCCTGAGCCGACATGGTCCCACCCAGCTCTAATGGGTTCAGAAGAGGGTCGGAATTTGGGGAGGGGAGAGAGATTATCCAGGGCCGAGGGGCAGGCAGGGCGTTTCTTTCCCTCAGGCTCCCATCTAGCATTGTCCGGAAGTGTAAAGGGCGACTAGTGTCATCATGAGGAGGTTCTCCAGAACACGACTAGCTACTGTCAGCCAGCCGCCCTGGAGCAACTGTCAAATCAGGGACAAAGCCCCAACCCCCATGTCTCCCCCTGCTGTATCTCAATGTAAAGTGACAGATTTTTACAATGTTACAAAACATTCAGTCATTTGTAACAAAGTGGTTGTCCGTTATTTAACAGGCCCAGATACTGTATATAGGTTGAGCAGTTGGCCTCAGGAGGATCAAGAGGGAAAAGAAAAGGGAGGGTTGATGTTCTGGGTTGGCAGAGGAACCCATTCCGTCCTCTCTACCAATCATACTCCTTTCCTTTTGCTAAAGTGTTTCTCAAATTCAGTGTAGTAAAAATACATTTGGAGTTTTCAAGTCTTTGATAATGCACGTTTTAGATGCCTACTGGCGAGAAGTGATCTCCTAGGAACTGGAGCCTGCAGCTCCTGCAGTTTAGTGAGGGCTTTCTGAGGTAAAATATCTAAAGAGAGGCCCTTCGAAAGAGAAAATCAAACTACACTATAAAAAAACATGTAAACACTGTCTCTCAGTGTTTCTTTAAATGTTTTTGCATTCCTGCATTCCACCCCCCTGTTCTACAAAGTGTCATACAGAGCCTTTGATTTGATGTTCTTATAAGTTGATAAATGTCTTCAGGCTCTACAGCTCAGGAACAGCTAATTCTCTCCATATGTGTGTTTGTCTGTGTTTGTGTGCTGCATTAAGAGTTGTTAAACCCATTGGCTCATATACTCCTAAATGATTATCATGAAAAAACTGCTTATTGGATCAACTTCTTTTAATAAGGTTGTTTATTAACCTACGTAAAAAACTGAGTTAAATTGCCTATTAATCATATTACTGTAGTCATTCACAATTGAGAGAGAGCCTACATCAGCATAAAATAGATGAAAAGCCCATAATCTGTAACCACAGCAGCCATTTATCACAAACACCGGCTTCTCTGACATTATCACTTAAGGTGATAGCTGGAAATATTCTTCAAATAATCTAAGGAACTATTGTCATTCTCAATTGATTCTAAAAACCGACTTTGTTTACTTGCTGTTTGAGGTGAAGAAAAATGACTTTGAGAAGCTCCACAGCTCATTAGTGGTGGTGAATGAAGACAATAAGAAATACTATCCCCAAATGGACACATTCATAGGCCTATATTTGCACGCAGGCCAGGTAGATTAGTCCTACTTATTCGTGCTTAATCGGGTGCACGTCCTTACTCCACATTGACAGGAGCATTTTAAACAAAAGTTTTTGTTTGACATGTTTTGTGTCATCAGGAAAAACCTCTATTAACCTTTGATACAGTCTGGAAATGACGTTTGTCGACTGCCTTAAAATAGTTTCAATCTTTGAAGCTTCTTGCTTGTCCAGTGTTTTCTGCACAGAGAGAATAAAGTGTTGTATCTGCAAATGTTCACCTCAGCGCCCTCACAGACTGGACTTCCCTGGTTGCCTGACCCTGCTGAGACCCCTGTCACTATCTGCTCCTGCTCAGATCAGGCATAATAATAATTCAGATGACCATTATTCCCAGATCCCAAACAGTAGCCCACCCATCAACTCAAGATGGAACTTTGTATCCATTCACTGATTGTTACAATATACTCAAAATTCACCTGAGCTTCGTAGACTGGTCTTCCCTGGCTGTCTGACCATGCTGGGATAATTGTCACTATCTGATCCTGCTAAGACATGATGAGCATGGTATTGTGTACTGACTGTGCACCATGACAGTGTAGCCTGAAGAGCTGTTTATACCATGTCAATGTGAAAAGTAGGGAATTAGCTAGGGAAACTGACAGATCAACAACGTTACTTTGCTATACTGACTAATAAAAACTCACATTGAGCTGTCAAAGAAAACGCTGGCCGCTGGTTTCATCGTTTGATTCAGGTCTAGTGGGATTGAGGAAAAACGATTAGCTAAAGTTAGTGAGATAGCAAACGTTAGCCAACTTTTGGCTTGCTCTAATGGTACATCAACTAATGAAAACTTGCCAAGTTAATTTACTTCTGTTGAAATGGGACAAAAAGGCTACTAAAAATGTCCTACACACAACAGGTGTTAGAAACAGCTACAGTTGAAGTCGGAAGTTTACATACACCTTAGCCAAATACATTTAAACTCTGTTTTTCACAATTCCTGACATTTAATCGTAGTAAAAATTCAATTTTAGATCAGTTAGGATAACCACTTTATTTTAAGAATGTGAAATGCCAGAATAATAGTAGAGAGTGATTTATTTCGGCTTTTATTTCTTACATCACATTCCCACTGGGTCAGAAATGTACATACACTCTATTAGTATTTGGTAGCATTGACTTTCAATTGTTTAACTTGGGTTAAACATTTTGGGTAGCCTTCCACAAGCTTCCCACAATAAGTTGGGTGAATTTCGACCCATTCCTCCTGACAGAGCTGGTGTAACTGAGTTAGGTTTGTAGGCCTCCTTGCTCGCACACACTTTTTCAGTTCTGCTAACACATTTTCTATGGGATTGAGGTCAGGGCTTTGTGATGGCTACAACAATACCTTGACTTTGTTGTCCTTAAGCCATTTTGCCACAACTTTGGAAGTATGCTTGGGGTCATTGTCCATTTGGAAGACCCATTTGCGACCAAGCTTTAACTGACTGATGTCTTGGGATGTTGCTTTAGCATATCCACATAATTTTCTTTCCTCATGATGCCATCTATTTTGTGAAGTGCACCAGTCCTTCCTGCAGCATGGCGGTTTTGGAGCAGTGGCTTCTTCCTTGCTGAGTGGCCTTCAGGTTATGTCGATATTGGACTCGTTTTACTGTGGATATAGATACTTTTGTACCTGTTTCCTCCAGCATCTTCACAATGTCCTTGCTGTTGTTCTGGGATTGATTTGCACTTTTCGCACCAAAGTGCGTTCATCTCTAGGGGACAGAACGTGTCTCCTTCCTGAGCTGTGTGACGGCTGCGTGGTCCCATGGTGTTTATACTTGCGTGCTATTGTTTGTACAGATGAACGTGGTACCTTCAGGCATTTGGAAATTGCTCCCAAGGATGAACCAGACTTGTGGAGGTCTACAATTTATTTTCCTGAGGTCTTGGCTGATTTCTTTTGATTTCCCATGATGTCAAGCAAACAGGCACTGAGTTTGAAGGTAGGCCTTGAAATACATCCACAGGTACACCACCAATTGACTCAAATTATGTCAATTAGCCTATCAGAAGGTTTGAAAGCCATGAAACAATTTCTGGAATTTTCCAAGCTGTTGGAACTCCCTCTCCCGGATCCAGGAGAATTGTCATCAACTGACACTAATTAGCATAACGCAACGGACAAAAAATATTACTAGAAAATATTCATATTCATGAAATCACAAGTGAAATATGTTGAAACACAGCTTAGCCTTTTGTTAATCACCCTGTCATCTCAGATTTTGAAATCACGCTTTACAGCCAAAGCAAGACAAGCATTTGTGTAAGTTTATCGATAGCCTAGCATAGCATTATGCCTAGCTAACAGCAGGCAGCTTGGTCACGAAAATCTGAAAAGCAATCAAATTAAATTGTTTACCTTTGATGAGCTTTGGATGTTTTCACTCAGGAGACTCCCAGTTAGACAGCAAATGTTCATTTTGTCCCATAAAGCTTATTTTTTATAGCCGAAATACCTCCGTTTGTACTTCACGTTTGATTGAGAAATCCACCGGAAACTGCGGTCACGACAACGCCGAAAAATATTCAAAATTAGATCCATAATATCGACAGAAACATGGCAAACGTTTTTTATAAACAATCCTCAAGGTGTTTTTCAAATATCTATTTGATAATATATCAACCGGGACAGGTGGCTTCTTAGTAGGAAAGAGAGAAACAATGGTCACATTTGTTTATTACGCACAAATCACTCTTAGAGCCTCCAGCTGACCACTGACGCAATGTTGTCGTTCAGGCTCATTTTTCAAAATAAAAGCCTGAAACTATGTATTGTGACACTAGACATATTATGGAAGCCATAGAAAAAGGAATCTGGTTGATATCCCATTCACTGCTCAATAGGGACGCATAGGAACGCAGAGCTTTCTAAATAAGAGTCCCTTCTTGATTGGATTTTTCTCAAGCTTTCGCCTGCAATATCAGTTCTGTTATACTCACAGACAATATTTTTACAGTTTTGGAAATTTTAGAGTGTTTTCTATCCTAAGCTGTCAATTATATGCATATTCTAGCATCTTGTCCTGACAAAATAGCCTGTTTACTTTGGGAACGTTGTTTTTCAACTTAGTGTATGTTAACTTCTGACCAACTGGAATTGTGATACAGTGAAATAGGTGAAATAATCTGTTTGTAAACAATTGTTGGAAAACTGACTTGTGTCATGCACCAACTTGAATGTCCTAACCAACTTGCCAAAACTATAGTTTGTTAACAAGAAATTTGTGGAGTGGTTGAAAAACGAGTTTTAATGACTTCAACCTAAGTGTATGTAAACTTCCGACTTCAACTGTACCTGACAGATAGCTAGAGACTAACATTAGAGCCGAACTGGCTGTGGTAGCTACTAGCTAGCTAGCTAGTTCATTATCTTCAGACATAACTTCAGCCGAGAGGTAATATAACATTACTGTAGCTAATGTTATATGTCAATTACACTACTTGCTCAGCACTGGGAATAAATACTTTTTTTCTGTTATGTCAAACAGCAGTTCAAATCAAATCAAATCAAATGTATTTATATAGCCCTTCGTACATCAGCTGATATCTCAAAGTGCTGTACAGAAACCCAGCCTAAAACCCCAAACAGCAAGCAATGCAGGTGTAGAAGCACGGTGGCTAGGAAAAACTCCCTAGAAAGGCCAAAACCTAGGAAGAAACCTAGAGAGGAACCAGGCTATGTGGGGTGGCCAGTCCTCTTCTGGCTGTGCCGGGTGGAGATTATAACAGAACATGGCCAAGATGTTCAAATGTTCATAAATGACCAGCATGGTCGAATAATAATAAGGCAGAACAGTTGAAACTGGAGCAGCAGCACGGTCAGGTGGACTGGGGACAGCAAGGAGTCATCATGTCAGGTATTCCTGGGGCATGGTCCTAGGGCTCAGGTCCTCCGAGAGAGAGAAAGAAAGAGAGAATTAGAGAGAGCATATGTGGGGTGGCCAGTCCTCTTCTGGCTGTGCCGGGTGGGGATTATAACAGAACATGGCCAAGATGTTCAAATGTTCATAAATGACCAGCATGGTCGAATAATAATAAGGCAGAACAGTTGAAACTGGAGCAGCAGCACGGCCAGGTGGACTGGGGACAGGAAGGAGTTATCATGTCAGGTAGTCCTGGGGCATGGTCCTAGGGCTCAGGTCCTCCGAGAGAGAGAAAGAAAGAGAGAAGGAGAGAATTAGAGAACGCACACTTAGATTCACACAGGACACCGAATAGGACAGGAGAAGTACTCCAGATATAACAAACTGCCCCTAGCCCCCCGACACAAACTACTGCAGCATAAATACTGGAGGCTGAGACATGTACTTGCCTTCAGAAAGTATTCATACCCCTTGACTTATTTCATATTTTGTTTTGTTACAGTTACAGCCTGAATTCCAAATGGATTAAATATATTTTTTTCATTCAGCCACAATAGCATTAGTTAGGTCAGGCACTGATGTTGGGCCATTAGCCCTGGCTCTCAGCATTCCAATTCATCCCAAAGGTTTTCAATTGGGTTGAGGTCAGGGCTCTGTGCAGGCCAGTCAAGTTCAGTCAAACATTTCTGTATGGACCTCGCTTTGTGCACAGGGGCATTGTCATGCTGAAACAGGACCTTCCCCAAACTGTTGCCCCAAAGTTGGAAGCAAAGAATTGTCTAGAATGTCATTGTATGCTGTAGCTTTAAGATTTCCCTTCACTGGAACTAAGGGGCCAAGCCCGAACCATGGACTAAAAACAGCCCAAGGCCATTATTCCTCCTCCACCAAACTTTACAGTTTGCACGATGCATTGGGGTAGGAAGCCTTCTCCTGGGATCCGCCAAACACAGATTTGTCCATCGGACTGCCAGATGGTGAAGCTGGACTCATCACTCCAGAGTTTCCATTGCTCCAGAGTCCAAAGGCGATGAGCTTTACACCACTCCAGCCAACACTAGGCATTGCACATGTTGATCTTAGCCTTGTCTCAGCCATGGAGACACATTTCATGAAGCTCCCGATGTACAGTTATTGTGCTGATGATGCTTCCAGAAGCAGTTTGGAACTCGGTAGTGAGTGTTGCAGAGGACAGATTATTTTTACGTGCTACGCGCTTCAGCACTCAGCGGTCCCGTTCTGTGAGTTTATGTGGTCTACCACTTCGCTGCTGAGACGTTTTTGCTCCTGGACGTTTCCAGCTCGAGCAGGGCAGAGGTTTTACAAATGGACTTGTTGGAAAGGTGGCATCCTACGACGGTGCCATGTTGAAAGTCAATGAAATTACATGGCTGTGTGCTCGATTTTATGCACCTGTCAGCAACGGGTGTTGCTGAAATAGCCAAATCCACTAATTGTATATATAGTGTATCATATGCCCCAGTCCATAGGAAGGATCACCTTAGTGAAGTAATCATGTGGATGTCACATAGGCCTACTCTCTCTCCCTGCTAACTTCAACTCAGAGAACTGTGCAGTGTCATCACTATAATTAAACCTGTTTTTGTGACAATAATTGTGAGAAATAAACTAACAAGAAAATGTGGGCAATACATCTACCCACCTTACATCATGCCTCCTGTGGCATCTGTTTCTGCAACGTTAGTTTGAGCATAGGACTACACATTCCCTGTCAATAACGTTACAATAACTGTTTGTACTTCCAAGTACAGCTTGCATGCCAAAGCCCATTTGGGTATTGAGGAGGGGGTGAATGGGAGACATTTCTATTCCAACTCTCAAGACGTGAGAGGCGCACACAGCTGAAAATCCCCCTTCTCCCTCCACCCACCCGTCCCCCGTTGCTCTTTGAAGCCCAAACAGCACATTGCTCCCTGCTGCCATAGCAGCTCCTAGTTGAGTGTGTGTCGGTCTGTGTGTTTGCACCCGCGGATAAACTCTCGAAGAGTGCTCAACAGGAGTTAGTAGGCTACAAAGCTGTGGCGCATGGTATCGTTGCCTGTTTTCGCCACTTCTCCAAAAAGTCCTTAAGAAGTCACGGCCCCGGGTGGGGTGGAAGTCTTCTTCATCCTCATTGGTTTGTCCACACCCCTCCAGAGATAAGGAAGCAAGCCTTCCGCTTCTCTCGCAGCAGAGGGAGAAAGTGACACTCGTGAAACTGGAGGGCAAATGACAAAGGAGCTGCATTGCGTGAACAAGTCTCTTGGATATTCATTGTGTCATTTGCCTATTTCTGAACTAATTTCCTTTTTTATTGAATTGACATTTTCATTTGAAATTCGGATTCAAAGATTTGGAGCGACTTCGGCTGATAGACCTACCCTGGCGGCAGACATGTATGTTGATTTTGTGTTTACCTTGTGGTTTGTCCTAAGTAGCATATGGCATTTAGGTGTGAATTTAAGAAGTGTGTGTATATTTATTTTCACGATATTTGATATAGTATTCTGCATAGCCCGGCTACTGCAATACAGTAAGTCACGTGAAGCACAATTTTGCAACCATTCAATCACACAACGGACTGCATGTAGACTAGAGACTATAGATAGGCCTGGCTATTTAATCAGATGTTTCCTTTTAAAATAAATTGTGGTCTACTTTGTGTTGGTGGATTCCTCCAGCAGATTGTCATGGGTGACGAGGCAGTGACCCATGATGAGTGCAGGGTAGACGGAGAGGGCTCATTGTTGGTCAGCGTTATGATGACAAAGAGCGTATTGTCTGTAAACTGGGGTTTGTTTGATATTTGAAATGAATGCGATAGAGATGCTTGGTAGCCACGGGTATTTAGTAACACAAGCCGCGGGAAAGAATCCGTATTTTTATGAAACAGAGGGCGACACACTATATAGCCTGTCAGTGCACCATATGATAATCTGTTTATAGAATCCAATATATTGTAAGTGTTAGTGTATCAGCTGTCTGTCAGAATCACTTGACGCTACACTAACATTTTGTTTCGTGAATCATGTCCTTATCTCCATTGCTGTTGCTTGCCGATTTCCCTTAGCTAATCTCCTACAATCTAATCCATCTGTTGATTTTTTTTTTTCTATGTCGATGCAAGGGAATGTCTCCATCTGCAAATGATGAAACCTTGTTTACATTGGCCGCAGATTTTAAGTTTTAATAGCCAGAATAAGCATCTGGATAAAATGGACAAGCACATCCCATATTTGGAGTGAAGCCATTGCTAGATAATGTCCTGCATGTAAGCCGAAACAGTTACAACTTTCCAGAAACCGTCTTAAATTCCGTGTAATAGAAGCCTAACACGAATTATCATGATGTCATTGATGCTGCTGACTAACTACACGTAACTGCCAAAATACAGGAAACCCCAACATAAAGCGTCTTAAAAGGGCAATGCACGTTGGCATAGATTATACATGTCTGGAATTCCATCATTTGGTGTTTTGTTGGTGGTCGAAAACGCAGTCTCAGGCGTCGCTCCAGAATATCCCAGATGTGTTAAATTGGGTTGAGATCTGGTGACTGAGACACACACCCTATGCTCCTTTGAGACTCCTCTTTCAAAGTCACTGAGATCTCTTCTAGCCATGATAGCCACAATATTGGGCAACTGGGCATTTTTATACATGACCCTAAGCATGAGGATGTTAATTGCTTAATTATCTCAGGAATCGCACCTGCTTTCAATATACTTTGTCCCTCATTTAATATATTTTGGCAGTTACCTGTATGTTAATAGATTTGAGAGAGTTATATTCCTATTGTTACAGTTATGGCCTATGAACAAAATGTCCTTTCTCGATATGATCTTGTTGGCTATGACAATGTTTTATCCAATGGCCAGCTCAGCCCCGTGCCTCTTCTGGAAGTAGTAGCCCCAGTCTGAACAGAATGTGGGAAACTCTGCCTTCTGGGTAGTACCAAGCCAGGGCCACACAATCTGCCCTTTGTGCAAGGGCTTGACTGCCGTCAGGGGGCTTAATTTAGCCAATGATTCGATCAACAAAAACAATTATGATAAAAGGGATATAGACAGGGAAGTAGGATAGGAGTCTTTTTCTCTCAGTGGGCTGTACACACACAAGAGGCTGGCCAGGCTGTCATGGCAGTGAAAAATCCCTCTGCCTTCTGAAATAGGTTTGTTGTTAACGTGATAGCGTGAAGTGGTTTTGTAGAGACTGGTCATGGGAGGAATGAGTGGTGTTATGTTTGGGATATGAGGATGGCAGTGTAACCCATGTGTAAGACCAACACTGACCTACACGTGTCCCTCTGTGCCCACAGTAGAGCTGGATGATATGGTCAAAAATCCATAGCGTGATAAATTTACCCTTTTTTTTTCTTTTCTTTTTTTTTTGCAATAATTATACATTTATTTTTTGGGGAGGTGTTCAGTTACTCTCCGTTAGTGCCCTTTTTACACCATGTACAGGAATTGCCACAATATATTAGCCTAAGTTATTTGGCTACCAGGTGATCCAGAATATGATTAATAAGATGATGAAACACTTCTACAGAAAGAGACCTGTATTTTAAACATGCATTTATTTCTTCAGATTTAAATGCAATAGTATTTCATCCAAGTTCAAGTATAATGGTGTTTGGTAATTGCAGCATATTATTTGCTCCAAATGCAATCAAAATGTAGGCATAACTTTTTGCTAAATTTATATTTAACTTTATTACAATTACACACCAATGGTGAGGTGAAGTCGATGTCCAAGACACTGCAACCTCATCCACCTGTTTAGGTTGGTGGCTTTAAAGATCTTTGCCCCACTGTCCATTGTGATGCACACCTGCTTCTCCTCTGGCGGATTCCAGGCTGCTAACGAGTCCCACAGCCCCTGGGATATTATCTCTGCAGTGTGGTCCTCTGGAAAGTGGGCGGTCTGCAAGCACCTGCTGCGCAGCTTCCAGTCGGCATCGATGTAGTACAGTGTCAATGACATATAGGGCTCCACTTGTTCTCGCGAAATGGTACACCTGTTTTGGCATGACATTTCCTGTACATGGCATTTTGTAATTCTTGTCCAGAGTGTAAACCATCTACTTGAATCTACTTTGTTGAATTTGGGGCCATGTCTTTTGGGATGTGGTACATTATGGCATCTTATTTCATTCCCTCAGTACGTGTTTTGCATAGGGAGTTGTGTTTGCAAAATATTCCATAATGGGTTGTTGCCTGGGCTTTGCTCTTGTTATGATGCTTGTTAGCCTCTGCCCAATTTGTTTTGTTTTCATGCTGTATTAATAACATGGCTGTGTTTCAAATGGTGGAATAAGTTGCTTGTGACCCGTGTTGTTGCTATAGTATTTTGTGTCATTTCAATAAGCCCAAACAACTGATCCTTTTGCGGTAATTATTTCTGGGACTGCATTTTCTTCGTCTCTGTTCATATCTCCCCCTAACGAACGAGGCTACTCACAACATCACTTGGGAGAATTGCCAACAACAGGTGTGGGAAGCATGGGATAGAACACGGCTCTGATTGGCTGCTGTAGTCTTGGTTCAAATGAAACGTCACAGATGGACGTGTTAAGCTCCAGGAGTGCAATGCTTTTTTTCTATGCCATTTTGAGGTAATGGCAGCAGATGAATGGCATGACAATGGGCCTCAGGATCTCAAATCCAATTGTATTAGTCACGTGCCGAGTACAACAGGTGTAGACCTTACAGTGAAATGCTTACGTACGAGCACCAAACCAACAATGCAGTTTCAAATTATTTTTTTTGTAAGAATAACAAGTAAAATAACAAGTAATTAAAGAGCTGCAGTAAAATAACAATAGTGAGACTATACACGGTGGTACCAGTACAGAGTCTGTGCGGGGGCACCGGTTAGTTGAGGTAGTATGTACATGTAGGTAGAGTTATTAAAGTGACTATGCATAGATGATATCAACCGAGAGTAGTAGCGGTGTGGGGGGTGCAATGCAAATAGTCTGGGTAGCCATTTGATTAGATGTTCAGGAGTCTTATGGTTGAGGGGTAGAAGCTGTTTAGAAACTTCTTTGACCTAGAATTGGCGTTCCGGTACCGCTTGCCGTGTGGTAGCAGAGAGAACAGGGTGGCTGGAGTCTGACAATTTTAAGGCCTTCCTCTGACACCGCCTGGTATAGAGGTCCTGGATGGCAGGAAGCTTGGCCCCAGTGATGTACTGGGCCGTTCGCACTACCCTCTGTAGTGCCTTGCGGTCAGAGGCCGAGCAGTTGCCATACCAGGCAGTGATATAACCTTCTTGCGGATCTGAGGACCCATGCCAAATCTTTTCAGTCTCTTGAGGGGGAATAGGTTTTGTCGTGCCCACTTCACGACTGTCTTGGTGTGCTTGGAACATGTTAGATTGTTGGACACTAAGGAACTTGAAGCTCTCAACCTGCTCCTTTACTGCCCCATTGATGAGAATGGGCGTGTGCTCGGTCCTCTTTTTCCTGTAGTCCACAATCATCTCCTTTAGTCTTCATCACGTTGAGGTTGTTGTCCTGGCACCACACGGCCAGGTCTCTGACCTCCCTATAGGCTGTCTTGTCGGTGATCAGACCTAACACTGTTGTGTCATCGGCAAACTTAAAGATGGCGTTGGTGTCGTGCTTGGCCGCGCAGTCATGAGTGAACAGGGAGTACAAGAGGGGTCTGAGCACACACCCCTGAGGGGCCCCTTGGGTTGAGGATCAGCATGGCAGATATGTTTTTACCTACCCTTACCACCTGGGGGTGGCCTGTCAGGAAGTCCAGGATCCACTTGCAGAGAGAGGTGTTTAGTCCCAGGGTCCTTAACTTATTGATGAGCTTTGAGGATACTATGGTGTTGAACGCTGAGCTGTAGTCAATTAATAGCATTCTCACATAGGTGTTCCTTTTGTCCAGGTGTGAAAGGGCAGTGTGGAGTAGATCTGTGGATCTGTTGGGGCGGTATCCAAATTGGAGCAGGTCTAGGGTTTCTGTGATAATGGTGATATGAGCCATGACCATCCTTTCAAAGCACTTCATGGCTACAGACGTGAGTGCTACGGGTCGGTAGTCATTTTGGCAGGTTACCTTAGTGTTCTTGGGCACAGGGACAATGGTGGTCTGCTTAAAACATGTTGGTATTACAGACTCAGACAGGGAGAAGTTGAAAATGTCAGTGAAGACTTGCCAGTTGGTCAGCGCATCCTCACAGTACACGTCCTTGTAATCCGTCTGGCCCTGCGGCCTTGTGAATGTTGACCTGTTTAAAGGTCTTACTCACATCGGCTGTGGAGAGTATGATCACAGTTTTCCGGAACAGCTGGTGCTCTCATGTGTTCCGGGATTCCTCAGATGGCATTGAGGAATACACCACATCAGTCATTGGCTTCATCAATAAGTGCATCAATGACGTCGTCCCCACAGTGACCGTACATACATACCAGAAGCCATGGATTACAGGCAACATCCGCACTGAGCTAAAGGCTTGAGCTGCCACTTTCAAGAGCGGGACTCTAATCCGGAAGCTTTTAAGAAATCAGTTTCTTGATATGCCACATCTGTCAGGTGGCTGGATCATCTCGGCAAAGGAGAAATGCTCACTAACAGGAATGTATACAACTTTGTACACAACATTTGAGAGAAATATGCTTTTTGTGCACATGTAACATTTCTGAGATTTTTTATTTTATTTCAGCTCATAAAACATGAGACCATACTACATGTTGCGTTTTATATTTTTGTTCAGTGTATGCACTCCAGACCATGTGTTTTGTTTGATTTATTCACAATACATCTCAAACTACAAACTGTCTTCAGCAATACTGTTGTATACACTGGTTATACCCAAACATTAGGAACATATTCCATACCCCGCTTCCTTTTGCCCTCAGAATGGACTCAATTTGTCTGGGCATTTACTCTACAAGTTGTAGAAGGTGTTCCACAGGGATACCAGTGCTTCCCACAGTTGTTTTACGTTAGCTGGATGTGCTTTTGGTGGTGGAACATTCTTGATCTACACGGGAAACTGTTGAGTGTAAAAAAAAAACATAAAAAAAAAACGGCAGTGTTGCAATGCTTTACACAAACCGGTGTGCCTAGCACCTACTACCAAACCCTGTTCAAAGGCACTTAAATGTTGTCATGCCCATTCACCCTCTGAATGGCACACATACACAATCAATGTCTCAACTGTCTTGGGATTAAAAATCCTTCTTTAACCTGTCTCCTCCCCTTAATCTACACCGATTTGAAGTGGATTTAACAAGGGACATCAATAAGGATCATAGCTTTCACCTGGATTCACCTGGTCAGGTGTTCATAATGTTTTCTATACTCGGGGTACACATTTCTTTTGATACTAGGGTCAAGGAGAAACAGAACTGAGATGAATCTTTGATTTTATGATGATTCAATTTTATGCACCTGGTTTCAGACCAGAGCACTTTTTAGGGTTCTTGAATGACCATCCGCGTACATAAAATACACGGCCTGACTGTCAACCTAGTAGGGTACAATTGGCCTCTCCCAGCATGCCCTCTGCTCCTCAACACCAGGGCCCTCGGCAGTTGATGACTTCCTCTGGGTGGCTGTGTTCGGAAGTTGGAATGCCAATTAAATGTCCCCTTTCTCTCTCTCTCACATGCACATCACACATGCACCCAAACTCACCCGCAGGGTAATTGCTTGTGTACACAGTCATATCTACCACTTAAAAAAATAATTATGGATGCAATTAGTGTTTGGCTCTTGTTGAGTGTTGTTGGTTCACTGTCAATCATTACTTGACAATACTAATCTCTTTATCATTTCATTGGCACAAACCCTCAAGAGACTCTGCTACATTGGGAGAACAATGAATGCTCTAATCAGAACAACTTAGAAGCCACAGAGTGCAGGGTAGACCAGCCCAGTCTACTTCAGAACACTGTGCTACGAGGCAGCCGAACTCACAGAGAAAAGAAGAGACCACAGTGTAGTTGTCAAGCTCCTTGAGCTTTTTCAAGCTGCAGGATTTACAGTTATGTGGTGGTGATTAGAGGTTGACCGATTCTGATTTTTCAACGCCGATACCGATTATTGGAGGACCAAAAAAATCCGCTACAGATTAATCGGCCTATTTATTTTATTTATTTATATTTTTAAAACTTGTAATTTTTTTTAATTTTAATTTATTTATTTGATTATTTTTGAATTATTTTTATTGTAATAATGACAATTACAGCAATACTGAATGAACACTTATTTTAACTTAATATAATACATCAATAAAATCAATTTAGCGTCAAATAAATAATGAAACATGTTCAATTTGGTTTAAATAATGCAAAAACAAAGTGTTGGAGAAGAAAGTAAAAGTGCAATATGTGCCATGTAAGAAAGCTAATGTTTAAGTTCCTTGCTCAGAACATGAGAACATATGAAAGCTGGAGGTTCCTTTTAACATGAGTCTTCAATATTCCCAGGTAAGAAGTTGTAGTTATTATAGGACTATTTCTCTCTATACGATTTGTATTTCATATACTTTTGACTACCTCTTTGAAAGTGATGCAGAAAGTTACAATTGGTGGAATCATGCCATATTTAGACTAGATAGTGTTCGAAAAGGTTGGAATGTGAAGCAATGAAATGGGGCATCAGTCTACTCGGTGACACCCACAGAACACATGTGAAGTGTTTAGGCAAATATTAGCGTTGTAGCTCTTATTGTGGGACTGTGACTGTGAATTTTTATTTATTTTTTATTTCACCTTTATTTAACCAGGTAGGCCAGTTGAGAACAAGTTCTCATTTGCAACTGCAACCTGGCCAAGATGAAGCAAATCAGTGCGACAAAAACATCAGCGTTACACATGGGATAAACAAACGTACAGTCAATAACACAATAGAAAAATCTGTTTACATTGTGTGCAAATGAAGTAAGGAGGTAAGGCATTAAATAGTCCATAGTGGCGAAATAATTACAGTTTAGCAATTAACACTGGAGTGATAGATGTGCAGATGATGATGTGCATGTAGAGATACTGGTGTGCAAAAGAGCAGAAAAACAAATCTGGGGATGAGGTAGGTAGTTGGTTGGATGGGCTGTGTACTGTACAGTTGCAGCGATCAGTAAGCAGCTCTGATAGCTGATGCTTAAAGTTAGTGAGATATAAGTCTCCAACGTCAGTGATTTAAAAAAAAAATGTTGTAGTTCATTCCAGTCATTGGCAGCAGAGAACTGGAAGGACAGGCGGCCAAAGTAGGTGTTGGCTTTGGGGATGACCAGTGAAATATACCTGCTGGAGTGCGTGCTACAGGTGGGTGTTTCTATGGTGACCAGTGAGCTGAGATAAGGCGGAGCTTTACCTGGCAAAGACTTAGATGACCTGGAGCCAGTGGGTTTGGCGACGAATATGAAGCGAGGACCAGCCAACGAGAGCATACCGGTTGCAGTGGTGGGTAGTATATAGGGCTTTGGTGACAAAACGGATGGCACTGTGATAGACTGCATCCAATTTGCTCAGTAGAGTGTTGGAGGCTATTTTTTAAATGAGCTCGCCGAAGTCATTGATCGGTAGGATAGTCAGTTTTACGAGGGTATGTTTTGTCAGCATGAGTGAAGGAGGCTTTGTTGTGAAATATTTAATTTTGGATTGGAGATGCTTAATGAGTCTGGAAGGAGAGTTTCCAGTCTAGCCAGACACCTAGGTATTTATAGTTGTCCACATATTCTAAGTCAGAACCGTCCAGAGTAGTGGATGCTAGTCGGGCGGGCGGGTGCGGGCATCGATCGGTTGAAGAGCATGCTTTTCGTTTTACTAGCATTTAAGAGCAGTTGGAGGCCACGGAAGGAGTGTTGTATGGAAAATAACATCCCTAGTTAGCCTATTGTGTGTATTGAAATTCATATTGCACTGTACAGCTTTACCTAACACCCTCACTACACTGCTCGCGTTGTGTGCTTTGCAAAGTAAATTTAGAAATCTATATTATTCAATTATTGTACCCACACTGCTCGCTCGCGTCAACGTTGCCAAGCGCTAAAATAGAAGTAATTTCTATTTGTGACGCAGATTGCACTGCAAGTCCTGCCTCTCCCATCTCCTCAGCAGATACCCACATGCCATCTCCTCATTGGTTATACCCACGTGGGGGATTGAAAGATGAACTGTGTTTTGGTCGTCGTGGTAATACTGAAAGTTTAGATGCCAATCACCATATACAGTGGGGAGAACCAGTATTTGATACACTGTTGATTTTGCAGGTTTTCCTACTTACAAAGCATGTAGAGGTCTGTAATTTGTATCATAGGTACACTTCAACTGTGAGAGACGGAATCTAAAACAAATCCAGAAAATCACATTGTATGATTTTTAAGTAATTCATTTGCATTTTATTGGTCAAGAATTTGCAAATTCATAAAAAAATCCTACAATGTGATTTTCTGGGGTTTTTTTTCTTCTCATTTTGTCTGTCATAGTTGATGTGTACCTATGATGATACATTTACAGGCCTCATCTTTTTAAGTGGGAGAACTTGCACAATTGGTGGCTGACTAAATATTTTTTTGCCCCACTGTACCTTAAAAGTAAAGAGCCTCAGGATCTCGTCACGAGATGGATAAAATGCAATTGTGTTCGTTGTCTGTAGCTTATGCCTGCACATACCATAACCCCACCACCACCATGGGGCACTCTGTTCACAACGTTGATATTAGCAAACCACTCACCCACACAAAGCCATACACGTGGTCTACAGTTGTGAGGCCGGGTTGGATGTGCTGGCAAATTCTCTAAATTTATGTTGGGAGGTGGCTTGTGGTAGAGTGCTGAACATTAAATTCTCTGGCAACAGCTCTGGTGGGCATTCTTGCAGTCAGCATGCCAATTGCACGCTCCCACAACTTGGGACATCTGTGGCATTGTGTTGTGTGACAAACTTGCACATTTTAGTGGCTTTTTATTTTCCCTAACACAAGGGGCACCTGTGTAATGATTGTGCTGTTTAATCAGCTTCTTGATATGCCACACCTGGATTATCTTGGCAAAGGAGAAATGCTCACGAACAGGGATGTAAACAAATTTCTCCTCAATTTTAGAAGTAAGCTTTTTGTGCGTATGGAGAATTGCTGGGATCTTTAATTTCAGCTCATGACACATGGGACCAACACTTTACATGTTGCGTTCATATTTTTAATCCGTGTATATTAGAGCAATATCTAAAACAACACACTGCATATATGATGCGATTCAGCTGGACGCAAGTGGTAGAAATGCAAAACGTTTCCATTTTATTTTTCAGGTAAACGTTGCTCTCAAGATATTTGGGACTACAAAAAAATAAATTGATCCAGAATGAATTATGATTTCAGTGAAGTTCTATATACTGAGTCCATTTAGGAAGTAAAACACAGTAAATGAGTTATTTTGAGTAGTTGGAACTGACTCGGAATCACAGCTCCTTAAAGCACGCACCGTGGGGGCCAATGACAGGCTACGTAATATGGCTTAACCACAAGGTATCTCGTTGATGAGTATCATTAGGTGTGTAGTGATTGGTGTGTGATTCAGCAGTCGCTATTTCTGCAGTGTCTTTCTCCAGTGTTTTTAATTACTGTGTGGTTACGACATGCTATTATAGAGCAGCAGTACTGAGTTGGTGACTCACTCTCTGACCGGGCACAGCTATTATGCAGGCATAAACCACAAGCAAAATATCGAAGGAAAATAATATATACATTACATTACATACATACTGACAGATGCATGAAATGCTTTGTACACCCATGGTTTTGCTGCCCATATAAAGGCTACACGTGTTCCTGTAAAAATGCTAATGCAAAAACAAGTACAACAGAACAAGCGTAAGCTTATAAACTCAGTACACTTGCAGCTGTCTGTTCTTTGATGCCTATGTGTTAGTGATAAGCACATTTGGGGTTTCAGGTATAATCAAATATAGAGGGTTTAGACTTCAGAAATGAAAAGGACATGCCAGAGATTCCCAAAGATGAAATGGTACCCACACAGGTACCTCTGGCAATGCAGTCCTTGCCAATCACAGACATGCCTGTTGTTACCACAGCCTCCTTTTTTTTTGTCACTCTCTCTTTACCTATTTCTGATTCAGAGGGGTTGGGTTAAATGCCTAAAACACAATTCTGTTGAATGCATTCAGTTGTGCATCTGACTACGTATCCAATTTCCCTTTCCCTCTCTATTCCTCTAACGGACTCCCTCTGTCTTCCCTGTACCTGTGTGGATGCTCTTGGCTTTGACTGGGCTGTTAGGGCAAAACAGAAACCTGCCTGCATGTCTTGGCAAGTTCTCTGTGTCGCAGCAGGCACGGTTGTGTAATCAGTTTAGTCTCTGTGCAGCGAATGGCCTGGCTGTTGAATGGAGAGAGATGTTCGTAAAGTCAGCTTTGCGTCTGACTCTGAAATTGTAAGTCAGGCAGCGCCTCACTGACTGAAATACCCACTTGCTGCCGTAATGTTTCTCCGCTGTGTTTCTACCACAGGGACAACAGTGTCTTGTGATCCTGTTGCAATATTGTGAACCTTGTGTCAGTGATCCATTGCAAATGGCGTGTGTTTCTTCCTGAGGGCTTTTTGTACCTTTTCTGTTTCTTCCTCTCTCATAGCAATTAGGTTGATAATGGTCGCACTTCTGGGCGAAACTACTTGATGTATAACTTGCTTATGACATGGCTCAAGTGATTTTTTTTTTCTGGGGAGGAAGACTTAACTGAAAATTTAATGTGTAAAAATACAAACAGTGTCACTGCAATAAGTTCACCATTTGTAGTGAAATCTGTTTTGGTGGTCTGCAAGGTCGCTGTCCTTTACAGGTCCTGTGAACTGCACTTGAGTGTTGTTTAGATCTAAGGCTTGTGACTCTTGTTCAAAATCTTGTGCGTGGGTGGGCTCACACTGACACAACCTCATGTTTTGTTTATTATTTTTTTAAATGTAACCTTTATTTAACTAGGCAAGTCAGTTAAGAACAAACTATTATTTACAATGACGGCCTGCCCCGGCCAAACCCAGACGACGCTGGGCCAATTGTGCGCAGCCCTATGGGACTCACAATCAAATCAAACTGTATTCATCACATGCGCCGAATACAAGTGTAGACTTTACCATGAAATGTTTACTTACAAGCCCTTAACCAACAATTCGGTGTATATATACACTGCTCAAAAAAATAAAGGGAACACTAAAATAACACATCCTAGATCTGAATGAATGAAATATTCTTATTAAATACTTTTTTCTTTACATAGTTGAATGTGCTGACAACAAAATCATACAAAAATTATCAATGGAAATCAAATTTATCAACCCCCATGGAGGTCTGGATTTGGAGTCTCACTCAAAATTTAAAGTGGAAAACCACACTACAGGCTGATCCAACTTTGATGTAATGTCCTTAAAACAAGTCAAAATGAGGCTCAGTAGTGTGTGTGTGTGTGTGTGGCCTCCACGTGCCTGTATGACCTCCCTACAACGCCTGGGCATGCTCCTGATGAGGTGGCGGATGGTCTCCTGAGGGATCTCCTCCCAGACCTGGACTAATGTCCCAGATGTGCTCAATTGGATTCAGGTCTGGGGAATGGGCGGGCCAGTCCATAGCATCAATGCCTTCCTCTTGCAGGAACTGCTGACACACTCCAGCCACATGAGGTCTAGCATTGTCTTGCGGAGGTAGCGGTCCTGCTGCTGGGTTGTTGCCCTCCTACGGCCTCCAAGTCTCCTGATGTACTGGCCTGTCTCCTGGTAGCACCTCCACACTCTGGACACTACGCTGACAGACACAGCAAACCTTCTTGCCACAGCTCGCATTGATGTGCCATCCTGGATGAACTGCACTACCTGAGCCACTTGTGTGGGTTGTAGACTCCGTCTCATGCTACCACTAGAGTGAAAGCACCGCCAGCATTCAAAAGTGACCAAAACATCAGCCAGGAAGCATAGGAACTGAGAAGTGGTCTGTGGTCACCTCCTGCAGAACCACTCCTTTATTGGGGTGTCTTGCTAATTGCCTATAATTTCCACCTGTTGTCTATTCCATTTGCACAACAGCATGTGACATTTATTGTCAATCAGTGTTGCTTTCTAAGTGGACAGTTTGATTTCACAGAAGTGTGATTGGCTTGGAGTTACATAAAGTGTTCCCTTTATTTTTTTGAGCAGTGTAGTTCAGAAAATATTTACTAAATAAACTAATTTAAAAAGTAACACAATAATAATCGCAGGAGGTACCGGTACCGAGCCAGTCTGCAGGGGTACAGGTAATTTGGCCTAGAGGTCGACCATTTATGATTTTTTTTCAACTCCGATACCGATTTATTGGAGGACCAAAAAAGCCGATACCGATTAATCGGACCATTTTGTGTGTGTGTGTGTGTGTGTGTGTGTGTGTTAATGACAATTACAACAATACTGAATTAACACTTATTTTAACTTAATATAATGTATCAATAAAATCAATTTAGCCTCAAATAAATAATGAAACATGTTCAATTTGGTTTTAAATAATGCAAAAACAAAGTGTTGGAGAAGAAAGTAAAAGTGCAATATGTGCCATGTAAGAAAGCTAACGTTTAAGTTCCTTGCTTAGAACATGAGAACAAGCTGGAGGTTCCTTTTAACGAGTCTTCAATATTCCCAGGTAAGAAGTTTTAGGTTATAGTTAGTTATTATAGGACTATTTCCCTCTATACCATTTGTATTTCATTAACCTTTGACTATTGGATGTTCTTATAGGCACTTTAGTATTGCCAGTGTAAGAGTATAACTTCCGTCCCTCTCCTCGCTCCTCACTGGGCTCGAACCAGGAACACAATGACAACAGCCACCCTCGAAGCAGCGTTACCCATGCAGAGCAAGGGGAACAACCACTCCAAGTCTCAGAGCGAGTGACGTTTGAAACTCTATTAGCGCGCACCCCGCTAACTAGCTAGCCATTTCACATCGGTTACACCAGCCTCATCTCGGGAGTTGATAGGCTTGAAGTCATAAACAGCGCAATGCTTGACGCACAACGAATAGCTGCTGGCAAAATGCACAAAAGTGCTGTTTGAATGAATGCTTACTAGCCTGCTGCTGCCTACCACCGCTCAGTCAGATACTTGTATGCTTGTATGCTCAGTCAGATTATATGCAATGCAGGACACGCTAGATAAATTAGTAATATCATCAACCATGTGTAGTTAACTAGTGATTATGATTGATTGTTTTTTATAAGATAAATTTAATGCTAGCTAGCAACTTACCTTGGCTTACTGCATTCGCGTAACAGGCAGTCTCCTCGTGGAGTGCAACGAGAGGCAGATGGTTATAGCATTGGACTAGTTAACTGTAAGGTTGCAAGATTGGGTCCCCCGAGCTGACAAGGTGAAAAGGTGTAGTTCTGCCCCTGAACGAGGCAGTTAACCCACCGTTCCTAGGCCGTAATTGAAAATAAGAATGTGTTCTTAACTGACTTGCCTAGTGGTGTAAAGAGGTGTAAAAAAATAAATATTGGCCAAATCGGTGTCCAAAAATGGAATGGGTGAAGTGACCGCATAGATGATTAACAGCAGCAGTGTACAAAACAAATGGCCATTTGATTAATTGTTCAGCAGTCTTATGTCTTGGGGGTAGAAAGTGTTAAGGAGCCTTTTGGTACTAGACTTGACGTTTCGGTACCGCTTGCTGTCCAGTGGCCATTTGATTAATTGTTCAGCAGTCTTATGTCTTGGGGGTAGAAAGTGTTAAGGAGCCTTTTGGTACTAGACTTGACGTTTCGGTACCGCTTGCCGTGCAGTAGCAGAGAGAACAGTCACTTGGGTGACTGGAGTCGCTTGACGATTTTATGGGCTTTCCTCTGACACCGCCTAGTATATAGGTCCTAGATGGCAGGAAGCTTGGCCCCACTTGACGTTTCGGTACCGCTTGCCGTGCAGTAGCAGAGAGAACAGTCACTTGGGTGACTGGAGTCGCTTGACGATTTTATGGGCTTTCCTCTGACACCGCCTAGTATATAGGTCCTGGATGGCAGGAAGCTTGGCCCCATCACATCACTATATACTAGGCGGTGTCAGAGGAAAGCCCATAAAACCGTACGCACTACCCTCTCACGGCCGGATGTGACACAGCCTGGATTCGAACCAGGGACTCCTCTTGCACTGAGATGCGATGCCTTAGACCGCTGCGCCATTCGAGAGCCCAATGTGACACACTGAATGACTCGGGACAAGAAATCACTGCTGTCATGTGGTAAAGACACTGGGGAAACATTGAGCATGTACTTGGAAGCCAGAAGAAAGACGGACGTCATCGCTACAATGTGCCTAGACCACAGAGCTACAAAACCATAACACACATGGATATGGTTACTATCTGTACTGAATGTATACAATGGAGGACTATCCCAGTGCTTGGTTATCAGCTGTAGTAACCCTGTTGTTCTCTGGCAGTACAGACAGCACTGTGGACAAGGCCCTCTGCAGGAGACGAGACTCCCCGTCAGATGTTTATCAGATTTTGCTCAATGGCTGTTGATGTCCTGGTTCAAAACAGGAAGTTAACATTTCTGTTAGACGTTATCTTTTCAGAGCTCCTGTCATGGCCGTAAGACCCAAATTAAATCAACCTATTTATGGAGTAGTTAAGGAAGTTCGGAAATTAGACTAGTTCATTTCTCGCTCACATTTGCTTGTAGAGATCTTATGTCATGGTAATTTGAGCCTCACTTCAACATGTTCACTAAATGTTTAAAGTATGAAGGCATATAGAAGTCTGTAATATGACCACCCATAAGGCTATCCAGGGTTTGACCAGATCATTGATTTAGTTAATTAATTCCCTAAAACATGAACAGCTATGTCTTTCTTTTTTACAGTTTTTTTCCCCCATTTCTTTTTTTTTAAAAAACCTTTTATTTAATTAGGCAAGTCAGTTAAGAACCAATTCTTATTTACAATGACGGCCTACTGCGGCCAAACCCGGACAACACTGGGCCAATTGAGCACCGCCCTATGGGACTCCCAATTATGCTCTGATGTATTGTGTTTTCCTTAACCTCTATCCCAATTATTGCGCTACACACACTGTTTTGGAGTAATAAGGTCAGTATTTCAGGTCACTTGTCGGGGTCAAAAAATTAAGGGATATTATGCTGCGTTCATAACCCAGTGGGAAAGTGGTAATTACTAGTTGTGAAGTCGTAAATACCAGTTGGATGCATTCACGTGCTTTGAACTCACTGACTGGCAAATGGCCAAGAAGCTGCGTCAACAATAAACTAAAAGTACAGCTATCATGTTTGTAAACAAATTATAGTGTACAAAAACCATAATTGCTTTTTATAAATGTTTTGTTGCATTAAATTCCCGAAAATGCTGTTATCAAGGTAATTTCCTTAGTAGGTGATGCCAGAGGGCTGTGTGTGAAAGAAGTCGGAGCTCAGGGATGATAAAGTTTCCCAGGGGAAATTACTAGTTGGAGGGGTGTTCAATTGAATTTTTCTCAGTCATATGTGGTAAATACCATCTTCCCACTTGGTTATGAACTCCGCATTAGGCTACAGCATTCTGCATTGTTGTTGGAACTTCACTGTCATCACAGTCATAAGGCAAATTTCCTCCAACTCTGCTGCCATGTTTTAGCTATATAATTTTAGATTCAAAATGTTGCTGCTGAAAGTGTGAATTTACTGGTGCAGAAATGCCATCACCCTCCACCAGAACCTTCTGGCCTAAACCTTTACTAAAGTAATGCGTAGTGATGTACAGGCTTATTTGCATGGATCAAAGCCTAAGGCATGACAACCCTATATGATCAAATATTGTAACAAAGTGTTTAGTTAGTAACAGTATACATGTCTCTGTCCTGGGATTTGCAGATAGGCAGTGATTTAAAAAAAAAAAATAAAAAAATCAATTTTGAAATTTCCAACATGTCAACATTTAAAATAGTAAAGAGTTGAAGAAGAGAACGTAAATGGGTATGAAATGAGAGAATGCTGTGTTGATGTACTTAGTAATTGGCCAATGAGTTTCTCTTGGTTCTGTGTCTCCAAGCTGCACGTAGAGTAGCAGGACTGTAGTGCTACAGCATCTAGTGACACATAAGCCTCTTAGTGGCCAGCTGGGGATTAAACAGGAAGTCTTGGGTTCAGGGGGGTCCAGGTCCCTTGCTGTGCTGCTCTACCACGGTCACTAGATGATGGAACTAACCACAGGGTTAAACTTTACATTCTACAGTCCCACTGGTCCCGTACAGTTCAATCCCCCTTTCATGGACATTTCTGTCGATATGTGAGGCCAGTAATTTCAGCTATCAGCCTAATTTAGAAGTGATGAAGACCTGTGGCGAGTGCCGTCAGATGTTAAAGCAACTAACAGGACCTGGAATTTAGTTGAGTGAGCTTATACAAATAAGACACTTATGTCTTTGGATTTGGGTGGATTTTGTTGTTGGGCCATGAAATGCTTACACAGTGATCCCAACTTAGCTCAGCAGTAACAGTGGGGAAGATGCCCTAATATGGAGTGATTTTAGTGGCAACATTAATTTATATTTGAATTCCATTTTGAATTTGGATTGAATTTGGATTTTCTAATGCAAAAATGGAATAATTGAATTCATAAATAGAACTTGTATTCATGATTTGAAACAGAATTGAATTGCATTCAGTTTGAAAATGTAATTCCAATTTAAGTGAAAAATTTGAAATTCAATATTTATATATTCAGTTTCCATATGACGGATATTTCATTCATTGTCTAGTCTATCAAAGTTTCATATATTCAACTTCTCAGATGCATTCAGATTTTGTTTTCAAATTCAGTTCTCTAAATTCAGATTCAAAACCAGAGACGACATCCTGGTACTTTGCCAGCCAGGAAAGGTAGAAGCGAACAGAATCAAACGCTCTCTGTGGTAAATGGAAGCCTCTAGTGGTTTCTGAACCTAATGTGGCATGTTGAATTGATCCTTCCTATGAATTTAGCTCTAGCGTTTGAACCGGTTTTGCCTATAAGCTACTATGACCCCATTCCTGAAAGCTAAGACTCTCTGGAACATGGATGTGCCTTCTGTTCCCCTCTGATTACAGGCCACGCATGACACGTTAGCAGAGTGTCACAAATTGCAAATTGGCCCCCATAAGAATATAGTTGAATAACCCCATCATAGCCCTTCTAAGGATAGCCTTTCCACTTCCTATTTAATCTTGCTCTTGTGACTGACTGGGTTCGATCCAGGTCTCCTGCAAGTCACAATACTGTGTTAGCCCACTTAGCTAAGGCCTACAATTGTGATTTGATTATAGGATAAGTTCATGTAAAGGACAACATGCTACTTGCTTAAAGGAAAACTCCACTCAAACTATCTTTTTGTTACTTTTTTTATATTAGTCCACTGTTGAAACCGTTCCAAAATGTTTTGCATGTCATCAATCAAGTTATCAAGATCTGATTTTCAAAAGGCAAAATGTCACATGCATTTTGCATCGTCATGATGATGTGGCAAGTGACACAGTCACAAACGAGTCCTGTGAAGCTGAGTTTAAATGTCTTTGGCTAAGGTGTATGTAAACTTCAGACTTCAACTGTATGTATACACCTCGGAAGTTTACATACACCTTAGCCAAATACATTTGAACAAAGTGTTTCACAATTCCTGATATTTAATTCCCTGTTTTAGGTCAGTTAGGATCACCACTTTATTTTAAGAATGTGAAATGTCAGAATAATAGTTGAGAAAATGATTTATTTCAGCTTTTCTTTCATCACATTCCCAGTGGGAATGTCTCCCTCAATCTGTGCAATGGCTACTGCTATAGGTTTCAGGCTACTTACTACTCTCTTCCAAAATACATCATCCAGGAGGATCCTCTTAATGGGGCTGTCCATATCGGCAGACTATGATATGGCCATTTCTTGGAGAGACTCCTTCCCCTCCAGGAGACTGTCAAAGATGACGACAACACCACCCCAACAGGTGTTGCTGGGCAGCTTCAATGTGGTGCTCTTATTCTTCTCTTTGCTTGGTGAGGTAGATTGCTGCTGTAACTTGATGACCCTTCACATACCTAACCATTTCCTTGGCTCTCTTGTAGAGTGTATCTATTGTTTTCAGTGCCAGGATGTCCTTGAGGAGCAGATTCAATGCATGAGCAGCACAGCCAATGGGTGTAATGTGGGGGTAGGACTCCTCCACTGTAGACCAAGCAACCTTCATGTTCGCAGCATTGTCTGTTACCGGTGCAAATACCTTCTGTGGTCCAAGGTCATAAATGACTGCCTTCAGCTCATTTGCAATGTAGAGACCGGTGTGGCTGTTGTCCCTTGTGTCTGTGCTCTTGTAGAATACTGGTTGAGGGGTGGAGATGTAGTTAATTATTCCTTGCCCACAAACATTCGACCACCATCAGAGGATTGCAATGTTCTGCTTTCTCTGATTTGCTTGACCTTCACTTGAACTCTGCATCCAGCAAATGAGTAGATAAAGCATGTCTGGTTGAAGGGTTGTATGCTGGGTAAAGAACATTCAGAAATCTCTTCCAATACACATTGCCTGTGAGCATCAGAGGTGAACCATTTGCATACACAGCTCGAGCAAGACATTCATCAGCATTTGTCGGACTACATTCCTCCACTGAGTAAAAAAATAAACTTCTGATTCCAGGAGGACGATGAGCTGTTGCTATCAATAAGATGTCGGAGTCATCATTTTCACCTTGAATAGAAGTAGAGGGACTTTTGTTGCTTGTTGGCACAGTATTTGCAAATGTACACAGCTTTTCCTTCTACTTGAGCTGCAGTGTAATGTCTCCACACATCAGATAGTGCCCGTGGCATTTTACTGTAAAGATTAGGAAAACATTTAGTAAAAATAAATACATACAAATCCATTTACAGATAAATAGTTAAGCAGTTAGATTAAACAATTCCTTTGTAAGATAGATGTTTAAACATGTATGGAAACAGGTGAATTAACACTCCAGTTAGCAGGCTCAAGCAAGCTAAAACTCATCTGATAGCAAAACCTAACTAGCAAAAATAGTTAACAAGTTAGAAATTATTTAAACTCACTTTGCTGTAGGCTACAATTTACTAGTTAACAAACATTTTTTTGTTATAAAATATATTCACCCCACCTGGTATTGTAATCAAATTTTACCAGAAAGCATGTTAGTCCTTGGCTCAGACAGTTTAGTAGTGTGGGCTCAATAGCATCTCATTAGTGTGCAAGATCTTGAGAATCAACTGTACTGCACATGTGATGGAAGAATGCACTGTGCATGCAGAGGGTTGCAATTCCATTGAATTGAGAATAGTTTAACCAAAATATGCCACAAGACCTAGAATTGCCTCATGTGTTCCCCACAAAAAAAAGGTTCACTGTTAGCTTATAACTTTAAAAAAATGAATTTAAACAAATTTACCGAAATTAACTTCCCATGGAAAATTTCCGGAAATGTCTCAGTTTGACCCTTTGCAACCCTAAGTTAATTTTTCCTTTAACGCAGTCCAGGTCAAGACCTCTAGTGGGGTCGCCGAATCGGTGCAAATGCTACAGCCAAATTCATGGGAAGAAAGGAAATTCATTATGCCACGTTGTCTTCAGAAATCTCCAGAAGCTTTGGATTACCGAAGAACATCTCTTTCTACTCTATCTCTCATACTACCCCTATACATACAGTGCCTTGCGAAAGTATTCGGCCCCCTTGAACTTTGCGACCTTTTGCCACATTTCAGGCTTCAAACATAAATATATAAAACTGTATTTTTTTGTGAAGAATCAACAACAAGTGGGACACAATCATGAAGTGGAACGACATTTATTGGATATTTCAAACTTTTTTAACAAATCAAAAACTGAAAAATTGGGCGTGCAAAATTATTCAGCCCCCTTAAGTTAATACTTTGTAGCGCCACCTTTTGCTGCGATTACAGCTGTAAGTCGCTTGGGGTATGTCTCTCTCAGTTTTGCACATCGAGAGACTGACATTTCTTCCCATTCCTCCTTGCAAAACAGCTCGAGCTCAGTTAGGTTGGATGGAGAGCATTTGTGAACAGCAGTTTTCAGTTCTTTCCACAGATTCTCGATTGGATTCAGATCTGGACTTTGACTTGGCCATTCTAACACCTGGATATGTTTATTTTTGAACCATTCCATTGTAGATTTTGCTTTATGTTTTAGATCATTGTCTTGTTGGAAGAAAAATCTCCGTCCCAGTCTCAGGTCTTTTGCAGACTCCATCAGGTTTTCTTCCAGAATGGTCCTGTATTTGGCTCCATCCATCTTCCCATCAATTTTAACCATCTTCCCTGTCCCTGCTGAAGAAAAGCAGGCCCAAACCATGATGCTGCCACCACCATGTTTGACAGTGGGGATGGTGTGTTCAGGGTGATGAGCTGTGTTGCTTTTACGCCAAACATAACGTTTTGCATTGTTGCCAAAAAGTTCAATTTTGGTTTCATCTGACCAGAGCAACTTCTTCCACATGTTTGGTGGGTCTCCCAGGTGGCTTGTTGCAAACTTTAAACAACACTTTTTATGGATATCTTTAAGAAATGGCTTTCTTCTTGCCACTCTTCCATAAAGGCCAGATTTGTGCAATATACGACTGATTGTTGTCCTATGGACAGAGTCTCCCACCTCAGCTGTAGATCTCTGCAGTTCATCCAGAGTGATCATGGGCCTCTTGGCTGCATCTCTGATCAGTCTTCTCCTTGTATGAGCTGAAAGTTTAGAGGGACGGCCAGGTCTTGGTAGATTTGCAGTGGTCTGATACTCCTTCCATTTCAATATTATCGCTTGCACAGTGCTCCTTGGGATGTTTAAAGCTTGGGAAATATTTTTGTATCCAAATCCGGCTTTAAACTTCCTCACAACAGTATCTCGGACCTGCCTGGTGTGTTCCTTGTTCTTCATGATGCTCTCTGCGCTTTTAACGGACCTCTGAGACTATCACAGTGCAGGTGCATTTATACGGAGACTTGATTACACACAGGTGGATTGTATTTATCATCATTAGTCATTTAGGTCAACATTGGATCATTCAGAGATCCTCACTGAACTTCTGGAGAGAGTTTGCTGCACTGAAAGTAAAGGGGCTGAATAATTTTGCACGCCCAATTTTTCAGTTTTTGATTTGTTAAAAAAGTTTGAAATATCCAATAAATGTCGTTCCACTTCATGATTGTGTTCCACTTGTTGTTAATTCTTCACAAAAAAATACAGTTTTATATCTTTATGTTTGAAGCCTGAAATGTGGCAAAAGGTCGCAAAGTTCAAGGGGGCCGAATACTTTCGCAAGGCACTGTATACACATTAAAATACAAAAACACAGTCATGGGAAGCACAAATAAAACGTCACATCACCCAGAAAAATGTACATCCCTCCACAAATAAGTCCCCAATCATGACTTTAAATTGCCCAGATGGTACCAGACCATCCAGATTAAATATAATTCAATATCCTAATACAAATTCAAAGTTATGGAATTCAAATACAATTTCTGTTAGCACTGCAATCACTCCATAAGCTCTGCACATGAAATGATTACAATTGCAAAGCACGGTAACCCTTTGCCACTCAGTAACTTTTAAAAGGGTCTAAATTAGAGCAGTATTTGTTGGCCCCACTCTCCTGCTCAGTCTTGGTGCAGGCATCGGGGAAACAAGGGCCTGTTGGCAGATCGTTAATCAGTGACTTTAATGGCCTCATTAAGAGAGGAGATCAGTTGAATGGCTGGATCCTAAATCTCAAAGCGAGAGATACTGTATCTTCAACAAAATATTACATTTGTTTGTGTATTTAGCTACATACCATAAATGCATAGGATGACTTGTGTTCAAGCCACGGTTGGAGAAATGGAATTTGCAACTCCTCAGCCAGCAGCCCTACAATAGCTGGTGTGTATATATATAAATGGATGAACCCATCAATGATGTCACACCATTCATTTCTATGTGAAGACTCAATGGCACATTTGAGTCAAGGAAGTAGATTTTTAGCAACTAAGATGACGTCATGGTGGAGATTGTCAAGATATAACATGCACAGTTTGAGCTAGTCCAGGAAGTGACATTGCAGGCTAGCTCAGTGCTGCTCCCTCTCATTGACGGTCTTAAGTTGAAGCCCAAACGGGGTAATGCAGGCTGCCGGTAGCAGGCTGCCGGTAGCAACTACAGTGCATTCAGAAAGTATTCAGAACCCTTAACTATTTCCACATTTTGTTATCACATTTACTTAACTACTCAGTACTTTGTTGAAGCACCTTTGGCAGCGATTACATCCTTGAGTCTTCTTGGGTATGATGCTTCATACTTGGCACACCTGTATTTGGGGAGTTTCTCCCATTCTTCTCTGCAGATCCTCTCAAGCTCTGTCAGGTTGGATGGGGAGCGTCGCTGCACAGCTATTTTCAAATCTCTCCAGAGACGTTCAACCGGGGTTCAAGTCCGGGCTCTGGCTGGGCCACTCAAAGACATTCAGAGACTTGTCCTGAAGCCACTCCTACATTGTCTTGGCTGTGTGTGTAGGGTCGTAGTACTGTCAGAAGGTGAACCTTCACATCAGACTGAGAACCTACTCCAGAGCTCAGAGGACTTCATCAAGGATCTCTCTGTACTTTGCACCATTCATCTGTCACTCGATCCTGACTAGTCTCCCAGACCCTGCTGCTGAAAACATTCACACAGCATGATGCTGCCACCACCATGCTTCACCGTAGGGATGGTGCCAGGTTTCCTGCAGATGTGAAGCTTGGCATTTAGGCCAAAGAGTTCATCATCTTTGTTTCATCAGACCAAAGAATCTTCATGTGCCTTTTGTCAAACTCCAAGCTGGCTGTCATGTGCCTTTTACGGAGGAGGGGCCCACGTCTGGACACTCTACCATAAAGGTCTGATTGGTGGAGTGCTGCAGAGATGGTTCTCTTTCTGGAAGGTTCTGCCATCTCCACAGAGGAACTCTGGAGCTCTTTCAGATGGACCATCATATTCTTGGTCACCTCCCTGACACAAGGCCCTTCTCCCCCGATTGCACAGGCGGCCAGCGGCCACTGTCAACTGTGAGACCTTAATGATTAATGGAAACAGGATGAACTGGAGCTCAATTTCGAGTCTCATAGCAACGCCTCTGAATACTATAAACAAGGTATTTCTGTTTTTTATTTTTAATACATTTGCAAACATTTTATTAACCTGTTTTTGCTTTGTCATTATAGGGTAGTGTGTGTAGATGAGGACTTGTTTTATTTAATCTATTTTAGAATATGGCTGTGACGTAACAAAATGTGGAAAAATGGAAGGGGTCTGAATTCATTGTCCGGCTGCACTGAAATATAAAATATCCTTAACTTCTGTGTGTGTGTGTGTGTGTGTGTGTGTGTGTGTGTGTGTGTGTGTGTGTGATTTAAAAAAAAAATATATCTATATATAAATTGGTTCAAGAGCATACATCTGGTGTAATATAAGCAAGTGTTGGTACCATGATTGTCTTAGAAAAAAACTAATATTTACACAAAGATTGTACATGAAGATTGCCGTTTTCCCATTGACTATAATGGAGACCCTTCTTTGTGAAAACAGCAGCCTGCAGTACCCCGGTCGGCCTTGAACTTCATGGTTCAATGAGAGGGGGAAGTCATTCTCCACTGAGCCCTACATACTTGCTAGCTTACTGCTGAAGAAAAGCTGGGTTGGGCCTGGTCAGGGTATGGTCATCTTGGATGACTATTGCACTTTCAGTGTTTACCTCAGTTGACTCTGGGTAAGTAGAAAAAGCACTTCATTGCCAAAATCTTGCGCTGTCCCTTTAAGATCAGAGTGACAAGTGATGCAAATGAGAGCCACGAGTGCACAGCCACTGCTTGCTCCTCATCTCTCTACAGTGCAGTGGCACGCATCGTTTCTATTTGGTGTCAACATAATTACAGTTTTGTGCATTTAGGAGTAGAATATGTGGACTGGATCGGGACACAGAATGACAGACAGTAGAATGTCCTCTGGGCTGTGCAGGGCAACTCCACATATGAAGTCTTATACATGTAGATTTAGCTGTGTCTATCAAATTCCTTGCCACCTGCTCAAACAGCACAGTTTTAATAGGTAAACCTCATTTTGGACTTAAAAATCAGAGGGTGAGTGGAAAACAAACACACCTGCTGTATTTGAGACAAAGGGCTAGTGGCACGTTAATAATGGAAAGAATGTGTTCTCTGCACTGTGGGGTGGTTTTGGGGAATAGAGTGCTTGGTGTTGAGTGAGGCTATGGGGAAGTGGGGGCGGGTCTACCTTGGCTTGAACGGCACCAAGGTGCAACAGCAGGGAAGTACTGATTTTTGCCGTAATGATTAATTGTAGACCAAATAAATCCAGACGGTTAGGTAAATCCCCTTCAGATATGCTCCCAGATCCAGGTGTCAGGGCTTTTTGTGATTACCTTGTGTAGCTATCGCTATCTCTTCCTGCTTTGTGATAGGCAATGATACAGTAGCAGGCGGTGTCACTCCAATCATCTGCCATTATGGCTGTCACAAAAGTGTATGCATCTTTAATGTTAAACCTAAACCTAATGTTTGAAGTTTCAGAGAGCGTTTCAGGCCTTTCTCTGGTCAAGACAGAACCCCAAGCTGATCTAGGACTGCGCAAAGAAGACTTTGTATGAGATGAGAGCAGTGAAGGAAATTGACATTCCGTACTTCGTGGTGAAACCTGCGAAGGTGGTACAAGAGAGAAACTGTGATAAGAAGGAATGCACTCTTTACTGTGCATGTGCACGACTACTGTATGTGTTCTCTTTCGTTCTCGCTCCTCTCTGTGCGAGGCACAGGTGCAGTGACTGTGTAGCTCTGAAGAGTAGTTTTCCCAGTTTGGTGGGGACAGCTGCCTCCCAGGAGATAAGAGCTCAACTGAGAACTAAATCCCCAGCCCACTTCTCACTCTGGGCGGCCGCTCCTTTCCCGATTTCCCCCTGCTTATCCTCCATCACACTATCAGCACTCTGAGGTCAAGGGGTACTGAGCCCCTTTTCACACCTCCCTTTCACAAAGTAGGCTACTCTATACTAGTCTCCCATGGAATGCTGCAGGTACAATGAACAGCAGGCATCATCCACTAGATTTTGCCATGGGCCGATTTCTTCTTGAGATGATCTTTTTTACAGTATTTGGTCTTTTGACCAATCAGATAAGATCTGATGTATAAAGATATTTTCACATTGGCTCTTTTTCAGTGCTGGTCAAAAGAAGAATCAGTGAAAAAAAGATTGGCGGCTGCGACAGTCTGCGTTTAGACTGGCAGCCCAATTCTGATATTTTTCACATCGGCTCTGAAAAAGACGTGGTTAACAGACCACATTGATTTAAATCACCTTGACTCCCTTTCTTACTAAGTTCAGCAAAAAAAGAAACCTTCCTTTTTCAGGACCCTGTCTTTCAAAGATAATTCGTAAAAATCCAAATAACTTCACAGATCTTCATTGTAAAGTGTTTAAACACTGTTTCCCATGCTTGTTCAATGAACCATAAACAATTAATGAACATGCACCTGTGGAACGGTCGTTAAGACACTAAGGGCACAGTTATAAAAACTTAGGACACTAAAGAGGCCTTACTACTGACTCTAACACCAAACGGAAGATGTCCAGGGTCCCTGCTCATCTGCGTGAATGTGCATTAGGCATGCTGCAAGGAGGCATGAGGACTGCAGATGTGGACAGGGCAATAAATTGCAATGTCCGTACTGTGAGACACCGAAGACAGCGCTACAGGGAGACAGGACAGACAGCTGATCGTCCTCGCAGTGGCAGACCACGTGTAACACCTGAACAGGATTGGTACACCCGAACATCACACCTGCGGGGCAGGTACAGGATGGCAACAACAACTGCCCGAGTTACACCAGGAACACACAATCCCTCCATCAGTGCTCAGACTGTCTGCAATAGGCTGAGAGAGGCTGGACTGAGGGCTTGTAGTCCTGTTGTCTGGTGAGGACCTGCCTTACATCTCCCCCCAGAAATGTCAGGGAACTTGCAGGTGCCTTGGTCGAAGAGTGTGGTAACATCCCACAGCAAGAACTGGCAAATCTGATGGAGTCCATGAGGAGGAGATGCACTGCAGTACTTAATGCAGCTGGTGGCCACACCAGATACTGACTGTTACCCCCCCCCCCCCCCCCCCCCCTTTATTCAGAGACACATTATTCCATTTATGTTTGTCACATGTCTGTGGAACTTGTTCAGTTTGTCTGTTGTTGAATCTTATGTTCATACAAGTATTTACACATGTTAAGTTTGCTGAAAATAAACACGCTCGTGAGAGGACTTATTTTTTTTGCTGAGTTTCCATTTGACTGGTTCTGACAGACTACTATTTTCCAAAGAAACTGCCCAGCCAATCACTGTCCTAGTTCAATGTCAGCTAGTTCTCCTGTATGTCCGAGTGTGCAAAATGTAATTCTGCTGATGGTTGGTAATGTCTGGACTTGTTAGAATCCCTCAGTGACTGTTGTGGCATGGTTTTTTTTTTATTTTTTTTTTTATTTTTACCTTTATTTAACCAGGCAAGTCAGTTAAGAACAAATTCTTATTTTCAATGACGGCCTGGGAACAGTGGGTTAACTGCCTGTTCAGGGGCAGAACGACAGATTTGTACCTTGTCAGCTCGGGGGTTTGAACTCACAACCTTCCGGTTACTAGTCCAACGCTCTAACCACTAGGCTACCCTGCCGCCCCATTTGGATATATGGGTAAACACCATATATATTGTCTTGTTTACTTGGTTCTTTGTGTGGTTGTGGGTGTGTTTAATGAAAACTGGGTTTGTGTGCATAATATTCACCGATTGTGCACATTTTTCTATTTTGATGTAAACACCTCACCATGTGGGTGATGGAGTGATGCATTTGGATCTGGGGGGATAGGGATGCACAATTAATAGAATTCTGATCGAAATCGCAATATTGACATGTGCAATATCCATATCGCAAGAGTTCCATATCGCATGGAATACTTTAAACAGCCACTCAGCAGCGTATGTAATTCTTCTTTTTTTTAATAGTTACTCAGTTTTTATCTCCTATTGCAGCTGCTTCCCACACTAAGTTTGCATGCTGTTCTGTTAGGTCAAATGCGGTCAACAGATTGTTCCAAACAAGAATAACTCTGCCTTCCACCTCATTTTATATACAGTGGGGCAAAAAAGTATTTAGTCAGCCACCAATTGTGCAAGTTCTCCCACTTAAAAAGATGAGAGGCCTGTAATGTTCATCATAGGTACACTTCAACTATGACAGACAAATGAGAAAAACAAATCCAGAAAATCACATTGTAGGATTTTTAATTTATTTATTTGCAAATTATGGTGGAAAATCAGTATTTGGTCACCTACAAACAAGCAAGATTTCTGGCTCTCACAGACCTGTAACTTCTTCTTTAAGAGGCTCCTCTGTCCTCCACTTGTTACCTGTATTAATGGCACCTGTTTGAACTTGTTATCAGTATAAAAGACACCTGTCCACAAGCTCAAACAGTCACACTCCAAACTCCACTATGGCCAAGACCAAAGAGCTGTCAAAGGACACCAGAAACAAAATTGTAGACCTGCACCAGGCTGGGAAGAGTGAATCTGCAATAGGTAAGCAGCTTGGTTTGAAGAAATCAACTGTGGGAGCAATTATTAGGAAATGGAAGACATACAAGACCACTGATAATCTCCCTCGATCTGGGGCTCCATGCAAGATCTCACCCCGTGGGGTCAAAATGATCACAAGAACGGTGAGCAAAAATCCCAGAACCACACGGTGGGGCCTAGTGAATAACCTGCAGAGAGCTGGGACCAAAGTAACAAAGCCTACCATCAGTAACACACTACGCCGCCAGGGACTCAAATCCTGCAGTGCCAGATGTGTCCCCCTGCTTAAGCCAGTACATATCCAGGCCCGTCTGAAGTTTGCTAGAGAGCATTTGGATGCTCCAGAAGAAGATTGGGAGAATGTCATATGGTCAGATGAAACCAAAATATAACTTTTTGGTAAAAACTCAACTCGTCGTGTTTGGAGGACAAAGAATGCTGAGTTGCATCCAAAGAATACTGTGAAGCATGGGGGTGGAAACATCATGCTTTGGGGCTGTTTTTCTGCAAAGGGACCAGGACGACTGATTCGTGTAAATGAAAGAATGAATGGGGCCATGTATCGTGAGATTTTGAGTGACAACCTCTTTCCATCAGCAAGGGCATTGAAGATGAAACGTGGCTGGGTCTTTCAGCGTGACAATGATCCCAAACACACCGCCCGGGCAACGAAGGAGTGGCTTCGTAAGAAGCATTTCAAGGTCCTGGAGTGGCCTAGCCAGATCTCAACCCCATAGAAAATCTTTGGAGGGAGTTGATAGTCCGTGTTGCCCAGAAACAGCCCCAAAACATCACTGCTCTAGAGGAGATCTGCATGGAGGAATGGGCCAAAATACCAGCAACCGTGTGTGAAAACCTTGTGAAGACTTACAGAAAACGTTTGACCTCTGTCATTGCCAACAAAGGGTATATAACAAAGTATTGAGAAACTTTTGTTATTGACCAAATACTTATTTTCCACCATAATTTGCAAATAAATTCATTAAAAATCATACAATGTGATTTTCTGGATTTTTTTTTCATTTTGTCTGTCATAGTTGAAGTGTACCTATGATGAAAATTACAGGCCTCTCATCTTTTTAAGTGGGAGAACTTGCACAATTGGTGGCTGTCTAAATACTTTTTTGCCCCACTGTATATGCTTTCAACAGTTCAAGTGTTTTGATATATATCGTGAGTTAAATTGCAAATGTATTTGGTTAAAAAAAAAATCACATTGTTTTGCCTATATCGTGCAGCCCTAATGGCTGTCATTAAAATGTAATCTGAGTGAATGCTGAATGTGCAGCAAGAGAGGCTTGGGCTGAAATAATAGCCAAATATGTAGTTTAAAGCTTCCCTCTCTCTGGAAATTTGTAGATAATACAGAGCACTGTGTGTCTCATGTTGAAGACATTAAAACCAGGTCTTTGCCTCCAGGAGAAGGGCAGTGGCCTGAGTTATGGGGGGAAAAGTCCAATGAGAAACGGTATTTCATAAACCAGTCTGTTTTGTATTTGCAGATACCCATCTATTCTCACTCCACTTTCGTCAGACTGTGCTCTGCTGATTTTATAGTCATTGTAGTTTTTGGCATGTTGCAACAGTTGACTAATAACTGTTATTCTGATGGCATACTGCTGACAGTGACTGATGTGCCTTTTAGGTTATTGTTACCATTACTTTCATTCCTCAGCGTAAAGCGCAGCCATATACCTAATCCGGTTAAGAACCTGAACTAGAGCTGTGTCACCTTCAGTGTGATCATAAGCTTGCAGTCAGGTTCTCAAGTTTATTTTGCCTGTCTTGTCTTTAACTAAACACTATTCAAGGTGTGCTGTTGAGAATTAGACTTGGTCATCACACAAGTTACTGATCACACAAGATTTAAGGAGTCTGTCATCTCTGGAATTTTTGTTGGACAACATGCAGTTCCACTTGAAGTATGCAATCTTGTAAGATGGGGGAAGACCAGCTGTGTTTCTGAGGGAGATGTGAGCTTTAATTTCCTATTTGGTGCATCATGCTCTGGGGTGTCTGGGTATTTATTGTAAACCCTTTACAACATCGATAGACAGTCTGGCAGGCCAAGACAAGTAGGGATTTGTCAAGGCTAAATGACTCAAGGCTGATAAGGATCACCTCATTGTGTTCTGTTATCACAGTCTTGAGTTGCGCTTATGAGTCAAGGAAAAATTCTAAGGGCTGAGTTAAGTTTCAAGATGAACACTTTTCTTGGGGTCCCTTTTAGTTGTCAATCTTTTACACAAAGCTATTTGGGGTACTATTTATGGTATATAATTGCAGTCGAGAACACAAATGTATAATTACATGTAATTTATGATTTGGAAACAATGTGCTGGTCTTGCTGGGAGAGGCAGGAAGAGTGTGATGTCAGCCAGGGAAGAATAGAGGAAGCCGGAGGAGGAGAGGGCTGCTGGGAGGGTGACCGCCTTCCCATTTCCTGGCAGCGCCTCTGCTCTGCGCTCCCTTTCTTCTGGGCCAGAGATTAAACTTCAGATGAGTAGATGTTGCTGGATCTCTGTTGCTGGATCGCTGTCTGTGGATCTCTTTACTTGATTAGACCCAAGGAAACCTCTCCTGGTCTGGGTGGTCAACACTGAGAGGAAGCCACAACACTAGCAAAGATGTACAGTGGATATGGAGGTACCCTTTCCCCCTGTTAACCAGCAGGGCTTGTAGACTTGATATAGTTCTATTGTGTTCTAGGGTACAATGGAGTTTTGAAGTGGTGGTATGTTAGTTTTGTCTGTAGTGTTACTCTTGTTTTGGAATGGTGGTGTTGGTAGACTGTAAGTGTGAGGTGATTTTGGTGTAGTTCCTTGTTTTGAAGTATTTCTCACAGTATCAGGCAATGGAGGCATGTTGTAAAAATGTTACCTCGCGCTTAACCCATACCAATTTGTGTATACATATTTTTTTCAGTCTGTTTTACCATTGATTGTGGATGTTTAGTTTTTCTTGCTGTCTCTCTGTTCCCTCACCATCTCTCTCTGTTTAAGGCTGTATTCCTCTTCTCCAGCTTTGCATAGTCCTGTTTGTCAGATCTGAAGTTTGGTCTGCCTGGCACTGCCCTGAAAGCAGGGGGAAGAAACCCCTCTTCCATTCTTGTTCTTCCTGCTAACAACTCTGGCTATACTATCTCAGTCTCAGTCGGTCCCCAGTGTTCTGTAGGTTTGTGGTCGAGGGGGGTGACTGTAGTTGTGTGGTAACTCCCAGGTGGTCTCCCACTGGATGTTTAAATTAATGTGGTTTAATTTGGTCTGTAGGGAGGAAACAAATGGGTCTTTGAAGGTCGTCGGCCCCACAGATCTGTGTTAGGGGGCGTTGAGGTAGACCAGCTTTTTCGAGGGGCAGTGTGTCAACACCTGTGTTCATGCAGTGCTGTGGCTGTCTGTGACTTACTAACATACCCTAGGGTTGGTCCTTCAATATGTGGGTTATGCTTATGATTTGGTCACACTCTGGTCAGGTCCTGTTGTTGTGGAGATTTGAGGAACAGTATTTCAAACCTGTCCCTCATGGCCTGTGTTTTAAACATACCCATGGACTTTGAGACAATGGACAGTGACTAGGGGGCTTGACTGAAATCAGAGCACTGCGATGAGTCTGGTAAACAGTATTAAATTTGAATCATATCTGATCTCTTAATTCAGTGGAGGTGTTAGATAACTGTAGAACAGGAGTGGAGGACTGGTGAGAAGAATTGAGAAGGGGGTGGATGGAGAGGGGCTTTTTTAAGGCTCTGGTTGAGAGAAGGGAAGGAAAGGGACACACGTGTTTTAGGGGCTTTCTCATAGAGAGCGGACACATGACTCCTAGCCGGGGGCCATTAGGATCAGGAACCAACCTGCTGATCATATCCTGGATCTGTCGAGGGAGGGAGCACCAAGCATAAACCCAATAATTTCAATATAAACAGTGACTCATTTAGTTTCCTCATTAGCTTGTTTTGATTTCCTTTTTTTTCTTATTTAAGCTCACCAAAAGGTTGATGGTTAGAGAGATGATGCTTAGCCCTACTGCTTGGAAATTTGATCATTCTTTATTTAGGCAATAAGACCCGTGGGGGTGTGGTATATGGCCAATATACTGCAGCTAAGGGCTGTTCTAATGCACAGCGCGAGTGCTAGGATACAGGCCTTAGCTGTGGTATATTGGTCATGTATCACAAACCCCCAAAGTGCCTTTTTGCTATTATAAAACTGGTTACCAATGTAATTAGAGCAGTAAAAATACATGTTTTGTCATACCCATGGTATACGGTCTGATATACCACAGCTTTCAGCCAGTCAGCATTTCAGGGCTCGAACCATCCAGTCAGTGTGTTATAGGGTTCCAGTTTATTTCCCATAATCCAGAGCTTTAATGGTTATATAAGGTCAGTAAAGGATGTTTATACTGCACGTGGGGTTACTGGGTGACCCAGAAATGTCTACTTGCTGTATTTTGTGGTGCTAAGTGCCTCTCTACTCTTGTACTTTTGTGTTTTTTTTTTAAAGCTTGTTGAACCATTTTGTCTGTCCCCAGTGTTGTTTTTGGAGCCGGCTAGCCCTTCCCCTGTCCCTCAGCTCAGTGTTGTATTAGGGAACTGGTATGCCCTACCACCCCTTCACCCTACCCCCACTGCTGATCATTCCTGGGACCCTGGCCCAGTCCTGTGACCATCTGTTCTGAGTGGTCTACTGTGCCTGTGTTTTTCAGGGCCTGTGTGCCCCAGGGGACAGTAGACCCTGCGTATCTCTGCTGTGTTTGGAATGTTAGAGGGAGACCGGCTGGTTGATAAGGGGTGAAGCCTGTATCTGAGGCCATGTCCGTCCCCATTGGCTGTCCCTTGGCCATGTCAATAGTGCTTTTGTTACTCCAGCTGCACCTCTCTCTGTGGCTGATCACAAAACAGACGGTGTGTTTTCTAACACACTCATTCACAGACTCAACACAAGACAGAGACCACATAAACAACTCCCTTGCTTATAAACACCCAAGATACTCATTTGACCTGCAGGTGTGATATACACATTAAGATGAGAAGGGTGATGCTTTGATGTGCATCATGATGCAGAGGGTGGATCAGAGTGGGTATGATGGAGTGGGTGACGCCTGTGTGCTTTTTTTCCCCCTTCTAGAACTGTTCAGGAACGGGGCCAGCCAGGCAGCAGAACAATGGGTGTAACCATGTCTATGGGCTTCACACCCTGTCCAGCAACACCACACTCATCATGGAACCCGATGGAAGCCTGTAGTTATGTGGCGTACGACTCTCCTGGTTTTATGTTTGTTACGCTCAATAGATTTCCCCATCGTGTGATCTCCCTGTTTATTCCCAGGCTGACCTATCCTCTTCTGGGACAGGTAGGAACCAGGCAGGACAGGCAGGGTGTATTGTTGGGATGGTTGACTCGGTGCACTGCGTGTGGGTGGCGGTGCAGCAAGGTATTCATCCAAGGCTGAGTGAAGAAAGGATAATGTGTCGCTTACCTGTGTCCTGTTTACTACGTGATGCCCATGATGAGAAGGATCCTCTTGAAGATGTGCAGTAAGTGCCGTGTACTACCAGCTGCAAAGGCGTATACTTAAATATGTTTTGGCACAGTATATGATTTGTGTGTAAAGAAATACTAGTGGTTCCTCAAATGTACTGCATATGGCACAGAAACTATCATATGCCAAATATAATTTCCAGTTTATAGTGAAGAGGTGCAACTATGTATTAGTCTCTCCATCCCTCACGCTCCATGATCCCCTTTTTGCATTTGATTTAGCTTGTTTTGCCTCTTTCGGTCTCTGTCCGTATTGAAGGAAAAGAAAATGGGTTCAGTCAATATTCCAGGCAGAGAGCTTTATCTCAGTATCTGGCCTGTTCTAGAGTTTTGTTTTCCTCAACCATCTTCCTTTCTAGAGTTTCCGACTTCAGACTTCCTGTAGAATGTCACCATTTCCTCTGCCTTGGGTTTGGCAGCTGGGTGTCTCTGGGTTTGTTTGTGAGTCTGAGCTGTTTGCAGTAGCACAGTTGACTGATTGATTGTAAAAGGCCTCTAATTGACTTATCAGGGAAATCATCTTACCAGGGATCAGTATGTGATTAAATATACATTTTTCACCAGGCAGACTTTAGATTTCACTGAATTGAGTGAAATATTAATTTTACATATGATATTTACTGTAGTTCTGTTTCGAGCTGTATGACCTCTCCCTCGTCTCTCTATAGGTTTCACGCTCACAGACCCTTCTTCTTGGCTGGGTTTTGCTGAGTGATATGGACATAGATGAAATGCTACTGTAGGGAATGAGTGTTGGGCTATGGGGACTCAATTGGATGTAGTGAATTGTATTGAGCGTAGATGGCCAGCTCAGTTCTGTGTTTTATGACGTGAGGCATTTGTAGCTGTGACTGCTGTTTCCTGTCTACCACAAGTTCAAAATAAACCTTGACTTCCTTCCTAAGGGCCTGAATGCATCTCTGTATCTAAGGAACTCATATCACTGCTGCTGACCAAACAAGACAACACCGATCAAACTAACAGGGCTTGACAAAATCACAATGCTCAGTAGAACTGTGGTTACCATTGACAATAATAATTACACTTCCTCCTGGGGAGAACAGTTGAAATGTATATTTGATTTGTGTGTAATAGGACTGAGTCTGTGTATTGAAGCTAAAATCTTTGTGCTTGAGGTTGCCTCACCTGAGGCTTCCTAACGTCACAGGGCCTGTCTCTCTCTGTGTGGGGCTGTTGTCCCGGTCGGGAGTCCCCAGCGATTTGGTGTGTGTGTAATCTCGTCTCAATCACTCCCTCTTCTTCTCCCATCTAAAAGATCCTTGTTTGGGGCCTGTGTGATGATGTTACTAATGCTGTGACAAAATCCCCAGTGTCAGGGCCTGGTACACCAATGCTCATTTACTCACAATGAACTCTGAGACGCACAGTTTATCTAGATGGGGAAATCTCTCTATTCCTCTTTCTCTCTCATCCCTGCACTACTATCTTCCTTGATACAAGTGCAACATGGTTGTAATGTTGTGCTGTGGCCAGGCACCTCTAGAGGAAGAGCGTGGGTGGTAGAGCACAGAGATAGTGGCCAGGCACCTCTAGAGGAAGAGCGTGGGTGGTAGAGCACAGAGATAGTGGCCAGGCACCTCTAGAGGAAGAGCGTGGGTGGTAGAGCACAGAGATAGTGGGCAGGCAGCTCTAGAGGAAGAGCGTGGGTGGTAGAGAACAGAGATAGTGGGCAGGCAGCTCTAGAGGAAGAGCGTGGGTGGTAGAGCACAGAGATAGTGGGCAGGCAGCTCTAGAGGAAGAGCGTGGGTGGTAGAACACAGAGATAGTGGGCAGGCAGCTCTAGAGGAAGAGCGTGGGTGGTAGAGCACAGAGATAGTGGGCAGGCAGCAGTAATGTGTTTGCAGTCTGCACTGTGTCTCTGTTATCCCTTGATCTTCACTGGTCTTTTGTTTCCAGTGTGGAAATGGTGACACACAGTACCCTCGCTGCTTGACCTTGCACCACAGGAAGAGCGAGGGAATATGGAGGCATACAGAGGATGTGGGGGGGGGGAGACAGGCCTAAAATACAGAAATAGTCTGACTGCCTTTTGACATGTAACATTTTGAGTTGCTGAATGCATTATGGCAGATGCATTATGACAAATTATGGCTTGTTGAAAGTTGGATAACCAAATGAATGTTGACATGTCAGAACATTTGAACCTGTATATTTGCCACACCCTAAAACTAACTGATCTGTCAGATAATTAGACAACTTGCTGGTACTTTTAAACCAAAAACAACAAACTATCTGCATATCACTGTTCATGCAAAAGAGATACCGATAAACATCTCTCCAAGGCACGAGATTAAATGTTTTCTTACATAATCTCTCCAAGAGCTCTCAGGGCTGCATTTACAGTATAATAAGATGCTTTGATGTGAAGAACTGGTATTTGTCCCAGGAGTGTTGTCACGACTCCTACCAAAGGTGGCTCCCCTTCCTGTTCGGGTGGCGGTCGTCGTCACCGACCTACTAGCTGCCACTGATCCCTTTTCCCCCCTTTCTGTTTATTAGTTGCACCTGTGTTTAGTTTAGGCTAATTGGTTGGGCTTTATTTACCAGCCGGCCCGCCTGCTGGTTGTGCGGGATTATTTCAGTGTACGCGTGTACACGGCTGTAGGTCACAGTTGTCTGTGTGTTTGTATTTTGCTGGACTGTTTAAGTTCCCCGTGTTTGGGGCATTTGTTTGGGTTGGCGTTGTTTCACCGTTGTGGTGCATTAAAAGTAGTGCTACCCTGAACTCTCTGCTTCCTGCGCCTGACTTCTTCCTCCACTACACCCCGGGCGTTACAAGTGTGGAGCCCCTGCAGCTTATTAGGGAACACAGTTTGAAAAATGTCCATTTTGATTCATAAGGATAAAGTGCATAGACCTATCAAGATTTCAAGAAATGTGTATTTGAGAATAAACTCATGGCATAATTGAGTTCCTGTGAAAGAACAATGCCAATGGAAGCCGGATTCAATTGTAAAAAAAATTCTGCTCTTCTCATTTTGACATTTTCCTGCAGTGCCTGAGGACAAATTCCAAACTGGCCCCATTTTGTCTGTCACTGTGTAACTTCTAAAGCCTTCCCCCTCTTGTCTCTGCAGGGAGTCCCTCCAGAGCTGTGTCCTCCATGTCCCTTTCCATGCGCCCGTCGCGCCGAGTCCTTTCCAGATCCATCACTAGGAGCCAGTCCTTTGCTGGGGTCAACTCCTACGATAAGCCCTACAGGTGAGGACACTCCCTCTGAGGTCTAGTGTACATTACTGTTAAAAAGCATTCGGAAAGTATTCAGACCCCTTGAATTTTTCCACATTATGTTAAGTTACAGCCTTAGTAACAGTAATGTAACAGTAATTATTTTTCCTCATCAATCTACACACACTACCCCATAATGATGAAGCAAAAAACGTAAATATTATATTTACATAAGTTTTCAGACCCTTTACTTTGAAGCACCTTTGGCAGCGATTACTGCCTTGAGTCTTCTTGGGTATGACACTACAAGCTGGGCACACCTGTATTTGGGGAGTTTCTCCCATTCTTCTCTACAGAGCCTCTCAAGCTCTGTCAGTTTGGATGGGGAGTGTCGCTGCACAGCTATTTTCAGGTCTCTCCAACGATGTTAGTTTGGGTTCAAGTCCGGGCTCTGGCTGGGCCACTCAAGGACATTTAGACACTTGTCCCGACTCCACCCCTGCGTTGGCTGTGTGCTAGGGTCGGTGGATGGTGAACCTTCGCCCCAGTCTGAGGTCCAGAGCGCTCTGGAGCAGGTTTTCATCAAGGATGTCTCTATACTTTTCTCCGTTCATCTTTCCCTCGATCATGACTAGTCTCCCAGTCCCTGCCGCTGAAAAACATCCCCACAACATGATGCTGCCACCACCATGCTTCATCGTAGGGATGGTGCCAGATTTCCTGCAGACGTGCCACTTGGCATTCAGGCCAAATAGTTCAATCTTGGTTTCATCAGTCCAGAGAATCTTGTTTCTCATGGTCTGAGAGTCCTTAAGGTGCTTTTTGGCAAACTCCAAGCAGGCTGTCGTGTGCCTTTAACTGAGGAGTGTCTTCTGTCTGGCACTCTACCATAAAGCCCTGATTGGGGGTGTGCTTCGGAGATGGTTGTCCTTCTGGACGGTTCGCCCAGCTCCACAGAGGAACTCTGGAGCTCTGTCAGAGTGAGCATCGGGTTATTGGTCACCTCTCTGACCAAGGCCCTTCTCCCCCATTGCTCAGTTTGGCCGGGCGGCCAGCTCTAAGAAGAGTCTTGGTGGTTCCAAACTTCTTCCATTTAAGAATGATGGAGGCCATGTTCATGTGGGCCTTAAATGCTGCAGACATTTTTTGTACCCTTCCTCAGAAGGGTGATCAATGGGAACAGGATGCACCTGAGCTCAATTTCGAGTCTCATAGCAAAGGTTCTGAATATTTCTGTAAATAAGGGATTTCTGTTTTTTATTTGTAATAAATTTGCACACACAAAAAAATCATATTTTCCCCCTGTCATTATGGGGTATTGTGTGTAGATTGAGGAAAAAAATGTATTAAATCCATTTTAGAATAAGTCTAACGTAACAAAATGTTGAAAAATAGAAGGGGTCTGAATACTTTCTGAATTCTGTGTATGTATGTATGTGTGTATATACAGTGCCTTGCGAAAGTATTCGGCCCCCTTGAACTTTGCGACCTTTTGCCACATTTCAGGCTTCAAACATAAAGATATAAAACTGTATTTTTTTGTGAAGAATCAACAACAAGTGGGACACAATCATGAAGTGGAACGACATTTATTGGATATTTCAAACTTTTTTAACAAATCAAAAACTGAAAAATTGGGCGTGCAAAATTATTCAGCCCCTTTACTTTCAGTGCAGCAAACTCTCTCCAGAAGTTCAGTGAGGATCTCTGAATGATCCAATGTTGACCTAAATGACTAATGATGATAAATACAATCCACCTGTGTGTAATCAAGTCTCCGTATAAATGCACCTGCACTGTGATAGTCTCAGAGGTCCGTTAAAAGCGCAGAGAGCATCATGAAGAACAAGGAACACACCAGGCAGGTCCGAGATACTGTTGTGAAGAAGTTTAAAGCCGGATTTGGATACAAAAAGATTTCCCAAGCTTTAAACATCCCAAGGAGCACTGTGCAAGCGATAATATTGAAATGGAAGGAGTATCAGACCACTGCAAATCTACCAAGACCTGGCCGTCCCTCTAAACTTTCAGCTCATACAAGGAGAAGACTGATCAGAGATGCAGCCAAGAGGCCCATGATCACTCTGGATGAACTGCAGAGATCTACAGCTGAGGTGGGAGACTCTGTCCATAGGACAACAATCAGTCGTATATTGCACAAATCTGGACTTTATGGAAGAGTGGCAAGAAGAAAGCCATTTCTTAAAGATATCCATAAAAAGTGTTGTTTAAAGTTTGCCACAAGCCACCTGGGAGACACACCAAACATGTGGAAGAAGGTGCTCTGGTCAGATGAAACCAAAATTGAACTTTTTGGCAACAATGCAAAACGTTATGTTTGGCCTAAAAGCAACACAGCTCATCACCCTGAACACACCATCCCCACTGTCAAATATGGTGGTGGCAGCATCATGGTTTGGGTCTGCTTTTCTTCAGCAGGGACAGGGAAGATGGTTAAAATTGATGGGAAGATGGATGGAGCCAAATACAGGACCATTCTGGAAGAAAACCTGATGGAGTCTGCAAAAGACCTGAGACTGGGACGGAGATTTGTCTTCCAACAAGACAATGATCCAAAACATAAAGCAAAATCTACAATGGAATGGTTCAAAAATAAACATATCCAGGTGTTAGAATGGCCAAGTCAAAGTCCAGACCTGAATCCAATCGAGAATCTGTGGAAAGAACTGAAAACTGCTGTTCACAAATGCTCTCCATCCAACCTCACTGAGCTCGAGCTGTTTTGCAAGGAGGAATGGGAAAAAATTTCAGTCTCTCGATGTGCAAAACTGATAGAGACATACCCCAAGCGACTTACAGCTGTAATCGCAGCAAAAGGTGGCGCTACAAAGTATTAACTTAAGGGGGCTGAATAATTTTGCACGCCCAATTTTTCAGTTTTTGATTTGTTAAAAAAGTTTGAAATATCCAATAAATGTCGTTCCACTTCATGATTGTGTCCCACTTGTTGTTGATTCGTCACAAAAAAATACAGTTTTATATCTTTATGTTTGAAGCCTGAAATGTGGCAAAAGGTCGCAAAGTTCAAGGGGGCCGAATACTTTCGCAAGGCACTGTATATATATTACATTACATTACATTACACACGGAGTATACAAAACATTGAGAGCATTTGCTCTTTCCATGACAAATCACATTTTATTCGTCACATGCACATATTTAGCAGATGTTATGTTATGTTATTGTGGGTGTAGCAAAATCCTAGCTCCAACAGTGCAGTAGTATCGAACAAGCAAAGCTTTGGTCTATCCAAAGGGATTTTCTTTATTCCCTGTCAGGTAGAATGGAGGAAAATCAAGGGCACTAGTTATTTATTAATGAAGGTCCATCTACTAGAAACCAGGTCAGAATATGAAAGGAGGAACAGAGAGGAGAATGGAGTGGGTATGCTTGAGTAACATGCACACAAGTTTGTGTTAGAGACCGAGAGCCTCAGGAGATGGAGGAAGAGGAAATTTAGCCGTCTCTTGAAGTTAGAATTTAGCTGAAAAAATAGAGATATTAATTATGCTGTCTACAGTTGTAAGGAATGCATTAACATGAAGCAGTAGTTATGATTCACTTCATGGTTATTAGTTTTATGTCTGGATGAGGGAGTGAAAGGTGTGTTGAGTCTTATAAGATAATATCTTGCGTGAGTTTTTTCAAAGTTGAAGAGATTATGAGCAGGCTAGACAGACTAATGCATTTCTCTTCCGTAGCCCATTGACTGGCCTGTCATCTGTGAAAGAGAAGTCTTGACTCACATTGATTACCTGTTTGATTTTATAAAGTGTAACTTATTATTTTAACTCAGAATGTTATCATTACCCCTGACTGTGCAAATCTTTGCTTAACACAAGTTGCAATAAAATATGCTTTGGAAGGGTGTGTTGGAGATGGGATACTCCATCAGTGTCCTTGCTAGTGAGGAGACATCAACATGTCTTTGGCCTGTTCTGTATGAATGAGACTTATCTCCATGTCATGTTTAAATGACATTGATTCCATTAATTCACCAACAGTCAGTGATTGCAGTGCTGCATTTTTAGTCTTGCCATTAGTAAAAAGTATTGTGTTTATGTTTTAGAAAGCTATCAGCGTTCAGCACCCTGGGGGTCACCAGGAAGCCCTCCAGAGTCAGCAGGATGTTCACCCTCTCTGCTAAATCACCACCGCCCAAGGTGCCCCAGCCTGAGAGGCTAGACGAAGTCTATGAGGCTCTGAAGAGAGGCCTGCAGTGAGCGCGCACACACACACACACACACACACACACACACACAGAGAGACACAGAGAGAGACAGAAAGCACTTTTTCACAATACGTTACTGTCATGCATGCCTGCTCAGACATACAGGAAATTGACATGCCATGTACGTCTCAGGTCTTACCTGCAGGTGCACCAGATGGAGCTGGACAGCCTGAGCCAACAGATGAGGGAGTCCAAGAGGAACTCTCGCCTGGTAGGTACCACCAGGGCTTGAATCTGCCTTAAAATTATGTATGCTCACTTGATCTGGCAATGGATTTTACTGGACAGTATAATAATGTGATCTTGTTCCTCTTCAGGGGTTTCTCTATGAGCTGGATAAGGTGAGTTTGACCCTGTCTTTTATTTTTCACCCACTCCATTGCACAGTAGCACACAGTAATCATATGAGCTTTCACCAAAACAATCAGACAGCTATCCATTGGTCCCAAATTACATTCTATCCATTTATTTTACTTTGAGAATGAAGGCTAGCATCATTTTGAGTCCTTCTTGTGTTTCTTCCAACAGCAAGTAAAAGTGAATGAGAGGTTCATGCGACGGCTTGAGTTCCATCTAAGCAAGGTGAGTCGTGTGTGTGTGTGTGTGTGTGAGAGAAAGAAAATGGGGAAACAATAGTGTGACTGGTAAATACACTGTGTGCTTGTAGAAGTTATTTTTCTTGGGTGTGTCAGATAGGAATAGATGTGAAAAGGTGTGTTAAAGTTATGTAAGCTACATACTGTATGTGAAATGAAACAAGTAATGTTAGGTTTTCATTTGATTACAACTGACCACTCAGAGTATGTCTGTAGCCACCCACACACTACAGCAGGCCTTGCAGACAGACAGGGCCTCTAACAGTGATTATGTGGGTGAGTACCTGACAGGTCGCAGTCCAGGGGTAAGGTCCAGCAGCTTTTGGCTTAGTCACTGTACTTATGAGTGAGTGCTGCTTTCTAGTTTTCAAAACCAACCCTGTGTTTGCGTTGGTGCAACTGACCTTCATCACACATGCACACACAGTATGGCTGGGCGTGGTTAACTGGCAGGGGGTGGCCTCAGGCTAATCTCACATTCCTGGATTGTTTTCTGAGCGTTTCAACCCTCCTGAGAGAGCAGGACACTGGCAAGGCTGCTAACCCGACACAGCTGCCGCAGCACAGGAACACCTCCGTCTTCTTCCTCCTCCTTATTTTCTTCCTCCTACCTGTTTGATGTTTGACTAGTTTGTGTTTTACAAGCGGGGTTTGCCTTTGGGAGCCTCTGACCTCCTAGCAGTCAAATGTCACAGCCCATCACCTGGATAAGGAGAGCAGAGGTTTTTTAAATGTATTTATTTGAACGTAAACTTAACAAGTTGTTGACCTGCCCTTCCTCTTCCTGGCGACTGAGTTAGGCTGATTGCCCCTCCAGAAGGAAACGCCATTGATTCGTTTTTATTCTGAAGGTTCCTTGAGCTGTCTGTTGCCGTTATAATCATTGGCCAGTACAGAGAATTAAGTAAAACCACAAGTCCAATTCCCTTTCTCCATCCATGTCTAATTTAGGAAAGGGGCAATTTTAGCTAGTTAGCCACCGGAGGACAATGACACAATGAGTTATAACAATTCAAGTTGATTCTGTCATTGACGTATGCTGTCAATGCGATTTGATAGGAGTGACTCAACTGGCTTCCCTTGACACTTCTTTGGTGCGCCAGGATTTGGTTTCTTCCCCCACCACACCCAGTCAGCTACGCAGGGGAGCACTTCTGCTTTCATCATCACATCAATGGAGAAGAATTTAGGGAATGGGAAAACCAACCCTGCTGGGTGTCTGCAGTCATATCTTGTTAAATATGGGAATTTTCCGATAGCCGTTTCACCTACAGTGCATTCGTAAAGTATTCAGACCCTTTGACTTTTTCCACATTTTGTAACGTTACAGCCTTATTCTAAAATGTGTTAAATTATTTTTTCCTCATCAATCTACACACAATACCCCATAATGACTCTGGTTTCTCTTCATTACGCACAAGCTTTTTGCCTTTTTTTTTTGCCTTCAAAGAAAAACATGTTAGAGAAAAAGCAGGTCCACACCACATTGGGTGAGGCGGGTTGCAGGAGAGCATTTTGAAGTAAGGGTTTAGAAAAATATATGCAAAGAAAAATATATATACATGGGACACGACAAGACGAAGGACAAATACGTCTGACTGCTACGCCATCATGTTAATGAGAGGATAGTCTTCAAACCAACATGTTGAGACCGTGTTCAGAGAGGGTCATCAGGAAGGCAGGTATAGAGTACTGTTGTGTTAAGTGGACCACGTCAGGTGCACTACAGGCCTCTGTGATCGTCACCAAATGGAGGGAATGTGACCGAAGAATATAGAAGATGGCGATGCACCCTCTCACTCATAAAACATTTCCCAAGGAGTCTACTCTACTCTAGTGAATGGAGCTCTCATGGTGTTTGTTTACTAATTCATTCAGGCTTGCGGGTTGGCAGCAGCTCAGTGGATCCACACAGTCAGTGGGCCTGACATGCTGGGTCACTCACTTTGGTGAATCAGGGTGTCTGAAAGTGGGCATCTTTTAGTGAATGAGGCACCGAGCTGAAAGCGATGTGCACTGATTCAGAAAACCAGGACAAAGTCAAAACACACAATACCACACTTCTCCTGTGACCTGAAAATAATGTGTGATGTTTTTGACAAGGTGAATGCAAGTTTAATCTATGAGAGTCTGCTACAATGTTATTTGATGGGACATGCAGACAGTGTTTGTTTTTTGTGTGTCGGTGGTTGTACTGTATCTTTCTGAGATTGTCAGCATTTGTCACAGGGAGTGAGTATGAATGTGTGTATTGTATTGCCTAAGTGCTTTAACTGTTTCCTGTCTCCCGTAACAGCTAACAGTTCAACAGCTGCCTCCCCAAATCTCCTGGCGGATCAATAAAATGTTGATATATATACAGTACATATGAGATGTGTGAGGAAGTCGTAGAGCAATAAGGTGGCCAACAGGACGCATAGTTTCTAACTTGTGTTTATATTTGTGTTTGTGAGGCCAGTGGAATGTCCCCATCTGGACTCCCACTGCATTGCAGTTGCGTCTTCATTTTACAGACACTTTTTTCAGAGGTCGTGAAATTGTCAAGAACCAAGGGAAGGATTATGGTGCAATTACATGCATACGGGTTCCATGATGATGGAAATGGACCGTAGAACTAAATGGATTACTATTATTGAAAATGATTTATGAAGAGAGCTTTAGGGTGTATTTTTGAATGGTTGGTGAATAAAATAAACAACAAAACTATAATATACAGTGGATATACAGTAATTGAATAACCACTGTAAGGGACAAATTAAATGAACCATCCATAACTGTGTTTTGTCCTCCTCAGGTTGACGAGCTGTATGAGGCCTACTGTATGCAGCGCCGGCTGAGGGATGGTGCCAATAAAATGGTGAAGGCCTACACAGACTCCCAGGGCAGCCGCGAGGCTAGAGAGAGCCTGTCTGAGGCCAACAAGGGCTACAAAGAGTACACAGAGGTGAGGGGTGTGAGAGGGGACTGTGGTCAATGATGGAAGGAAGGGATGGGGAACAGGGTAAGATGGGCAGGGAGCTGTGGATAGTCAGTGTCCTAAAATGGATTTCAAAGACTGCAGGGTAACCTGACTAAGAATAGGTGTTCTGATATTAGTACTATGTTTGTAGTTTTGACTGCCTGATGTCTTTGCTTAACGTTCACTCTTTGCAGAACATGTGCATGTTGGAGAGCGAGCTGGAAAACCAGCTGGGAGAGTTCCATGTGAAAATGAAGGGTACGTTTTAGCCAACTCCTTCCTCTTCCCTGTCTGTTGTGACTCCAGACTGTGTTGGTCTATTTCAATCACACTGTTGCGTTGTTAGTGTTTGTATGAGGCCTTGAACCTTTTTGTTTGTGTTGCAGGTCTAGCAGGGTTCGCACGGCTGTGTGCTGGAGACACATATGAGGTGAGTTTCTCTCTCTCTCCACTCTAGCATGGCTGCCCCAGCATCATCATTCCTCTAAGGCTAAGCCTTAGACAATAAATTGCTGTTGGAGGGAGTGGATATGCTACCAGTGGCGACTGCTGAATGGCTGAATACCAGGGGCGTGAGGAGCTTGGTGTTAGCTTTATAAATTGTCTAAAAGACATCTGTGCATTTGAACAACCTTGTAAATGCACGTATTTCACATTTGCATGTCAAAAACCGAACAACCTCTGCTGCATAAGCTGCCACTGTTTTGAACAGATTATATTATTTAGAACTAGTACACCAGGGAGAACGCAACGAGCTTTTTTAAATTGAACCTTTATTTAACTAGGCATGTCAGTTAAGAACAAATTCTTATTTACAACGACGGCCGACCCTGGCCAAACCCTTACCCGAACAATGCTGGGCAAATTGTGCAAATTGTGATACAGCCTGGAATTGAACAAGGGTCTGTAGTGACTCCTCTAGCACTGAGATGCAGTGCCTTAGACCACTGTGCCACTCAGAAGACCAGTTAACCCACTGTTCCTAGGCCGTCATTGATAATAAGAATTTGTTCTTAACTGACTTGCCTAGTTAAATAAAGGTAAAAAATAATAAGAATTTTAAAAAGCATGCCGACACATTAAGTGTAAACACATTATCTAACTGGGGTAGCTAGCTCACATAATGTCACAAAGTATGATGCGCTAGCCAGTTAACTTTCATTCTGAAATAACCTCATATTTCCGAGTTACACATATTAGTTTAGAAAAATGTGAAATTGGCATGGGAGCTACAGTGGCAAAAAAAAGTATGTGAACCCTTTGGAATTTCCTGGATTTCTGCATAAATTGGTATCAGATTTGATCTGGTCTTCATCTGTCACAACAATAACAAATAACACACAAATTATTGTATTTTTCTTGTCTATATTGAATACAGAATTTAAACATTCACAGTGTAGGTTGAAAAAGTAGGTGAACCCCTAGGCTAATGACTTCTCCAAAAGATAATTGGAGTCAGGAGTCAGCTAACCTGGAGTCCAATCAATGAGACGAGATTGGAGATGTTGGTTAGAGCTGCCTTGCCCTATAATAAAACACTCACAAAATTTGAGTTTGCTATTCACAAGAAGCATTGCCTGATGTGAACCATGCCTCAAACAAAATAGTTCTTAATTTTAGGTCTTCTGAGATTTGTTACTTTTGTAACCCTTGTACTTTTGAATCTCTAAAAACCTTGATATTCACCAGTCCACGGTAAGACAATTTGTCTATAAATAGAGAAAGTTCAGCACTGTTGCTACTCTCCCTATGAGTGCTTGTCCTGCAAAGATGACTGCAAGAGCACAGCACAGAATGCTCAATGACGTTAAGAAGAATCCTAGAGTGTCAGCTAAGGACTTACAGAAATATCTGGAACATGCTAATATCTCTGTTGATTAGTCTACGAAATGAGAAACACGAGAACAAGAATGATGTTCATGGGAGGACACCATGGAAGAAGCCACTGCTGTCCAAAAAAACATTGCTGCACGTCTGCAGTTTGCAAAAGCTCACCTGGATGTTCCATAGCGCTACGGGCAAAATATTCTATGGACAGATGAAGTTACAATTGGGTTGTTTGGAAGGAACACACAACACTATGTGTGGGGGGGGGGGGGGGGGGGAGAGAAACATCCCAACTGTAAAATATGGTGGAGGGAGTATCGTGATTTGGGGCTGCTTTGCTGCCTCAGGGCCTGGACAGCTTGCTATCATTGATGGAAAAATCAATTCCCAAGTTTATCAAGACATTTTGCAGGAGAATGTTAGGCTACCTTCTGGAGTGGCCCAGTCAGAGTCCTGACCTCAACCTGATTGAGATGCTGTGGCATGACCTCGAGAGCAGTTCACACCAGACATCCCAATAATATTGCTGAACTGAAACAGTTTTGTAAAGAGGAATGTTCCAAAATTCCTCCTGACCATTGTGCAGGTCTGATCCACAACTACAGGAAACATTTGGTTGAGGTTATTGCAGCCAAAGGAGGGTCAATATGTTATTAAATCCAAGTGTTCACATACTTTTCCCACCCTGCACTTTGAATGTTTATATGGTGTTCAATAAGGACATGAAAATGTATAATTGTTTGTGTGTTATTAGTTTAAGCAGACTGTGTTTGTCTTGTTGTGACCTAGATGGGGGGGGGGGGGGGGGGGGGGGGGTAGAATTGACCAGGCTTTTTTGACCTACCAGATCCGTGATGACAAGGTTTTAGCTAGTGTATCCCTCTGTCCTTCTCTTCTTGTTGGATGTAGTTGACCGGTTAATCAGGTCCCAGGCTCCCATGACTGATGGGATTGATTGATTTATTTTGAAGTTCATTTTAATTTGCTTTAGCGCCACCTGTACCTGAGAGCAGATTTAGTCTCATGTGCGGAAGTAAGCCGTCTGGCACGAGAGACTCATTGGACTAGAGCAGACCCAGGGGTTCTGACTCAACGGATGCAAATTTGAGCGTCCCAGGACGGTTCATTTACTCATTTATTAATGTGGGGCAGTAAGTAACTGAACAGCTTGTATTGAACAATATATATTTTTGAAACAAGAAAATGTAGACATTTCCACACTTTTGAGCGTTTAAAATATAATCCATGAATTATATAATATATTTTTTAAATAAAAAATACTAACTTTGACCAACAACAATCACAAGCGGGGTGCCACCCCTAACGCCCTAATGGGCGGGCTGCCGCTGTATGCTACAGTAGCATGGCCTCTTAGCTGGGCTGTCTGGGGGGATTAGCAGGAGGAACAGGATAATTGGAAAAGGAAACGCTTTAATGTGTCAGCACTGCCTCTGTCTAACATGCATAGATTTAGTGATGATGGACAGCATAATCGATGGAGTGAGTCAGTGGAGCGCTGCGTTTCCTCCCTGGGGTGAAGGCAACTATAAACAGAACCTCCAGAGTTTGGCTCAACTTCAGCAAAAACACAAATGACTCAGCAATGACTTGAGAAAAGGGAAATGTGTGACGAGCAAAATGTGAGTGTCTGGCTCATTTTTGTATCTGTCTGCTATGCCTCCTAGAACCTAAACCTGACCTCTGACCTTTTAGATCTTAATGAAGTATGGGCGGCAGCGCTGGAAGCTGAGGGGAAGGATTGAGATCAACTGCAAGCAGGTGTGGGACAGCGAGGACATGGTCTTCCTGCCTCTCATCACAGAGTTCCTATCAATAAAGGTACAAAGCAGAAATTCTTGCCTAAAACATGCACGCACATGTGCATATAGGCACATGAAGACACACACACCCACAGACTGTCAATCACGTTCAGAGAGTCACATCTGCGTGTGAAGCAAAGACACTTGAGGTAATGGACATAACAGCTCAGTGAAAGGAGAGCAGCTGGATATCGACTTGTTTTTCTCCCTGAATGATTCCATTACTTTGCCCAATGTCACAGGATAGGAAAGTTAAACTGAGGGGGTCAGGAGACATGGATCTGTCTGAATTTCCATACAGGATTTACCCCAGTGTTTTACCCAAAACAGTGGGGTAAATATTTCTGTTTCCATCTATGCGGGCTGGCACCCATGTCTCACTGGGCCATGGCTCCGACGGACCTGCTCTCACTTGGGGCCAAAGCCAGGCCACTGGTACTGTTCAGCTAGCATTTACAGTTGTCCGAAGTTAACATACACTTAGGTTGGAGTCATTAAAACTCGTTTTTCAACCACTCTACAAATTTCTTGTTAACAAACTATAGTTTTGGCAAGTCGGTTAGGACATCTACTTTGTGCATAACACAAGTAATTTTTTCCAACAATTGTTGACAGATTATTTCACTTATAATTCACTGCATCACAATTCCAGTGGGTCAGAAGTTTACATACGCTAAGTTGACTATGCCTTTAAACAGATTGGAAAATGCCAGAATATGTCATGGCTTTAGAAGCTTCTGAAAGGCTAATTGACGTCAATTGGAGGTGTACCTGTGGATGTATTTCAAACTCTGTGCCTCTTTGCTTGACATCATGGGAAAATAAAAAGAAATCGGCCAAGACCTCCACAAGTCTGGTTCATCCTTGGGAGCAATTTCCAAATGCCTGAAGGTACCACGTTCATCTGTACGAACAACAGTACGCAAGTATGAACACCATGGGACCACGCAGCCATCATACCGCTCAGGAAGGAGATGCGTTCTGTCTCCTAGAGATGAACGTACTTTGGTGTGAAAAGTGCAAATCAATCCCAGAACAACAGCAAAGGATTGGTTTAAATATTAAGTTCTGCTTTTCTGATGTATCAAATACTTATGTCATGCAATAAAATGCAAATGAATTACTTAAAAATCATACAATGTGATTTTCTGGATTTTTGTTTTAGATTCTGTCTCTCACAGTTGAAGTGTACCCATGATAAAAATTACAGACCTCTACATGCTTTGTAAGTGGGAAAACCTGCAAAATCGGCAGTGTATCAAATACTTGTTCTCCCCACTGTATGCAAATAATGAATTAATAGTTTTCTTGTTTTTGTTTTTTTTCAAATTCCGTTTGGTTCATTTTAGGGATGTCCATGATAGCAATGACAAGTTTCAAGTTGATAGGCCACTGTGGAGTGGATTTACAGTGATTTAAATTAAGATGGAAAATCTGATTTTAGATTCGTCAATAACTCGGCCATCTTTAAACCAATTCCTTTTCTCAAGCTGAGACATGTACCATGGGCCTACATTCCAAATGTGGTGTCATTTGGTCCTATGGTTCATTAGAATAAAAAAATGTAAAAAGTATATATTAGCATATGTGCTAATATGCATCTACTGGTATAGTGTGGCCGTCTTTGAATGCAGCAGTGCTATTTTCTGAAACTCTTTGGGATTTTTTAAAATATTTTTTTTACTCTGCTGCTACTCACTGTTTATTGTCTTTGCATAGTCACTTTACCCCTACTTACATTTGCAAATAACCTTGACTAACCTGTACCCCTGCACATTGACCCGGTACCCCCTGTTTATAGCCTGGTTATTGTTACTTTTTTATTATATTTTTTACTGTAGTTTATTTAGTAAATCATTTCTTGAACTGCATTGTTGGTTAAGGGCTTGTAAGTAAGCATTTCACGGTAAGGTCTTCAGCTCTTGTATTCGGCGCATGTGACAGACCAAATTTGGAGTAAATCAGACTTTTATTCTGAGAAGAATAATGAATTATTATTTTACGCATTAGCGTTATATAGTCAGTGAATTGTTCATATGTTCCTTATTGTTTAAGATGTCAATGCCAAACTCAACATGGTTCATCATGGTTATGTCTTTGATGACCCAAAAAGTAAAGTCATTAGGCCTTTGTGAAGTGGATTTACGAAGGATTTAAATGGACACGTAAAATCCTCAGCCATCTCCTGGCTTTTCGCGAACTAAGTTAAGAGATATGCCATGGGCCTCCTAACTAATAACTCATTTGGTGTTATTTGGACTTCATTATTGGGTTCATGCAAAGTTTTCCCAAGTTTCCAAGATGGAGGAAAATCTATCCTGATGGACCTTCATGGGTCCTTGAGGCAAATTTGTTCAGCATAATGAAAGAGACCTACATACAAAGTTTCAAATCCCTGGGTGAAATGGAAATGAGAGTTTAAGTGAGACTAATTAAAACAGTGCCACCCAAATGCCAATCGGCATCAGTCTTCTTGACCAAGTTACCCATGGCCTCTAGTTTCTGTGGAAATTTGTGGAATCTGTGGAAATGTCTAATTTGACAATCTATGCTTGAGTTATTTGACCAAGTCAAGGAACATTTTAATAATAAGAATTCAGACAATAACAATAGGTTTCATCCCATACTAATATAATAACCCTGAGAGAGAAATAATTTACAATGGATAATAATGTGAAATATCAGTGAATTTGTATAACAGTATAATTTTGATAGCCAATAGCTAGGTTTCCATCCAATTGGTTATAGATTTGCATATGAATATTCTAAAATCTGGATTTTCCCAACAGAGATGTCTTTCTATCAATTTGACTTGTTGCAGATAAAAAGCTGTGCGTGAGGACCTAGTGCACATAGAACAAACTTTTGCGGTCAAATTCCCATCTACTGAATAAAACAATTCAAGTAATTGGGTTTCCATCGCATTTTCAACTCTACTGATAATTATTATTATTTTAAAAAAAAGGTTTTTTTTTTCTGTATAGCGAATGTGCCCACTCTGGTCTTTGCATGTGTGCTCTAGCCAACAGCGCACATATACAGTCTGGGTAGGCTACATGATGAGAAAACTATTATGGACAAAATAGTGAGATTGTTTTTATTTGTCAAACGGCAGCCAAGCATTGATCATCATGTCACCAGAATAAGACTGTTGATATTTATTGGAAAGCAGCATCAAGCTCATCACTGTGCACTTTCACCAAACTCTGAAGTTCATAACTTATTTCTTCTGTAGCCTAATAAACTGCCTGCTTTCCCGAGTCCTATTGGGAAGACCACACAACATTATCCCGTGACTCTCAAGTTTACTTTAATGGTTATATCAATCTTTGTGCTTAAAAATATTTTCACCAATATTTCTCACATAATTAATTTTACAGGCACAAAAAAAATATAACCTTGTCTAGCGTGTTTTGTTAACATTTGGGAAGTTTACTGACAAATTTGTTGTTCAATCAGGGCTGTCGTGACATTTTCTATCCAACTTGTGCTTTACTCGCATAAAAAAGTTGGAACGGAAACCTGGGTAATGCTTATCAAAATCAGCTATTGGTGTGGTTTTTGGAGAGATTTAGATCATAACTGAATCACTCATTTTTGATTGGTCTTACTCTGGTTCCCTAGGTGACAGAGCTGAAGAGCCTGGCCAATCACGTGGTGGTGGGAAACGTGTCGTGTGAGACCAAGGACCTGTTTGCTGCTCTACCCCAGACGGTGGCAGTGGACATCAATGACCTGGGTACCATCAAACTGAGCTTGGAGGTCACCTGGAAGTGAGTGGCCCAATGTGGCTTCTGCTTTGAAGTGATAAGGATATTAAGGTTGTATAGAAAGAGGGACTGCGTGTGTGCATACATTTGTGTGTGGATCTAGTAATACGTTTCTGTGCCCTTTTTTTCATGGACAGCCCCTTCGACAAGGATGACCAAGCCTCGACCGCCAGCACGGTCAACAAACCCCCCACGGTGAACAAACGCTTCTCCACCTACAACCAGAGTCCTCCTGATACCCCCTCCCTACGGGAACAGGCCTTCTATGTGAGTACCCTAAACCTCTAACTGTCCTCTAATCAGTGTTCTTTTTCATAATGTGTCCCATAATCCACATAATAATGAACTGTACTCTGGGCTCAAGTATTTTGTTGTGTGACCTGGAGTTTTATTTTGTGAGCACCAGTGCGACTAAAAGAAAATCCCCAAAAATGTCTCTACACTGCTCCAACAAGACAGGCTGCCTCCCGCTGCTGCTTGCTTCCAGTTCCCGGGCCACACACACACACACACACCAAGCCCTGTCACTATAGCAGGCATAATACAGTAACTCCATGTTGTTTCTAAAGCCGGATGCGCAACATTCTGAGACTTCCGGGAATGCTTGCAAAGCATGAGGCAAGGTTCTTAGCAGTCTGGGAAAGTACACTTCCGAGCAAGAGCTTTGGGATGGAGATGTAATGTGGCAGTCGTGCCAACATATCTCATCAGCCACCTGGTGGAAGGGATTTTGTGGATCTGAGGCTCTTTCCCCTATTGCCTCCATCATCCTCCAAATCCCACCAACATCAGCCGCCTCAGAGAGCAACTGGTCCTTGTTTGGGGGGACACACACCAAAGCACGCAACAGGCTGACCAATACAAATGTTGAAGAATTGGTGGCCATCCGGGCAGATTTGAGGTTTTTTAAGCCTGACAACAAGCCATCCTCAAGGTTGGAAAGTGACAGTGAAGATGAGGCCTCAGAGTCTGATGTTCAAGAGGTGGACAATGAGGAGGTCCAGGGAGAAGACATGGAAGCCTGAGAGGAAGACAACCAAAGCTTTAGTATCTAGACTATCATTTTACAGATCTATGTTGAAACCGTTTTTGGGAGATGCGATGGATCATTGGGGATCATTCAATATTCCCTATCTTTTGTTATTCAGTGAAATCGTCCCATGTGAAGAGGCAGCTCAATTAAGGTTAAATTTGTAACAAAATAGTTTTTTAATTTTTATTGGAAGGATTTAATCATGTCTACTTATGATAAGGTAAAAGGTTTCTGTCTCCGTATGATACTGTATGGTAAATATATCCAATGCAAAAAACATACACATTTAAATGGTATTAATATTAGTTTGCATATACAGTGGGGCAAAAAAGTATTTAGTCAGCCACCAATTGTGCAAGTTCTCCCACTTAAAAAGATGAGAGGCCTGTAATTTATCATAGGTACACTTCAACTATGACAGACAAAATTATTTTAAAAAATCCAGAAAATCACATTGTAGGATTTTTAATGTATTTATTTGCAAATTATGGTGGAAAACTTTTGTTATTGACTTATTTATCTCAATACTTTGTTATCTACCCTTTGTTGGCAATGACAGAGGTGAAGACTTACAGAAAACGTTTGACAAGGTTTTCACACACTGTTGCTGGTATTTTGGCCCATTCCTCCATGCAGATCTCTAGAGCAGTGATGTTTTGGGGCTGTTGCTGGGCAACACGGACTTTCAACTCCCTCCAAAGATTTTCTATGGGGTTGAGATCTGGAGACTGGCTAGGCCACTCCAGGACCTTGAAATGCTTCTTACGAAGCCACTCCTTCGTTGCCCGGGTGGTGTGTTTGGGATCATTGTCATGCTGAAAGACCCAGCCACATTTGATCTTCAATGCCCTTGCTGATGGAAGGACGTTTTCACTGGCCCCATTCATTCTTTCCTTTACACAGATCAGTCGTCCTGGTCCCTTTGCAGAAAAACAGCCCCATAGCATGATGTTTTCACCTCCATGCTTCACAGTAGGAATGGTGTTCTTTGGATGCAACTCAGCATTCTTTGTCCTCCAAACACGACGAGTTGAGTTTTTACCAAAAACTTCTATTTAGGTTTCATCTGACCATATGACATTCTCCCAATCTTCTTCTGGATCATCCAAATGCTCTCTAGCAAACTTCAGACGGGCCTGGACATGTACTGGCTTAAGCAGGGGGACACGTCTGGCACTGCAGGATTTGAGTCGCTGGCGGCGTAGTGTGTTACTGATGGTAGGCTTTGTTACTTTGGTCCCAGCTCTCTGCAGGTCATTCACTAGGTCCCCCCGTGTGGTTCTGGGATTTTTGCTCACCGTTCTTGTGATCATTTTGACCCCACGGGGTGAGATCTTGCGTGGAGCCCCAGATCGAGGAAGATTATCAGTGGTCTTGTATGTCTTCCATTTCCTAATAATTGCTCCCACAGTTGATTTCTTCAAACCAAGCTGCTTACCTATTGCAGATTCAGTCTTCCCAGCCTGGTGCAGGTCTACAATTTAGCTTCTGGTGTCCTTTGACAGCTCTTTGGTCTTGGCCATAGTGGAGATTGGAGTGTGACTGTTTGATGTTGTGGACAGGTGTCTTTTATACTGATAACAAGTTCAAACAGGTGCCATTAATACAGGTAACGAGTGGAGGACAGAGGAGCCTCTTAAAGAAGAAGTTACAGGTCTGTGAGAGCCAGAAATCTTGCTTGTTTGTAGGTGACCAAATACTTTTTTTCCACCATAATTTGCAAATAAATTAATAAAAAATCCTACAATGTGATGTTTCTGGTGTACCTATGATGAAAATTACAGGCCTCTCATCTTTTTAAGTGGGAGAACTTGCACAATTGGTGGCTGACTAAATACTTTTTTGCCCCAATGTATTTCTATTAATTCCCACTGAAAGTTTCCACCTATGAATATTTCCCAAGATTTGCAACCCTCAACACACCCGTGCTTAATTTCAGCTCTTGGACTGCTTTTTTACGGAACTTATTTGGCCAGATCTGGTACCTCTCCTGGCATGCAAAATAATTGTCACTTTTTAATGTAAAAATTCAAATAAAAGCGGTCAAAGTTCATTCGATTTGCCTCTTAGTTAATTCTCCTGCCCCCACACAAAAACAGGTATGTGGAAAAAGTTGATTTGAAGCCCAGGGCTAGTATTCTAAGAGTTGATTTGGGTTGGCCCAGGTTTATGGTTTTGCAACATTGTATCTAACCTATGTTTGAGACCAATGCTTGGTGCTGGCTGTGTGAGAACTGTGTCATTATGTCTCACATAGCTGGAATGATAATCACTTTCTATGATCTCTCTCCCTATCTCTCATGTCCTAACTCTGATGGACATGAGCTTCTCATCATTCCTTAAAGAATTATAGCCACGCAAAAGATTCTGAACAAACTGTAGCACCCCTGATGAATTTCTACATTTGCCAAAGTTATAGAATTACTGTTGTCTGTTCAGAAATAAATGAAATCATTCAGAATAGCCTACTACACCATGAGAAGGCCTATCATTTAGCCACAGAGGATCAATAGCTGTGGATTGTAGCTGAAGAACAAGGAATAGCTTAGTCAGGAATGAGCGGTAAATCTGTCAGCTGAAGAACAAGGAATAGCTTAGTCAGGAATGAGCGGTAAATCTGTCAGTGAAAAAAACAGCACCCAGGCAAAACAAATACAATCGAGGGAAAACACTGGTTGGAAAGCAAATGGCGCCTGCTGAAAAGAGAAGAGTCTATGCTGTAGGCTGCCAAAATATTTGATGAAATTCCAAATATTGTTTTACAGAGCATATCGGCCATATCGGCTGCGCATCATTGGGTGAAACTGGAAATCATTTTTGGGACTATAGTTTCCTCCTCATATAGCCTACAATATTTCTCTACACACCTAGGCCTAGTCTATTGATGGATTCAAGACAATATTGTTTTTATTGATCTCAGATCAATTTGTCTGTGTCAAAGTAGCCTGCCATTTCGATAATTTGTGTGGTATTAAAAAAGATTCTGCTTAAGTCTCCAGTCATGTAAAAGTATGTAGAATTGTTTGAAATGTGTTTATGAAGGCCAACATTTTCCCGGAACCCAGGCTACTAAAAATGTTCCCTATGTGTGCAACTTCAATAAGTGCCTCTACTCTACTGCTCTGTGCCACTATGCAAATACAATGATATGCATGTAATGCTTTATTATAATTCCACTTGGACATTATGGGATATTGTGTGTAGGTTAGTGACCAAACATTGATATTTCATCAATTTTAAATTCAGGCTGTAACACAACAAAATGTGGAAAGTCTAGGGACATTTTGTGTCACAGAAATAGAGGAAAAGTGATATGTTCTTCAAGAGTTGTGCTTAAATGCTTAAGAAATAAGTAGCTTTCATATATCTCAATCAATTAAAACATTTCTTTTTCTGGTGCTTCTACATTTTGTGGTGCTACTAACTTAGAAAATTTAGGATCACCAGAATGTTTTTCATTTAGAGCCCTGGCTATAATAGAAAAATGGTTCTAGAATGAATCTGAATTATACCTATCCAGGACATGTTCTGTTCTGTCACGCAGCATGTTTTCTGTTAACAGCAGTCGAACCGAGGATTTTTGTTGTAGTTTTTAAAATAAATACACGTCTGCTGGGTTACAACGCTAACAGGATGTTAACAGGATGTATTGGTCTGTTTTGTCAATGGGCAAGCTAAATACTTCTAGCACCTATTTCTCTTAATTCAGTGACTTTATTGAGTTAGAAGAAAGAGCTGCCACATTGCAGTGGAGTGTTTAGTCTAGCTGTGATTTGTAGTAGAGGTGGACCTTTTCTCACGGTCCTCTCCTAATTTACCTGGTGTTGTGAAGACTGCTCAGAGGAGCCTGTCAAGCAGCATGATGCCCCCCAAACAGCGCTGGTCCCTTCTGGATGTGTTTCGTGACACGCTGGTTGAGAGACTGTCTCAGAGCTGCTCCTGCAGTGACGTCTCCTCAGTCCACCTGGCCTCTGCTAACATGCAGATTGACGTAAGTGCTGCTAGCCACTACAGAGAGAACCCACTATATCCCCTCTAATCTCTAGTTAAATATGTGGTAGAGCATGGTAGAGCGTGGTAGTAGAACCTCAGTAGAAGAACTCTAGTAGAAATCTTTATAGATTGTGTTGTGCTATCATGTAGATCCTCTCATGTTGGCCATTGTAGAATTTGTGTTTATAGTCAGCTGTTGTGTCCCTCCTCTTTGGGTCTTAAAATAGTCTTTAGTAGTCTTTGCAATGACCGACGCAGCCTTCTACTCTCCATATGAAGCCTGTATTTGTTATTGTTCCAGAGAGGTAAGCCTGGATGCTCAGCAAAGCAGAGGCCTGATAAATGAGAAGTTAATTAAAGGGAGCAGGGAGTCTGTTTGCTCTTTTGGCCAGAGGCCAGGCTGCTCTGGTTTATAATAGAGGCTTGGCTGGCATGGGCTCTCAGGGCCCCTTGGCTCACTTTCTCTCTGTCTGACACTCAATTATCATACTGTATGTTAGCTTCAGAATGTGATGGTACTGTCTCCATTTTACTTTATCATCCTTGTGTTCTTCCTCCCCTCCTTTCTTTCTCTCTCTCTGTCTCTGTCTCTCTCGGTCTCTGTCTCTCTCGGCCTCTGTCTCTCTCGGCCTCTGTCTCTCTCTCGGCCTCTGTCTCTCTCTCGGCCTCTGTCTCTCTCTCGGCCTCTGTCTCTCTCTCGGCCTCTGTCTCTCTCTCGGCCTCTGTCTCTCTCTCGGCCTCTGTCTCTCTCTCGGCCGCTGTCTCTCTCTCGGTCGCTGTCTCTTTCTCTCTCTGTCTCTCACTCTCTAGAACATGCTGAGGAGGCAGGAAGATATGGAGAATGGCACAGCATGGTCTAACTCCTCTGAGTCATCAGATGACTCATCCAGCCCTCAACTCTCCCTGGGGCTGCGTCACGCCAACAAGAACCTGGTCAAGCCAGAGGTCAACGCCTCCACACCCTCCATTGAAATCTCCTTTGCCCGCCGAGACACTGCCACCTCCACCCCTACCCGCTTAGCCAAACAGGAAGATGTGCAGGAGGAGACGCAGAAGGAGGAGTCAGACATTGGGGCAGCGGGGAAAGATGAGGCTTCTGGGAAACAGGCAGTGCCTAACGGCCACGCCCGCTACTCACGCTCACTCAGTCATATCAGTGAGAACAGTGCCGATGGCGTACTGATAGACCGGTCAACCAGCGAATTTGTGGAGCCCTCTGAGGTCACCTCCCTGCAGTGTGGGATCTGTATAAACGATATTGAGATGGTGATGCCTGCCAGGGCAGAGTGGGCCCTTATCCCAGGAGAGACTGTGGTGGTCAGAGACACCCCTGAGCAACCCGCCCCAGCTACTGTGACCATGGAGGAGAGCAGGCCGGAGAGCAGGTATTCTGCAGTGTCTATAGAGTCAGACACAGGGTTAGAGGTTGTTTCAGGGGCTGTTTCAGAAGTAGAGCCAGAACTTCAGAGCGCTGCACCCACTAGGACTGATGCAATGTATCAGCAAGGTGCCTCTCTGAATCACAGACCAGACTCACAAGCACAGACCAAGAGCACAGAGGGCATATCATACAGTGCCTACAGGACAGTGGTGGTGGAGGCCAAGAAGCCTGAGGCTGTAGTAGAGGCCAAGCCCACAGAGGGTGAGAAGCAGCAGGCTGTGGACAGTGGAATTGAGGAAGCCCTGAGTGCAGTCATCTCCTCTCTGGATGACTACAGGGGACAGTTTCCTGAGTTACAGGTCCTGGAGCAGGAGTTACAACTACTGGAGGAGACGTTAACAGTGAGTTACAGCTGTGTGTGTGTGTGTGTGTGTGTGTGTGTGTGTGTGTGTGCACATGGCTCTGTTTCGTGTTGCACCTCACAATGGAAATGGCCACTTCATAAGAGTGAGGGGGGCATTGGTGGGAGCTGAGTAGATTTCAGCTTCCCAGAATAGCACAGTTTGTTCCCTGTGGGACTGCGATCAGGGTGTGGAACTTCCTGCCCCTCAGCTCAGTCTGAATATTTCCATCCCACAATGCTGCAGCAGGAGATGTGTGTACTGTCGCTGGGAGGCCATCTGCCTGTTACACATACGCACAACTGACACAGATACACATCAGAGCTCACTCTGAGCCAAATCCGCTGACAAGGTGATAGGAAACAGAAAAATAATGCTTTTATTTTAATCTTCATGTCATAATTTTAGGAACACACTGTTTTGATCAGACACTTTCCTCAGATTATCCATTTCCAAATAGGGGGTGTATTCTCACAATCAGGACTTAGTGCTTTCAGAAAGTATTCATACCCCTTGACTTATTCCACATTTTGATGTGTTTCAGCCTGAATTCAAAATGTATTCAAATATTTTCTCACCCATCTATGAATAATAGCCCAAAATGACTGTGAAAACATGTTTTTAGATAATTTGTGCAACTTAATTGAAAAAGAAATACAGAAATCTAATTTACATAAGTATTCAAAACCATTTTCAATGACACTCCAAATTGAGTTTGGGTGCATCCAGTTTCCTTTTGATCATCCTCGAATGTCACTAAAACTTGATTGGAGTCCAACTGTGGCCAATTCAATTGTTTGGATGTGATTTAGATAGACGCACACCTGTCTATATAAGGTCCCACAGTTGACAGTGTTTGTCAGAGCAGAAACTATTCCATGAAGTCCAAGGAACTGTCTGTCTGTAGATCTCAGAAAGAATTGTGATGAGGCATATCTGGGGAAGGGTAGAAAACAGGTTCTAGAGTGTTAAATGTTTCCAAGAGCACAGTGGTCTCCATCATTGGGAAATTGAAAAAAATATATGGAAATACACAGGCTCTGCCTAGAGCTGAAGGTCCTTGTTCAGGGAGATGACCAAGAACTCAATGACCACTCTGACAGAACTACAGAGTTCCTTGGCTGAGATGGGAAAACCTTCTAGAAGGACAACAGTCTCCACAGCACTTCACTAATCTGGGCTTTAGGGAGAATAGCCAGACGGATGCCACTCCTGAGAAAAAGGCAGATGAAGGCATGCCTGGAGTTTGCAAAAAGACATGAAAGACGGAGCATAAGGTGAAAGATTCTGTGGTCTGATGAGACAAATGGAACTCTTTGGCCTGAATGCAAAGCGCTATTTCTGGAGAAAACCAGGCACAGCTCATCACCCATCTAACACCATCCCTACTGTGAAGCATGGTGGTGGCAGCATCATGCTATGGGTATGCTTTTCAGTGGCAGGGACTGGGAGACTGGTAAGGATAGAGGGAACAATGAATGGTGCCAAATGCAGGCAATTCCTTGTTGAGAACCGGCTTCAAAATGCAAACAACCTTGGACTGGGGCAAATTTGCGTTCCAACAAGACAATGACCCCAAACATACAGCCAAAGCAATGCTGGAATGGCTTCAGAAAAATGTGAAAGTCCTTGAGTAGGCCAGCCAAAGCCCAGATTTGAATCCCATTCAATATTTATGGAAAGACTTGAAGATAGCTGGAGGAGCAGTGGTAAACAGCAAACTTAAGAGCTTGAGAGAATCTGCAAGGAAGAACTGGAGAAAATCTAAAAATCCAGATGTGCAAAGCTGAAGGACATACCCAAGATGACTCCAAGATCAAATCAAATCAAAGCTGTAATTGCTGCCAAAGGTTATTCTACAAAGTATTGACTCAGCGCTGTGAATACTTTAATTTTCAATAAATGTGCAAAAATGTCTAAAAACATGTTTTCACTTTGCCATTATGGGGTATTTTGTGTAGATGAGTGAGGGGGGGGGGGAAATGTGTGTTTTAATACATTTTGAATTCAGTCTAACTCAGCAAAATGTGGAATCTGTCAAGGGGTATAAATACTTTCTTACGGCACTCTAAATGGCATTAAAGTGGATTGGTGAAAAATAAATAGTTTTTGTGTGTGTTCTGTATGTGCGAGTACATGTGTGCATGTCTCTCCATAACAAGTGTGTTCTGAAGGGCCGCACCTGCAGTCGTTCGTCCAGTGTCCAGAGTCTGACGGTGGAGACAGCCCTGGGCAGCTTTGACTTTCTCAACACCTCAGACCTGGAGGATGAAGATGAGGAGAACTGGGAGAAGAGGAGTGTAATGGACAGGTCAGGTTCCATAACATGGCTTCCCTCCCTAAATTCCATCACAGTTATACAGATTACAAGTTTTGCTCGTAAAGGAGTTATATTTCCCTGTGTTCACTTACTGCCATCTAGTGATCCCACAACACAGCTTTAAATATGCTGGATGTGAGAAGTTCATTGGTATTCTGAATGATAATGCCTTCACCTGGTCTAAATGTGACATGACATGTACAGACAGGCCATGGCTCTTGTTGTTGCCACTCTTTGACAACAACTCTCCTGATGTATTCAGTGTTTCCCCTAGGATTTTATTCAGCAGCAGTGGCAAAGTTAGTGTGGGGGGGGGGGGGGGGGGGGGCTACTCTTGTGGCTAAAGGCAATGTCACAACCAACCATTTTAAATGCCCTCTTGCCCTCAGAGACCATTTTTCTGCTTAATTAGGGATAAGCGGGACGCAAATGTCTCAACTGGCCAGGAAAAATGGCAATAAAATACTAAAATACTATAAAATTCAAACTTTCATTAAATCACACATGTAAGATACTCAATTAAAGCTACACTCGTTGTGAATCCAGCCAACATGTCAGATTTTAAAAATGCTTTTCGGCGAAAGCATAAGAAGCTATTATCTGATAGCCTGCACCATCTGCACCAGCAGTAAACAAAGGAGTTAGCATATTTCAACCCTGCAGGCGCTACACAAAACGCTAATATAAAACATGCATTACCTTTGACGAACTTCTTTTGTTGGCACTCCAATATGTCCCATAAACATCACAATTGGTCCTTTTGTTTGATTAATTCTGTCCATATATATCCAAAATGTCCATTTATAAAGCGCGTTTGATCCAGAAAAAAACTGCTTACAAAAAACGCACCGTCACTACAAAATATTTCAAAAGTTGTCTATAAACTTTGCCAAAATAGTTCAAACTACTTTTGTAATACAACTTTAGGTATTTTTAAACGTTAATAATCGATCAAATTGTAGACGGGGCAATCTGTGTTCAATACAGGAAAGAAAACAAACCAGCGCTGTTTTTCACGTCTTGCGCAACTCACAAAAGTGTCCCCAGTTCCTAGTTGGCCTACTTCGTCATTGCACAAATGAATAACCTCAACCAAATTCCAAAGACTGGTGACATTCGGTGGAAGCGGTAGTAACTGAAAACAGATTCCTATGAAATATCCCTTGGCAAAGACAACTCAGGAAACAGAGAGGGGGGGGGGGGGGGGGGGAAATCTGAACAGTTAGTCCTCTGGGTTTTGCCTGCTACATAAGTTCTGTTATACTCAGACATGATTCAAACAGTTTTAGAAACGTCAGAGCAATTCTATACATTTTGCCATGGATTATGCCATGTTCTTATGCTATCTGAGTGACTCAAACATAACAAAATAAATGGGGGCCCATGCCATGACATTTTGGGAATTTTAGATTCTCCCTGACTGTCTAGTTTTTATTTTGGTGTTCGTTCTCAAATATGATCTTATTTATAAATCTATAGCTCTATTGTCTTCTCTACATACTTTATCTGGTTTCAGCTATTTAAATTAACACTGAAATGTTTTACCATCCCCAAAATTATTTTCAACAATAAATAAATATACACTATCGTTCAAAAGTTTGGGGTCACTTCGAAATGTAATTTATTTTCATTTAAAATAACATCAAATTGATCAGAAGTACAGTGTAGACATTCTTAATGTTGTAAATGCTTATTGTAGCTGGAAACAGCAGTTTTTAAGGAATATCTACATAGGCCTACAGAGGCCCATTATCAGCAACCATCACTCCTGTGTTCCAATGGCACGTTGTGTTAGCTAATCCAAGTTCATCATTTTAAAAGGCTAATTGATCATTAGAAAACCCTTTTGCAGTTATGTTAGCACAGCTGAAAACTGTTCTGATTTAAAGAAGCAATAAAACTGGCCTTCTTTAGACTAGTTGAGTATCTGGAGCATAAGCATTTGTGGTTTTGATTACAGGGTCAAAATGGCCAGAAACAAAATACTTTATTCTAAAACTCGTCAGTCTATTCTTGTTCTGAGAAATGAAGGCTATTCCATGCAATAATACTACTTCCTTCACAGAACAGCGCAAACTGTTTCCAACCAGAATAGAAAGAGGGGTGGGAGGCCCCTGTGCACAAGAGGACAAGTACATGTGTGTCTAGTTTGAGAAACCGACGCCTCACAAGTCCTTAACTGGCAGCTTCATTGAATAGTACCCGCAAAACACCAGTCTCAACGTCAACAGTGAAGAGGCGACTCCGGGATACTGGCCTTCTAGGTAGAGTTGCAAAGAAAACACCTTCTCAGACTGGCCAATAAAAAGAAAAGATTAAGATGGGGGAAAAGAACACAAACACCTGGACAGCTCTGACTCGAAGGCCAGCATCCCGGAGTCGCTTCTTCACTGTTGATATTGAGATATTTTTGCTACCAAAACAAATGATCTGATGATTGTCTCTTCGCAGAAAAATCTGCAGAGCTGGGAGGATTGTATCCCACACATACATACATACATACATACATACATACATACATACATTTCTTGTTAACAAATTATAGTTTTGGCAAGTCGGTTAGGACATCTACTTAGGCTTGACACAAAGGCAGAGTTTCTACCTTCAAACACATGAAATGGTTAAAAATGGGAATACTTTGCTTACCCGGTGCGTAGGGCAGCTGAATCAAGTGCACCTACCGCCAGCAACGCAAGATGGATAAAAAAATAAAATAGGAACGCAAGGCTTTATATTGTTTTTTTTACATTGATTGACTAGGAATGCCTCGGTTGGTGACCTGATCTATGCATAGTCACTTTCCCCTACCTACAAGTACATATTACCTAGACTAACCCGTACCCCTGCACATTGACTCGGTACCAGCACCCCCTGTACAGTATATAGCCTTGCTATTTCATGTTACTATTTTCTTTGTTTATTTAGCACACACTTTTTTTTAAACTACATTGTTGGTTAAGTAAGTTAGCATTTCACAGTAAGGTCTACTACATGTGTTGTATTTGGGACATTTGACAAATAAAATGTGATTTTATTTGAAGTCAATGGACAAAGTAGACTAGATCCAGTTGCTATTGCATTAGTGTCTAAAAAAAAAAGAAGATACCTTTTTATTAATGGTAAACTGACAGATTTGAACTGGTAAACTGCTGGATTTGAACTGGTAAACTGCTGGATTTGAACTGGTAAACTGCCGGATTTGAACTGGTAAACTGCCGGATTTGAACTGGTAAACTGCCGGATTTGAACTGGTAAACTGCCGGATTTGAACTGGTAAACTGCCGGATTTGAACTGGTAAACTGCCGGATTTGAACTGGTAAACTGCCGGATTTGAACTGGTAAACTGCCGGATTTGAACTATCTTAATTTATCCACCCTCTTTGGGCTCCCGAGTGGCGCAGTAGTCTAAGGCACTGCATCTCAGTGCAAGAGGCGTCACTGCCTGCCGTGATTGTGAGTCCCATAGGGCGGCGCACAATTGGCCCAGCGTCATCCAGGTTTGGCCGTGGTAGGCCGTCATTGTAAATAAAAATTTGTTCTTAACTGATTTGCTTAGTTAAATAAAAATAAAAATGCTCATACTCTATCTGTGCTCCTGTGTGGATGTTGTGTTTAGTGAGCACCACAGTGCCCCCGGCAGGCCATCAGAGGTGAGTGCAGGGGGAGATGAAGACTGTGAGAAGAGATGCTGGGAGTCCCCTTCCTTTGGACCTGTGAGCACTGGCTGCCAGGCTCTAGACCACGCCCTACTGGTTCACCTGAAGAATTGCAGCGCCCAACTTCTGGTGAGGATCATGATATGAGTAACAAACACCAGTGATGTAAAGTACTTAAGTAGTTTTTTGGAGTATCTGTACTTTAATATTTTTGACAACTTGTAGTCTTATTTCACAACATTCCTCAAGAAAATAATGTACTTTTTACTCCGTACATTTTCTCTGACACCCAAAGGTACTGTTTTGAACGCTTAGCAAGTCAGGAAAATGGTCCAATTCACGCACTTATTAAGATGTCATCCCTACTGCCTCTGATCTGGTGGACTCACTAATCACGAATGCTTTGTTTGTTAATTGTGCCCCTGGCTATCTGTAAATTTAAAAAATATATATATAATTCTGCCGTCTGGTTTGCCTAATATAATAATTTTTAATGATTTATACTTTAACTTTTGATACTTGCTCATTATTAATAGAAAAAATATCCATACAATTAACTTTGGTTAGTGGAGATGGAGACTGAAACAAAAACATGATTAAGGTACTTTGCTTCCTCTTTCAAACTAGTGTTTAGTGAATCATAGGTGACTCTGTCATTATTTTAGACATTTACTCAAGTAGTATTATACTGGGTGACTTTTACTTGAGTCATTTTCTATTAAGTTATCTTTACTTTTACGCACGTATGACAATTGGGTACTTTTCCCACCACTGCAAACACACCATGGCATTTCATAGTGGATAATTGGGTAATATTTGGTTGAGCAATAACATTACAACCTACAGAATATTCACCCACTCAAAAAGACAGCCAAAGTTAGTTGAATTACTAATGAATTGTCACTATGCTTTCAACCAACTGAAAGCACAACATTTCTAGGGATTGTTTTTCAGATTTTTGGTTTAGTGTCTATCATTGCGTTTTCAATCAAAAACACAGCAAAGTTCGACTTGGAATACAATGTCAGATATTAAGTTTATTTATACAGCAGATTAATGTGATATCACTGCTTCATCTAATAGCACGACCAAATGACCTGGGCCCAGTTTCCCAATAGCCCTGGAATTTAAAGGCTTACGAGGGTTTTAACAATGCATTGTTCCTACAATTCCCAAAACACCATGCAGAGAGAACGCTCACTATGTGACGCGTATTGATACTAGGAGGATCAAAAAGAAAAGCAGCGCTGCTCTTGGATCAGCTTTCTCCATTCAAATCTTACCTTAACATTAGAATTATTCCATAATACTGACAACGGATCAGCTTCTAGAGAGATATTATAACTATGGCTGCAAATATTGAGGCGCACATAATTGCGAACATGTTACACATCATTTTAAATATATTGAGTCAAATTATAGACCGTAGTCAATATGATTTGAAATATACAGACATGTAGTCTATAGGCCTACCATATTGAGCTTTTAATGTAGTCATCTCTGTTTTCATTTGAGGCATTATCCTCTGTAACAATTGCAAAAACATTGGCAACTTTAGTCTGTTTGTAATCAACTTCGTTTTGGAGTTATTAGTGGTCACAGAGAGTCTGTTTACCGGAGATCTTCTGTGTATAAAGACACACTTAGCTGTCCTACGAGTGGTCTGAGGCAATCCGTAAATAACAAGCGTTTATTGCAACTTCAACAATAGTTTTGGGGAAACAGATCAGAGATTTAACGATGCTCCTACGAAGGTTCCAACAATGAACTTCGCCTTAAGATGCTTTTGGGAAACCGGGACCTGGATTGCAGTTTAATTAAATTAAAAATACATGGTGCAAGTGATTGATAAATGCCATTCGAGATGCTCTATTGATTATTACAGAAAATGTGAAGACATACTATACATACAATTATCTGTAAGGTCCCTCAGTCAAGCAGTGAATTTCAAACACCGATTCAACCACAAAAAGGGAGGTTTTCCAATGCCTCGCAAAGAAGCGCACCTATTGGTAGATGGGTAAAAATAATAAAAGCAGACATTGAATATCCCTTTGAGCATGGTGAAGTTAAATTCACATTGAATGGTATACTCAGTTGCGGAGAGGAAGGAACTGCTCAGTGATTTCAACACTTTTTAAAACGGTGTACATTTGGTACAGAGTTGAATGGCTATGATAGGAGAGAACTGAGGCTGGATCAACAACATTTGAGTTACTCCACAATACTAACTTAAATGACACAGTGAAAAGAAGGAAGCCTGTACAGAATACAATTATTATAAAACATGCATCCTGTTTGCAAAAAGGCACTAAAGTAAATATGCAAAAATGAGGCAAAGAAATTAACTTTGGGACAAACACAACACGTCACGGAGTACCACTCTTTTTAACCACATATTTTTAAGCATGGTAGTGGCTAAATCATGCTATGGCTAAGCTATGTCATCAACAAGGACTAGGGAGTTTTTTAGGATAAAAATAAACTGAATAGAGCTAAGCACAGGAAATCTGGTTGTTTGCTTTCCAACAGACTCTGGGAGACAGGACAGTAACCCAAAGGCCAAATATACACTGGAGTTGCTTATCAGGACGACATTGAATGGCCTAGTTACAGTTTGAACTTAAATCGTCTTGAAAATCTCTATGGCAAGACTTGAAAATGGCTGTCTAGCAATAATCAACAACCAACTTGACAGAGCTAGAAGGATTTTGAAAAGAATAATGTGCAAATATTATGCAATCCAGGTGTGCAAATCTCAGAAGGACTCACAGCTGTGATCGCTGCCAAAGATGATTCTAACATGTATGATTTTGCAAACATTTCTAAAAACATGTTTTCGCTTGGTCATTATAGGGTATTGTGTTGGTGTGTATTATATGGGTGTGGAAAAAAAACATATATTTAATCGATTTTGAATTCGGGCTGTAACACAAGTCAAGGGGTATGAATGCTTTCTGAAGACACTGCACAATTACATGAAGAAATGTATAGTTACAGTAACCTCAATGTGGCCATGGATGTTATTCATACAAGCATTTTGCTACACCCGCAATGACGTGTATGTGGCCAATAAGATTTGATTTGATTTTAAGGCTGAAAGTTATATTAGTTTGTAAGATGGCCTTAACTTTAGGCTATTTATTGTATTATATTATAAGTTATATTGAAATAAATGTGACAACACAACCACATATCAACATTTAAAGGAGATGAACGTAGCTGCTGCTTGGATAGTTCCATCTGAGCCACTTGCTTAATCCCATTCTTACATTTTTATTTTTGGTTGAGTTGGAGACATGAATCCAACATGTAATTTGTTAACTTGTCAAAGTTAATAGATTAGTTATTGTATTTCAAAAGTGATATTTAATTGTGTTTGGTTGTCAATGCAACCAAATATCAACATTTGAAGGAGATGGAACTATCCAAGCAGAAGATGGTGCATTCAAAAATGATTCAGACCCCTACGCTTATTCCAGATTTAGTTACGTTACAGCCTTATTCTAAAATTGTTGAAATATATACATTTTTTACTCCTCAATCTACACACAATACCCCATAATGACAAAGCGAAAAACTGTTTTGTAGAAATTTTGCAGATGTATTACAAATAAAAAATATATCTTATTCAGACCCTTTGCTATGAGACTCGAAATTGAGCTCAAGTGCGTCCTGTTTCCATTGATCATCCTTGATCTTTCTACAACTTGATTGGAGTCCATTTGTGGTAAATTCAATTGATTAGACATGATTTGGAAAGGCACACACACCTGTCTATATAAGGTTCCACCATTGACAGTGCATGTCAGAGCAAAAACCAAGCCATGCGGTCGAAGGAATTTTCCGTAGAGCTCCGAGACAGGATTGTGTCAAGGCACAGATCTGGGGAAGGGTACCAAAACATTTCTGCAGCATTGTAGGTCCCCAAAAACACAGTGCCCTCCATCATTCTTAAATGGAAGAAGTTTGGAACCAACAGGAGTCTTCCTTGAGCTGGCCACCAGGCCAAACTAAGCAATCTTGGGAGAAGGGCCTTGGACAGGGAGGTGACCAAGAACCCGATGGTTACTCTGACAGAGCTCCAGAGTTTCTCTGCGGATGGGAGAACCTTCCCGAAGTACAACCATCTCCGCAGCACTCCACCAATCATGCCTTTGTGGTAGAGTGGCCAGACGGAAGCCACTCTTCAGTCAAAGGCACATGACAGCCCGATTGGAGTTTGCCAAAAGGCACTCTCAGACCATGAGAAACAAGATTCTCTGGTCTGATGAAACCAAGATTGAACTCTTTGGCCTGAAAGCCAAGCATCACGTCTGGAGGAAACCCGGCACCATTCCTACGGTGAAGCATGGTGGCGGTGGCATGATCATGCTGTGTGAATGTTTTTCAGTGGTGGGGACTGGGAGACTAGTCAGGATTGAGGAAAAGATGAATGGCGCAAAGTACAGAGTCCTTGACGAAAACCTGCTCCAGAGTGCTCAGCACCTCTGACTGGGGCTAAGGTTCACCTTCCAACAGAACAACGACCCTAAGCACACAGCCAAGACATCGCAGGAGTGGCTTCTGGACAAGTCTCTGAATGTCCTTGAATGGCCCAGCCAGAGCCCGGACTTGAACACGATCAAACATCTCTGGAGAGAATTGAAAATAGCTGGGTAGTGATGCTCCCCATCCAACCTGACAGAGCTTGGGAGGATCTGCAGAGAAGAATGGGAGAAACTCCCCAAATACAGGTGTGCCAAGCTTGTAGCGTCATACCCAAGAAGACTCGAGGCTATAGTCGTTGCCAAAGGTGCTTCAACAAAGTACTGAGTAAAAGGTCTGAATACTTATGTAAAGTTAATTTTTCATTTTTTTATTTGTTATAAATTCGCAAAAGTGTTTTAACTTGTTTTGCTTTGACATTTATTGGGTATTGTGTGTAGATTGAGAGAAAAAATCTATTTTAATCCATTTTATCAAAGTGTAAAAGTCAAGGGGTCTGAATATTTTCTGAAAAGCACTGTACATCTGTGCCACTGACTTAGTCTGGCTTTAATTCCAGTTTGTCTACAAAAATATAATTCATATGTTTGATTCACATCCCCATCTAAACCATCTGAACAAAGTTATGGAATAAGACTAAATCAAATCAAGCTTTAAATATATTTTGGATTGATGTAGTCATTCTTCAACTTACATTTTTGGTTGAGATGTGAATCCTATTTATTCCGTTTTAATTTTTAGACAAACTGGAATTAAATTACCCAGCGTTTGAAACCCAAGCCTAATTTGTCTATTTTTAGTTAAATTCTGGGTTTGAATTAAAACAATTGCTGCTGATGACATTGCAAATGCTATGTAGACCTAATTGGCATGATTGATAGATAAAGTATGGTCACATTTCATTTGCTCTGTTAAACATACCCTTTTGGAATGACTTTGATGCCCTTTGGAATTACTTAGATAAAATCTATTTAAGTGGAGATCTCTCAACAATCATGATCACGATAGCATATTGGTAATAGTCAGTGACAAATAACCAGGCAGGGCTTAATTAAACCTTGGATGGGAGACCAAATGGTAGCTGTTGATAGATCAATTCTCCAGTAGGAGGTGCTGCCCAGCCTATATATTTTTTTTCTGATAAAGGATATAATGTTGAAAATCTGTTTTTGAAGGTACAAATTCAACCGTTACTATAATGACATAATCCTGTGGTTGAAATTTCAACCTCAAAACAATTTATGTAGACTTTTTTGAAATCCAATGTATTTTTCATGTAGATTCCACATCGCAATACGTTGACAAGTTACACTGAAACAACGTTGATTTAACCAGTTTGCACCCAGTGGGGTCCTCTTATGTATGAGGCTCTAAACCAAATTAGTTGAAGAATTAAAATCTCATACATAGGTGATCTGATCTTGCGTTTGTGTTGTGCTGCCAAAATGATTGATCAAATGTATTTATATAGCCCTTTTGTACATCAGCTGATATCTCAAAGTGCTGTACAGAAACCCAGCCTAAAACCCCAAACAGCAAGCAATGCAGGTGTAGAAGCACGGTGGCAAAGAAAAACTCCCTAGAAAGGCCAAAACCTAGAGAGGAACCAGGCTATGAGGGGTGGCCAGTCCTCTTCTGGCTGTGCCGGGTGGAGATTATAACAGAACATGGCCAAGATGTTCAAATGTTCATAAATGACCAGCATGGTCAAATAATAATAATCACAGTAGTTGTCAAGGGTGCACCAAGTCAGCACCTCAGGAGTAAATGTCAGTTGGCTTTTCATAGCCGATCATTAAGAGTATCTCTATCGCTACTGCTGTCTCTAGAGAGTTGAAAACAACAGGTCTGGGACAGGTAGCACGTCCGGTGAACAGGTCAGGATTCCATAGCCGCAGGCAGAACAGTTGAACCTGGAGAAGTAGCACGGCCAGGTGGACTGGGGACAGTAAGGAGTCATCATGCCAGGTAGTCCTGAGGCATGGTCCTAGGGATCAGGTCCTCCGAGAGAGAGAATTAGAGAGAGCATACTTAAATTCACACAGGACACCGGATAAGACAGGAGGAATACTCCAGATATAACGAACTGACCGTAGCCCCCCGACACATAAACTACTGCAGCATAAATACTGGAGGCTGAGACAGGAGGGGTCAGGAGACACTGTGGCTCCATCCAATGATACCCCCGGACAGAGCCAAACAGGAAGGATATAAACCCACCCACTTTGCCAAAGCACAGCCCCCATACCACTAGAGGGATATCTCCAACCACCAACTTACCATCCTGAGACAAGGGGACAAAGAGTATAGCCCACAAAGATCTCCGCCACGGCACAATCCAAAGGGGGGCGCCAACCCAGACAGGAAGATCACGTCAGTGACTCAACCCACTCAAGTGACACACCCCTCCTAGGGACGGCATGAAAAAGCACCAGTAAGCCAGTGACTCAGCCCCTGTAATAGGGTCATAGGCAGAGAATCCTAGTGGAAAGAGGGGAACCGGCCAGGCAGAGACAGCAAGGGCGGTTCGTTGCTCCAGAGCCTTTCCGTTCACCTTCACACTCCTGGGCCAGACTACACTCAATCATATGACCCACTGAAGAGATGAGTCTTCAGTAAAGACTTAAAGGTTGAGACAGAGTTTGCGTCTCTCACATGGGTAGGCAGACCATTCCATAAAAATGGAGCTCTATAGGAGATAGCCCTGCCTCCAGCTGTTTGCTTAGAAATTCTAGGGACAATTAGGAGGCCTGCGTCTTGTGACTGTAGCGTATGTGTAGGTATGTACGGCAGGACCAAATCAGAAAGATGGGTAGGAGCAAGCCCATGTAATGCTTTGTAGGTTAGCAGTAAAACCTTGAAATCAGCCCTTGCCTTGACAGGAAACCAGTGTAGTGAGGCTAGCACTGGAGTAATATGAACACATTTTTTGGTTCTAGTTAGGATTCTAGCAGCAGTATTTTATTTAGCGCTTTATCCGGGTTGCCGGAAAGTTGAACATTGCAGTAGTCTAACCTAGAAGTAACAAAAGCTTGGATTCATTTTTCTGCATTTTTGGACAGAAAGTTTCTGATTTTTGCAATGATAAGTAGATGGAAAAAAGCTGTCCTTGAAACAGTCTTGATATGTTCGTCAAAAGAGAGATCAGAGTCCAGATTGATAAGCAGAGCAACAGCTCCCAGTTCTAATGTAATAATGATATATTTTTTTTAAAGTGTCACCTGTGGTCTTACCAAATGTTCTGATTTGTTGTATCAATTTTGGCTATGTGACGCCCAATGGTTTGTGCTGTGCAGAGGCTGGGGACCTTTGGGCCTCTGCGGTGTGGGGAGATGTATGCTCTGGACCGCCTACTCAGGGAGGCCCGCGTCCTCGAGCTTATCAGACACGTTGCCAAGGAGACCCCTGGAGGAGCCACTCAGGCAGATGAGGGTGAGTTCATTATAACTGAGAGGACAATAAAACAGCATACTAGTTTACTCACTGACACAGCTAAGGATATAATGAATAAGGTTAACTACTCTAATTGTAGATTCAATTACTATCATCTCTAACTTGTTTTCTTTTCCTTCTGTCTCTCTCTTGGAGTAGTTGTTCCCCAGTTAGAACAGTGCCAAGGGGCAACATTGCTATGGCAACAGTGTACAGACAATGGCAGTGTGTACAGCACCTCCACAGAGGCTTTTCTCACAACACTGGCCGCTGCTTACACCAACAGACTGCCCGAGAGAGGAGCCAGCCTGGCAGACACAGGTGTGATACTGTTGTTGTCTCGATCATGGATAATATTGCGTATAACAACACATTTCTCTGCACCTATCTGGTGTATATGACAATAAAACATATTTAAAAATATGCAGTTGAAGTCGGAAGTTTACATACACCTTAGCCAAGTACATTTCAACTCTGTTTTTCACAATTCCTGACATTTAATCCTAGTAAAAATTCACTGTCTTAGGTCAGTTAGGATCACCACTTTATTTTAAGAATGTGAAATGTCAGAATAATAGTAGAGAGAATGATTTATTTCAGCTTTCATTTCTTTCTTCACATTCCCAGTGGGTCAGAAGTTTACATACACTCAATTAGTATTTGCTAGCATTGCCTTTAGATTGTTTAACTTGGATCAAATGTTTTGGGTAGCCTTCCACAAGCTTCCCTCAATAAGTTGGGTGAATTTTGGCCCATTCCTCCTGACAGAGCGGGTGTAACTGGGTCAGGTTTGTAGGCCTCCTTGCTCTCACACACTTAAGCTCTGCCAACAAGTTTTCTATGGGATTGAGGTCAGGGCTTTGTGATGGACACTCCAATACCTTGACTTTGTTGTCCTTAAGCCATTTTGCCACAACTTTGGAAGTATGCTTGGGGTCATTGTCCATTTGGAAGACCCATTTGCGACCAAGCTTCAACTTCCTGACTGATGTCTTGAGATGTTGCTTCAATATATCCACATATTTTTTTCCCTCTTGATTCCATCTATTTTGTGAAGTGCACCAGGCCCTCCTGCAGCAAAGCACCCCACAACATGATGCTGCCACCCCCGTGCTTCACGGTTGGGATGGTGTTCTTCGGCTTGCAAGCCTCCCCCTTTTTCCTCCAAACATAATGATGGTCATTATGGCCAAATAGTTATATTTTTGTTTCAACAAAACAATCTTTGTCCCCATGTGCAGTTGAAAACCGTAGTCTGGCTTTTTTTATGGCGTGTTGGTAGCAGTGGCTTCTTCCTTGCTGGGCGGTCTTTCAGGTTATGTCGATATAGGGCTCCTTTTTACTGTGGATATAGATACTTTTGTACCTGTTTCCTCCAGCATCTTCACAAGGTACTTTGCTGTTGTTCTGGGATTGATTTGCACTTTTCGCACCAAAGGAGTGCAGAATGCATCTCCTTCCTGAGCGGTATGATGGCTGCATGGTCCCATGGTGTTTATACTTTGTACAGATGAACGTGGTACCTTCAGGCGTTTGGAAATTTCTCCCAAGGATGAACCAGACTTGTGGTCTACCATTTTTTTTTTTTTTTGAGGTCTTGGCTGATTTCTTTTTATTTTCCCATGATGTCAAGCAAAGAGGCACTGAGTTTGAAGGTAGGCCCTGAAATACATCCCCAGGTACACCTCCAATTAACTCAACTGATGTCAATTAGCCTATTAGAAGCTTCTAAAGCCATGACATCATTTTCTGGAATTTTCCAAGCTGTTTAAAGGCACAGTCAACTTAGTGTATGTAAACTTCTGACCCACTGGAATTGAGATACAGTGAAATAATCTGTCTGTAAAAAATTGTTGGAAAAATTACAAAGTAGATGTCTTAACTGACTTGCCAAAACTATAGTTTGTAAACAATACATTTGTGGAGTGGTTGAAATCAAGTTTTACTGACTCCAACCTAAGTGTATGTCAACTTCCGTCTTCAACTGTGTGTATATATATTTATTTATTCCTTCATTCATTCATGTATTTATTTATTTATTTATTTACTTAGTGGCCTGTTCATTAGGTACACCACCCGTTCACTAAAATGGTTCTCTCCTACAGGTAGTGAGTCACATGGCTGTAACTTGCTATATAAAGCAGCAGACAGGCATTGAACATTATGATGGGCAAAACGAGTGGCTAAGCGATTTTGAGCGTGGCATGGTCATCATTGCATAGTCAGAATTTTGGCGTAAGCAACATCAGTTCATGGTCCCATCCTGCCTGGTATCAACGGTACAGGCTGGTGGTGTAATGGTGTGGGGAATGTTTTTCTGGCACATGTTAGCTCCCTTGATACCAATTGGGCAATGTTTCCATGCCCTTAAGAATTCAGGCTGTTCTAGAGGCAAAGCTGGGTCCGACCCAGTACGAGATTGGTGTACCTAATAAACTGTATTTTAACATAGTGATACATAGTTTAAAACACTCTCCCTCAGGAAGAGTTTGTGATAAGCAATGCAATGCTCTTAGCATATTAGAGAAGAGCTGTTAAAGTGATATCCTGTCACGTCGGACCCATGTCTCTCTGTGCTGTGTCTAGTGTTCTTGCGTCTGGTGGAGAGGATTCTGGAGAGGAGGCTGCCCAAGCGTGGGGGCCAGGCAGCCAGAGAGATGCTGACTCTCTTCCAGTTCTGGAGCTACCTGGAGGCAGAGGGAGTGAGCGAGCTGGACACACACATCACTGAACTGGCAGAGGAGGGTGAGTGTCTGGGAGACTGACTATGGTAGTGACTGGACCTCCGTAATTGCTTGGAGTTGGTGTTCATGAATTTGTTAATGTGTCTTACCAGGTTACAGACAGCCACATGGCTCTATGATCAGTCATGATGAATGTACAGCATTTAAATGGATGATTCCTCTCATTGTTGTTCTTTCACCACACCCACTATAACATAATCTCATCCTATTGTCTTTTCCTATTTTCTTTTCCAAACCCCATCCTTATTCTCTCTCTCGGTTTCCTTTTCCTCCCCCAACACACACCCTGTCCTGTCTCTTTCTCTTCTTCTCTGTATACCCCCTCTCAGTCTGGCTGGTTCAGAGCTTGCAGTCAGGAGACCAGGAGGTGCTGGTGAAGGCCCTGAAGAGGCCTCCAGAGAGCAGCCTGAAGAGGGAGGGGATGCATGCTGTCAGCCTGCTGCTCAGGGACCCCCGGGGGAAGGTGTCTGCCTCTGCCAGCTCCCTGCTCCGGAGCCTAGCCAACCAACCACGCCATCGAGAGAGGGTGAGACCAAGAGACACATTCATTTAAGGCAGGGGTATTCAACAGGGGGCACTGCAGGGGGACCGCAGAATTATTTTTTTTTTTAACTAATGGAAATGATGTTTTTATGAATATTGCTGCACTAACAGACTTCACAAATTTCAAATGACATACCTAAAATAGAGAAGAGTATATCTGCTATATATTCTATATATATTTATATTCTAATGATGTCAACTTTATTTATCATCTCCTAATATTGTGTTGTCAATAATTAAGCAAATTACACTCACTGGAGTATCTGACATGGGCTTTGAAAAAGCGCCTGTGAATAGGCTACCAAGAGCCACTGGCTGCTGTTAAGCTTTCTTGACTTGGACTTTAAGTTTTGCCAATACTTGGCTAACCTTTTTGTTTAATCAGCTGCTCTTAGCGAAAATGTGTTTGGAGTTACATTTCTAGCTATGTTAGAGTGAACACTTCCTCTTCCAATTGTTATGTAGGGAGGTCAAAATAATGAAAAACAATCTATTAATTTTAAAATGTTGATTACTTCTCCTTTCCATTATCATTCAGCTAATAAGACAAGAATTGCTAACGTATGATTGGGGTCCCTGAATCGACAGTCTGCCTGGGAGGGGATCCCTGGGCAAGAATATTTTTAAAACCCTAATTTAAGGCCATACTCACTGTAGAACTTTTGAAATACACCTCTTAAGTGTACTCTATGAAGATAACAGGATCACCCATGTGGATTCACACTACATGATCAAAAGTATCTTGTCGAACATCTCATTCCACAATTATGGGCATTAATATGGAGTTGGTCCCCCCTGTGCTGCTATAACAGCGTCCACTTTTCTGAAATGACTTTCCACTAGATGTTGGAACATTTCTGCGGGGACTTGCTTCCATTCAGCCACGGCCATTAGTGAGGTTGGGCGATTAGGCCTGGCTCGCAGTCGGCGTTCCAATTCATCCCAATGGTGTTCGAATGGGTTGCGTTCAGGGCTCTGTGCAGGCCAGAAAAGCTATTCCACACCAATCCCAACAAACCATTTCTGTATGGACCTTGCTTTGTGCATGGGGGCATGCTGAAACAGGAAAAGGCCTTCCCCAAACTGTTGCCCCAAAGTTGAAAGCCATGAATCGTCTAGAATGTCATTTGTATGCTGTAGCGTTAAGATTTCCCTTCACTGGAACTAAGGGGCCTGAACCACGAAAAACAGCCCCAGACCATTATTCCTCCTCCACCAAACTTTACAGTTGGCACTATGCATTGGGGCAGGCAGTGTTCTCCTGACATCAGCCAAACCCAGATTTGTCCGTCGGACTGGCAGATGGTGAAGCGTGATTCATCACTCCAGAGAATGCATTTCCACTGCTCCAGTCCAATTGTAGTGAGCTTTACACCACTCCAGCCAACGCTTGGCATTGCGCATGGTGATATTAGGCTTGTGTGCTGCTGCTCGACCATGGGAGCCCACTTCATGAAGCTCCTGACTAACCGTTCTTGTGCTGATGTTGCTTCCAGAGGCAGTTTGGAACTCTGTAGTGAGTGTTGCAACCGAGGACAGATTATTTTTACACTCTACGCACTTCAACACTCGGCAGCCTCGTTCTGTGAGCTTGTGTGGCCTCCCACTTTGTGGGTGAGCCGTTGTTGATCCTAGACGTTTCCACTTCACGATAACAGCACTTGCAGTTGACCGGGGCAGGTCTAGCTTGTTGGACAGATGGAGTCCTATGACGGTGCCACGTTGAAAGACATTGAGCTTTTCAGTAAGGCCATTCTACTGCCAATGTTTGTCTATGGAGATTGCATGGCTGTGTGCTTGAATTTATAACCCTGCCAGCAACGGGTGTGGCTGAAATCGCAGAATCCACTAATTTGAAGGGTTCTCCACATACTTTTGTGTATATATAGTGTGTGTGTGTTTGTGAAAATTATAGTGTATTTTACCCCAGGCCCTGGTAAGCTGTCTGGAGCTTCTGGAGAATGAAAGCATGGAGACGAGAGTGTGTGGCTGTAAAGCACTTGCATGTCTGAAGGTCAGTCTTACCACTTAGTCACACCTCTTCAACAATCTCCATCTACAATCTGTTTCTTTTTACTGTGCGTACCCTAGTGTCTGGAGTCAGTCTGTTTTTTTTAATGTTCTGCAGGCCAAAGAGAGCATCGACCAGCTGGTCTATCTCTGTCGATCGGACAAGGAGGACGTGAGGGATGCTGCCAAACAAGCTTTGTTGGTGCTTGGTTAGTAGAAGGATAAGAAGTATACGTTTGATAGGGGACTGAGTGAGATCAAGGGATACAGGGGCACAGAGAGTGGGGTTTCTGTGGGTGGGAAAGAGTGTATGAGGGAATAATGTGTGTGTGTGTGTGTTCCATCCAGGTGAGGACGGGAAGTTGGCCCACAGACACGTTGAGACATCTCTGCAGGAAGGAGTGCCACGTCTCTTCTCCCCTGGCAGCATGACCAGCACCTCCTTCTAACGCCACCACAACGGAATACTGATACCTTCATGCTAATGTCAACACACTATTACAGAGCCATTATCATGCCACACACACACACATCAAAATATACACTGTAAAAGAGGGTGCAATACACCGATGCAAAAAGGTTGCGGACTGTCACATGCGCTCACTAACAATGGGATGACATCTACAGCTTGACATAAAGTCAGTGAACTAAACTCAAATATTACCAACCTGTGTGTAAATAAGTGACAACTACTCATGGATTTGTAGACGTGATGAAGAGGGGTGGAAAGTATTTTACTGCCTTACAGTACATTTAGGCCTGGTGGCGTTGCCTTCTGAATCATGTAAGCACAGCTAGGATGATGAATGGATAGGACACAACAATCATTGCATGGATATGACAAAGTATGAAAGTAACATGTTGAATTTTCAGGGGAAATCCACTTTTGATCTTCTATATTTGTAATGAAGCTGGTTGTTGATGGTCTGTGGAGAATGTCAGCGTGTGGAAGGAGTAATGAAGTAAATCATGGGGGTGGAAGGGATTTGGTTGTTCCTCGGGAGATGATGGTGGTGCAGTTCCACACTCTAGGACCACAGTCTGATGAGGAGCTGGTTGCCATGCCGGCCAGGAAGAAGTCGTCTGGAAAAACATTTATTACAGTGCCATCGTTCCATACTATCATTCTATGCTTTATGTAAATATATTCCACTGGAAGTGTACATGTTATATAATTGTGTTGTAATTCACTTGCTATTGTTGAAACAATCTACTGTAGGTAAATTCATTGTGCACTGCCTGAGACTTGTGCCACTGGTGATATAACTGAAGATTATTTCAGCTGTATGGGTGGTGAAGTACTTATTCTTATCATTATTATTGAAAACTTAAAACTGTGGTGGACTTTGCCTTTTTGGAGCAGAAAACATCTCACTGAAACAGACAACCAAACTGCTTGTACTGTGTGGAATGTATAGGGTGGAATCAGGGTAGGATGAGAACCTGCATTCATTCTATATTATTTACTTTGTAGAGTTATCAGTTATTCAGAGGAGGCTGGTGTAAGGAGTTGTCGGAGGACAGGCTCATTGGAATGGCATAAATGGAACCAAGTCAAACGTGGTTTCCATATGTGTGATACCGTTCCAGTTATTACAGCCATCCCAATGAACCCGTCCCCCTATAGCTCCTCCCACCAGCCTCCTCTGGTTATATTGTATTGGAGTTATTAACAATGGACAACTTAAAAAGCTTCTTCAGTGTATAAGTGCCTCAAGTCATGAGACATGAGATGAAATACTTTAATGAAGAGATGCAGTGCTAATACAAACAATGCAGCAAAGTATATTTTCCTTATGACTCAAACTGTGCAGCAAAATAAGTGATATTCTTTAGATTTTTTCTATAAAAGTATATTGACTGGCAAATAAATATCTTGCCTTGCATCAAATGTAAACAAGTTAATAAAATTGTGATCAAAAAATGTTTCCTTTTGTGAGAGGATGTGATCATGTATAATTTCCCTATGTTTATTAAAATAAACAGGGGGGACATAAAGAATAGTTTTTTTCAGTTTGAACAATCTGGAAAATCTTGATGAATTTTGGTACAACTATACAAGAGGCATACAGAAAGAGGGTCTATTACAGGTCTGTTGAATAAATATATAATACTGCATGTGCCTAGGGCTGATACATGACCATATTACTGCCACACTGGTGGTGACTGACCGTATTACCACCACACTGGCGGTCACGAGTCAAAATCCACGTGACCATTTAGTCACGGTAATTAGGCTTCTCCAAGCTCTGATGCTGCTGATGGTCATTAGTAGCCTCCCAAACTTGCTAACTGTCTGGTACTCAGCACTCTATTGTCCCTCTAATCACTCTGACATCAACACAAATGTAATCAAACACTTCATGAGAGCCAATGAGCTCATGTTGCACATTTCTATAGGCTATACAATAGCATAAGAAAACAGAGTGATGGGATCCTCTTTTTAATAGAGGCCATCAGCTTTATATAGGCTAGGCCTACCACAGGAGGTTGGTGTCACCTTAATTGGGGAGGACAGGCTCGTGGAATGGTATCAAACACATAGTTTCAATGTGTTTGATGCCATTCCATTTGCTCAGTTCCAGCCATTATTATGAGCCATCCACCCCTCAGCAACCTCCACTTGCATTTTTTATTTATTTAATCTTTATTTAACTAGGCAAGTCAGTTAAGAACAAATTCTTATTTACAATGACAGCCTACACCGGCCAACCCCAGACGATGCTGGGCCAATTGCGCACCACGCTATGGGACTCCCAATCACAGCCGGTTGTGATACAGCCTGGAATCAAACCAGGATGTCTGTAGGGACGCCTCAAGCACTGAGATGCAGTGCCTTAGACCACTGCGCCACTCGGGATCCTACTATAATTATTTCTCAACTCTCCTAATTTTAAGCACATTGCTTCGCTTTACAACATTGCTTCGTTTTATAGCTACCTGGCTGGCATGAAAATGAACCAAGGGAAAAGTGTCCTCCATTTGCTATTTAAGTGCATAGATTACATGTATTTTTCCCCCCTGCCCCTATTTCGAGACAGGTGAATCATAATAGTCCATTCTAAATGAAAACACATTTCACACATATATTATTTAGTATACAGTGCAGTCGGAAAGTATTCGGACCCATTGACTTTATCCACATTTTGTTACGTAACAGTCTGATTCTAAATTGATTAAATAAAACGTTCCTCATCAATCTACACACAATACCCCATAATGACAAAGTGAAAAAATTTATTAAATGTATTAAAAATAAAAATTCCTTATTTACATAAGTATTCAGACCCTCTGCTATGAGACACGAAATTGAGTTCAGGTGCATCCTGTTTCCATTGGCCATCCTTAAGATGTTTCTACAACTTGATTGGAGTCCACCTGTGGTAAATTAAATTGATTGGACATCGTTTGGATAAGCATACACCTGTCCATATAAGGTCCCACAGTTGACAGTGCATGTCAGAGCAAAAACCAAGCCATGACGGTACCCCAAAAAAATCTGCAGTATTGAAGGACCCCAAGAACAAAGTGGCCTCCATTCTTAAATGGAAAAGTTTGGAACCACCAAGACTCTTCCTAGAGCTGGCCGCCTGGCCAAACTGAGCAATCGAGGGAGAAGGGCGTTGATCAAGGAGACCAAGGTGACCAAGAACTCGATGGTCACTCTGAAAGAGCTCCAGAGTTCTTTTGTGGAGATGTGTCGCGGAAATTTCCTGTATTTACCAAATCATGAGAGCAAACCACACACAAGTCAGAGTTATCATAAAGTCCATCTTTAATTATATGAGCTCCATCACAAGCCTGTGACTCTCAGATCAATTCAGTGTCTATCAATGAATTCTCTGAGAGTCCTTACACATTGCAACTGAGATCCTTTATAGCAAAGACACATAGCCAGACAGCATTGGCTATAAATTATCATTCAGCTTTGTCTCCTAAACTATGTTCTTTTCTCGCTCTCAGAACCATAAAACAAAACCTCATATCAACAGGCATATATCAAATTTACCCCTCCTTGACAAGATCACAGATACACATTGACTGGCACACAGACATTGTGGAGCCAAGAGATACACGCTTGACCTCTCCCCTCTCTGCGGCCCAAGCAACTTAGTCCTGACAGAGAACAGATGACTGCAAATGGCGAACAGTATTATACAAAAATAAACATTCTGATGAGAAGTAACTCACAAGCATATAATGAATATAAAACATCTTATCTATGTTACCCAACTAATTCGGATTATTCCCCAACAGATGGGAGAACCTTCCACAAGGACAGCCATCTCTGCAGCACTCCACCAATCTGAATGCCAAACCTGAATGCCATGTGTCACGTCTGGTGGAAACCTGGCACAATCCCTACGGTGAAGCGTGGTGGCAGCATCATGCTGTGGGCAGGGACTGGGAGACTAGTCAGGATCGAGAGAAAGATAAATGGAGAAAAGTACAGAGAGATCCATGATGACAACCTGCTCCATAGTGCTCAGGACCTCAGACTGGGGAGAAGGTTCACCTTCCAACAGGACAACGACCCTAAGCAAACAACCAAGACCATGCAGGAGTGGCTTCGGGCAGTGGTGTAAAGTTCTTAAGTAAAAATACTTTAAAGTACCACTGTCATGGAAATTCTCATATTGAACACTCAAAGTCAATAGTAAGAATTTCCATAACAATTTGGCGTCAACCAACCGGATCAGTGATTCCACCTGTGGAGCATCCCAGTGAGGGAGACACTGGTGCCGCTCTCGGAAATTCTCGTCTGTCCAAAGACGACATGGATCCGCCCAGACCAGACCTTTACTGAGAGCTGCCCGGGGGAGGATACCTGATCCGTGAACCTCTGCGGATAAGTCTTCTGAATATCTGTAAGTCAATTTTAAATGAATCTCTATTTAATGTTGTTTTTTAAATGCATGATAAAAAATAAAAAATTCAAGCAAGTAACGCATAAAAAGGTACCCACAGTCTTATAGAGAGAAGACTGTTCACTAGTTTTATGAGAAAGCGAGGATGTATCGGTACCATGCTGGCAGCTGTCTGTAGGCATTTAGAAGAAATGTCTCTGTGGGCTGCAGCCACTAAAAAATAACACATGGTATTTTTGAGTACGTGGTGTTATTTATGTGCATAGCAAGTAATGACAGAGAGAGAATCGTTAACATGCATGTGGTAATGAGGAGATTGCCGAGTGTATTTGGGAATTGTACTAAGTGGCTGTGAATTGTGGGATTGAGCTATGTTGTATGAGAGAGAGCTGTCAGGTAACCAGCTCATGTGTGAAAGAGGTGAATGGATGCCGCAACCAGTTCTGTGAGCTGAGTTTTTCGATCTGTAATGTTATCTAGGGTCTTTCCAACACCGCCATTGGTTCTACAGTACAGGATAGCATGTCTCAGTAATCAGAAGGCCAGCATGTCTAGTGTAGATATCTAAATACCACTCAAATAGAACACTAGCATGTCTAGTGTAGATATCTAAATACCACTCAAATAGAACACTAGCATGTCTAGTGTAGATATCTAAATAGAACACTAGCGTATGAGAGAAATTTGTTGAAGCAAAGTCTGCTTGACTAACTTACTAAACAGGATATTAGCTCCAGCGTGAAAGCTGTGTGTTTGTGACAGTTGACTGTAATGTGTGCTTGACTAACTTACTAAACAGGATATTAGCTCCAGCGTGAAAGCTGTGGCTTGTGACAGTTAAAGCAAGGTATGAGAGTTTTGTATGCTTGACTAATTTACTGAACAGGAGATTAGCTCCAACATGAAAGCTGTGTGGCTGTGAGAGAAAGTGTTAATTTGAGAATGTATTTTTTTATTTCTTAGAAGCTTTCAGAAGTGTTATTTTTTCCCCCTCCCAAACGCTTTAAATATGGGTAATAAAAATAGTAAAGCAGGGGGGGATGATCCGAACTGGGAACCAAGGAGGCCATGTAAAATAATGGCTAAGAAATTTGGTAGGGGGGTACTGAACCAGACAGAGGCTTGGACAGATGGAGATTTCCCAGCTGACGGACACTGAGCATTGCTAAACTGGAGTCTGTGAGAAGCCAACTTCAGAAAAGAGACAACAATAGGGTAAAGTGGGACGACTTCAGAAAATGGGAGAGGGAAGCAAGTGGAACTATCAGAGAAGAAAGGATGAACAAAAGGGGGGGGGGGGAGAAGCCTGACTGGCCCTTCTCCGAGGGGAACCTTTTCATGGCCCAGCCTGGTATCCACCACTGCCAACTCCTCCATCAGCGGACGGAGTTGGCGGCCTCCCACCCCTTCACAACCCATTTGGGATGGCCAGATGGAGGAGCGGGAGATTTAGGAGCTGTCAGAGCTGCAGAGGGTGCTGGAACGTAAGATGGACAAGTACCAGCAAAAACAAGAACCAGAGCAAACGAGCGGAACGGGAGAGAGAGTAAAGAAGAAGCACTGGAGGACCTCCAAAGACTACTGGAGGAATGTAAGAGACAAAAAGAGAAGAGAGAATGTAAGCAGCAGGAATGATGTCAGTAAAGGAAGTAGCCAAGATGAAGGAGATGAAACCAGTAACAATGAGGAAAAGAACTGAAGATACGAGAAAGCAGAAAAAGTCTCCCCTGGGAATGTATCCAATAATACGCTACCCCAACCAAAATGGTGGTGGCATGTTGGAAATGGAGAGACCATGGGATGTTGATGAAATTAAAGTGATAGTGGGTGATGTTACTGACAGGAAAAGATGCCATAAAGTTTGAAGAAGCTGAGACAAGGTTTAAAGACAGTTATAACAACAACTTGTATAGCATGGGAAATAAAAACACTGCCGTAAAGCCATACATCACCCATGCGGAAAGACGGTTTCATTTTCATTCAACTAAGGACGGAAAGACACTGAAGGCACAGCTGATGTACTACTCTGAAAGAGGGAGAGAACGTCAACGAAATGGTGCAAACTGTGTAAACCTTGGGGCAGAGAAAGAAGTAGAGGCAGAGGGGCCCCTGCAGGAGCTGATGGGGAGAGACTGGAGCTGCCACAACTGTGGGAAGATTGTACTGAAGGAGGACAACAAAACGATTGGCCTTCCCCACGTGTTGGCGTACAGGTGGACAACCCATTTGGAAGAGGTTGAGGGGGCTACCAAACATAAGATGTGGTGGAAACAGAAGGAACTAATGAAGAAAATAACAATGAAGAACCAGAAGAAACAGGGGGAGTGCAATGCAAATAGTCTGGGTAGCCATTTGATTAGATATTCAGGAGTCTCATGGCTTGGAGTAGAAACTGTTTAGAAGCCTCTTGAACCTAGACTTGGCGCTCCGGTACCGCTTGCCGTGCGGTAGCAGAGAGAATAGTCTATGACTAGGGTGACTGGAGTCTTAAACAATGTCCTCTGACACTGCCTGGGATAGAGGTCCTGGATGGCAGGAAGCTTGGCCCCAGTGATGTACTGGGCCGTTCGCACTACCTTCTGTAGAGCCTTGCGGTCGGAGGCCGAGCAGTTGCCATACCAGGCAGTGATGGTGCCGCTGTAGAACCTTTTTGAGGATCTGAGGAGCCATGCCAAATATTTTCAGTCTCTTGAGGGGGAATAGGTTTTGTTGTGCCCAATTCATGACTGTTTTGGTGTGCTTGGAACATGTTAGTTTTTTGGTGATGTGGACACCAAGGAACTTGACGCTCTCAACCTGCTCCCCTGCAGCCCCGTTGATGAGAATGGGGGCGTGCTCGGTCCTCTTTTTCCTGTAGTCCGCAATCATCTCCTTTGTCTTGGTCACGTTGAGGGAGAGGTTGTTGTCCTGGCACCACACGGCCAGGTCTCTGACCTCCTCCCTATAGGCTGTCTCGTCTGTGATCAGGCCTACCTACCACTGTTGTGTTGTCGGAAAATGTAATGGTGTTGGCTGTGCAGTCATGAGTGAACAGGGAGTACAGGAGGGGACTGAGCATTCACCCCTGAGGGGACTCTGTGTTGAGGATCAGTGTGGCGGATATGTTGTTACCTACCCTTACCACCTGGTGAGATGTAGTCAACGAATAGTATTCTCACATAGGTGTTCCTTTTGTCCAGGTGGGAAAGGGCAGTGTGCAATCATCAGATTGCATCATCTGTTGGGGCGGTATGCAAATTGGAGCGGTTCTAGTGTTTTCTGGGATAATGGTGTTGATGTGAGGTATGACCAGCCTTTCAAAGAACTTTGTGGCTACAGATGTGAGTGCTATGGTCAGCATTCATTTAGGCAGGTTACCTTAATATTATTGGACACAGGCACTATGGTGGTCTGCTTAAAACATGTTGGTATTACAGACTCGGACAGGAAGAGGTTGAAAATGTCAGTGAAGACACTTGCCAGTTTGTCAGCGCATGCTCACAGTACACATCCTGGTAATCCGTTGGGCCCTGCAGCCTTGTGAATGTTGACCTTTTTAAAGGTCTTACTCACTTCTGGAACAGCTGGTGCTCTCATGCATGTGTCAGTGTTATTTGCCTCGCAGCAAGCCAAGAAGTAGTTTAGCTCATCTGGTAGGCTCGTGTCACTGGGCAGCTCACGCTTATGCTTCCCTTTGTAGTCTGTAATGGTTTGCAAACCCTGCCACATCCGATGAGCATCAGAGGCAGTGTAGTATGATTCGATCTTAGTCCGGTATTGACGCTTTTCCTGTTTGATGGTTCATCGGAGGGCATAGAGGGATTTATTATAAGCTTCTGGGTTAGCGTCCCGCTCCTTGAAAGTGGCAGCTTTAGCTCAGTGCGGATTCTGCCTGCACTCCATGGCTTTTGGTTGGGGTATGTACGTACGGTCACAGTGGGACGACGTCATCGCTGCACTTATTGATGATACCAATGACTGATGTGGTGTACTTCTCAATGCCATCGTAGGAAACCCAGAACGTATTCCAGTCTGTGTTAGCAAAACAGTCCTGTAGCTCAGCACTTTTTTTTTTTTTGTTCTAGTCACTGGTGCTTCCTGCTTTAATTTTTTCTTGTAAGCAAAAATCGGGAGGATAGAATTATGGTCAGATTTGCCAAATGGAGGGAGAGCTTTGTATGCGTCTCTGTGTGTGGAGTATAGGTGGTCCAGTTTTTTGTGTGTGTTTTTTCCCCTCTGGTTGCAAATTTAACATGCTGATTTAAATTAGGTAAAATGGATTTAAGTGTCCCTGCATTAAAGTCCCCGACTACTATGAGTGCTGCCTCCTGTTTGCTTATGGTGGAATAAAGCTCATTCAAATAGATCTTAGTGCCAGCCTTTGACTGTGGTATGTAAACAGCTACAAAGTATACAGATGCAACATTAGCTAGATAGTGTGGTCTACAGTTTATCATTAGATGCTGTACCTCCAGGCGAGCGATAGCTCAAGACTTCATTAGACATAGTGCACGAGCTGTTATTTAGAAAAACACATAGTCATCTGGCCCTTGTCTAACCAGACGCCACTGTTCTATCCCGCCGGTATAGCAGGTAACCAGCCAGCTGTATGTTGATAGTGTCATCAGTTCAGCCACAACTCGGTGAAGCATAAGATGTTAGTTTTTAATGTTCCGTTGGTAGTTCAATCTTACACGTTGCTCGTCGCTTTTATTCTGTAGATTGCACTTTTGCTAGCAGAATGGAGGGAAGTGGGGGGTTTATTTTCGATCGCCTACGAATTCAAAGAAGGCAGCCCACCCTTTGGTGGTATGGTCGACATTGGGGCCGCGGTCTCAGTGTTGAAAACGTCTGCGCTATATGAACTCTCATCAAAGAAAACAATGCCCACGGTTGGAGCGTATGGAATTCCCTCTGAAGAAAGTTTGACCATTTCCCCTAGAAGTGATGTGGGGAGAGGGAAAATGGAACCGTGAAGCATGGGAGTGGCAGCATCATATTGTGAGGTGCTTTGCTGCAGGAGGGCCTGGTGCACTTCACAAAATAGATGGCATCATGAGGGAAGAAAATTGTGGATATATTGAAGCAACATCTCAAGACATCAGTTAAAGCTTGGTCGCAAATGGGTCTTCCAAATGGACAATGACCCCAAGCATACTTCCAAAGTTGTGGCAAAATGGCTTAAGGACAACAAAGTCAAGGTATTGGAGTGGCCATCACAAAGCCCTGACCTCAATCCTGCAGAAAATTTGTGGGCAGAACTTAAAAAGTGTGTGCGAGAAGGAGGCCTACAAACCTGACTCAGTTACACCAGCTCTGTCCGGATGAATGGGCCAAAATTCACCCATTTTATTGTGGAAGGCTACCCAAAATGTTTGACCCAAGTTAAACAATTTAAAGGCAATGCGACTAAATAGTAATTAAGAGTATGTCAACTTCTGAACCACTGGGAATGTGATGTAAGAAATAAAAGCTGAAATAAATCCTTCTCTTTATTATTATTCTGACATTTCACATTCTTAAAATAAAGTGGTGATGCTAAAACAGGGAATATTTACTAGGATTAAATGTCAAGAATTGTGAAACGGAGTATAAATGTATTTGGCAAAGGTGTATGTAAACTTCCGACTTCAACTATAGCTCTGTTAACATATAAACTCAGCAAAAAAAGCAACATCCCTTTTTCAGGACTCGGTCTTTCAAAGATAATTTGTAAAAATCCAAGTAACTTCACTGATCCTCAATGTAAAGGGTTTAAACACTGTTTCCCATGCTTGTTCAAATAACCATACACAATGAATTTCCTTTACAATTAATTTCCTTTACATGGATCAGTCAAAAACAGCCCCAAAGCATGATGTTTCCACCCCCATGCTTCACAGTAGGTATGGTGTTCTCTGGATGCAACTCAGCCTTCTTTGTCCTCTAAACACGACAAGTTTAGTTTTTACCAAAAATTTATATTTTGGTTTCATCTGACCATATGACATTCTCCCAATCTTCTTCTGGATCATCCAAATGCTCTCTAGCAAACTTCAGACGGGCCTGGACATGTACTGGCTTAAGCAGGGGGACACGTCTGGCACTGCAGGATTTGAGTCCCTGGCGGCGTAGTGTGTTACTGATGGTAGGCTTTGTTACTTTGGTCCCAGCTCTCTGCAGGTCATTCACTTGGTCCCCCCGTGTGGTTCTGGGATTTTTGCTCACCGTTGTTGTGATCATTTTGACCCCACGGGGTGAGATCTTGCGTGGAGCCCCAGATCGAGGGAGATTATCAGTGGTCTTGTATGTCTTCCATTTCCTAATAATTGCTCCCACAGTTGATTTCTTCAAACCAAGCTGCTTACCTATTGCAGATTCAGTCTTCCCAGCCTGGTGCAGGTCTACAATTTAGTTTCTGGTGTCCTTTGACAGCTATGGTCTTGCCCATAGTGGAGTTTGGAGTGTGACTGTTTGAGGTTGTGGACAGGTGTCTTTTATACTGATAACAAGTTCAAACAGGTGCCATTAATACAGGTAACGAGTGGAGGACAAAGGAGCCTCTTAGGTCTGTGAGAGCCAGAAATCTTGCTTTTTTTTTTGTAGGTGACCAAATACTTATTTTCCACCATAATTTGCAAATAAATTCATTAAAAATCCTACAATGTGATTTTCTGGAATTATCTTTTTTTCTCATTTTGTCTGTCATAGTTGAAGTGTACCTATGATGAAAATTACAGGCCTCTCTCATCTTTTTAAGTGGGAGAACTTTCACAATTGGTGGCTGACTAAATACTTTTTTGCACCACTGTGTATGTATATTAAAATTTTAAAAAATGCTTAATTGTGTTTTTTTTCTTTTTTGTTTCAACACAAATGATTCAACACAAAAAATAATAATAATAATATATTATTGAAGAAAGTAGTAATGAGGCAGCTAAGGTGACTGCTGAAAGTCCCCCCCAGACATCAGTAAATTCAAAGGGTTTATTACATAAATTGTACGTTATTTTTTCAGATGGAATATAGGAAGATAGTTCTTTTAGCCACATCTGCTTGCTTGGCTGAGTGTCACACTTCCATATAATAGCTGTGCATTGACTGCCAATTTGAATGAATCTGGTTTTGCTACAAATATTAACTGGTAGAACAGAATCATCTCCAAGAAGTATAAGGGAAGAATCTAGTGGTACCGTCATATTAGTGACCTGTGATAAGATCTGAATAATGTCTTTCCAATAATTGCTTAGTTCAGGGCAGGACAAAAACATAAGTGTGCCCACTTCTGTCTTATACCTTGGGCAAAATGTTGAATATTTAGAATTGATCTTATACAGTCTCTCTGGTGTAAAGTAGACCCAACGTAAAATATTGAATTGCATCAACTTGTGCCTTGTGTTAAATGAAGGACGCTGAGCATCTAAAAAGAGCTTTCCCCATTTCTCACCCTCAAAAATGAGACCAAGGTCATCATGCCACTTCATGCAAGCTTTCAGAGGTTCATCATTCCTCAACAGAACTTGAAGACCAGAGTACATGTAGGAAATGCAACCTTTTACCCCATAACCAGGCTATGAGGGGTGGCCAGTCCTCTTCTGGCTGTGCCGGGTGGAGATTATAACAGAACATGGCCAAGATGTTCAAATGTTCATAAATGACCAGCATGGTCAAATAATAGGTCTGGGACAGGTAGCACGTCCGGTGAACAGGTCAGGATTCCATAGTGCACGGTACTAACTGCTGATCGATCATCCTATTTTTCCAACTTAATTGAGGAAAATAAGAACAATCCAAAATTTATTTTTGATACTGTCGCAAAGCTAACTAAAAAGCAGCATTCCCCAAGTGAGGATGGATTTCACTTCAGCAGTAATAAATTCATGAACTTCTTTGAGGAAAAGATCATGATTATTAGAAAGCAAATGAAGGACTCTGCACAACTCTGCCAGGACCTAGGATCAAGAGACACTCAAGTGTTTTAGTACTATATCTCTTGACGCAACGATGAAAATAATCATGGCCTCTAAACATTCAAGCTGGATAATGGACCCTATTCCAACTAAAAAAGAGCTACTGAAAGAGCTGCCTCCTGTGCTTGGCCCTCCTATGTTGAACATAATAAACGGCTCTCTATCCACCGGATGTGTACCAAACTCACTAAAAGTGGCAGTAATAAAGCCTCTCTTGAAAAAGCCAAACCTTGTCCCAGAAAATATAAACTATCGGCCTAAATTGAAGTTAGGTAGCCATATACCTTGAGTATTTTGTGGGTTGTTATTCTATGTTTAGTTGTCTTTTCTACACTAGCCATATTAGCTTCACGGTTCTTTTTGTATAGTTTGTTCAGTGTTCATTCTTTCATTAAATAAGTACGTACGCTTACCACGCTGCGCCTTGGTCTCCTCCATATGACGACCGTGACAGTTATACATCTTGGTAAGTACTTACACCCAATAGTTAAGCTTCCCTTGGCTGCAGGAATAAGAAATATGTCAATTCTAGAGTAACTGTCATGGACAGGGGTGTAAAATGACTATTCTTTAACATTTTGGTTGTGAAATCTCCATAAGTCTACAAGTCCAAAGTGTTTCATTTCTGCTTTTAACATTTTAGCGGCCTGTGTGAGGTTGATACTATTAGAGGAAGATCTATCACTGGAAGGGTCCAGTACCAAGTTAAAATCCCCTGCCATTATTATCTCTGATGATGGGCACCTTAATTGTGTTATTAACATGCTGTAAGGCAACATGTGCCTCTCTGGCTGTTAAGATTTCAGACGTTATTATGTTTTCTTCTCCTACAGAGAATGGTGAAACTAATGAGCTGCCAACTCTGGATGAGCTCCCACTTCCCCTTGTAGATGCAGACGATGAGTAATGTTTTTTTATTTAACCTTTAACCAGGCAAGTCCGTTAAGAACAAATTCTTATTTACAATGACGGCCTACCAAAAGGCCTCCTGCAGGGACTGGGATTAAACATAAATAAAAATCTAGGACAAAACACACATCACGACAAAAGCGACAACACCACATAAAGAGAGACTTAAGACAACAGGTTGTTTTCAAGTTGAGGGGGAGGTCATCTAAACCCTCAATCTGGTTTACATTATGTGGAACACTGAGCTGATGAGCAAGCACCAACCTTTTGAAGGTCTTTGCAAAATTGTTAAACAACAGGGTTTTATATTTTGACTAGGTGGAAAAACATGGGTCAATTCAACACGATGGTGGAAAGAAGTATGGAAACAATGGATAACATTGAGTTATTCACCTGAATCTACAGATCATGTGTGTGTGTGTGTGTGTGTGTGGTATTATTTTTTAATATACTCATTCACCACTGGTTATAACTTTTTGATTGTGTCACGCCTGCTCCAGCTCCCCCTCCCCCCAGTGCTTGAGGGCGCTTGGCTCTCCAGCATTACTCACTCCTGCCACTATTACGCACACCTGCCTTCCCCCGTCACGCGCATTCACCTGGACTCAATCACCTCTATCATTGCCTCCCCTATATATGTCTGTTCCCTGCTTCAGCGTTGATTGTCTTATGTCCTTGTATACCCGTGTGCTGATGCTGTTTCATGTCTGTTCCTGATTAAATGTTTGACTCCCCGTACCTGCTTCTATACTCCAGCATCGGTCCTTACAGATTGTAGGTTTTAGCTTTATGATTTATTATAGTGATATCATTTTCTAGAACCTCCTTTTGGATAAAGCTAAAATCTAAATGTTTACTTTAAAATGTAATTATTGTTATTGCACGAGTGATAAAAGGATGAAATTGACTTTGCATCTTATCTTTGTCATTACCGATCCTAGGTTCCTGTCTGTCTGGTCTAGAGGGGAGGGCCCCCTCCGAAGGAACAGCTGGCAGAACGTCCAGATAAACGGAGCCAGTCACGTGTGAACCCATCCAATAAAGCATGTTTAGATAGACCCTAATATACTGCTATGTAAGGAGCTCACTTCAGACCGGTACTTATGCATCTAAGTTTGACTGTGACCTCTCCAGCTTGCTGACAATAGAGTGACTCATTTAATATTGACGGAGTGTCCTATATAAGAATTTCCATAACACCACTAATGTCGTTTTTTGGGGTATCTTTTACTTCACTACGTTCCTAAAGAAAATGTTTTTTTTTACTCCATACATTTTCCCTGACGCCCAAAGGTACTCATTACATTTTCACAGTAAAATGATCATCATTCATGATCATCACTGCCTCTGATCTGGTGGACTCATTAAACAAATGCTTGATTTGTAAATTATGTTGGAGTGTGCCCCTGGCTATCCACCAATAAAATTGTGAAGTCTGGTTTGATTAATATAAGGAATTTGAAATGGTTTATTATTTTACTTTTGACACTTAAGCACATTTAATACCAAATACTTTTTTCGCAAGTAGTATTTTACTTGGTGACTTTCACTTTTACTTGAGTCCTTTTCTATTAAGGTAGCTTTACTTTTACTCTGACAATTGAATACTTTTTCTGCCACTGGCTTCGGGACAAGTCTCTGAATGTCCTTGAGTGGCCCAGTCAGAGCCCAGACTTGAACCCGAACTAACCTCTCTGGAGAGACCTGACAATAGCTGTGCAGCGACACTCCCCATCCAACCTGACAGCGCTTGAGAGGATCTGCAGAGAATGGGGAGAAACTCCCCAAACAGGTGTGCCAGGCTTGTAACGGCATACCCAAGAAGACTCGAGGCTGTAATCGTTGCCAAAGTAAAGTGTCTGAATACTTATGTAAATGTAATATTTCTGTTTTTGTTTTTTTTAAATATACATTTGCAAACATTTCTAAAAAACAGTTTTTGCTTTGTCCTTTATGGGGAATTGTGTGTAGATTGAAGGGGGGAAAAAACAACAGTAAATTAGAAATTGGTCAGCTATTAATTGACAAAGTCTTACATTGAATGCTAGGCCTACCTTCCTACCCTGAGCTCAAAATAAACAAATAGGCTACCAGACCAGTCTGCTTATCAAGAAACATTAATTCATGCCCTACGCAAAAGGAGGTATGCAAATTAATGTATAAGATTGTGTAAACAGATAGCAGGCCTATATCTGAGGACTGATCATGAGTAGTAGCCTTGGCTAATAGTGACAGACCAGGAAGGAAGCAAGCACAAGATCCACCCACACATTGGGTTGGATGAATGCAAGCAACCTGGTCTCAGAGCATTTTGTATTATTTTGTACTTAACCCAGAGACCCTCCATTTAGCATGTTACGTTTCGTATGGTATGTATTCATTTGTGGATGTCCATTATCCAATTCGTATGATATGTTAAGAATTACAATTGATATGATTTATAAAAAACGTTTAAAACATATAACATGTTACAAATTTGCGAAACGTACAATATGTTACAAATTTGGAAAACTTACAATATGTTATGAATTTGCAAAATGTATGATGTGTTACAAATTCCAATTTGGATAACATTAGCTAGGCTAGGGGTTAGGGTTATGATTAGGAGTTAGGTTGAAGGTTTAGGGGAAGGGTTAGCTAAAAGGGTTAAGTTTAGGGTTAAGGGAATGGTTAGTTAATATGCTAAGTAGTTGCAAAGTAGCTATGAAGTAGTAAGTAGTTTAAAAGTTTCTAATTAGCTAAACGTTGTCCGCGATGAGATTCAAACACGCAACCTTTGTGTCGCTAGACATTCGCGTTATATGACCACCCATCCACCCCGACCAACTACAGTCCTTTTCTTTTTTCCTCCACTAACCGTCTGTCTTATGTAACCATACCAATACCAAACGTAACATTCAGTATCATACTAATTTGAATGTCCCGGATTTTCGTTTCCTATGTTACGTCTAGTCTGAGACCAACAAGTGTCTTTTGAAAAGGAACACACAGGCAGTTGCAGTATGCTGTGTTTGTCTTCTTCATAGGAAAACAGAAGGTAAGTGTCTCTCTTATTATTCAGTTTCCCTTAGAGAATAAAACTTAACACTGGGTTATTAGACAACTTTGCACTGTTGATTGAGTCATGAAGTATACATAGGTTAAATTAAAGATGCAATATGTAATTTTTTGGGTGAACAGAACAAATTCACATAGAAATCTGAGTTATAAATGTCATTCTCATTGAAAGGAAGTCTAAGAAGCCTTAAAATCGGTTCCCGTTCTTAAGTTTCATTTTTGCATCTTTTACTTTCAGCTTCAAAAGTTGAAAATACAATATTTGAGGTCATTGAAAAGATGTTACAGCTATTTAGATGGTACAATGACTTTCTACACTATACATTTCTTATTTTGTCACAAACTGAAATTGGGAAATTTCTGCATAGTGCACCTTTACATATTTATTTACCATAACCACACATGATGAATTGTAAAACTGTAAAATAGGCTTATTCATAACCAGGACTGTTATTATGGTATAAACGTGATCAAAGCCTATCATTGAATTGAATGTGCATTTAGACATTTTTTTGTACTGCACATTGTGTATTGTACGGTAGTGATATGTCAAGTCAGCATGGTTGACAAGTTATGACCAAGATGCAGCAATGGCCTGATGATTTCCAATTCAAATATCGAACACAGAAGAATGCCACTCTCCTCAGTGCATGCAAATACGTGGTTTTGTGTGTGTGTCATGGCCAGTGCCATGGAGGAATTTCAGGTGATCGTCCATACCTTACCAGCCCCCACCTCTGGAACATACAGCATCCTACGGCTCACTCTGATTGGCTCAGAGGGTAGCGAAACCCCACCCATCTCAGTGAACGCTGGGGCCAACCAGCACCACCTCCTACCTGGATCCGTGAGTTCTCTCTGTCTCCCTTCCTCCCCTCTCTATCTTTCTCTTACTCCCCCTTGCCCTTTCGCTCTTCCTCCTCTTCCCCCCCCCCCCCCCCCCCCCCTCTCTGTCAGTATATTAACCGGCAGTTTGTGTTGTCTAATAAAACATTATTTGATTTTAGATAGCATTTCACCCAATTTCAAAGCACTTTACCTAAAGTTTTTTCCCCCATTATCCCTGTTCCAGGCCTGTGTGGTCAGAGTGTGGTCACAGGTGGCACTGGGTCGAGTAGTTCTGGTCCGGCTACGGTTGGAGGCTCGGACGGGTTTCCCGGACCTGGACTGGCACTGCAGGGGGGTGGAGGTCCGGAGGCTGTGTGACAGACAGGAGGAAGGGGCGGGGCTACAGCACCAAGGGGCAGAGCACTTCCCTTGTTGCAGGTGGCTCCGGTCTGTAGATGGTGACGTGGAGCTACGGAATGGAGACAGTGAGAGTGTTTTATTAATTAACATTTCAAAAAATATATCACATGGTCATACCCCATATTACAGGAAGTGTGAGTAAGAGCTCTTTCCGTCACACTGATGAACCAGGCAATTTGTGAGAACTACATACTATATATAGCGTTACCATGGAAAGAGGAAGTGGTGTAGACTTCATATTTTAATCATATCATATATCCTCTCTCTCTCTCAGTGTGTCTGTTGAACTCAGAGACTGTGCAAACACTGAAGGACCACAGACTCAAAGATCTGCACACTAAACAGCAGCACATAAGGTATTGCAACTAAACCACAACAAATGTCCTCTTACTATACACAACACTCCTCGTATCATCTTTTCTCTCCCACACATCTCCTTCGCTCACTGTCAACACATCTCCTAACTCTACCACCAGGCACTTCCCAGGGAGCAAAAGGATTTGAAAAGACGTTGAAAATACATATTTTTGGACATCATATGGACGTTGATAAAACATATTTTACGGATGTTGAAAATACGTATTTTACAGACGTTGAAGTCACCACATTGAAAATGATTCTTTGGGTAGTTGTTTCTATGGACAAATTTAAACCGTACATCATTTATCTTACACCTACGTCAATAAAGAAAACATTGACACATTCAAAAGTTATATTTCCAATTAAAACAGCAAAATGGAGATCGATCCCATCTGTCACTTACAGTGCCTTTAGAAAGTATTCATACCCCTTGACTTATTCAACATTTTGTTGTGTTACAGCCTGAATTCAAAATTGATTAAATAGATATTTGCCATGTCCAAATCTGTCTTCTCTATGGTTTCTGCATGATGAATCGGGACTCAAGATTGGGACAGACAGCCCATCTCAGTATGGAGCGCAGTTCCCAATGCATGTAGACCTATCATCTCATTATGGTAACTTTTTCTCTGGAGAGACCTGAAAATAGCTGTGCAGCGACATTCCCCATCCAACCTGACAGAGCTTGAGAGGATCTCCAGAGAAGAAATAGAGAAACTCCCCAAATACAGGTGTGCCAAGCTTTTAGTGTCATACCCAAGAAGACTCGAGGCTTTAATCGCTGCCAAAGGTGCTTCAACAAAATACTGACTAAAGGCTCTGAATAATTATGTAAATTAGATATTTCTGTTTTTGCAAAAATTCCTAAAAAACA